>NC_089875.1:122256153-122856153 GCF_040182565.1 Anser cygnoides | reverse complement strand
GCTCTTCTGCAGCGTTGCAGGGGGTTGTTGTGCCCCACGTGCAGGGCCCGGCACTTGGCCCTGTTGAACTTCATGCAGTTGGCCCCAACTTATCCAGATCCCTCTGCAGAGCTCTCCTACCCTCGAACAGATTAACATTTGTGCCTAACTTGGTGTCGTCTGCAAACTTACCGAGGGTGCACTCGATCCCCTCGTCCAGACCATTGATGAAGACACTGAAGAGAACTGCCCCCAGCGCTGAGCCCTGGGGGACTCCACCAGTGACCGGCCTGCAGCTGGATTTACCTCCACTCGCCACGACTCTTTGGGCTCGGCCACGCGGCCGGTTTGTTACCAGAGAAGCGTACGCCCGTGCAGGCCCCGAGCAGCCAGCTCCTCCAGCAGGACGCTGTGGAAGGCACCGAGCGAGGGGTTACCGGCACCACCTGTGCCCGGCTGCTACCGGGAGCGGGCCTGTGGCGGGTGGGAAGGGCTTGTCACCGACGGCCCCGTCACGGAGCCGGGGGCAGCCCGGTCTGCCTGCACGAGAGCCTGCAGGGACACTCTCGCAGAGGCTCACGCAGAGCAGCTCACTTTGGGTGCACGGCGAGCTGCTTTGGGTGTCTCTGCCATAAACATGGGACGGGCGCAGGCATGGCGGTTCCTTGCCGATGGCCACCTGAATTCTGCCCGCTTGGTCCCCCTCCTCAGGAGAACGGGGGGGAGAACGTGACGGAAGAAATCTCACAGGTTGAGCGAGAACCCAGGGATCAGAGGATCACAGAGCGGGGTTGGAAGGGGCCTCAGAGACCACCCAGCCCCAGCCCCCTGACGCGGGCAGCGACGCCTTCCCCCAGCCCAGGCTGCCCCCAGCCCTGTGCAGCACGGAGTGGCCTTGGTGAAGACCTGCACGCTTTGCTTAGAGACATGAACTGGCTGGGGGACGACCTGCTGGAGAGGAGCTCTGCGGAGAAGGACCTGGGGGTCCTGGTGGACGACAGGTTGGCCATGACCCAGCAGTGTGCCCTGGTGGCCAAGAGGGCCCATGGGATCCTGGCGTGCATTGAAAGGAGCATGGCCAACAGGTCAAGGGAGGTGATCCTCCCCCTCTATTCTGCCCTGGTCAGGCCTCACCTGGAGTACTGTGTCCAGTTCTGGGCTTCCCAGTACAGAAAAGCCAGGGGTCTCCTGGAAAGAGTCCAGCGGAGGGCCACAAAGCTGATACAGGGCCTGGAGCATCTCCTCTGTGAAGAAATGCTGAGAGACCTGGGGCTGTTCAGCCTGGAGAAGAGAAGACCAAGAGGGGATCTCACCAATGTGTATAAATACCCGAGGTGTGGGAGGCAGAGGGATTTGGCCAGCCTCCTTTCAGTGGTTTGTGGGGACAGGACCAGGGGCAATGGCCACAAAATGGAGCCCAGGCAGTTCCGCACCAACATGCGAAAGAACTTCTTCCCGGTGAGGGTGACGGAGCGCTGGGACAGGCTGCCCAGGGAGGCTGTGGGGTCTCCTTCTCTGCAGATATTCAAGGCCCGTCTGGACGCCTGCCTGGGCAGCCTGCTCTAGGGAACTGCTTTGGCAGGGGGGTTGGACCCGATGGTCTCTTGGGGTCCCTTCCAACCGCTACAATTCCGTGATTCTGTGAACAGCTGCTGATGAGCTCCCCGTCAGGGGCGGTTTAGCTGAAGAAAAAGAACAAAAACCAGGACAGGCCGTGCGGGAGCAAAGGCAGAATGCAATGACTGCCCGCCTCCCATCACCGAGCGCGGCTCGGCCGCGGCTCCGGAAGCCGGGCCCCGGCCCCAGCCCCGCCGCGTCCCGCCCCACGCCGCCCCGTGCTCCCCGCCCCACGGCTGTGCGGCACCGCCCGGCCGCAGCCGCCGCCATCCCGGGCCGGGCCCGAGCCCAAGGAGCTCCCCCCTCCCGCTGCGCCTCTGCGGCGGGGACGGCGGCCGGGGCGCTGAGGGGCGGGGCCTGGAGGCAAGGGGGCGTGTCCATGCAGATCGGGGGGGGGGGGGGGGGGGGGGGGGTGACCATGCAGATCAGGGGGGCGTGGCCATGCAGATCGGGGGGCGTGTCCATGCAGATCAGGGGGGCGTGTCCATGCAAATCAGGGGAGTGTGGCCATGCAGATCAGGGGGCGTTGCCATGCAGATCAGGGGGCGTGTCCGTGCAGATAAAGGGGCGTGTCCATGCAGATCGGGGGGGGGGGGTGGCCATGCAGATCAGGGGGCGTGTCCATGTAGATCAGGGGGCGCGGCCATGCAGATCAGGGGGCGTGCCCACGCAGATCAGGGGGCGTGCCCACGCAGATCAGGGGGCGTGCCCATGCAGATCAGGGGGCGTGCCCACGCAGATCGGCGCCGCGCGGCATACCGGGACAAAACCCACGCCACACGGCGCCGCGCGTGGCCCCGCGTGGGCGCGCGGCGGGCGCGGGACGTGGGCGCCGGGCGGGGCCGGGCGGGGCGGGGCGGGCGCGTCCGCGGCGGGCGTTGCGGGGCGCGTGTCCGTGTGGTGGGTGTGCGTGCGCGCGCGTGGGGCCGCGGCGTCGGGGAGCGGGAGGCATACTTACCTGGCAGGGGAGACACCATGATCAGGCAGGTGGTTTTCCCAGGGCGAGGCTCATCCCCTGCACTCCGGGTGTGCTGACCCCTGCGATTTCCCCAAATGCGGGAAACTCGACTGCATAATTTGTGGTAGTGGGGGACTGCGTTCGCGCTCTCCCCTGGTTCTGAGGTGCCAAAGACAGAGCTGAACATCCTGAACTGTTGTGTCACGCGGTCTCCACGCGAGGGTGCTGAGAGACTTGGCGGATGTGATTGCTGGGCTGCTTTCCTTCATCTATTAGCGGTCCTGGTCATCTGGAGAGGTCCCGGATGACTGGAGACTTGCCAATGTGACGCCCATCTTTAAGAAGGGTCGTAAGGAGGACCCGGGGAACTACAGGCCTGTCAGCCTGACCACAGTGCCAGGAAAGGTGACAGAACAGGTCATCTTGAATGCAATCATACAGCATATGTGGGACAACTAGGGGATCAAGCCCGGTCAGCATGGGTTCATGAAAGGCAAGTGCTGCCTGACCATCCTCATCTCCTTCTGTGACTGGATGACCCACCTGGTGGATGGCAGAAAGGCTGTTGACATAGTCTGCCTAGATTTCAGCAAAGCTTTTGACACATTCTTCCACAGTATTCTCCTGGAGAAGCTGGAAGTCCATGGCTTGGACAGGTATACTCTTTGCTAGGTTAAAAACTGGCTGGGTGGCCGGGCCCACAGAGTAGTGGTGAACGGAGCGAAATCCAGCTGGTGACCAGTCACCATTGGTGTTCCCCGGGGGTCGGTGTTGGGGCCCATCTTCTTTTATATCTTTATTGATGACTTGGATGAGGGAATTGCGAGCACCCTCAGTACGTTTGCAGATGACACCACGCTGGGGGGAAGTGTCAAGCTGCTGGAGGGTAAGAAGGCCCTGCGGAGGGACCTGGACAGGATGGGTCGATGGGCAGGGGCCGATGGGATGAGGTTCAACATGTCAAAGTGCTGGGTCCTGCACTTTGGCCACAACAACCCCACGCAGCGCTACAGGCTTGGGGCAGAGTGGCTGGAAAGCTGTGAAGAGGAAAAGGATCTGGGGGTGTCGGTCGATACTGACCTGAACATGAGGTGCCCAGGTGGCCAAGAAGGCCAACGGCATCCTGGCCTGTATCAGGAACAGTGCAGCCAGCAGGAGCAGGGAGGTGATCGTCCCCCTGTGCTCTGCTCTGGTGAGGCCGCACCTCGAGTGCTGTGCTCAGCTTTGGGCCCCTCACTACCAGAAGGACATCGAGGCCCTGGAGCGTGTCCAGAGAAGGGCTACAGAGCTGGTGAGGGGCCTGGGACACAAGTCCTGTGAGGAGCGGCTGAGGGAACTGGGGTTGTTTAGTCTGGAGAAGAGGAGGCTCAGGGGAGACCTTATCGCTCTCTGCAACCACCTGAAAGGAAGGTGTGGGGAGCTGGGGGTCGGCCTCTGCTCACAGGTAACCAGTGAGAGGACCAGAGGGAATAGCCTCAAGTTGTGCCAGGGGAGGTTCAGGTTGGAAACGAGGAGACATTTCTGCTCAGAAAGAGCGGTCAGGCGTTGGGACGGGTTGCCCAGGGAGGTGGTGGAGTCACCGTCCCTGGGGGTTTTCAAGGAAAGGTTGGATGTGGTGCTTGGGGACATGGTTTAGTGGTGACATTGGTGGTAGGGGGGTGGTTGGACCAGGTGATCTTGGAGGGCTTCTCAACCCTAATGATTCTATGAGCCATCCCAGGGCACAGCACGGTGCTGCCTCCGTCCACAGGCCCCAACCCGGGGCGCTGCCACCAGCCCCACCACCTCCCACCGCGCGCGGGAACCAGGCGGGACACGGGCAGAGCAACATTTTACCACACGAGTTTATTTTAAATAAAACTTAACACAGATGCAGGCTTTGCAACCGGAGTGATGGACCAGACAAGCGATGCAACGGGGAGATGGCCAGGGCAGGTGCCGCGTGCCGCTCTCGGCAAACCCACCCCGGCGCCCTGCGGGGCGGGAGACCTGGCCCGGGGGGTCCTCACCCTGGGCTGCCCCGGCCCCTGCTGCTCCCCGCTGCAGCCGCGTTGTCAGCCGGGCTGGGGCTCCTTCCTCCTGGGGTTCCTTCCTCCGCCTTCCCAGGAGTCTGAACCTCCTCCTCCTCCTCCTCAGAGCCGCTCCCCCGCAGCGGGCGGCAGGGCAGCGCTGACCCCGTGCACGGCCCCCTGGGGCTGCCCGCCCCAGTCCCCTCCGCAGCCGCAGGGCTGGCGGGGCAGCGAGCTCTGCCCTGGGGAAGCCCCCGCGGGCTCGCTCTTTCTCTCTAGCTATGGCACAGCGGGGCGGGCAGGGGCAGCGGGTGCCGGGGCGGCTGCAGCACTCGCACCAGAGAAGACAACCAAAATAAATATGGGGTGGAGGGGGCGAGGGCTGGGGCGCTGGGCGCCGGGGCCAGAGCCCGTCCCCACCCGCCAGCCCCCGGCGTATTTACAGCCGTGCTCCTCTATGGATTGACATCTATTTATTATGGAGACAGGGGCTTCCCACCGGAGCTGCTGGGCGCCGAGCGTGCCGGCTCGGCCGGAGGCTGTGATGGTGCGTGACGGTGCAGGGCGAGGCGCACAGACTCAGACCTCGAATGTCTATGGAGGGGATCGGCGCAGGGTGGCGCGGGGCGCGGGAGCGTGCCGGGGCTAGTACTCATCCTGGTCCTCTGGCTGCTGCTCCTCCAGCTCGTCGTCCTCTGGCGGAGCGAAACCCTCCTGCCGGGGGGCACGGGCACCGTCAGACCCTCGTCAGACCCTGGCCCGCCTGCGGCCTTGCCCTGGGCCCTCTCCCTCCCCACGGTGCCTCCCAACGCGGTGCAAAGACCTCGGCAAACCCAACCCCTGGGGCACCCCTGGGCGCAGCAGTGGCTGGATGCTGGGGGAGGGGGTCTTGCCCCAGGGAAAGCCCAGAGCGCTCCGGGGCTGGGTGCACCAGCAGCCGGACAGGCAACGCGTGCTCCGTGCTCACCTCCGTGGCGTAGAGGACGCTGACGATGCCCGTGATGATGGGGCTGTTTTCGTTCTCGTGCTCCTGGCAGATCAGCTCGATGTCCCGCAGTTTGCTGAAGTAGAAATCCCGCTCCTTCTCCAGCCCGTCCACTGTCAACTTCAGATCCATCAGCTGCGGGCAGACGACAGCGTTTGCGCCAAGGGGGCTGCAGCTCCCCCGGGGCCCCCAGGCTCCTTCCCCTGCCCGCAGCCCTGCCCACCTGCTGGTTGAGCTCCAGGATCTGCGCGTCGGCCTCGGGGCCCCCGTTGCGGGCGGCGGGGGAGTTTTTCCGGAGGATGCTGCTGGGGACGTTGCTGAGGCGGGCCGGGTTATGCGTGCTCTTGGGGCCTGTGGGGGAGGTCCTCTGGGGGACTTGGGGCAGCCAGAGAGGGGCGGGTTAATGCCGGCCGGGGCGGCCGCTCCTGCCCGGGGCTGCCGGGACCCCCAGCCGCGGCGCGCAGGGCCGGGGGAGCAGGAGGGAGCCACGGGAGCGGGGTCAGGCAGAGCACTGGGGGGGCTGCGCCGCGGCTCCTGGCCGAGCCTCCCCTCCCCGATGCCTCAGTTTCCCCAGGCAGAGCCCCCCCCCAGCCCCCTTCCAGGCGGTGCTCGTGGCCAGGATGGGCTTTGCCATGCACGGAGCCAGCGGGTGCTCGCCGGGCTCCTTACCGGGCTGGCTGCGCACGTGCTGGGTGGGCAGCGAGACCCCCATGGGCCACAGCACGCGGTCAGGTGTCGGGGCTGGGCTCACCCCGGTGCTGTGCCCGCTGGGGACCCGCACAGCGGCACCAGGCTTGGGGGGAGCAGCACGGCGGCACAACCCCCCCAGCACCCTCCCAGCCCACGTCGCCGGCTGCTGGGGAACAGCCCGGCTGCACTGCGGCCCCTGAGCACCACGGGGGGGCCCTGGGGGCACAAACCGGGCGAGCAGAAGGCGGAGCGGGGACGCCAGGCCGCTCTGAGCCATCCGAGCCCACCCAGCACACCCTTCAGTCGGGGCAGCCGTCCCCGTCCACCCCAGCCCGGGCGTCCTTGCAAACCTGCTTGGCGCTGACGGTCGCAGGCGTGCAGCAGAGCAGAGCGCAGGCAGGGGCAGGGCAGGGGTGCGGGGGGCGCCCGAACGCGGCCAGAGCAACGTGGGGCACAGGAGGCCGGGCGGGAGGGCGGGGGGCAGCGCTCTCCAGAGGGACCCGGGCATTACCTGCAGTGCCAATGGGTTTCTTGGATTTGTTGAAGATCTGATCACCTGGGTTTGGGGGGGGCGCGACGTCCTGGCCCTGCCGCGCCAGCAGCGGGTTGTACTCCTTCCCGTCGTAGTTGGCGTCAAAGAACTTCTTGAACCACTGGATGAACTCGAAGTTGTCCTGGAACTTGCCTTTCACCAGCCTCTCCACCGCGATGATCTGCGGGGACAGAGGTGCTCGGGGGCTGCCCTCCCCGTGCAGGCACCGGGACCCCCCCCGGCCACCCCCGCGGGACCTACTTTGTCCACTCCCATCTTCTTGAAGGCGGCCTGCAGCACCTTGAAGTTGTGGATGTACTCGTGCTCCAGCTTGGCCTGGAACTTCACCTTCCGCAGGTGGACGCAGCCGGGGAACAGCATGTCCATGAACTGGCAGTAGGCGGCCCCTGGGGAGCGGGGGGGGGACACGGCGGCGTCACGAGGGGCTGGGGCACGCGCCCGCGCCCCCCCCCCGGCGGGGACCCACCTGAGCAGAGCTGCTCGATCTTGGTGTAGTTGAGCTGCAGGGAGTCGTTGACCCAGGCCAGCATGTCGTGGCGGCTCAGGTTCTCGCTGGTCACCGAGGTGGAGTACACATTGACGGCCATGCCCAGCTGCGGGAGAGGCGGCCGTCACGCCCGGGGGGACCCCGGCCCGCTGGGGGGGCTGCGGGAGGCGGCACCGGCCGAGCCCCCCTCCCCACGGAAACAACGTGGGCTTGCGGCCCCGGTCCCCCAGCTGGTGCCACCGGGGTGCCCCAGCCACGGGGGGCCGAGCCTGGCCGTGCTGGGGGGCTCCGGGCGCGCTGAGGGGCGGTAAAGCCGCTTTACAGCCCCCCCCCGGCCCGGCCCTCGATCGCTCCCTAATCTGCCCGGGGCCAGGATCGGGGTCCGTCAGAGCCAGGCTTAGAGGGGCAAACATCTGCTGGAAGGGCAGGCGGCAAACCCGCGCCCAGATGGCGAGGGGCCCGGGGGCGGAGACCCCACCCCCCGGCACGGCAGGGAGCTGGGAGCGGGGCTGCGGGGCCGGGGGGGTCCCCGCTGCCGCGTGCCCTCGCCCCACGCTGGGGAGGGGGCAGCCAGGCACTGTCCTGCTGCCTCCAGCCAAAGGTTTTGGAGAAGCGACTGTCCCTGCTGCGAGGAGCTGGGTCCGGCCCCTCCCCAGGACTGGGGGGGGGACGGGACCGGGGATCCCCCCCCCCACACACACCATTTTCCCCCCCCGGCAGCAGCAGGCGTTAATCCGCTTTCACTCTCCTGCGCAGATCAGAGATCAGGGGCTTAGGGGCCAGCTGCGAGTGGGGGGCTCCTGGGGGGGGGCTGCGGCCATCCCCACCCCTGCCCTGGCACCCTGGGGTGCTGCCGCCTCCTTGGGTGCCTGCCCGTGGGGGCTGCCAGGTGCCGGCAGCCGCGGCCCCCCCCCGAGCAGGGCGGCAGCCACCGCTGTGACTCAGCACCGGCCGGCGACACGGCCGCCGCGGCCCCAGGGGGCGCAGAGCTGCCAGCCGGGGGGGCACCGTCCTGCTCCCCGCCGGTGGGCAGGGGTCCCCCCCCCGGCAGCGCCACCGGCGGGGGGGGCGCGGAGCTGAGTCATGCGCGGCGCGGAGCCTCGCGCACTGCGGCGGCCGTGGCTCTGCCGGGACCCGCGGCCGCTGCCCGTGTGCGGGGGGGGGGGGGATGGAGACGGGGACACGGGGGCTGCTGGGTGCGGGGGGGTCTGCGGCACACGGCCCCCTGCCGACACGTCACCGGGCCCTGCAGGTGCCGTTGGCGCTTGCTGGGAGCACCGCGAGAGGCCAAACCGGGGCTGGGAGCCCCTCACCCGGACCCCCCCGGCGAGCGCCCGGGCAGCTGGGGCCTCTCCTGAAAGGAGAGCGCGGGGCAGGAGCCCCCCGGCACGGCGCCCTGCCCGGCGCGGGGCGGCAGCGTGGCCGCGGCACCTCTCCGACCGGCCCGCCCGGGCTCGGCGCGTGCATCATCAGCGGGCACCGGGGTAATTAGGGCTGCGCGTGGGGGGAGCCGCCCGACGCGGCACGGCGAGCTGCCGCACACGGGCAGGCCCCGGCGCGGCCATCGCCCCCAGCCCGCAGCCTGCCGCCCTGCGGGGCACCGGGACCAAGCCCACCGGGAGCCCCCTGCCCTCCCTTGGCCCCGCGGGAGCCCCCGGTCGAGGAGCCCCGGGGGCATGCGTGGGTAGGGGAAGCCCAGCGGTGCTCGGCCAGGCCCCCCCGCGGTGCGGTGCCAGCGCGGCGTCTCCTTCGCTGAAGTAAGCCAAGGACTTTGGTCGCACACGCGGCACAGGGGGCGAGTTTGGAGGCAGGACGAATCCAGGTCAACCCTGCGCCAGCGCCCGGCTGCTCCCCGGAGCAGGCGCGACGCCGCGCGTGCCGGCACGGCCGCCGGGCACGATGGGCCCCATGCACGGGCAGCCGTGGGAGCCGTGGGCTGTGCCGGGGGCCGGTGGGGGCACGCGAGCTGCCGCCCGGGCGCCTTCCGTCCGCGGGACCAACGCGGGGCCGCGGAGCCCCCCAGCGCGGCGCTGAGTGTG
The DNA here is from genome assembly GCF_040182565.1 of Anser cygnoides. Lineage (NCBI taxonomy): Eukaryota > Metazoa > Chordata > Aves > Anseriformes > Anatidae > Anser > Anser cygnoides. The sequence goes on along the minus strand of NC_089875.1, from coordinate 122,846,836 downwards.
CCCCAGCGTTTAGCTGAAGGCTTCGCGGCTGCCTCTGCTCTGCGGGGGCTCCTCGCGGAAAACCCAACCCGGCAGCGACTCCTGGGGAGCGCCGGGGCCGGGGGCACTGCCCCGAGGGGCTCGCGGGGCCGCAGCGGGGCCGGGGCTCCGCGTGCCGCCGGCGTTCCGTGGCTCTGCTCCCGCCCCAGCCCCTGGCCCCGTGCCCCTTCCGAGCGCGCCCGGCCAGACGTGCTCACGGGGCCAAGGAAGGAGCTTACCGCTGCGTTTCCGTTGTCCTGCGGCCCGGCGCCGCTCAACCGACGACCAACCACCAGAAACGCCCGGCGCGCGTCTGCCCCCGGGGCGGGGGGCGCCGAGGTCGCATGGGCGCGGGCGCCGAGGCACGGGGCAGCAGGACGAGGCCCCGCGCCGGGCTCTCGGCGGCGCAACGGCGGCTACGGCCGCACGCCGGCCCCTCGCCGCCGGCGTCCCCGGGCACCGGCCCTGGCAGAGCCGCAGCGGCGCCCGCGCCCGTCCCCGGGCAGCGCCGAGGGCTGCGGGAGCGGCGGCAGCGCCCGCCCCGAGGGGACCGCGGCTGCTATTTCGGGCGCGCGTCCCGGCGGCTCGAGTGACAAACAAACGCGCGGGGGAAGGCGCAGGCTCGGGGACGCTGCGGCGCTGCCGGGCCCCGTGCCGCAGGCTGCGGGACGGCCCCGGGGCTGCCACCGGGATCGGCCCCCGCGTCTCCCCCCCCCGGGATCCCCGCAGCGGGGTCGCGGCGGCGGCGCGCGCACCGGGGCTGCGTTCCTGCGGGCGCTGCTCCGGCCTCGTTACCCTGCGCCACGCCGCCGGCAGCGGTACCGGCAGCGCCGCCGGCCGACGCAGCGCGGTGCCAGCCGCCCGGTGCCAGCCGCCCGGTGCCAGCCGCCCGGTGCCAGCCGCCCGGTGCCAGCCGCCCGGTGCCAGCCGCCCGGTGCCAGCCGCCCGGTGCCAGCCCTCGCGCTGCGGCTGCGTCACCCCGCGCGTGCCGGCAGCAGCCGCCCCCAGCGTCCCCACGCGCCCGCGGGGACGGAGCCCGGAGCCGCGGTGGGGACGCACGGTGACGTCCCGGGGGGGCCCGGAGCTCTGCTGCGGCTCCCGGTCACGCCGGGTGGGCTCAGGGGGGGGCGGCGAGGGGCGGGGGGCTCCGAAGCGCCGCCGGGGACCCCACGGTGGGGAGCGGGGACATTTTGGGGACCTGCCGTGCCCGTGTCCCCCCCGCGGTGTCCCCGCCTCATGCCCTACACGGTCCCCGGGTGCCGCCGTGCCACCGCCACCAGGCCACCGCCAGTGCCACCGCCGCGGTGCCACCGCCGCCATCACCGGGCCGGAGCCGCCACTACACCGCGGCCACCGGCACCGGCAGGGCCCCGCCGTGTGGATGCAAGGCGGCCGTGCCCGGTGCTGGCACCTTACCGTGATGCTGCCCCGTGCCCCGGGACTCCCGTGAAGGGGAACGGGACGGGACCGCGGGCACGGCCTCGCTGCCCGGGGCAGGCACCTCCCGGGGCCGCCCCGCCGGTAATGGTGCCGGTACCGGTACCGGTGTCCGCGACTGCAGCTCCCACCGGGCCGAGCCCCGCGGGAGGAGGCAGAGGCCGGTCCCCCGCTGAGTCAGGCCGTGCCCCCCCCCGGGCCGTTCCGTCACCGGGGACACCGGGCGGGCCGCGCCGTTCCGCCGCCGGTGCCGCAGACGGGCCCCCCCCGGGCCGCTCCATCACCGGGGCCCCGCTCTCCCCGCCGTCGCCCCGCCGCCACCGGCGGCCCCGCCGCCCGCCCCGCGGCGCCCCCCCCCCTCCCCGTCAGGGCCGCTCCATCACCGGAGGCCCCGCTCCCCCCCCCCCCGCCGCCCGGTGCCGGGATGCGGCGGCCCCGCCCCGCCCCGCCGGGCCCCCCGGTGCCGGTGCCGCACTCACCGCGCTCGGGCCGGGACGCCCCGGCCGCCGCTCTGCCTCCGCCTGCGCCGGGCTCTCGGGACCGGGCCGGCACCGGACGGGCACCGCGCATGCGCCGCCGCCGCCGCCGCCACCTCCCCACCCCGGGGCGGGCCCGGCCCTGCCCCCCCCCCGCCCCCGTTGCCGCGGCAACGCCGCGGGGGCGCCTCCCCCCCCGCCCCTCGCCCCCCGCCCGTCGCCACGGCAACGCCGCGCGCCGCAGCGCCCCCTGGCGGCCGGCGGCCTGCGGGGCTCGGCCGGGCCTGGGCACGGGGGGCGGCCCCGGTGTGTGTGTGAGGGGTGTGAGGGGTGTGAGGGGTGTGAGGGGTGTGAGGGGTGTGAGTGTGAGTGTGAGTGTGTGTGTGTGTGTGAGGGGTGTGAGGGGTGTGAGGGGTGAGGGGTGAGGGGTGTGAGGGGTGTGAGGGGTGTGAGGGGTGTGAGGGGGTGTGAGGGGTGTGAGGGGTGTGAGGGGTGTGTGAGGGGTGTGTGAGGGGTGTGAGGGGTGTGAGGGGTGTGAGGGGTGTGAGTGTGAGTGTGAGTGTGAGTGTGTGTGTGTGTGAGGGGTGTGAGGGGTGAGGGGTGTGAGGGGTGTGAGGGGTGTGAGTGTGAGTGTGAGTGTGAGTGTGTGTGTGTGTGAGTGTGTGTGTGTGTGTGTGTGTGAGGGGGTGTGAGGGGTGTGAGGGGTGTGAGGGGTGTGAGGGGTGTGAGGGGTGTGAGGGGTGTGAGGGGTGTGAGGGGTGTGAGGGGTGTGAGGGGTGTGAGGGGTGTGAGTGTGAGTGTGAGTGTGTGTGTGTGTGTGTGAGTGTGAGTGTGTGTGTGTGTGTGAGGGGTGTGAGGGGTGTGAGGGGTGTGAGGGGTGTGAGGGGTGTGAGGGGTGTGAGGGGTGTGTGAGTGTGAGTGTGAGTGTGAGTGTGAGTGTGAGTGTGTGTGTGTGTGTGTGAGTGTGTCCGTGCCCACACCGTGTCCCTGCATCGCCACATCCCCGTGTCCCCACATCCCCGTGTCCCCACGGCCCCACACGTCTCCTGTGTCCTGCATTCCCATGTCCCCACATCCCCGTTTCTGTCCCCGTGTCCCTGTGTCCCAGTATGCCCATATCTGTGTCCCCCTGTCCCTGTGTCCCCAAGTCCCAGCGTCTCCATATCTGTGTACCCACATCCCCATGTCCCCATTTCCCCATGTCCCCATGTCCCCGTGTCCCAGCACCCCAATGTCTGTATCCCCACAGCCCTGTCCCCATGTCCCCGTGTCCCCCTGTCCCAGTGACCCAGCGTCCCCATGTCCGTGTCCCCATGTTCCCACATCCCCACAACCCTGTGTCCCCACATCCCTGTCCTCACGTCCCCATAACCGTGTCCCCATGTCCCAGCGTCCCCATGTCCGTGTCCCCATGTCCCTCTGCCCCCATGTACTTGTGTCCCAGCATCCCCATATCTGTGTATCCACGTCCCCATGTCCCTCCATGTCCCAACATCCCCATGTATGTGTCCCCCTGTCCCTGTGTCCCCGTGTCCCTGTGTCCCAGTGTCCCAGCATCCCCATGTCTGTGTCCCCACATCCCCACGTCCCACGTCCCTGTGTCCCCATGTCCCCATGTCCCCACATCCCCCCGTCTGTGTCCCCACATCCCCACGTCCCCGCATCCAGGCGGTGCCGATGCGGTGGCCGGGGCCGGCTCATGCGCGGTGGCGCTGTGCCCCTCAGCGGGGGTCCCAGTGCCCGCACATGGGGGTGTCCGGCAGCGAGGTCGGTGTGCGTGCCGCCGTGCGTCGCACGCCCGTGTCCACACGTGGGCACGCTCCGGGGTTGTGCGCTCAGCCTGCGCGCAGGCCCCGTGCCCCCTTCAGGGGCTGCAGCCCCGGGGGGCGGCCGTGCAGAGGGGGGGTCCCACGGCGGGGCCTTCGGGGTGCACCCGGCGGGGGGCAGAACCACCCCCCCCCCCAGCCCCGACCCCAAGCAGGCAGCGAGGCCGGGCGCGGTGAGAACGGGTTTTAATGAGCAAACGGAGCGGCACCGCGCGGGGCGGCCGCAGCTACGCGGGGCGGACCCCGCACGCCTACAGGACCAACTATGGGGACAAAGTGCACGAGCCACATTTCACATTTCACACTACCCCGGGGGACGGGGGCGCAGGGGGCGGCGGGGGGCGGCGGCCCCCCCGGTAGCACCATGGCGTGATGGGGATGGGGGCACCGGCGGCCCCGGGGGACGCAGCGGGGTCGGGGGGGGGCGAGGATCCCGCGGGCACCGGGCGTGCAGGGTGCGCACGCATGTGCACGCGCGTGTGCCGGCGGGCGGCACCGAGGGCGGGGGGGGAGGGCGGGGGTCCCGGGGGGCCGGAGGGGTGTGTGTGGGGGGTAGGGTCCCTGCTTCTCCCGTGTCTCCCCTAACTCTAGTGACACAAACCACTTCAGAGTATTTCCACGTGATGCACAAACAAGTCAAAAAATCACTGATCCAAACCCAACGTGCAAACAGAAAAGGGACGGGGCGGGCCCACCTCCTGCCCCCGGCCCCGGCCCACGGGCGGGGGGCTCGGCCCCCCCCGGGCCCCCGGCTCGGCTCCAGGAGCCCGGCACTGGGGGTCCCCCGGCGCAGGGCTGACGCTGCGGGCGCCCCCGGCGCGGCCCCCACCGGGCAGGACGGGGCCGGGCAGGGCCCCCCCAAATCCGCCGGGGCGGTGGGCACGGGGGGAGCCCCAGCGGAGGGGCCGCGGCCCGGCCGGTGCCGAGCGGGGGGGCGCGGGGCCCGGCGCCCGCGTCCTCAGTTGGGGGACAGGTCCCCGGCTTTACCAAATGCCGCTAGACCGGCCTCCGGGGGGAGCGAGAATCCGGGCCGAAGCTCGCTTTGGAACGTGGTCATCGATCTGCGAACCTGCGGGACGGACAGACGGACGGGCGTCAGGGCTGACGGACACAGAGCAAGGCCTGACAGCGACCCCAGCCCCCCAGCACCACCCCCAGGCCCCCGCCGCCGCCCCCAGACCCAGCACCCCGCACCCACCCGCTGCGCCGGGGACCCCAGGCTGTGCCACAGCGGCGGGCGAGCCCCCTGCCTCCTGCAGCGCCAGGGCTGGGGGGCAACGATCACAGACCCACCGTGCCCGGGGGGACGCTCATGGCCCCCCCAGGAGCACGGCCAGCACCGAGCACTGGCAGCACGGGGAGCAGGATGCGACCCCCGGGGAGCGGGGAGAAGCTGCCCCCCTCCTGCCCGCTCCCCACGGCCACGGGGACAACGCCAGCACCGCTGTGCTGCTGCCCGTGTCACCGCCACGTAGCCACGGACGGACGGATGGCGGACAGACAGACGGACAGACGGCGCACGGAGAGGCGGCGGGGACGGGGAGGGGGTCGGGGTCAGCTCCCTACTCTGCCCAGGAGCTGCGCGCTGGGGAAGTGGGGTGCGAGGGGGGGCCCCGTGCACCAGAGAAGGGGACACACCGGGATGGTGGGGGGGGCACCGGGATGTCTGGGGGTGCCCGGCGGTGCCGGGGAGCCCCTGTGGGAGGTGGGCAGGGGGCCGGGGGGCCTGGATGCAGCCCCGCTCTTACCGGACAGGCTGAAGCTGGACTCGTGCAGGTCCCTCATGCCCCCGTGTCGTGTGGCAGGCCGGGTGGGCGTATCTGCAAGGGGCGTCCCCGTCTCTTTTTTCCCTGCATGCACAACCACGGCCACGTCCCCCAGGTACGGGGTGCGATCCACGCCCCTGAGCTTTAAACTCTGCCGGAAGGGAAGCAAAAGCAGAGAGAGCCATGAGCTGGGGGCCGTGCCGCGGCCGTGCCCGCCTGGAGGGGCCACGGGGCAGGCGGGGGGGCTGGCGCTGGGTGCTGGGGGTCGGGCAGGGCGCTGGGTGCTGGGACGATCTGCAAACGGGGGTACGGGGTGAGTATGTGGGCGTCCCTTGGCGTGGGCACACGGGGAGGGAGTGGGGCTGGGGCTGGGAGGGGGCGCGGGTGGGCTGGGAGCACGGCGGGGCCACGGTCTGCGGAGCAAAGCGATGTGGGGAGGGGGCTGCGGTGGGCGCAGCCCGGGAAGGAGCGGTGCAGGGTGAGCCTGCACCGGGTGCACGAGGCCCCGGCGCCCCGTGACGGTGCACAGGGATGTGGAGCGGTGCTGGGCAGGGGAAGGTGGGTGAGCCCCTCGGCGCAGCCCCGTCCCCCCGGCGGTGCTGAGCCCAGCAGCGAGGCGCAGGCAGGTGCTCAGAGCAGCCCACGCAGCGAGCGCTGCCCCGTGCAGGCACAGCAGCAGGACCCTGCCCCGTGCCCCTCGCGCAGCCCCGAGGCCCCGCACAGCTCCCGCTGGGGCTTCCCTCGCACCATCATCGCCGCGATCAAGCCCCCCGCACAGCCTCAGCAGCAGGCACGGGGTCCCCAGCGCCAGGGTGTGCCAGCACCGCTGGTCCCGGTCCTGGGGGTCACGCCGGGACAGCACCGGGGACAAGCGTGAGGGCAGAGCGGGGCGGTGGGGGGGTGCCCAGGGCTTGGTGGAGGGCAAAGAGCCACAGACAGAGGCACAGAGGGCCCCGAAGCTTTGCACGCACCTTGCACACGCGCTGGCACAACTGCTGGCTGCAGTGGGCGGCCGTCCCCAAACCCTCTGCACCATCACCGCAGGGTGAGAGGGTGGGGAAGGGCAGGAGCTGGGGGAGGCTCCTGTGACCTGCTCCCACCCGTGGGCTGCCACCGCCACGCTCTGCCCGTCCCCCCGAGCGCACCGCGCTCCTGCCAGCACAGCACCGACCGCGGCACCGCACGGCCCCGGGGGCACAGAGCCGCCCCGCTGGCACCGCCGCCGCCCCGCGCAGCGCAGCCCGGCCCCGCGTCCCCGTCCCCTCGTACCTTCTCCCGCTGCACCAGCTTCTTGTAGACGGAGTCCGGGAAGGAGCGGAGGGGGCAGAACTTGCCGGTGCCCTCGGCGCACATGAAGACGCCGTTCTCGTAGACCACGCGCCCGCGGCTGATGGTGACCAGGGGCACCCCGTGGCAGCGCATGTTCTCGTACAGGTTGATTTCCCCGCCCTGCACCTGGGTGCTGGCCGAGATGGTCCTGGGCAGGGGACGGGGCGGTGAGCGGCTGCCCTCGCGAAGCCCCGTCCCCGTCGTCCCCACAGGGGCGGCACCTACTTGGTGGCCTCGGGGTCCCACACCACGACGTCGGCGTCGGCCCCGGGGATGATCCGGCCCTTGCGGGGGTACAGGTTGTGCAGCTTGGCGGCGTTCGAGCTGGTCACGGCCACGAAGCGGTTCTCGTCCATCTTGCCCCCGACCTGCCACCAGAAGGGGGTGAGGGGTTCCCGTGCGCGCCCCCAGCCAGGCACCAGCCCCGCTCGCTGCGGTGGGCGCCGGGCCGCATCCTGCCCCACGGGGCGGCTCTGCCCCTGCCCGATGTGCACGTACCACGCCCCGCTCCCAGATGATGTTCATGCGGTCCTGCACCCCGCTGACACCATGCGGGATCTTGGTGAAGTCCTCCTTGCCCATGGCCTTCTGCTTGGTGCTGAAGGGCCGGTGGTCGGAGGCCACGACGTTCAGGGTGTCGCTGCGGGGGCACGGGGCAGGGCTGCTGCTGGCAGGGCTGGGGCGGCTCCGCACAGCCAGCCTGCAGCGCGGCTGGAGACTGGCAGCGGGGCGCTCGGGGAGCAGGGCACCCATGCAATGGGGTGCTCAGGGAGCAGGGAATTTGTGAAGAGGGGTGCTCAAGGAGTGGGACACCCATGCAGCGGGGTGCTCACGGAGCAGGGCATGCATGCAATGGGGTGCTTAAGGAGCAGGGCACCCATGCAGCGGGGTGCTCAGGGAGAAGGGCACTTGTGCAGAGGGGTGCTCAAGGACTGGGGCACCCATGCAGCGGGGTGCTCAAGGAGCAGGGTGCCCATGCAGCCCAGGTGCTTGGAAAGCAGGGTACCCGAGGAGCGAGGCACCGAGGGAGCAGAGTGTCAGGGAAGCGAAGCACACAGAGAGCACCGTGCCCATGAAGCGAGGTTCCCGGGGGCCCCGCCCAAGGAGTGGGGTGCCCAAAGGATGGGGGGGGGCTGTGGTGGTGGCCCCAGGGAGCGCCGCGCCTTGGCAGCAGGGTGCCCAGAGTGCGTGGCACACGGGGAGGGGGCGCGGGGAGCAGCCGGGGCTGCCGTACTTGGCGAGCAGGCTCATGAGGTAGGCGGAGGTGTTGGTGTCCAGGCGCAGGGGCGGCACCGTCACGTAGGCGGCGGCGTGGAACCAGTCCTGGTGGTAGTAGTGCAGCCCGGTGAGCGTGGCGTGCGCCGTGGTCGTCTCCGCGTACACCACCTTCCCTGCGGGGGGAGGCACGGGGTGGGTGCTCGTGGTGGTGGGACGGGGCCGGGGGGCGCGGGGTGGGTGTGCAAGGGAGGGCTGTGCGCGAGTTCTGCCCGTGTCTGGTGTGGGAGTGAGCCCCAGCGCGCACGTATGTGCCTGCGTGCACACGTGCGCTCGCATCCCCGCACCCTGTGCCCATGCGCCCCCGTGGCTCTGTGGGCCTGCACACCTGCGTGTGCACACGCACGTGCCCCTGACCCCACGTGTCCCTGTGTGCCCACGCCCACGGCCCTGCACCTCCTGCCCGCGCGTGTGACTGCGTCCCCAGGACTCCGCCCGTGTCCCACGCGCCCGTGTGCATCCCGTGTCTGTGTGCGCACCCCCAGCCTCACACGTGCCCACGTGCCCGTGGCCCTGTGCGCGCGCACACCCGTGTCCGTGCGTGTGCCCCTGTGCCCCACACCTCTGAGTGCACGCCCCTGGAGACCCCCCCCGGTGCCCCGTGTCCCCGCCCCGCGTGTGTGCCCGTGTCCCCGCGTGTCCCCGCGTGTGTGCCCGTGTCCCCGCGTGTCCCCGCGTGTGTGCCCGTGTCCCCGCGTGCCCACGTGTGACGCAGCCCGCAGCGCGGTGGGCGGGACCACCACGCGGGGGGGCGTGGCCAGGCGCGCCAGGCGCAGGGGGCGGAGCTTCCGGCAGGGGGCGGAGCTTCAGACAGGGGGCGGAGCTTCCGGCAGGGGGCGGAGCTCCGGGCCCTTCCACCGCAGAGGGCGGGGCCGCAGCCCGGGGGGCGGGGCCAGGGGCTCCCACTGCAGCCCCGTGGTGCGGGCGGGGGGCGGGGCCACGGGCGGGGGGCGGGGCCACAGGCGGGGGGCGGGGCCTCAAAGGGCGTTTCCCCGGAGGGCGGAGCCTCGCCCCATGGCCCCGCCCCCCGGCCCCGCCCCCCGCCCCCCCCCGGCCGTACCTTGCATCTTGGCGTTGGCGATGACGTCCCCGGCCGACATGCTGGAGACGTTCACCAGGTAGACGGGGCAGTGGGTCTGCGGGGAGCGGCCGGCGCTGACGGGGGTGCCCTGAGCCCCGCGGGGACGCCCCGGCCGCCGGACGGGGGCCACGGGGTCCCCGCGCTATAGGGGGCAGCGGGGCAGGGTCCCCGCCAGGCGGGGCGCGGGGCGACTCACCCTGTTGGCGATGGTGATGACGCGGTGCGTGGCCTCGGCCTCCAGCTGCGGGGAGAGCGGCGGTGAGCGACCGCCACGCGCGGGGGAGCTGGACCCGGCGGTGGGCAGAGGGGGCTGTGCCATGCTTGGGGCGGTGGGTGCACGGATGGGGGCACGGGCAGGGTGCGGGGGCACCGTGCGTGGCGCAGGGGTGCAGACGGGGTGCAGAGGGGTGCGTGGGCGGCGAGCACGCGGGTGGACGGGTGCACGCACAGCCCAGCGGGTGCGTGCAGGCGTGCGGATGGCACAGACGGGTGCACGGGGCGGCCGCACGGACGGCCGCTGGCTGAGGGTGCTCCGGGGCCACGTCCCAGCCCGAGCACAGCCGTGCCCTGGGACACCGCGGCGCAGCGGTGCAAGCGGCCGGACCCACCTCTTCAGGCCGGCTGATCTCGATGCCCTCCGGCCCCGTGATGCCCAGCTCCAGCGCCTCCTTGGCTCCCTGCAGAAGGGCGCGGGGTCAGGCTGGGGGCCACCCGGGGCTCTGCCTGCCCCACGCACGTGGCCCCCTCCCTGCACGGTGCCCCACGGCGCTCACCTCGGCCACCAGCTCGCCGTTCTCGGCGTGCACCCGGGCGATGGCCCCGAAGTCGCGGCAGGCGCGGAAGACCTGGTAGAGCTCGCTGTCCCGCAGCATGTACAGGTCCTTGTAGGTCATGAACATCTGGAAGGAGTTCACCCCCTTCTCTCGCACCAGCGTCTCCATCTCTGCCTTCACCTGCATGGGGACAGTGGCTCAGCGCGGATGGCGACACGGCAGCTCCAGGGGGCACGGAGAGGTTTGGGCTGTGCTCCCCCCGCCGTGGGGCGGGCATGGGGTGAGGCATTCAGCGCCATGGGGCAGGGGCCCACACTTCACCCCTGGGGATGTCTCAGGCAGGATTTGTGCACGTGCCCCGGGGAGTGACTGGTGCACTGGGGAGGGCCTGGTGCGCTGCGGCTTGGTCCTGGCCTGATCCCGCTGCAGCAGCTGCATCGGGTCCCCCCAGCCCCTGCCCAGCACAGCCGTGCCCCCCCCGCCCTGCGAGGGGCTCAGCCTGGCGGGGACCCGGGATCAAGGCAGCTCAAAAGGCAGCCCGGGGGCTCCGGCAAACCCTCCCAAACAAGCGGCTAATGGGATCAGCGGACAGGAATTAGCCCCGGCCACAGCAGCTGTTCCTGGGCACGGCGGCCCCGGTGCCCTCCCGTGGTGCCGGAGGGGGCCGCGGTGCCGCGCTCACCTTGGGCGCCCACCAAGTGATGCCCATGTGCAGGGCGTAGTCGCAGCAGACCTTGGGGTCGGCCAGGCTGCGGCACTTCTCGTAGGCGTCCAGCAGCGAGGTCTCCTTGTCGGGCAGCACGTGGCCGATGATCATCGTCGTCCCTCCCACCAGGGCTGCCTGTGGGTGAGGTGGGAGCACGCTGGCACTGGGGGCAGGATTCGCCCCTGGGGGTGCCCACACTGTGGGGCAGCGCTGGTCCCCAGACAGCCAGGATGGCTGCACCCCCAGGGGACAACGGGGGGGTCACTGCGCTCCTGGGCCAGCTCTGTTGCAGGCTCGATCCCCCCCCCTGGCCCTGCCTGTGGGGGGGGGCACCCCACCTTGTTCTTAAGGCACACAGGGAGACCAGACGCGGCCGGCCATCCCCCAGTGCCAACGGCTCGATTTGGGGGGCCCTGCCCGGAATCTCCATGGGCATGGGCACTGCAGCACCACAGGGCCCAATCCAGGGGGGCCGCTCTCACCTGGCAGCATGGGGGCCGTGGGAGATCCCCCCAACCACACAGCCTGCATGGCAGCGGGGTGGGCGCCGTCGCACTCGGCCGTGTCCCCGGCTCACCCGGCCCGGCTAATCCCCAAAGCTCCTTTAGCAATTGGCCCCGGTGGGGTGCTCGCTGTGCTGCGAGGCAGCCTGCCCTGCCAGGGTGGGGAAGGCACGGCACGGGGTGCCTGCGGTCACCATGCTGTCCCCTCGCCGTGCCGCGGCACAGCGCCGCCCAGCACCCCCACCCCAGGGCCAGGCACGGCCGGCGCCAGCCCTGCACAATGCCTGCTGTGTGTGGGGCGCCTGGACAGCGGCACCCGGTGCTTGGCACCGCCAGCCCCATGGCCCCCCGAGAGCTACGCTGCCTGCCCCGGCCCCGTGGAGCACCACGCCGGGTCCCTGCCATCCCTGCTGGGTGCTGGGCAGAGCTGGGGGCAGGCAGCAGAAGCCCGAGCCCAGCTGTGGGCAGCCGCCGCGCTGTCCCCAGCCGCGCAGCGTCCCTGCGACAGCAGGGCTGGCTGCAGGTGGTGCGGGCGGCTGGGCGCCAGCGCGACCCGAGCGTTCCTCGGAGCCAAAACCTGATGATTTGCAAAATAAGAAGAATCACAAGTCGGTGGCTTTTTCTTGCCCACGCTGGGGAAGAGCCGGGCTGGGGGTCTGCTGCTGCCATGGCACGGCTGAGACCTGCGGCACGACCGGGCGCTGGAGCTGGCAGCGACCGCAGCCGGGCAAGGCGGCCAGCTGCCGTCTGCCTGGCCGAGAGGCTGACCCAGTGCCTGGGAACTGCTGCCCTGTGCCAGCCCATCCCCAGCTGGGGTGATCTGAGCCCCCCAAACATGGCCGGCAGGGCTGAGGAGCCCTCCCCGCGCTGGCAGCAGACCCACCGGGGCCGGGGCAGAGGGCAAGCGGGAGCCCCGTGCCAGGCGGTACCTTGGTGCCGTGGTAGAAGTCATCCACGCAGGTGGCGTTCATGAAGGTCTGGTGGAAGTGGGTGCTGGTGTCGATGCCGCCCGGGATGACGAGCTTGCCGGTGGCGTCGATGACCTTGGCCCCGCCGGGGATCATGAGCTCGCGGCCGACTTGCTGGATGATGCCGTTCTCGATGTAGACGTCCGCCTCCAGCGTGCAGTCGTCGTTCACCACCTTCCCCCCCTTGATGAGGATCCGCATGGTGGCCGCGTTGGCGAGCATGGCTCTGCGAGCAGGGCAGGGGGTCAGCCCCGCGCCGCCCCCCATGCCCGGGGGGGGCTCAGCCCCACTGCCTGCCCCTGGGGGTCCTGGGCTGGCTCGGCGCTGCGCCCCCCCCCGGCGACGTGCCGGCAGGCGGGCAGGGCTCCGGGCAGCCCTGCGGCTGCGCGCCCGCCATGCCGGGCCATGTCAACACCGGATTATCCCCGGGAAATCCACGGGGCGGGGGGGCCGCCGGGCGCTGAGTCAGGGCCTGCCTGCCCTGTCAGCCCCCCCTCTCTGGGGACCTGTGCCCCGGCACTGCCCGGCCAGTGGTCACATAACCCCAATGGGGCCCCCAGCCACCCCCCGGGCTAGGGGCTCTTACCCCCTGGCACAGACCTCTCTCCGGGATGGGAGTGCCCAGCTCCAGCCCCCCCGGGTGCCCGCGCAGCCTTCAGCCCCCCCAGCGAGGAGCGTCCCCAGACACAATCCATAACTCGCGTGGTAGACGAAGGTCAAACGCCATCGACCCATCTGGGCGAGGCCAGCACGCACCGGCTGCGGCGAGTCTGGCCAAGGGGGGGGGCATGGGCCAGGACCCTCCGGGACCTGTGGACCCCCAGCTGCCAGCAGGGTTCCTGCACCCGGGGGCTGGGGCAGCCCCACACCGGCACCCAGTCTGTGCTCAACCCCGTCACCCAGAGCCCCATGCGCATTGGAGAGAGGGGCTTTGGCTCTCCCCAGGGACCCCCACCCCAGGGACATGGTTCCCACATGTGGGGCCGTGCCCAGGGCGGTGCTGCCCCCCCTCTGCCAGAGAAAGGCCGGGGCAGCCCCCATGGCAGGTGTCCCCTCCACCACCCCCAGCAGGGGCTGGCACGAGCCGGGGCTGCCCCCCGGCCCCGCGTTATTGACACGCTCATGCATTGCTCATGATGTGCATTGTGCGGCTTTTCCTCCTTTCTCCCCAGTCCAGCCCCAAGACGAGGGCTCCTCGCCAGCCCCCGGGCATCCCCGGGCTCCCCACACGGGCACGGCCACACGCGGTCCCTGCGGCACTGCCAGCGAGGAGGGGACACCCCACAGAGGGTGCTGCCGGTGGGGGCACTGGGGAGGGGGACACAAATGCAGCAGAGGCTGCCCCGAGCACATGCCAGCGCCTCCCAGCTGCCCAGTGAGAGGCTGGATCGGCAGCAAATGGCTTCCAGGGCGCTGGACCTGGCGGGGAGCCGCGGTGGCTGGGGGGCCGAGCCGGCAGCTGAGCATTCCCGGTGCCTTCGCAGGAGCAGCTGCCCAGGGAGGGGCTGGGGAGGGGACAGCGGGCTGGGGGGCACCGGGCACCCTTCTGCTCCTGCCCTGGGCTTTGCGGTGCCGCCCCGTGCCCCATCCCGCCGCTTGGTGCTGCCAGGAATGCCTTTGCCCGTGCAGCTGCTCCGGCTCGGCACGCGCCGGCTGCTGGCACCCACCCACTGCAGCCCCCGGGGCCCCTCCCCAGCCAAGGCACCAAAGGGACTAACGGGAGCGGTGCGATGGAAAGCACGTCCCCGAGGGGCTGAGCCAGGCTGGCAGCAGCCTTTAGACCCGGGGACGTCCCCGTGGAGCGTGGCAGACCCCCACAGCGTGCCGAGCAAGAGGTGCATAGGTGGGATGGGGCCCAAGCCCCGGCTGGGCTGCCGGGCCCCTGGGGCTGGGATGCTCCCAGCGCGGGATGGAGGAAGGGTGCTGGGGGTGCTGACCACGGCCGTCTGTGTCTCCTTCCTGAAAGCCATGGCCCCAGAGCACCCCACTCAGGACAGGGCTCAAAGGGGCGTCTGGGCGGGATGGGGACGAGGGGTGCAGGAGAGCAGCCTCACCGGAGACCACCCATGGGGCGAGGTTTTGGGCAGAGACCAACCGTGGCGGGGTGAGTGGCCGCGGGAGAACCGGTGCCCACTGCCCGAGAACCCCCTGGTGACCTGGGTGCGGGGGGGACGTGCTGGGCGGACTGGGGCTGGGCAGGGCGGTGCTGGGCATCCCACCACGCAGGGTGGGAACTGCTGCATTGCACCCCGGAGATGAAAGAGGTGGCGGTGACGGACGGATCTGGAGCAGGCAGGCAGCGAGCAGAGGCAGCCGGCTGCGAGCCACGGCACCTCCCTGCAGCATCCTCGCCGTGCCGCGGGGCAGGCTGAGCCCCCAGGCGTGTGGGGCGCAGGAGGGGCAGCGGCACAGACCCGAGCCCCTGGGCTGGTGCCCACCCGTTCCCACATCATTTTAGGGTGATGGCACTCCCTGCGGGGTCCCCGCACGGCCGTGCCCTGTCTGTGGCCAGCACGCCAGCTGCCCGGGGAGCCCCAGGAGCTGGGAAAGGCCTGAGGTCAGAGCGGGCAGCAGGGATGGGGCCGCCGGCTGCGAGCGTGGCACGGCCTCGGCCACGTGCACCGCGTGCTCGCAGTGCCCTGAGCCCGTGGCACGCCCCGGCCGCCGTGCGTGGTGCTGCACAGAGCGGGACGGGACCTGAGCAGCGCGGGCTCTGGCACGGCTTCGCCCTTCCAGGGCTGCAGTGCCCCGGCTGCCAGCCGTGCCCGGGGGTCGGTGCGGTGGGCAGGTGGGTGCTCGGGTGGGTGCTCGGGTGGGGTCCCCCACGCGGGTCCACAGACGGGGCAAGGAGATGGCGGCTGCGGCCCCGGGCGTGCCGACAGCGAGGGGCAGGTGGGAGGGCGAGCGCTGGCCGCGGGGACCGGGCATCATGGGTGCTGTGGGCATGGGGGCTGCGGGCGAGGGGGCTGCGGCTCGGGCACGGCCTCCAGCCTCCCCTTGCCCCTTGGGGCTCAGCCGCCGCAGCCCCTGTGGGCCGCCCAGGACGCAGCACCTGGCACTGCCGCCCAGCGCCGTCCCCGCCCGGCTCTCCATCACCCTGGCCCTCCATCACCCCGGCCCTCCATCACCCCGGCCCTCCATCACCCCGGCCCCCCGCATCCCCCGCTCCCGCCCGGTACCCCCGCGGCTCAGCGCCCCCCGCGCCCCCCGGGGCCCGGCCGCAGCAGGGCACGGCCCGGGCACCCCCCGGGGCTCGGTCCCCGGGCATCCCCCGGGGCTCGGTCCCCGGGCAGCGCGGTGCGGCCGGGCCGGGCCGTGCCGAAGCGCAGCGTCAGCACCGGGCCGCGGCCGCCGGCTGCTCCCGGCGCACAAAGCCCGGGGCCGCGGCCCGGGGCCGGACAAAGGCGGGCGGCGGGGCCCGGGGCTCGGCGGCGCGGCCACACCCGGGCGGGCGCGGGGCGCTCCCGCAGACAAAGCCCGCGGCCGCCCCGCACAAAGGCGGCACCGGGCGGGGCGGGGCCGCCCGGGAGCGCCCCGCGGAACAATGGGGCCGGGCCCGCCGCGCCCCGCCCGCCCCCGCCGCGCCCCGCGCACCTGCTGCTGCTCCGCGCCCTGTCGCGACACGGCGCCGCCCCGGGGGCCGCGCTGCGGAGGGGGCGGGCCGCGCCGCCGCGCCCCGGCCGGCCCAGCCCTTCGCGCTGTCGCGACACCGCGGCCCCGTCGCGACCGGCGACCCGCGGGCAGCGGGCGGGGCGCGACACACGCGGGCTCTCTGCCCGCCGAGCGCCGCGGGCGGAGGGAGGGAGGACGGGAGGACCCGCCGCGGCCTGTCGCGACACTCCCGCCCCGTCGCGATGCGCGCACCTGTCGCGATAGTCCCGCCCGTCGCGATACGGCGGCGACACGACAGCCCCTACGGGAGCCGGAACGTCATATCCCGGCCCGGCCCGCCCGGCCCGGCCCGGCCCGCGCCGCCCCGCCGGTACCTCCCGCTCCGCTGCGCTCCGGCCCCGGCTGCACCCGGCGCGCTCCCCGTCCGCGATCGCCTCTCACACAAACCTGCACGGCAGGGGGCGGGCCCTGGGCAAGGCCTCGGCCAATCGCCGCCCGCCTGCCCCACGGGGGGGCGGGGCCGGGCAGCCAGCAGGGTAGGCTGCGCGCGGCCTGACTGACAGGTGCACGGGGCGTGGCCGTCGGCGCGGGCCCCGCCCATCGGCCGCCACCTGCCCGCGGTTGCCGTGGTGACGGGACCCGGCACAAAGGCGGGGGCAGCGCGGCCAGGCCTCGGCGCCTCCCTGTGACACCCAGCGCCCCCCAGTAACACCCAGCACAACCCATTATAAGAGCCCAGCACAGCCCATTAGAGTTCAGTAAAGCCAAGTGGAGACAGGTACAACCCAGTCTAGCCCAGCAAAGCCCAGTTTGGCCCAGTGCAGCGCACTGCAACCCACTTGACACAAACATAGCCCAGCACAGCCCCATTTAGCCCAGTGCAGCCCATGTTAGCCCAGCCCAGCATAACAGGGCCAATGCAGCCCAGTGCATCCCAGTTTTGCCCAGTGCAGCCCATTTTGGCCCACTGGAACCCCGTTTAGCTCTGTGGAGCCCAATTTAGCCCAGTGGAGCAAAGGTAAGTCCAGTGCAGTCCATTTTAGACCACTGGAGCCCAGTTCAGCCCAGTGGAGCCCACTGCAGCCCAAATTGGACCAGTGCAGCCCATCACAGCCCCAATTAGCCTAGTTTAGCCCCGTTTAGCCTAGTTTAGCCCAGCAGAGCCCATTATAAAAGAGCCAAGTAAGCCCAGTTTAGCCCAGTGCAGCCCACTACAGCCCATTATAACAGGTCCAATTGAGCCCAGTGCAGCCCAGTGCAGCCCAGTGGAGTCCTGTTTAGCCCACTGTATCCCATTGCGGCCCAATTTGGCCCAGTGCTACCCACTTTAGCTCAGTTTAGCCCACTGCACCCCCATTTAGCCCAGTGCTACCCAGTTTAGCCCAGTTTAGCCCACTGCACCCCAATTTGGCCCAGTGCAGCCCAGCATAGCCCCGATTAGCCCCGTTTAGCCCAATAGAGCCCATTATAACAGAGCCAAGTAAGCCCAATTTGGCCTGGTGTAGCCCAATGCAGCCCAGTATAATAGGTCCCATTGAGTCCAGTTTAGCCCAGCGGAGCCCACTGCAGCCCAATTTTTCCCAGTGCTTCCCACTTTAGCCCAGTTCTGCCCAGTTTAGCTCAGTTTAGCCCACTGCATCCCAATTTAGCCCAGTGCAGCCCAGCCCAGCCCCAACTAGCCTGGTTTAGCCCAGTGCAGCCCAGTAGAGCCCATTATAACAGAGCTAAGCAAGCCCAATGCAGCCCAGTATAACAGGTCCAGCTGAGCCCAGGACAGCCCAGTGGAGCCATATTTAGCCCAGTAAAGCCCAGTGCTGCCCATTTGCAGCTGAGCAGAGCCCAGTTTTGCCTAGTTTAGCCCACTGCAGCCCAATTTGTCCCAGTGCAGCCCAGCCCAGCCCTGATTAGCCTGGTTTAGCCTGGTGCAGCCCAGTAGAGCCCAGTATAACAGAGCCAAGTAAGCCCAATTTAGCCTGGTGCAGCCCACTGCAGCCCAGTGTAACAGGTCCAGTTGAGCCCAGGTGAGCCCTGTTTAGCCCAGCGGAGCCCAGTTGAGCCCAGTGCAGCCCAGCATAGCCCCGATTAGCCCAATAGAGCCCATTATAACAGAGCCAAGTAAGCCCAATTTGGCCTGGTGTAGCCCACTGCAGCCCAGTATAAGAGGTCCAACTGAGCCCTGTTGAGCCCAGTACAGCCCAGTGTATCCCAGTTTAGTCTACTGCAGCCCAGAACAGCCCCAATTAGCCTAATTTAGCCCCATTTACCTCAGCAGAGCCCAGTTAAGCCCATCGGAGCCCAGTTTCACCCAGCAGAGCCCTGTTTCACCCAGTGCATGCCAGTTTAGCCCAATGGAGCCCAGTTTAGCTCAGTATAGCCCACTGCAGCTCTCTTTTCCTAGTGCAGCCCAGCCCAGCGCTGATTAACCTAGTTTAGCCCAGTTGAGCCCATTATAACAGAGCCAAGTAAACCCAATTTAGCCTGGTGCAGCCCACTACAGCCCAGTATAACAGGTTCAATTGAGCCCAGTACAGCCCTGTTTACCCCAGTGAAGCCCCATTTAGCCCAGTGCTGCCTGGTGGAGTCCATTTTTGCCCAGTTTAGCCCACTGAAGCCCAATTTAACCCAGTGCAGCCCAGCACAGCCCCAATTTGGCCCAATTTAGCCCAGTACAGCCTAGTAGAGCCCATTATAACAGAGCCAAGTAAGCCCAATATAGCCCAATGGAGCCCAGAATAACAGGTCCAATTGAGCACACTGCTGCCTATTTTTAGCCCAGCAGAGCCCAGTTTATCCCAGTTTATTCCACTGCAGCCCAATTTTGCCCAGTGCTGCCCATTTTACCCCAGCGTAGCCTAGTTTAGCCCATTGCAGCCCAATTTTGCCCAGTGCAGCCCAGCACAACCTCAATTAGCCTAGTTAGGCCCAGTTTAGCCCAGTGCAGCCCAGCAGAGCCCATTATAACACAGCTAAGCAAGCCAGATATAGCCCAGCGCCGCCCAGTGTAACAGGTCCAGTTGAGCCCAGTATAGCCCAGTAAAGCCCAGTGCTGCCCATTTTCAGCTGAGCAGAGCCCAGTTTAGCCTAACGGAGCCCACCTCAGCCCAATTTGTCCCAGTGTAGTCCAGCCCAGCCCCGATTAGCATAGTTATGCCCAGTGTAGCCCAGTAGAGCCCATTATAACAGAGCCAAGTAAGCCCAATTTAGCCTGGTACAGCCCACTGCAGCCCAGTATAACAGGTCCAGTTGAGCATAATGCAGCCCAGTGGAGCCCTGTTTAGCCCAGCGGAGCCCACTGCAGCCCTGTTTAGCCCAGTGCTGCCCATTTTAGCCCAGTTGAGCCCAGGTTAGCCCACTGCAGCCCAATTTGGCCCAGTGCACACCAGCACAGCCCCAATTAGCATAGGTTAGACCCGTTTAGTCTGGTTGAGCCCCACGGAGTGTAGTTTAGCCCAGTGGAGCCCTGTTTTACCCAGTGCAGCTCAATTTAGCCCAGTGCAGCCCTCTTTTCCCAGTGCAGCCCAGCCCAGCCCTGATTAGCCAGGTTTAGCCCAGTTTAGTCCAATAGAGCCCATTATAACAGAGCGAAGAAATCCCAATTTAGCCTGGTGCAGCCCAATGCAGCCCAGTATAACAGGTCCCATTGAGCCCAGTGCAGCCTCATTTAGCCCAGTGCTGCCCATTTAAGCCAATTTTAGCCTAGTTTAGCCCACTGCAGCCCAATTTAACCCAGTGCAGCCCAGCGCAGCCCAACACAGCCCCAATTTGGCCCAGTTTAGCCTAGTTTAGCCCAGTAGAGCCCATTATAACAGAACCAAATAAGCCCAGTTTAGCCTGGTGCAGCCCACTGCAGCCCATTATAACAGGTCCAAATGAGCCCACTGGAGCCCACTGCAGCCAACTTTAGCTGAGTGCTTCCCAGTTTAGCCCAGTGCAGCCCAGTTAAGCCCACATAAGCCAAATTTAGCCCAGTGCAGCCCAGCCCAGCCTCGATAAGCCAAGTTTAGCCCAGTTTAGCCCAGTAAAACCCCTTATAACAGAGCCAAAAAAGCCCAATTTGGCCCAGTGTACTCCACTGCAGCACAGTATAACAGGTCCTATTGAGCCCAGTTGAGCCCAGTGCAGCCCAGTGGGGCCCTGTTTAGCCCAGTGCTGCTCATTTTATCTCAGTGGAGCGCAGTTTAGCCCACTACAGCCCAGTTTGGCCCAGCGCAGCCCAGCACAACCCCAATTAGCCTAGTTTGGCCCAGTTTAGCCCAGTGCAGCCCAGTAGAGCCCATTATAACAGAGCTAAGCAAGCCCAATATAGTCTGGTGCAGCACAGTATAATAGGTCCAATGGAGCCCAGTGCTGCCCAGTGTAGCCCAGTGCAGCCCAATTTGGCCCAGTGCAGCCCAGCTCAGCCCCAATTAGCCCAGTGCAGCCCAGGAGAGTGCATTGTAACACAGCCAAGTAAGCCCAATTTAGCCCATTTTATCCCAATAGAGCCCATAAAAACAGAACCAAGTAAGCCCAATTTAGCCTGGTACAGCCCACTACAGCCCAGTATCACAGGTCCAGTTGAGCCCAGTACAGCCCAGTGCAGCCCTGTTTAGCCCACTGTAACCCACTGCAACCCAATTTAGCCCAGTGAAGCCCACTTTAGCCCAGTTTTGCCTAGTTTAGCCCACTGCAGCCCAATTTACCCCAGTGCAGCCCATTCCAGCCCTGATTAGCCTGGTTTAGCCAAGTGCAGCCCAGTAGAACCCATTATAACAGAGCCAAGTAGGCCCATTTTGGCCCAGTGCAGCCCACTGCCACCCAATATAACAGGTCCAATGGAGCCCAGTGCAGCTGGGCAGAGCACAGTGTAGCCCAGTGCAGCCCCATTTAGCCCATTGCTGCCCGTTTTACCCCAGTGGAGCCCAGCTTAGCCCACTGCAGCCCAATTTAGCCCAGTGCAGCCCAGCACAACCCCAATTAGCCTAGTTAGGCCCAGTTTAGCCCACTGCAGCCCAGTTTGGCCCAGTGCAGCCCAGCTCAGCTCCAATTAGCCTAGTTTAGCCTAGCTTTGCCCAGTTTAGCCCAATAGAGCCCATTACAACAGAGCCAAGTAAGTCCAGTTTGGCCTGGTGCAGCCCAATGCAGTCCAGTATAACAGGTCCCATTGAGCCCAGTTTAGCCCAGTGCA
The DNA here is from genome assembly GCF_040182565.1 of Anser cygnoides. Classification (NCBI taxonomy): domain Eukaryota; kingdom Metazoa; phylum Chordata; class Aves; order Anseriformes; family Anatidae; genus Anser; species Anser cygnoides. Next base: position 122,825,899 of record NC_089875.1, on the reverse strand, counting down.
GCCCAGTGGAGCCCTGTTTAGCCCACTGTAACCCACTGCAGCCCAATTTTGCCCAGTGCTTCCCACCTTAGCCCATTTTTGCCCAGTTTAGCGCACTGCAGCCCAATTTAGCCCCGTGAAGCCCATTTGAGCCCAATGGAGCATATTTTAGATCAGTGAGATGAGTTTCACAGACTCCCAGAGCAGCTGTGGCTGGCCGGGGGCTCTGGGGGTCCGCGGTCCCACCCCAGCCCAGCAGGGTCACCCCGGGCTCCGTCTGGTGCCCGCTGCCTCTCGTCCTGCCGCTGGGCAGCGCCGGGCAGAGCCTGGTGCCGTGCTCCCGGCAGCCTCCCCTCGCGGGGCTGTGCCCACCTGAGGCTGACCGGGCCCGGCTCTCTCAGCCCGGCCTCGTGCTGCGGCTGCTCCGGGCCCCTCGGCACCTCCGCAGCCCTCCTGGGTGTGCTCCAGCAGCTCCGTGTCCCTCTGGGGCTGGGGAGCCCACAGCCGGGCACAGTGCTCCAGTACAGCCCAGTTTAGCCCAGTGCTACCACATCAACACTTCCCCTAACTTGGTTTCATCTGCAGGCTTACTGAGGTTGCACTCAGCAATCCCATCCCATCCATCCCATCCCATCCCATCCCACCCCATCCCACCCCACCCCACCCCATCCATCCCAACCCCATCCCACCCCACCCCACGCCGTCCCACCTGCAGAGGAAGCCGAGGCAGGTGCCACGGCACGCCACTTACTGCCCCAGGGTGCGGGGCAGCCGTGCAGGGCCCCCCTTGGCACCCCACGTCTGTGCTGGGAGGGCAAATCCCCCCTCGTGGCCTCCCCGTGGGAGCTGGGCTCAGCCCCCAGCCCCGGGACCCCGCCACCTTGAGACCCCATCACCCACCCAGACCCCACCACCCCTGGAAACCCACTACCCCCAGGACCCCCCACGCATGGGGGCGCGCGCAGGTGCCGGCAGGACACAAAGCACAGGACCAGAGGGAGATTTTTTTTTTCTCTTTTTTTTTTCCTCTTTTTTTTCTCTTTTTTTTTTTTTTTTTTTTGCACAAAAACAGTACATTTATTCAAGTGTTCTCCAGCACAAGTACATTAGAAAGGAGCTTGTCTTTATGATACTCTTCTGGGCACCAAAGAAAAAAAAAAAAGGAAGATGGGATGAAAGCGGAACGGACAGACTTTCTACATCTGCTGCACGCATTGACCTTTTAATTAGTTCATAACAGCTATGTCACGAGCAATACTTACACAGATACAACAGAGTGCCGGGCAAGCCCGCCGCGGGCCAGAACCATACGGTGAAATGTACAGTATTATCGTCAATAAATAGAGAAGCGACCCTAAAAAAACAAAACAACAAAAAACAAAAGGAACGAACCGAGAGAGAGAAAAGGAGAAAATGAAAAGGAGGAACAGCAGCTGGGGGCCGGGCGGCGCGGCCGGGAATGTGGCGTCGGGCGCGGGCTGAGCCAAATCATAGGAGAGGAGGGTTCCCAAACTCTACGCGTTTATTCCTCGGTATGAGTACATGATTCCCCACAAATAGTTAAGCATCAGCTACTTCAATGTCTAGGCTAAAACACATGAAATCTCTCATTTAGTTTTCAAGTACAAAGTTAAAATGCCTTTTTGTTTTTTCTTTTTTTTTTTAATAATAATATATAAGAGTAAAATAATAGTGCTCTTTGAAACTCCACTACAAGAAAACAAAACAAACAGTCATTGTCCAGACAGCAGACTTAATTTAACAATATATATTTTTAATAAAATGTTTTAGCACCGTGTTTGTCACCTACTCCCTCGGCAGATCTTAAGGAATTTAGGCTTTATTTTTTTATTTTTTTTATTTTTAACTGTTTAAATCTAGGGCTGTGCAACAAAATTTGTCTGTTTGTTTTAAAAAAAGACGTGAGTCGGGTACGTTAAAAACTGAACTCTTTCCCCACGCATCCCCACGGTCCCACAGAGACCCTGCAGCCGCCGCAGGGGTGCCGGTGCCCCGAGCAGCCCCGGCGCCTTCCAGTTGTGCCGCGGCAGGAACCTGCTTCCCGCCGGCACCGGCACCGGCCGCGGCCCCGGCCCCTCTGCCCAGCCCGGGTGGCCCAGGCACGGGCGCCTGGGGTGGGCGGAGGAGCCCCCGCGCGGCGGCGGGGCCGGGAGCTGCATGCGACTTGTGCTCGGTGCTGCACCGGGGACCGGACCCACAGGAGGTGCTGTGGGGTGAGCGGGTCCCACGGAACGCGCCGCAGGGTCCGGGGGGACCCGCGAGCGGCGCTGCCAGGGCGCACGGGGCTCGTGCCCGGTACTGCAGGGCCGTGCAAGGCTTGCTGCCGGCGCCGCACAACCTGCAGACATCGCCGCAGGGCCGAGCAAGGCTTGCGCCTGGCGCTGCAGGGCCGTGCGGGAGCTGAAGGCAGCGCTGCAGGGCCGTGCCGAGTGCGCACCCCGTGCTGCAGGGCCGTGTGGGACCCGCAAACAGCGCTGCAGGGCCACGCAAGGCTCGCACCTCGCTCTGTAGCGCGATGCAGGACGGGCGAACAGCGCTATGAGGCCGTGCAAGGTTTGCACCCCGTGCTGCAGGGCCGTGCGGGACCTGCAGGCAGTGCTGCAGGGCCGTGCAAGGCTCGCCAATGGTGCTGCAGGGCTGTGCAGCACTCGCACCCAGCACTGCAAGGCCGTGTAGCGCTCCCACCCGCTGCCGCGGGCCCCGGGGGAGCAGCAGGCAGCACTGCAGGGCTGTGCCGCTCACAGCTGGCGCTGCAGGATGTGCGCAGCACCAAGCAGCGCCTGCGAATGGAGCTGCAGGGCACCGCCGCACCTGCCCCCAGCGCTGCAGGGCTGCGCAGGACCGCGCAGGACCCACACCCAGCACCACGCAGGGCCTGCGGCGGTGCAGCAGACCCACGCGAGACTCGCCCCATGCTGCGGGGCCGTGTGGGACCCAGCCCTGGGGCCAAGCTGGAGCCCACGGCCACAGCTCAGACCCCAGGGCTGGAGGGGGCCACATCCTGCCTGCCCCCAGCCCACAGCCACGGTGCCCTGCAGAGCATCTCAGCCTGGTGCCACCCGCGCCTGCCGCCACACACCGACACAGGGGCCCAGGAGCCCCTCCTAGCACCATGTGGAGGGAGCCGGGGGGGGGCCGGGGCGCCCCCCCACCTGCCCCCACCGCTGTCGGTCCTAGCACCTCTCCGAGCACCCCGCGGCACCCACGGGTGCCCGCTCGCCACCAGCGCGGCTCGCTGCGAATTAGCCAGCACCCCGCACCGAGCTGCCGGCGGCCCTCCAGCGGCGGCCGGGGGGGTCCCAGGGGATGGGCGGCCTGGCCCCCGCCCCCCACGCACGGGCCCCCCCGGCGCCTTTCACAGTTACAGGAAGAGACGGCGACGGGGCCGGAGACCTCTCCGAGCCTCCCCGCGCCTTAGCACCAGTCCCTGCGCTCCCCCGGCGGAGCCCCTCTCCCTCAGAACACCGGATCCGGCCCCCGAGCCTGGGCTGGGCACGCACCCGCACCCCGAGCCGGACCCCGCTGCCGTGCCGCAGCACCTACAGCTGCCAGACAAGTAGCACCATCCACAGCACCGCCAGCACCTGCCCGCGCCCTGCCCGCACGCACCACGGCTCGCTCCCGGCCCCTGCGGCCACGGCTGCCTGCCCTCGCCACCGCCACCGCCACCGTCACCGCCGCGCAGCGCCCGGCCGTGCCCCGTGCACAGGGCGCCCACCGAGGGGCTGCAGGGAGCGGCTGGAGAGGGTCGCTCCGAAAACACGCTCTGAAAGAACGGCTCCCGGGGGCCGTGGCAGAGGCTCCTGCCCCGTCCCGGCCCCGCCGCGTTTCTCCGCCGCCTGTCCCGGCCGCGCACCCGCGGGCGTTAGCACCAGGGTCCGAGCCCCCGCGGCCGCCCCGCTGCCGGAGCTGCCCGGCCCCGCTCCGGCCCCGCTCCGCCTGCGTCCCTGCCTGCCTCCGCGCCGGCGCGTCCCGGACCTCAGCACCCTCAGGGCCACGTACGCAGAACAGCACCAGTACGTCGGGCCGGGCGGCCGCCGAGGGAGGCGCTTCCTTTTGGGACAGAAAAAGGTTATTGCATGACTCGGGGTGGGGGCTTCCCGCCCCGGCCCCGCCGGCCGCCCCGGCCCCCTCCCGCGCAGCTCCGGAAAGGCCTGGCACGTAAGGCAACATGGAAGCTGATGTCTTGACTCACCCCGCTGTTTAAAAGCACCATTATGAAGTCAGGTTGTACAGTAGTAACAGTACCTTTTATATATATATATATCTATATCTCATATCTATCATATATATATAAACTGTAAACAAGAGGTAACAGCGGCTTCTAGGGTTTGCTTTCTTCAAGGTTTCCTGTGTGGTAGGCACCCAAAATACTGTAGAAAAGGTGTGTGTTGTGGTGTGTGTGTTCTTGGCTTCCCTGCCAGTTGGTTTTGCTCCATATCACCAGTGCATGGTGCTGGTGGAAAAGAGTGAGGCTCAGTCGGTTGCGGAGCTGGCCGAGCGCCTCCCTGCGTTGTGCTCCCGAGCCGGGCCCGCGGCCCCGCGCGAGCTCGTGGCGAGCTGGGAGCGCCGGGCGGACGGCGCGGTCCCGGTCCCGGTCCCGTCTCCCTCGCCTCCGCCTCTCCCGGCTGGGCTTTCCCGCGGCCGTTTCCCCTCCTCCGAGAGCAGGGCTGGCGACAGCGCCGCGTCTCGCCCGCTGCTCCGAGAAGCAGAAACCAAACTAACAGAAAAACCCAGCCAGAAAAGAGCGGAAAACTAAAAGGTTACCCAAAAAAAAATGGTTTTGGTTTTTTGTTTTTTTGTTTTCTTTTTTTTTCTTTCTTTTTTGTCGTTTTTTGTTGTTTTTTTTTTGTTGTTTTTTTTTAAATAGGCTAAAAGCTGAACATTGGAAATTCAGGAGAGGACACCGAACCCTTTCGCTCGGGGAGACGTGTGCCGGGTTCCCGTCGGGCTGCAAAATCCCGTCTCTCTTCTGGGTGCTGACTCTTCTCTCATTCCGTGTTTTCACTTCTCTTGGCGTGGATGGTTTTGTTTCTGACGCGCTCTGTGTTACCAGTTCCTGTCCGTCTCTCTTAAACGCAGGCAAAGTATTCCTTCAGGGGAGCAAAGAGGTGGCGGATCACCGGCACGCTCCACGATCTGCCGAGCAGTCTCTGCCGGGCCAGGCGGCTCATGTTGGACACGTCCGTGTAATGCACCGGGAAGCCGAAGACCCTGCGGGGACACGGCGGGGCTCAGCCAGGCGCGGACGGAGGGCGAGGGGCGTTGGCGGCCTCCGGCGAGGTCCCATGCGCGGCGGCGACTTGGCACGTGAAGCTGTGCCGCCGAGCATCCAGCCGAGCAGCCCGAGCGCCGCGAGGACCGTGCGGTCAGCGGCTGCCCCCAGCCCCGCGTCTCCCCATCACGGTCCCCATCCTGCCCCCCCCGGCCCCAGTACCTCTCCATCTCCGTGCACCACAGGATGTCCTCCTTCTCGTTCATGAAGACGGGGAAATGCTGGTCTTTGCCCTGCTTGATGGAGTTGGAGCGAGTGGTGATAGTTCGCACCTTGCTGAACTGCAAGAGGCACAGGCTCGTCACGCGGCCGGCACCGGGGGCGCGCCGCGGGCAGGTGGAGCCGGAGCGCTCCCCGCGGAGACGCTGCTGAACCCCGGGTGGGCAATGCCGCCGCTGCCCCCCCGCACCCCTCCCTGCAACCCAGGGGGTCCTGGCAGGGCGAGGACCCCCCCACGTCCCCCCCCGGGGCTGACCTTGGCTATCCTGCCGTGCTCCAGGCACTCCTGGAGTTCCAGCTTATCGTTGACTGTGGATGCCAGCGGCCTGGAGGGAGAGAGGGGGTCGGCGTGGGGTGGCAGCGCCGCATCCCCGTGTCCCCACGCGGTGGCTCCCCAAGAGGGGTTTGGGGGGGAGGGGGGGGGCTGCAGCCATCTGGGGGCTGTTCGGAGGGGGCAGTGAGACGCAGAGGATACACGCGCTGGAACAGATGCTGGGGGCCAGCTCCGTGCTGCCCCACGAGCAGAGGGAGCAGCTCTGGGATTTTGGGGCATGCTGCTGCTCCTGCACAGCGAGCAGGGCACAGCCGCACCGCTGCCCGCGGGGACAGTGCCAGGAGGGCTGCAACCGCAGAGCCACCGCCGTGCAACCGCGGAGCCACGGCCACAGCGGGGCCAGGCCCAGGCCCTTTGGGGAGCCCCCACCGCGCCGGGCAAGCACGCAGACGGGGCGCTCTCACCAACCTGTTCATACCGGGAAGGTTTCCCCAGAAGTACCGCGCCCTGTGTGCCGCAGACACTTCTTTGGCATCGATCATGACGGGGTTGGACTGCCAGAGCGAGGAGAGGCCGGGGGTCAGCGGGGGCTCTGCGGGGCCCCGGGGTGCCCCTGCAGGCCGGGTCCCGAGGGGACAGCGGCGGTGACACGGGGAGGTGCCTGCCACGCGCCCGCCCCGGCACTCACCTCGAGGAAGCGCGAGATGTCCCTTTTGTCGCTCACCCCCATGGCCACCACATTCTCGAAGAGCCAGAAGAAGGGCCGGTCGTCGCCCTCCTTGGGCCGGGCTTCGTGCAGGAGGCGGTAAAACTCGAAGAAGAGGCGCCCGGTGCCCTCTGGGCAGGAGAGAGAGAGGGATGGTGTCAGGGGGGCAGCCAGTGCTGGTGGCTTTGCAGCGGCAGCGGCGAGGGGACACCCACCGTACAGCCCCTTCCTGGCCGGGTTGACGATGGAGAGGTCGTTGCAGGGGCTGCCCCCTATTACCAGGTCGAACGGGCCCCACTCCTGTATCTGCAAGGGAAAACACACGGCGGGGTGAGCCAGGGGACCGCGTCCCCCTGCTCCGGGCACGGCACAGCGGTGCCAGGGGAAGCCCCGGGACACGGGGGCTGTCACGGCGCGGTGGGATGGAGAGGCCGTGCCGGTGAGCCCCGGTGGAAGGGATGCTGCCAGCTCCCCGGTGTGCGGGGAGGGACGGGACGAGGGACCACGGGGCACAGGTCCCGTGTCGGAGGGGACAGGGATGAGTGGTGGGATGCGGGGCCAGCGGGATGGGATGCCCCCATCCCTGGGGAGACCCGCAGGGAGGGGAAGCCGCAGGGGGGCAGCCGGCAGGACGTACGTGTTTCTGGGTGACATTTCGGACGTCCCCGACGTACATGATCTTGCCCTGGTGCCTCACCATGCCCACGGTGATGGAGTCCTCGCACACCTCGGAGGCGATGTAGCGGTCCACCTGGATGCCCAGGTCCTTCAGCACCAGTAGGCCTGCGGGCAGAGGGGCCAGGGTCAGCGGGGCGTAGGTGAGGGGTCTCATCCCACCTCCCTGTCCCGTCCCATCCCATCCCATCCCCGCAGCACTGCTCAGCACACGCCAACCCTTGATTCTCCACGACCTCCGTGGGGTGGGACCTGCTGAGGGGCTGCCAGGACAGGGACCCCCGGGTCCCCCACCCACCTGTGGCGATGCCGTCGAAGAGCGAGAGCACGCGGATGGGCTTCCTCTTCTCGGCTGGGACAGGCGGGTAAACCTTTGGTGGGTCCTGAAAGCAACGGGGGGAGCGTGAAGCGGGGGGAGCGGGGGTCCCGCGGCGGGGCAGGGGTGCGGCGGCGGGCACTCACAAACTCCTGGTCGTGGTTGTTGGCGAAGAACATCTGCAGGCGGGAGGGCCAGTCCTCCCGCCGCCGCAGCAGCCCGTAGATGCCCTTGTGGCCGCACATGTAGCAGTTCCAGGGGTCCTCCTTGATGGCCGCCTGTGCCGCCCCCGGGCCCACCAGCAGGTCCACGCACTCCACGCAGAAGCACCTGGGGGGGGGGGCAGGAGCGGGGCGTGCATCAGCCACGGGCTGGGGGCAGGGGGAAGGGGCCCCGGGACCCCCGGCACCATCCCCAGCAGGATGCCGGTGGGGACAGGGACACCGCTGGTAGCCACGGCGTGCCAGGGGCGTGCGCACACGTCGGTGTGCCGTAGCGGTGACATTCCCCCCTGCATGGCCCCGCGCCCCACGGGACTAATGGCAGCCCCCTCCCCTTGGACTCTGGGGGACAGCAGGGGACCCCCGGCCCCCCGCCGGGACCTGCTGCGCTGCCCAGCCCCACGGGCCCCCGCCCCCCCGCGGCACCGACCTGCAGCAGTTGTTGTTGCCGCACATGAGCACCTCGCGGCCACCGCAGCAGATGGTGCAGTAGGACTGGTAGCCGTCGTCGTCGTACTGGTACGCGCACTCCAAGAAGCAGTTCTGGGGGGAGTGAGGGTGTCAGCGTGGTGCGCCCCACCCCAAGCCCTGTGCTGGGCCACAGGGGGGGCGCGGGGACAGGGCGCTTTGGGGCGGGGGGACCCCCGCTGCCCCGTACCTTGCAGTTTTGGCACATCCCCCCGATGAACAGAGGGTGCTCCAGGGTGACGTTGAGGCTCCCGCAGGAGATGCAGATATCTGGAGGTCATGGGGGGGGCAGGTGACTCTGGGGGGTCTGTGCCCCCCCAGTACCCCCACAGCCAGATGGGGCCGCCCTGCTTCTCACCCCTGCCCATGCCGGAGACGCCAGACCCTGGTGGCGTCCCCCAAGGACCCCCACCCCATGGGCTGGGGGCTGTTTGTGGCCCCCCTTGGCTTGCAAGGCCGAGGGTCGCAGCCCCCCTGCAGCTTTCTCCTGCCCCCCCCAGCCCCTCTGCCTCCACCGCCGGGGGGTGCAGGCTGTGCCCCAGCCCCAGGCTGTACACCGTGCTCACCTTCGATGTTCCTGCATTTCTGCCGGACCTCGTAGACGAGTCGCTCTGGGGAGGAGAGAGGTGCTCAGGGTGGGGGTGCACGGGGGGGAGCCCCTCTGTGCCTTGGGGGGTCCTGCTCCAGCCCGGACCCCTGCCCGCAGCACCAAACGGGGCAAAGGGACCTGGTCCCGAGGACACAGCTCGGTGCTCTCCCCCTGTGCCGTGGGGAAGGGGGTCCTGGGGGGGGCCGCAGTACCTCGGGTGCGCTCGTCAATGATCTCCTTGACCTTGGGCTTCTCCGTTGTGCTTTTCCTGGGCTTTTTGGCGGGTGGGGGCGGTGCGTAGGCGGCGGCTTCGGGCTCTACCCACATCTCCGTGTACACTTCTTTGTAGGGGTTGCGCTCCTCTGCGGGAAGGGGGGGCCGTGAGCAGGGACCTGGTGGTGCGGGGACGTAGCACCCCGGCTCTGCACGGCGCGTGGCTGCGCTGCCCCGGCTCTGCACTGCCTGCCCCAGCTGGTGCCACCACAGCGGTGCCCCGGAGGAGCCCCCGCTGGAGGGACCCCGGGGGGCTGCAGCCACTGGTGCAGTTATAAATGCCACCACCACTCGTGGCTGAGGTTCCTCCTGGCCACGCAGCTGCCACCAAGGCTGCCGAGTGTCCCCGTGTCCCCTGGGGACACTGCTCCTGATGTCCCTGTGCCCCCACCCTGCCTTTGGCCCCGCACCCGTCCCCGCTGCCGCTCACCCTCGGGGGGCTCCAGGCCCTTGGGGCCGGACGGCTGAAAGCCTCCCAGCGCCCACTCGATCATCTGCTTGTTCTGGATCTCCACCACCTTGGAGGTGTCTGTCTCGTCGTTCTCGGGGCACGCCGGGAAGATCTTCCCCGCTCTGCTGCTCGCCACCTGCATGGGGAGCGCCAGCATCACCCCCTGCCCCCCACAGGGACCCCCCCAGCAGCCCTGTGCAGCCACAACCAGACCTACACAGGCAGACCCCCCCCTAAAAACCTGACACCTTGCAGAGCTGCCAAGAGACCCCAGAGGGCCAGAACCTCCCCTAGTGCCACCCCAGAGATGCTGATCCCCCAGATCCCCCAGCCCCGAGACCCCTGGCCAGGCCAAGCGACTCCCAGACACCCCCAACATCTTCCTAGGGAGCCCCCCCGGTGCTCGCCCACCCCTCGAGTGATGCCCCGTGCTCCCTGGGATGCAGCTTTTGTGCCGTGGGGGGGTGGAGCAGGGCCAGATGCACCCCCTTGGACCCTGCTTGGAGCCCCCAAAAGGGGCCTTGCTCAGCCCCGCTCCCCTTGGACCCCCCGGGAGCGCAGCAGCACACGTGCACCGAGCGCCCCGTCCCCGCTGCCCCCCGGCGCTCACCTGCAGCACCTCGTAGATGGCTTTGCGGTACATGGGCTGCTTGTTGTAGGTGGCCTGGTGGAAGGCGCTGGAGAAGGAGCTGAGGGGCAGGAGCTTCTCCACGCAGACCTGCGGAGCAGATGGGGACGCGGCCGTCACGCTGGGGGGGTCAACGGGGAGGCGCGCACGGAGCCGGGGGTGCCACTTACCACCGAGAACTTGCCGTCCCCGAACCACATCACCCAGCGGGTGCCCTCGGCCGCCCGGCTCCGTCCCGTCATCCACCAGGAGACGATGCGCCCCGGCCACCAGGAGAAGCCGCGCAGCTTGCCCCACACCAGCTCGCCGATGCCGAAGCCCCGGCCGTCCTGCGCCGGGAGAGGGAACGGGGAGGGGGGGCAGCGTCAGGGGGGCTGCGCCCGGGGGCTGGGGGGCGAGGAGGGAAGGGGTCCGCAGGGGGGCACCGCGGGGCGCGCTCACCTCGTACTCGGGCTCGTCGTCGGCCGACTTGGACGTGTTCTTGTCGACAGCGTCGGCCACCACAGGCTCAGGCGTGGTGGCCACGTTGGGCGAGGCGGGGTCGGTGGGCTGCTGTGAGGCGGGGGGGCTGGCCTCCTCCTCCTTCTGGGGCTCGGCCCGCGGCGTCTCCTCCACCACGTTCATCACGGCGATCACCTTCGCCTTCTTCTCCGCCTGGTGGGGGGAGAGGCGGCGTCAGGGCAGGGCAGGCCCCCCCCTTCCACATCCCATCCCCATCCCATCCCCGGTCTATTGCATCCTGGCCGCATCCCATCAGATCCTCGTCCCATCCCATCCCCACTCCATCACATCCTTGTCCCATTGCATCCCCATCCCATCCCCATCCCTTTCCTGTCCCCACCCCATGGGGCAGGCTCCCACCGGGCGCCCCCTTAGCAGGGGGCTCCATCTCAACAGCTTGGCGTGAGAGGAGCCCCCCCATCAGTGCCCTGCTGCCCCCCACCATCATCCACTGTCCCAGCCCCGGGCTGTGTGCTGCTGGGTGCTCCCCTTGTCCCCGTGCCTCAGTTTCCCCCTGCAGTCCTGGGGGGGACGGCTGGAGGAGGGCCTGCAGAGCTTCGGAGGAAGGAGCTGGCAGCTGCCCCCCAGCCAGAGCCTGCTCTGCCCCCTGGGGGGGCTGCCCCTGCCCCAGCCTGAGTGTCCCCAAAGCCGCCAGCAGCCCCCCAGCCCCTGCCCCCGCTGATCCCCCTGACGGAGCCGTGGCCTTCCTGGGACTGGAGCTGGGAACGGGCTCGAGAGCCCACCAGCGACACCAGGAGGGTGCCCAGCCCCGGGAGCCCCGCGCCTCCAACCCATGCCCCCCATCCCGGTCTCCATCCCACCCCCATCAGCCCCACACCACCCCAGTCCCACCCCAGCCTCCAGGTCCCTCCGGTGCTGGGCCCTGGCCCCCACCCCAGGACCCAACCTGGGGTCCGGGGGCTGCGCTCCACCCGTTCAGGAGGGCCGGGAGCCCCCCAGACCCCGCCTGTCCCGGGACAGCCAGCGCCCCTCGGGCACCCCCTGTCCCCGCTGTCCCCTGCCTGCCCCGGTGCGGGGACATCCCGGGGGGGAGCCATGCCCGAGCTGTGCGCCGGGCTCAGGTGTCACCAAGTTGGCCAAGCCGGGACGCACGGAGTTCAGCCGTGCCCGACCTGGCCGGGCCGTGCCAAGCCGTGCCGAGCCGTGCCGAGCCGAGCCAACTTTAGCTGCACCTAGCCGAGCCGTGCCAAACTCGGCCAAGATGGACCCAGCGCGGCCAAGTCACGGCAAACTCAGACGGTCCGGTCCGAGATGGGCTGGACTGGACCGGACCGGGCCAAGCCGTGCCAAACCGTGCCGTGCCAAACTGTCCCAGGCCGGGCTGATCCGGGCCGGGCCGGGCCGATCCACGCCGCCCTCCGCACCCGTCCCGCGCAGCCCACCTACCCATGCGGGCCGGGCGCCGCGGCGGGGCCGGGCCGGGCCGAACCGAGCCGAGCCGTGCCGGGCCGGGCTGCCGGGGGCACGGCCGGCGGTTCTTTGTCTGGGAACCCCGGGTCACATGGTCCCCGCCGGCCCGGCTGGTTGGCTGCGGGGGAGGGGCGGCACGGCACGGCACGGCACGGCTCGGGGCACCCGGCACGGCCCGCCCCGCCCCCGCCCCGCACGGCACGGCACGGATCGGTACGGCCCGGCCCGGCTCGGTCCGACCGGCAAGGCTCGGCCCGGCTGTCTCACCATGGTCCGATCCCGGCCGGTCCCGCTCGGCTCGGCTCGGCACGGCTCGGTCCCCTGTCCCCCCCGGGCGCACAGCCCGGCTCGGCCCGGCCCGGCCCCGCTCGGCGCCACCTTCTCTGCCCCGTTCCGTGCCCGCTCCAGCGCCGCGTCCCCGGTACGGAGCGGGCGGCCGCGGGGAAACAGCGGGCTGTGCCGAGCCGTGCCGAGCCGTGCCGGGCCGTGCCGAGCCGTGCCGGGCTGTGCAGAGCCAGGCCGGGCTGTGCCGAGCCGGGCCGACCAGCATCAAAGGCTCTGCACAGGCCCCGGTCCCCAGCCAGGCTCGGGGCTGCCCCCGGCCACCCGAGCCGTGCCGTGCCGTGCCGTGCCAGCCCCCCGGCGGGACCCCGCGGCCACTCACCGGCAGCGTCCTTCGGCCCCGCGGCGGCAGTCCCGGCTCGGCAGCACGGCTCGGCTCGGCTCGGCTCGGCTCGGCAGCGGCCGGGGCAGACTCCCCGCCCCGGCGCCGCTCGGCGCTGCCTTTTGTCCCGGCGGCCGCTGCCCCGCACCCGGCCCCTTTGTGTTGCAGAGCGGCGGGACAAAGAGGGGGAATGGCCCTGGCCCCCGGGCATGGGCTGCCCCGGGGGGGTCGGCCTGGCACGGCAGGAATCCGGCGGGGGGCGGGGGCGGCACCCCCCGGCCCGGTTCGCGCCCCCCCCGCCACGGCTGGGACCCCTCGGGGACCCCCTGGCCCGGTCCGTGCGCTGGCACGGCTCCTGGAGCTCCGGCCTGGCCCGGGCTGCACCGCCCCGGCACGTGTCCCCGAGTGTCCCCAGGGTGCCCGGGGGTCCCATCCGGGCTGCACCGCCCCGGCACGTGTCCCCGAGTGTCCCCGGGGAGCCCGGGGGTCCCCAAACATGACCCCTCGAGCTGAACCCCAAAGCAGCTCCAGGCACCCCAGAGCACGTCCCCCTGGAGCCGGGTGTCCCTTGGGGTCACAGCTCCCCACCTGTCCCGTGGGGTCACAGCCCCCCGGCAGTCCCATGGGGTCACAGCCCCCCGGCTGTCCCGTGGGGTCACAGCTCCCCAACGGTCCCATGGGGTCACAGCCCCCCGTCTGTCCCGTGGGGTCCCGGCTGTCCCGTGGGGTCACAGCCCCCCAGCTCCGCACCCTGCTCTCACCTCCATCCTCCTACCCGGGTGCCCCCAGCCCTGGCACGGCCCCAGCACCGTGCCCAGGACACCCCGAGGCCGTGCCAGCACCCGGCCCCCCCACAGCACCGCAGTGCAGAGCCCCCACCGCCACGCACCCACGGACCCGCGCCAGGGGTGGGAGGTGGCAGCGTGGCCCCTGCGTGCTCCGGGGGGCTCCGGCTGCGCTGCGGGCACCGCTCGGCACCGGCTCTGCCCCGGCACCGCTCCGTGTCCCGGGGGCTGAGCTTTTAACGGGCCCCGAGCAAGAACCTGCGCAGAGATGGCGATGGCACCGGGCCCTGCTCGCGCCCCCCTGCCCAGGGTGCCCCAGGAGGGACCCTGGCAGCACCCAGCCCGCTGCCCCCCCGCTGTGCCCCCCAGCTGCAGCCCAGGGCCGTGCTCAGGGCCCCTTTGTGTTGCAGATGGAGGGGACAAAGGGGGAATGGCCGTGGCCCCGGGCACGGCACAATGTGGGGGGATGGGGTGGGGGATGGCAGCAGAGCCCCCATGCCTTGTCCCCATCCCCATCCCCTCTGCCTGGCTCCTGCTACCCCCACCCCGCCCAGGGGACCGGGGGGTGAGGGTCCCCCATGGGCAGTGCCCCCTGCCCAGGGTAGGGACATGCAGAGCACCTCGAACACCATCGACACAGCCGCACCCCAAAACCAGCCAAGCAGCCCAGGGCACCCCGTCCCCTCCGTGCAGGAGGAACCAGGGGACCTCACTGCCCTGGGGACCTGGAACCAGGCCCCTGCTCAGCCCGCACCGCAGCTTCCCCCAGCCGCACGTCCCAGCCCCACGCAAGGTGCCACGCGCCCAGGGAAAGCCTGCACGGAGCCACCAAAGAGGTTCGGGGTGGCAGGGGCCTGGCTCCCCATCCCCTCAGGGCTGCTTGGGTTCGGGTTCACCCTGCAGAATCACCCCAGTGCTCCCCAAACCCGAGCAGAGACAGCCTCGGCACAGATCCTCGCGCCCGGCAGGGCAGGCGCCAGCCTCGGACACAGACCGGACTGGTGCCACTGCTCAGCAGCGAGCCGCCACACGCCGTGGCCAAGGGCACGCGCCTGGTGCGGGGGGGGGCGGGGAGGGGGGGCAGCAGTGCCGTGACCCCCCGGGACGTGGGCCTTGTCCCTGCTGCCAGCAGGGGCTTGGATGTGCAGACCATGAGGTCCCCAATGGCACAGGGACCCCATGGCACAGGGATCCCCATGGCACAGGGATCCCCATGGCACAGGGACCCCATGGCACAGGGACCCCATGGCACGGGGACCCCATGGCACAGGGATCCCCATGGCACAGGGATCCCCATGGCACAGGGACCCCCATGGCACAGGAATCCCCATGACACAGGGACCCCATGGCACAGGGATCCCCATGGCACAGGGACCCCCATGGCACAGGGATCCCCATGGCACAGGGACCCCCATGGCACAGGGACCCCATGGCACGGGGACCCCATGGCACAGGGACCCCATGGCACAGGGATCCCCATGGCACAGGGACCCCCATGGCACGGGGACCCCCATGGCACAGGGACCCCATGGCACAGGGACCCCCATGGCACAGGGACCCCATGGCACGGGGACCCTCTCTCAGGAACGAGTGCTTGGGTCCTGTACAACAGCCAGGAAACCCCAACAGCACTCGAGCAACCACAGCGCACAGATGCTGCGGCACCGGGGGGGGACAGACCGGTGACTGGCCCAGCTGGGGCCACATCCATGACGTGCCCAGGGACCGGGGGCAGCCGGGGGGGGCACGGCCTGCTGGGCACCAGTGGTTTGGGCAGGAGCGGCACACTGTGCCCCGGGCACTGCAGAAAACAGCAAGAAGATCGCCTCCGCCTGCCCGGCCGGGGCTGAGAGGGGCCAGGGCGTGCTCGGAGCATTTTGGAGCAGGGCGAGCTGTGGGCAGGGAGAGCTGGGGTGCGAGGGGCTGCAGGGACAGTGTGGGGAGCCCCGCTGGGGCTGGGTGACCCAGAGGGACAGGGCGGACACGAAAGCACCGGAGAGAAGCTGTGGCCAAGGCGGGGGGGATTTGGCAGCCTGCCACAGGGGAAAGCAGCGCCAGCGCAGGCGCGGGCCCCTCCCAATGGGGGTAACACTGCGGATTGCTGCCGGGGGCTCTGCCCTTGGGAAGGAGCAGGCTGTGCCCAGCACCGAGCCGGGGGAGGAAATCTCCCATCCACTGGCAATTAAAGAGGAGATAAGCAGAGATGGGCACATCCATCCTCCTCCTGCCCTCGGGCCACAGCCGTCCCCGCCCCATCCCAACCCCAAACCATCCCCATCTCCATCCCATCCCCATCTCCATCCCATCTCCATCCCATCTCCATCCCATCTCCATCCCGTCCCCATCCTGCAGTGGATGGGCGAGGGCCTTGGGTGCTGCTCTGGGGGTGCAGGGAGGCAGCGACCACCCTCCAGGATGAGGCAGCCCCACTACGGGGACAGACCCCCAAAGCTCCCCAGGGCCGGAGCAGTGCCCTCACGCAGGGAGGCAGAAAGCCGCCAACCTGCTCAGCCAGCTAAAAATATATCCTGGGGAGGACTTGATTGCAGGGTTTGGGCCCTCGCAGACAGAAAACAGCCGGCGCCATGGGCTCCGAGGCGGTGAGGGGAGGCAGCGCTGGCGCCGGCACCGGGCAGGTTCCCGGGCACACGGCCGTGCCGCCCTCACCGCTGCCACCGCTGTGCCACCGTCCCTGTCCCCAGCCCTCCCGAACGAGCCGAACCCTTCGGGTGCAGCCGGGGGCACAGCTGGCCTGGGGAGCTCACCGGGAGGGCACGCTGTCCCCTCTGCCGCGGCCACACGAGCCGTGGGTGGCACTCCCCCTCTCCTGGCAGCGCACCGCTGCCACCAGCACCGGGTGACAATCGGCGCTGGGCAGGCGAGTGGCGCGCGGTTTCTCAGCCGAGCTGCGAGACCAAGGGCGGACGGGCGGACCCAGCTTGAACGCATTTCAGGCTTTCTCCCCGTAATGAAAAGAAAACACTTCGTCTTATTAGAAAAATAAAGGAATTAAACGCGGCTAAACTCAGCATTGTTTGAGAGTGAGGAATCACTGAAAAGAAGTATTTTGATTTTTTTTTTTAGCATTTTTCCCCCAATTATTTTTGGCCGACGAATGATTCTGGCTGACCTGAATCTGCAATTTTTTTGGCGAGCGAACCACGCTGAGGAAAATGTGTGCTGCGGTCCCCTGGCCTGTGCCGAGCCCTGCGCTGGGCTGTGCGGGACGAGAAGGGGCAGCGAGCGCGGGGCTGGCCCTGCCACCAGCACTTGCACGGCGTCCCCACGTCCCCACGTCCCCAGCCCCATCTCCTCAGCCAGGTTTGGCGCAGAGCGAAGCAGCAGCGAGGGGCTGCGTGCGTGGCCCGGCCGTGGCCGCGGTGCCGCAGGCTGCAGTGCTGCTCGTGGCCAGCGTGCGGCTGCACCGGGGCTGTGCCGCGCCGCCCTGCGGCTGCGGGAACCGCCCGCATCCCTGCATCCCTGCGTCCCTGCGTCCCTGCGTCCCCGCGTCCCCTGCCCCAGAGCAGGGCAGCAGACCCTGAACCAGGCCACGCATTTGGGTGGAAATCCCCGCTCCTTGCCGCTGCTGCAGGGGGGGCACGTCCCAGCCGGGACCCCCCCCGGACACCCTCAGGGCCCTCGGCTGTGCCCTGACCTTGCTGTGCCTGCGGGGACGCCCTGGCTATGCCAACTGTGCCCTGTGTCGCATGGGGACATCGTGGCTGTGCCAGCTGTGCCGTGCACCCCATGGGGACACCGTGGCCCTGCCTTGCACCCCGTGGCAATGCCCTGGCCACGCCACCTGTGTCCTGCACCCCATGGGGACCTCGTGGCCATGCCAACTATGCCCTGGACCCCGTGGGGATGTCCTGGCTGTGCCACCCACATCCCATGCCCCTTGGGGACAAACCGGCTGTACCTTGCACCCCGTGGGGACGCCGTGGCCCTGCCGGCCATGCCCCGTGCACGGTGCCCCACGGGGACAACCCAGCCGTGCCAGCCACCCCAGCGCGGTGCCTGCCGGACGGCGCTCGGGGCTATGAATAGTGCTGCGGTGGCCGAGGGGACCTGTTGCCAGGGAGACCCGCTGGCAGCGAGGGACGGCGCAGAGGGGGGTGGCGGGGACATGGCGGGGGCCAGCGCCACGGTGGGGGCTGGGGGCTGCACCCACCCAAGGGGCCCTTGCTGTGGACCCCAAAGAACCAGGGGACCCAAGGGCTGTGGGGGTCACGGAGTCCCCCTGCCCCATGCACAGCCCTGAGCACGGGGCAGAGCATCCCCAGGGCTGGCATGGGGACGGGCTGGGGTCTCCCGCATCCAATGCCCCTGTCCCCCGAGATCCAGCCCAGGTCCCCCAAAAGCCGCGGCGCCGTGACCCGCAGCGTGTGGAGCGCCTCGTCCTGCACCTCGGGGTCCCCGCTCCCCAGGGCCGCAGCCCCGCAGCGGGGTGGCACCGAGGCGCCTCGCTCCCATGCAGCCAGGGGCTCCCGCGAAGCCCCCTCGCAGCCCCCCTGCGCCGCCCTCGGCTTTTATTATTTTAATTGCGTCACGGCTCTCGCTGGTTCCCCTGGAAACCGGGAGAAAAGGCCGGTCCCCGCGGGGAGGAGGAGGAGGAGGAGGAGGAGAAGGGCCCCGCTCTGCACGCTGCGGGCACCCGGCGCGGGCGGCTGCGCATGCAGGGCCCCATCCCTGGGACCACCGCGGTCTGCAGGGCCCTGCTGGGGGCGGTGGTCCCATGGGAGCCCCTCGCGCCAGGCCAGGCGCCTGGGGGCGTTTGTCAGCACCGCCAGGGCTGCAGCGAGCTGCCTGCCTGGGGCTCCGCACCGCACCAGTGCTCCCAGTGAGCAACTGGGAAGGGCTCGCCGCACAGCCCCCGGCGCCCGCTCCCACGCCGCGGCACCGGTGCCGGTGTCGTCCCGGCGGTGTCTCCTTACCTCCCTCTTCCAGCGGGCCAGCCACTCGTCCCGCTTCCTCTTGCTGATGTAGTAGGGGTCCCCGGCCTGGAAGGTGTGCCGCTGCATGGGCCGCTGCCGCAGGCTCGACTCCCAGCCCAGCCCGCCGCGCAGCCGCCCGCGGGAGCCCTGTCAGACAGCGGGGAGAGGGAGAGGAGGATGAAGGCTGCGGCTCTGCGGGGACAGGGCGGGCGGCATCACAGGGGGCTGCAGGGGGCACTACGGGGGCTGCGGGGGGCATCGCGTTGCGCCCACCAGCACTGGATGGGGAGGTGGCACAGCTGGTGCTCCCTGCCTGGGTGCATGCACAAGCACACGTATGTACGTGCACACACACACACACACACACATGCACACACACACACACACGCGCGCACACACACACACACACACACACGTGCACATGCACGTCCCCGGCCCGTGCCCGCACCAAGCAGTGGGTGCAGCAGTGCTGGCACCGTGCCTTGCACCACGATGGGTGCCCCTGGCGCAGTCCCCGGGGGTGTTTCAGGGCCCAGCCCGGGGGCAGCCCCCTGGGACGCAGCGGGGCAGAGCCCCAGGACACTGCTCAGCACCGCTCGGCCCCAGCCAGGCGCAGCTGTGGTCCGGTGCCCTGCGAGGTCGGGGTGCAGGGCCCCCATCCAGCCAAGGGGCTGCAGCCGGGCTGCGGCTCCTTCGGGTGTCTCGGTGCCCCGGGCCATACTTGCCTCCATTTTCAGGGTGTCGAAGTTGTTCTCCTCCTTCTCTTCCTTGCCTGCACACAGAACAGAGAGCAGTGATCAGCTTGGTGCCGCGGGGCAGGGACGCAGGCCCCACGGGAGGGGAAAGGGCCCCAGCTGGGACCCCCGGCTGGGGGCAGCCCTGGCCGCGGCGGGGGCCCCATCGCAGCGAGCGGCCCCAGGGCTCCCACGCCCCCTCCCCACACCCATCCCGGGGGCTGCGGCAGCACCCGCGGGCAGCGCCGGGGCGGGCAGGGGAAGCGGGGCCCGGCCGGCTTCCTGTGCTATCAGCCCATCTCGCGCGCTGCAGGTACTCGCAAGCCGCTGCCGGGAAAGCAGCTAAAAATAACCCGACCGTTTCTGGGGCTGCAAACCTTTGTGCGCTCGAAGCCACCGAGTGACGAGGCTGCGGGGAGGGGGGGGAGCAGCGCTCCAGTGTGTGCATGCCGGGGCACCCACCCACACCACGCCAGCAGCTGCTGTGTCCTCGGCACCGCAAAGCCTTGTCCCCAGCTGCCGGGCACGCCACGGGACCCCCGTCCTGTGTCCAGGCACCACCTCGCCGGCCCCTCCACGGGGTGGTGACACCAGCCAGGCACAGCGGCGCCCTGTGCACCCTGGGGTGCCCCTGGCACCGCGTCCCTCCGGGTCCCTGGACGCAGCCCCTCCGGCCGCCCACCCACGCCGGACGCTGGGAGAGGCAGGCGGATGCCGGGGCGGCGGTGGCTGCGAGCCAGGCGGCTCTGCCAAGGCACGTCCTCCCCTGCCCCAGAGGTGCTGGGAACCCGAAATCCGTGGGGCAGCCGGGCCCTGCCAGGAGCAGGAGCACAGCTGAGCCCTGCGCTGGGTGCCGGGGGCAGTGGGGGACAGGAGCTCCCTGGCTGCGCCCCAGGGGTGGCAGCGTGTGCGTGTGCAGGGGGACCGGGTCACTTGTCCTCCCGGTCCTGCCTGCAGGCAATGGGGGCTGCAGGTGGGGAAACCGAGGCAGGGGTCAGGCCTCAGGCACTGGGACCGACTGAACGGGTGTCCCCCGGCCTCCCTGCCCTGCCGCACGGGGGCGGTCTCAGCACCCTCTGCACAGGCCAGCCCCTGCACAGGGGGACACGGCACGCGGGCACAGCAAGCACGGGCGCAGGGCAGAAAAGCCCCGGAGGGGATGATGTGGGACGACGCTGGAGATGGAACAAGTACGGGGACGCCGGGGCACGTGGGACCCGTGCCGCTGCGCCCAGGAAGGCGCAGTGAGGACCGGCCTGGTCAGCAGCTGGTGCCCAGATCAGGGAACTTGCCCCTGCCAGGGGACTTGGGGAGGGACCGGGGTGGCATGGCACAGAGAGCACGGGGCAAGCAAGCAGAGTTTGAAGGACCAAGAAGCAGAAGAGAACTTGGCAGGAGCCGAGCGCGTCGCTGCAAGGTGGTGAAGCAGCCGCTAGCCACAGCGCAGACAAGTGCTGGGCACCTGCCTCGAGGTGAGACCTGCAGAGCCCGCGGCTGCTGGGGGCTCCCTGGCCACTGGCAGCCCCGGAGGAGACCCGACAGCTCCGGGCAGGATCGGTGCCCGAGCCCCGAGCCTGAGGGAGGAGCTGGACCTGGCACCGGGCACGTTTAGCTGGGGGCAGTGACAGGTTCTGGGGGGCTCAGCGAAGACCCCATGGATTGTCTGAAAGTGCCCGCCCGGCAGAAACGCAGCCGCTGCGTCTCTGGGTGCTCGCTGGGAAGGCCAGGAGGTGAACGAGCAGAGTGTGCAAGAGCTCCAGGGGCAGATGACGCCGGGTATGAAAGGGCTCTTTAATGCAGAGGGAGAAGTGCCTAACATGAGCCCTTGGCTGGGAGATGAAACCCGACCGCTGCCGCTGGCACCGCACCGCTCCTCGCGGAGGGTGAGTCACGGGCTGGCCCTCGACCCCAGTGCAGGGGGGTCTCTGTTGCTCCCACACCTCCCGACCACCCCGCAGGCCTGGCCGGAGCGTCGGCTCAGCCCGGGACGTGCCGGGGGTCCCCTGAGGGCTCTGCAGGCCCTGCAGGTGGCGTGGAGCCCGGGCGGTGGCGCAGGGCAGGACCGCGGGCTGTCCCCGTGCCGTGCCTGGGTGCCACGCTGGGGCTGCCGCTTTGGCCGAGGCGGGTGCTGGCCCCAGGCGGCTCGGCACGGGGCCATCCCCACGCCAGGAGTCTCCCTCTGACTGCTCCGCCAGCAGCCTGGCTTCGGCTCTCCCTCAGATGGCTGCTCTGGGCCTCGTGACTGCAGCATCATCTGCCTCGCTCAGCTCCCTCCCTCCCCGGCCCTGCCGCGCTCATCCTCACCCCCACCCCGCTCATTTCCATCCCCGGCGCGGCCACGCCTGCCTCCATCCCTTGGCCCAGCAGTCACCGCCTGTGCCGAGCCGCCTCGAGGGGCTGCGGGCGGCCAGAGGCTGATGCCCCTCACCCTCACCCGGGCCCCGTTCCAGTTCTGCAGGACCCCGCGGTGTCGGTGTGGCCATCCACCAGCTCTGGGCCCTTGTGCTGCCAGCCCAACCCCAACCCTATCCCTCCGCACAGCGGCTGTGGGGCGAAGACATGGCCGGTGCGTCCCGTCCCACCGCTCCCCCCCATGGCCAGGTCCTTCCAGCGTGGGACGGACGGGGCCGGGCACACCTCTCCTGCTGGGGCGAGCGGTGCCGCTCCCTCCTGTAACCAGACACGGCCTCGGATGGGAGAAGCCTCCCTGGGGCGAAGCAGCACTGCCGGGGCCGGGAGCCAGCGACAGAACCGGAGCAGCCCCGGGCAGGCCGGTCCCCGCGGGGCCCCGCAGGCGGCGTGCCAGCTCGTGCCGGCGGCGCTGCATCCTGCCTGGGCAGCACACGGGCACGGCACGGCAGTGCGGGGGCCGGACAAGGCGGGCAGTGGGCACGGCGGGCAGGGCGGTGCTCAGGCACGGCAGAGACTGAGGCTGGGGGCACCCCTGGGCGCCCCTGTCCCCCCCTGCCCCAGCAGGGTGCCCAGCCCCACGGCCCTGGGCTCGGGGAGCTCTCCAAGGAGCAGCCCCCGGCCCCTCTCGGGGCAGCCTGTGCCAGGGCTCCGGCACCCGCCCGGCCCAGCAGTGCTGCCTGAGGGGCAGGGGGAGCCGCCGGGGCTCCGGGCTGGGCCCGGGGCCTCTGGGCCCGGCCCTGGGCACCGCCGAGCAGAGCCCGGCTCCGGCCTCTCCGCACCTCCCTGCGGGTCCTGACGGCCATGGGGGAGCTCCCCCGGAGCCTCCTCTGCTCCAGGCCGAGCAGCCCCAGCTCTCGCAGCCTCTCCTCACAGCACGGGGGCTCCGGGCCCGGCAGCACCCTGGGGGCCCCGGCCTGGGCTCTCCCCGCTGGGCCCAGCTCTCTCGGTGCTGGGGGGCCAGGACTCCCCAGGACTCCCCAGGACTCCCCAGCGCCCAGCAGAGGGGCAGGATCCCCCCCTGGCTGTCCCAGCGCAGCCAGGACACCGCCAGCCCTCTCTGCCCAAGGGCACACCGCTGGCGTGGTGCCCACCAGGATCCCCGGAGCCCTCCCTGCCGCCCAGCCAGCTGGCACCCAGCATATGCCGATGCCCGTGGCTGTTCCCCTGCCCCTTGTGCACTGCAAAACCCAGAGCAGCTCCGGCACTGGGGCCGGCACCAGCTGCATGCGTCCAGCCGAGCGCCCTGCCCCTGCCGGGCACGGCCAGGAGGGGACAAGGGTGAAGGGGCAGGGGCAGCGCGGCCCCTCACCGCGCCATGCACACACACCGCCGTGGCACATGCGGGGCTGCCATGCAAAGCTGCACAAGCACCGGCGGACGTGGCACGTGCCGGGCACACTCGCATGCAGGCTGGGGCACAGCGGCACCGCGGGGCACCCGCACGAGGACACCGCTCCTACCCTGCCCACCCTGCTCACGGAGGGGAGGAGGAGGGAAGGCAGCCCCTGGTCTGATCAGCAGCCCCCCACCCCAACTCCCACATGGCACGGAGCCCTTCCTCCTCCTCCTCGTCCTCCTTCTTCTCCTTCTCCTCCTTCCTCCCTTCCTTCTCCTCCTCCTTCTCCTCTACCTCTTCCTCCTCGTCTTCCTCCTCCTCCTCCCTCCCTCCTCCTCTTCCTCTTGCTCGTCCTCCTTCCCCCCCTTCCATCTTCCTCCTCCTCTTCCTCTTCGTCACCCTCTTCCTCCTCCTCCTTTCTCCTCCTACTCTTCCTCTTCCTCCTTGTTTTCCTCCTCCTCCTCCCCCTCCTCCTCCTCTTCCTCCTCCTCCTCTTCCTGTTCCTCCTCTTCCTCGTTTTCTTCCTCCTCCCCTTCCTCCTCTTCTCCTCCTCCTCCTTTTCATCCTTCCTCTTCCTCCTCTTCTTTCTCCTCCCTCTCCTCCTCCTCCTTCTCTTCCTCCCCCTCCTCCTTGTCTTCCTCCTCCTCTTTCTCTTCCTCCTCCTCCTTCTCCTCCTCCTGCAGCAGTGCAGCCCAGCCAGGGGCGGCCGCTGCCCGCTTCCCCCAGGACGACATGCCGGGCAGGGGCTGGGGGTCCCCGTGGGCACAGCGGGACCCCGTGCGCCCGCACCCCGCCGCGGCCGGCCCTGAACGCTCAGGTCTTACTTTTCTCTGCGGCCTCCAGGAGTTTCCTCCTCCCGCGTTTCTTCTGGGGGTCGGAAGGGGCCAGCTCACCCTCATCGGCCGGGGCGTCCAGGCCCTCCTTGGGGGTGCAGCGGCCGTTCTCCAGCGCCCGGCCCGTCTCGCCGTCCGGCAGGCTCTCCGTCTCGTCCTCCTCGGGGCGCCCGCCCTTGGGGCTCGTGCCGCCCTCTTCGGCGCCCTTCCACTGGGCTCCGTCCGCCTCCAGGTCCCCGTTGGGCAGCGGCTCGGCGGGGCTGGCCTCCGGGCAGGGCGGGGGGCACTTGGGGACGGCCGCGATGTCTTTGGGGGTGTCACTGCTTTCCACCTGCCAAGAAGGAGAGGGACAGGATCTGTGATGGGCGCGGGGACGCGACCGCTGGGCCACCCATCCATGGCACCCTCTCGGGGCTGCTGGCCCCATTGGTCCCTGTCCCCCGAATCCTCTCCCTCTATACAGGCAGCACGGCATGTAGGGTGCTCGTGGGAGTGCGGCCCATGATCCTGGAGATCTGGGGCCAGATGGCCACTTGTGATGAGAAGACCAAGTTCCAGCTCCTGCAAATAGGGCACGTGAGGCTGCAGGGACTGACGGCACACCCCAGGAAGGGGACGTGGCTAAAACAGCACCGCAGGAGCAGGAGACGCTGCCACAGCCAGCTGGATGATCAGGGCGTGCAGCCACGGCACCCTCAGGACACACTGCCATGGACACGCTGCTGTGGACCACTCCGGGACCACTACACACAGACTAGACTCTGTGAAGGCCAGTACATAAAGCAGTGAACCCTCAGGACCAGGATATGTGGACACGACACCCACAGGACCAGGACACATGGACATGACACCCTCAGGACCAGGACATGCTGCCACGCAGCCATCAGGACCAAGATGCATTACCATCGCACTCTCAGGATCAGGACACAATGCCATGAAACCCTCGCAAGCAAGAAAAAGGCATATGGCACCACGAGGTCCTGGGTACTCTGCCGTGACACCCCAAGGACCAGGCAGGACACATGGCCTTGACGCAGTCAGGACCAGGACGCGGGGACATGGCACCCTCAGGACCAGGACATGCTGCCACGACACCCTCAGGACACAAACAAACTCCCATGGCACCCTCAGGACCAGGACATGCTGCCATGGAAAGCTTAGGACCAGGAGATGCTGCCATGACACACTTAGGACCAGGAGACACTGACATGGCAACCTGAGGACAAGACACAAGGACGAGAAACTACAAGGACCAGGACAGACACGGCATGCTAAGGACCAGGACAAGATGCCGTTGCACCCTCAGGACCAGGAAGCAATGCCTTGGCACCTTCAGGCCCAGGGCACAGCACCATGACATCCTCAGAAGGAGAACACAGCGCTCTGGCTCCCTCAGGACCCAGACATGCTGTCACGACACCTTCAGGACATGGAGACGTATCCATGACATCCTTAGGATCAGGAAAAACTTCCACGGAACCCACAGCACCTGGACCCACAGACACGACACCCTCGGGACAAAGATACAGTGCCATGGCACCCTCAGGACCAGCAAACAGTGCCATGGCTCCCTCAGGACGAGGACAAACTGCCACAGAGACCTTAGGCCCAGGACACAAGGCCACGACACCCTCAGGACGAGGACACACGGCTGCGGAACCCTCAGGACCAGAGCACAGATCCGTAGCACTGTCAGGACAAGGGAGCCCTGTCATGGCAGCCTCACAGGACCAGAACACACAGCCATGGACTATCAGGACCAGGACACACAGCATCATGGCAACCTCAGGATCAGGACACAGGCCACGACACGATCGGGACCAGGACAGGACGGCATTGCACCCTGAGGACAAGGAAACAATGCCTTGGCACCTCCAGGTCCATGACACACCAGGTCATGGTACCGTGGCTCCATCAGGACCAGGACACAAGGCCACAGCACCCTCGCGATGAGGACATGCAGCCATGCACCTTCAGGACCAGGACACGCTGTCCTGACACCCTCAGGACCAGGTCATGTTGCCACGACACCCTCAGGACCAGGACAAGCCACCGTGACACACCCAGGACCAGGACAAGGTGCCAGGACACGCTCAGGACCATGACCAAACGCCATGACGCCCTGAGGATCGGGACACATGTCCATAGCACCCTCATCACAAGGACACAACACCATGACACTCCCAGGACCACGACACAATGCCATAGTACACTCAGGACCAGGACTAAGTGCTGTGACACCTCCAGGACAAGGACACACAGCCACGGCACTTTTAGGCCTAGAACCCAATGCCACGACACTGTCAGGACCCAGACGTGCTGCCGTGGCACCGCTGGGACATTGCCAAAACACGGTGACACCCTCAGGACCAGAACACAGTGCCATGGCACTCTCAGCACTAGGACACGCTCAGTACCAGGACACAAGGTGGTGGCACCCACAGGGCCAGGACACGCCTCAGTGGCACTCTCAGGACCATGGCACAGCACCATGACACCTGCAGGACTAGGACACGCTGCCGTGCCCTCAGGACAACGATATGCATGGCACCCTCAGAACCACAGCACACTGCTGTGACAACCTTGCGAGCAGGACACACGGCCACGGCACTGTCAGGACCTGGACACACAGACGTGACACCCCCAGAACCAGGACACACAAACATGACACACGCGGGACTGGGACACACAGCCACGGCAGCCTCAGGGCCACCGTACAACGTCACGCTACATTCAGAACAAGGATAAACTGCCATGGCATCAGCAGCAGCAGGACGTGGCATCATGGCACCCTCAGGACCAGCACACATGGCCGTGACATAGGACAAGACACAGGGAGGAGACGCAGTGAGGACCAGGACACGCTGCAATGGCACCCTCCAGACCAGGAGGCATGGCTGTGGAACCATCAGCCCCGGGACACAGATAGCACACCCTCAACACACTGCCATGATACACTCAGGAGCAGAATAAAAGGCCATGACAACCTCAGGAGCATAATGCAATGACATGACAACCTCACGAACAGGACATAGCACCGTGACAGATCAGGACACGCTGCCATGGCACCCTCAGGAGAAGTACACACTGCCATGGCACCCCAGGACAACACAGTGCCGTGGAACCATCAGGATAAGGACACGATATCATGACAACCTCAGGGCAATGACACGCGGCCATGTCACCCTGAGGAGAAAGGCACACCACCATGGCGCCCCCAGAACCAGGACTCACTGCCATGACACCGAGAGGAGCAGGACACACAGCCATGGCACCGTCAGTAGCATGTCACCTTGCAATGACAGGGTCAGCACACGTGCCGTGATGGGTGCAGCACCAGGATACACTTTGGTGGCACCGTGAGGAGCAGGGGACACTGCTGTGGTGCCATCAGGACCAGGACCCGCAGCCAGGCCAACCTGAGGACATATGGCCGTTACGCCCCCAGGGTGCGGGGACACG
This sequence comes from Anser cygnoides, assembly GCF_040182565.1. Lineage (NCBI taxonomy): Eukaryota > Metazoa > Chordata > Aves > Anseriformes > Anatidae > Anser > Anser cygnoides. The sequence continues at coordinate 122,798,712 of NC_089875.1, read as the reverse complement.
GCCACGGCGGCCTCTGGGCCAGGACACGCTGCCACAGAGCCACCAGGACCAGGCCGCGTGGCACGTGCCAGATGGGGACGTGCTGCAGCGAGCCCTCAAGACCTGGGAACGTGTTTGTGTGCTCTGTCTCTGGCTGGGATGGAGTTAATTTTCTTCACAGCAGCTCCCAAGGTACAGCACTTCAGAGCTGTGCCCCCGCTGATGCTGGCAGCACGTGGACTTTAGCCGGGGCTGACCAGCACCGACACAGCGCTGAGGCCATCCCTGTTCCTCACACAGCAGCTCGGGGGGGCACCACCAGGCAGATGACCCCAACTAACGGAGACCTGGAGACACAGCGGTGTGCGCAGCCATGCGAAGGGAGAGCAGGCTGTAGGAGTTAGCCATCCTCGTGCCCAGGAACTGGTTGGGCATCTGCAGGACGTGCTGAGCGAGAGCCTTTGCACCCCTACTTTGGTTTTCTTTCTCTCTTCCACTCCTTCGTTTACTAAACAATTTCTACTTGACTCACAGGATTTCTTGCTTTTACTTTTGCTTTCCACTGGTGGTTGTGGTAAGGTGAGCGAGTGGCTACATGGTGCTGAGCTGCCTGCAGGCATTAGCCCCAGCACCATGGCACCCTCAGGACCAGGGTATGGTGCCACGATACCCTCAGGACCAAGACAAAAGGACGTGGCACCCTCAGCAGCAGGATACACTGCAAAGACACCTCCAGGAGGAGGACACGTTGTCGTGGCACCATCAGGACCAGGACAGGACACACCGTCAGCACAAACAGAAAAGGATGTGACAGGATGGGGACCTTAATACACTGCCATGACACCCTGAGGACCAGGGCCCACTGCCACAGGAACCTCAGGACATGGACTCAAGGCTATGCCAACTTCAGGAACCAGAAAACAAAGACGTGTCATCATGAGGACGATGACACGCTGCCATGACACCATCAGGACCAGGAGACGTGGCCACGGCACCCTCAGGGCTGGGACAGAATGCCAGGAAACTGTTAGGACAAAGGTGAAAGCATCTGACACCATGAGGACCTGGATATGATGCCCTGACACTCTCAGGAAGAGGACACACCGATGTGACACCATCAAGACCTGGGCACACTGCTGTAACCACCCCATGGACAAGGACACAATGTCATGGCGCAATCAGGACAAGGACACACTTTAGTGTGACCCTCAGGACCTGGACAGATGGCCGTGACCAGGAGAAAAGTCTGCAACACTGTCAGGGCCAGGATACACTGCCCAGGCACCCTCAGGACCAGGACACACAGCCATGGCCACCTCAGGACCCGGACACTGACACCTGCAGGACTGTGACACAGGGACACGACACCCTCAGGGCCAGGACAGATAGCTGTGGCACCCTCAGAATCAGGACACAGCACCTTAACACGCTCAGGACCAGGACACACTGTCATGATACACTCAGGAGAAGGACACGTGGATGTGACACCCGTGGGAGTATGACACGCAGCCATGACCCTTGCAGGACAGGGACACACAGCCATGGCATCCAGGACTCATGGACCCTCAGACCACATGCTCCCAGGGACCCTCAGGACGAGGACATGACCATGATGACACTCTCAGAACTAGGACACTGCAGTGGCATCATGAGGCCAGGACACACTGCCACGAATCACGGGGATGGAAGCCACATCGCAGTGACAACTGCGGGACCAGGATGTGCTCCACAACACCTCCAGGGCCAGGCACAACAACATAACAGCCTCAGGACCACAGCGCTTGGACCCAGCGCCCTCAGGACCAGGACTGACTGCCAGGATGCCTCAGGACCAGGACACATGGGCATGACCAGGACACACTGGGATGACGCCTTCAGGACGAGGACACGGTGCCACCCTCAGGATGAGGACAATTGGCCAAGACAGCCTCAGGAGCAGGACACCCCAGGAGCAGGACACACTGACAGGAGAAGGTCAGGACCAGTGCACGTTGCCGTGGCGCTTTCAGGACCAGAACACAAGGTCCTGGCACCATCAGGACCAAGACGTGGTGCCATGTTACCCTCAGGCTCAGGGCACGAGGCCATGGCTCCCTCAGACACCGGACATAACGCTACGGCTCCCTCGGGACGCAGACACACAGGCATGACACCAGGTGGACAGGTCACAGAGCAGTGTGACCCTCGTGACAAGGACAAACTGCCACAGCATCCCCAGGACCAGGTCACACAGCCCTGAGGCCCTTGGGGCCACAACAGAAAGCCAAGACACCCTGAGGCCCGGGACGTAATGCCACCAAACCGTCCGTACGAGGACACGCTGCCATGACACCCCCGGGACCAGGACATGCTTCCCTGGCACCCTGAGGATGAGGACACGACGACAGGGAATTCTCAGGACCTGGCCACGTGGACATGACACCGCTAGGCCCAGGATCCATGGTCACGGCACTGCCAGGTCCAGGACACACCGCCATACCACACACTGCCATGACACCCTCTGCAAGAGGACACGATGCCCTAACACCCTCAGGACCTGCACACACCACAACACCCCCCTCAGGACCAAGACGCGCTGCCGCAGTACCCTCAGGACCAAGACAGGCAGACTGCCATGCCACCCCTGGGGCAGGCCGTGCGGCTGTGACTCCCTCAGGGGCAGGTCACATTGCCTGGCACCCTCAGGCCCAGGACATGCTGCCACGGCACCGCGAGCACCAGGACACATGGCTATAACATCTTCAGGGTCAGGGGACGCTGTCACGGCGCCCTCAGGATGCAGATACACAACCGTGACACCCCAGGGACCAGGACACACTGGGATGGCACCCGGCTGTCCCGGTCCCCAAGGACCAAGGCTGGTGCAAGGCCTCGGCACGAGGCCAGCACCAGCCACCTCCCTCCTGCCCACCCTGTCACAGCGGGGCTGGGGACAGCGCTACGTGCACGTGCTTGTGCAAGGGACACGTGGAACCAGGGCCCACGACACAAGTGTGCGTGCGTGCGCGCGCGCATGACAGGCGGAGCCGGGCACTGTGGTGTGCGTGTGCGCATGTGACAGGAAGAGACGGGGTGTGTGACAACTGCGTGTGTGTGCATGAGCCTGAAACCACCCGTGACGTGTGCGTGTGGGTGTTCATACATGTACGTGCCCCACAGGCAGGGGCGGAGAACGCGCCACGTGTGCGTGTGCACTCCATGGGCAGGGACCACGCCACGTTTTTGAGTGTGCACGTGTGACAGGCAGGGCCAGGCCCTGCGACAACCCTGTGTGCACACGCGTGTGCACATGTGACACGGGGACATGGCCCACAGGGCGTGTGTGTGAGCGGGAAAGAGTGACAGGCACAGCCGGAGCCTGCGATGCGCTGGTGTGTCAGACTGACAGTGCCACTGACAGACTGACAGACTGACTGGTGCGCGCGTGTGGCAGGCGGTGCCGGCGGCCGCAGGAAGTGTGCAGCCGGTCCCGGCTCACGCGTGCAGCGACAGACCGGCGTGCGCGCGTGGGTGTGAGACTCGGGGGAGGACTGTCTGTGCCGGCACTCGCCGGGACGCTGCTCTTGCGCGTGAGCCCGTGCGACAGACGGAGACGGCAGCGGCGCGAGCACAGGAGACGGCGGGGCCGAAGCCGGCCAGGACGCGCATGCAAGCGGCAAGCGAGGCCGCAGGGTCAGAGGCGGCTTTGCTGGTCCCTGAGGGTCCGGGGGCGAAGCGGCCGCAGCGGCGAGGGCGTGTGGACAGAGGCAGTGGGAGCAGAGTCAGAGCGAAAGGACCCAGCCCGGCTCGGCGGTTTCCGTGGCAAAGGAGAGTGAAAGTGCTGCTGCGTCACGGCGACATCCAGCCGGGTGCGCGGCTCGGCTGCGGAGCGGTGGGCTCAGCCACCCCCGGCTCACCGTGCGGCCGGGCATGGGCTCAGCCCTGTCCCGTGGGCGCAGCCTCGCTCCGTGCCAGCGTGGGACCCGACCCTGAGCGGCGGGGCCGGCACAAGCGACAGCTGGGCCCTCGCGAGGGGCCTCGCACCGTCACCGGCCTCCCCGCGGCCCCGTGCGCTGCCGGCGGTACAAACCCCGGTGTCACCCCGGCTCTGCCAGCCCTGGGACACGGGCAGGCGAACTCCCCGAGGGCTGACACCCGCGGGTGCTGCCGCTGCCTCCCCGAGCCAAGGCGGTGGCGCCCGGCTGTTTCCTGTGCTCCACGCTCGCCTCCGTGAGCCTGTGCACCCCAAGCCCTGCGCTCGCCTCCCTCACCGCAGCGCCAGCTCTGCAGGAGGCCTGGAGCCGCAGCGGTTTTGCTACAGCCCTGGGACGGAGCAGGAGGCCCCAGGCCTGCTCATGGCCCAGCTGGGCCTGCCCTACCGGGGCAGAGCCCCCCGGTTCTGTGGCAGCGACGCCAGGAAGTGCTGGGGGGCCGGGCGGTGAGCCGGCACCTTCCCTGCGCCGCTGCCAGCGCCCACCTCGGGGTCCCTGCGGTGCCGGGGGGCAGCGTGCTCCGGGGCCCGGGTGGCGCAGCGGGGAGCTGGCGGCAGGCACCGTCCTCCCCCTGCCCCCCAGCGAACTACAGGTCCCAGGATGCACCGTTCGGTGGCGAGGAGCCAGGCGGCGAGGAAGCAAATGCCGAGCTGCCAGCCAGGCTTGGCGTGAGCAGGGTGCCCGGGCTGCGCTGCGCGCCCTTCCCCTGCCCCCGGGGGGGGCGCCTCGGACGAGGTGTGGGGTGGGAGCCCAGGCCTGGGGGGCACGAGGGGGCCGGCAAGTGACGGAGGGGCCTTTGCTCTCCCACGCACCCCACATTTGCACTGCTGCTGCCACCCGCTCGCCCGCAGCGCAGCTCCGCGGCCCAGCCACTCCCAGGGCGCAGGAGCCCCCTCCGCAGGCCTGCCGGGGGTGGGGGCGAGGGGGTCCGCATGCCGCTTACCATCGTGCATCCCCTGCCGTGGGCCGCGCAGACCCCAGACCCCTGTCCGGCCGCCCGCGCGCAGGCGCCTCCTCACCGCGCTCCTCGCTGCGGCGTCCCCACGGCGGGCGCTTCCTGCTCGCCCGGCCGCCGGCCCCGCTGCCGCAGTCACTTCCTCCGCTCGCTCACCCGCTCGCGGCCGGCCCCAGCCCCGGCGCAGGCAGCGCGGCCGGAGAGGGCGGCGGGGAAGGACGGGGCAGGCGGGGAGGCAGCTGCGCACAGCCTGCCAGCAGAGCCGGGAAGGAGGGGACGAGCCCGCGGCAACCCGCAGGGGGAGGAACGGGGCTGGAGAGGCGGGGGGGGGGCAGCCGCAGGGTGCCGGGGGGACCCTGGCGGGGTCTTGCAGCGCCAGCCGTAGCAGCAATGGGCTCGGGGATGCAGGGCAGCGCTCCCCGGGGCCTCCACGCCGTGCAGGGTTTGTGCTGCACGGCCCCCGCTGCAGTGCCGGTGGCGGGGGGGGGAGCTGGAGCCAGGCTGGTCCCGCTCCCACCACTCCCAGGGACGCGGCAACCCCCGGAGCAACGGCATCGCCTGTGCTGGGGCACGAGGACACCGCGTGCCCGTGCACCAGGGACACGCGAGCCACCACTGCCAGTCCTGGGGATGCCAAGCAGCCTCTCCCTGTGCCAGACGGCCACCGGCCCCGGCACAGCCCGGTCCCCAGGGTGGCCGTGGGCAGGCCCAGCAGAAAGCCCGTGCCACCGGCAGGGCGGAGGTGGCTCGCTGCACTGTGCCGCAGGAGAGCCCGGACAAGAGCAAGGGCGCGCGCAGCAGGACGAGGCTGAAGGACAAACCTCGCCGAGCCCAGCACGCGGCCACCGCGCAGGCTCCCTGGAACCCGCAGGACTGCAGTGACAGGGTTGCGGAGACACCAAGGTGTGCCAGCAGCACGGTGCCGTGCCCCGGGCGGCTCCGTGGGGCTGGATGCGGCCGCGTCCACAGAGAGACGCCGGGGAGCAGGGGGAGCCGCGAGGGGTCGGTGCCTGCACACGAGCCTCGCGCAGGGTCTGGAAGTGATTGTGCGGCGCACGCTCACGCTCCCCCCTGCGTCCCCCTGCCACCCTCGCACCGCCGGCGCCTGAACCACCACGGCTCGGAGCGGCCGGGGGATCAGAGCTGCTGGGGGGCAGAGAGGGCTCAGAAGGGGGACGGAGCGGGGTTCAGGGGCGAATCAAAGCAGGGCTTGGGAGCTGCATTGCGTTCCTGTGCCCGCTGTAAAGGGTTGAAGGCAGAGGGACGAGCAGGGGAGGCACGGGAACGAGCTGAGGGCCCACGTCCCTGCAGCAGGCCCTGTGGTGGGCACTAAGGCAGCTGCTGCCCGCTGTTCCCTGCATGCTGCCGTCCCCCTGCACGGCCGTGGCGGCTGCTGCCCTCCCCTGGGGTCCGCAGCCCCCCGTCCCCGCCGCCGTGCGTGCCCCCAGCCCCGCTCTCGCCTCCCGCTCGGGGCCGCATCCTGGCTGCCGTGCCGAAAACAATGCAAGGGGCTGCGTGCGCTTCCCGGGGAGGAAACGGGAAGCGCCGACCAATGTGGTTTGGATTAGGCGGCGGCACGGGCTGGCGGGAGGCAGGGCCGCGGGGGGCTCAGCACGGCCCCGCTGCGCCCCGGACGGGATCTGGCCGCCCGCCCCCTCCCCACGCAGCCACGGCCGCTCCGCTCCGTGCGTCTCCAGTGCCGCGCCGGAGCCCTGGCCCTGCTCCAGCTCCTCCCTTGCAGCCCCTTCCCGGCCGTGCTGCGGCCCTTCCCGCAGCCCTTCCCGCGGGCACGGCCGCCCCCTGCCCGCCTCCGCCGCAGGAAGCTGGCGTCACCGCACGCCCGCCGCCCCCGGCCCCCACCAGCACGGCACCCGCCATGGGCAGGGGCTCCGCGGGCCGCGCGGGGCTGGCGGACAATGCCAGGAAGGCTGGGCGGGCAGGAGGGGGCTGTGTCACCGGGGGGTGCTGGGGGCTTAGCCCAGGGCGGGACAGGCACCATGTCCCCCTGCACGACGGCCTCCCTTGCACGACGGCCTCCCTTGCACGACGGCCTCCCTTTCATCATGGCCTCCCTTGCACGACGGCCTCCTGGGACGTGACCGCACGGGCAGGGCTGAGCGTCAGGGCCGTGCCCTCCCCGCAGGACCTGACGTCCCCTCCTCCTGCCCCAGCGCGTGCGAAGCCGAGCCAGGCGCTGGCGAGGGTGCGGGGTCCCGCGGCGGGGTGCAGGGGGTGGGAGAGGCAGCAAGGCCGGCACACAGCCAGCACGCTGTGGCACGGCAGCGTTGCTCCGTGCCTGCAAAGGGGGCTGTGCCACGGGGCCAGCCTCGGCGCCGGCACCGCTCCTGCAGCCCTACCTGGGTCAGGACGGACCCTGTGGCTCTCCAGGCCCCCCGCGCCGCCGGCACGTCCTGGTGCTGCCGCTCAAGCATCGCTGCTGCCGTGCCGGGGAGGCGCAGGGGAAGGGGTCGGGATCCACCCCGGCGCCCGTCCCCGTCCCCCGAGGAAGGCCTGGCCCGGCCGGCACTGCCTTCCTTCCCACCCACCCGCTTCCTCCACGCCGGCCGGCCCTGGGAACAAGCGCTGCCTTTCTCCGCGCTCCCCTCCCCTCTGCACAGCCGCTGGGCCCCCGCCAAGGACGCTGCTCTGCCGGGAGCGGGGCGGCCCCGCCGCTGCCGGGGCACACGGGCTGTGCCGGGGCTGTGCCGGGGACCTGTCCCTGCAGGGGGACAGGGGACGGCGTTGCTCTGCCACCCCCACGCACCGCAGCCAGGACGGTGCTGGGCACACACTGGGACGGCTCCTGCCCGCTCCCCCGGCCGGCTGAGCACCACCTGGGAGTCGCTGCTGTCCGCAGCGCCGACCATGGAGACACTGTCTGGGGGTGTCCTGCTGCAGAGCCCCCCTGGGGCACCGGTCTCAGGTCCACAGCATGGCACCGCTCGGCACGGCACGGCACGGCACAGCTCAAGGTGGCTTCGCTCCCCACAGTACGGCACGGCACAGCTCAGAACAGCACGGCACAGCAGGGGATGGCACGGCACGGCCTGCCGGCTGGAGCCGACACCGATACGCCGTGCTTCTTGTCCCCGCAGGGCGTCACAGGGGCCCCAGCTGGGTCCCCGCAGGGTCCCCAGCCAGGCGGGGGCCGCCCGCATGGTCCCGCTGGGAGCAGCGTGCTGGGGCAGAGCCTCCCTGCCCCGGGCCCTGCTCACCTGGCTGACAACGTCACCCCTCGGGAAAAATACCTCCGAACACCTGGAAAAACAAAAGGTCCGGTTACAGCTGCAGGAAGGGCTTCCCGCCCCCTCCCCGGACAGCCTCCGCCGGGTTCCCGGCTCTGCGCCCCACGTCCCCCCCAGTCCCGTCCGGGCTGGGGAGCCGGGGCAGAGCTCCCTGCCCCGCCGACACACTGGGATAAGCAAGGCAGGAGCACAAGCCCTCGGTGCCTGGACCCCCACCAGGCCCCATATTTGCTGCGTCCCGAAGCGGTGCACCAGCCGTGGGGGTGCTCAGCACCCTTCTGCAAAGCGCCTGCCCAGCGTGAGCCCGGGGCCGGGGCCCCCCGGCCGGCCCCCAGGGGCTAACCCCCGCTCCCGGCGCCCCACACCGCACGCTGGCTCCTCTCCACCTGGGTCCAGCTCCTCCGGTCACGGCCTGGCCTCGCCACAGGAGCCGGCACCGCGGGGCTCTCCAGCTGGGAGGATATTTATAGCAACCCACACCCGGCCGGGGCTTTCCCAAGCACAGCGGCGCTCTCCTGGCACTGCCCGGGCAGCCACGGGGCCGCAGGGCTCTGCCAGCTCCGCTCACTGCAGCAGAGCCGCTGGCCGCGCGGTGCACGGAGCGGGCACGGCGTGCGGGTGCCTGGGGACCCCCCTCGGAGCCGGGGCCGCTGCCGGCTCGTGCCACCTCCAGCCCCCAGCACTGGGCACCAGGAGGTGCCCGGCGTCGCGGCACTGCCGCTGCCACCGATGCACCCCAGGCTGGATGCGCGGACCTCTCGTCCCGCGGCTCTCCGAGGGTCGCCCCCTCCGAGGGTCAGAACCCTGCCGGTTTCCAGGCTCGGCCTGTTCCTGGACGGCTTCTCCCCACTTGTCCCCGTGCCAGTATTGTTCTTCCACCGCAACAGCTCCCCGCCCTCCCCGCGCTCACCTCCCACCCGCTGTATTTATAGCCGGCGCTCCGGCCCGGCCCGCGCCCCACTGCTCCCCCTCGCACCGCGCCTGCCCCACACACGGTCCCACCAGGCGAGGCCTCCACGGCCCCACTGAGACTTTGGACGTGTCCGAGCACAGAACAAAAACTTTTCACAGCCGCAAACCTTTGCAGAAAGTTTGTTCAGCAGCAAACGCTCCCCGTCCCTGCTTGTCTCCACGTGCTCCCCATAAGACTGCTGGCTTCCAGCCACGGGTGGCCCGGCAGGAGCTCTGTCCCCCCCCACCTCCCGTGGGGGTGCGGGGACAGGGACGGGGCGCTGCCCACGCAGGCTGGGCACCCGGCCCTGCTGGTGCCCCGGGGCACGGACGATGCCACCGCACCCCACCACAGCCATGCGTGCACTCTGCGACGGCAGCGGCGGCTCCCCGGTGCCCCTCACCGCCAGCCCCACGCCCAGGGGGTCCCTGTGCCTTCCCGGTGGGGTTGTGGCACCCAGGGGAACGCCGGCCCCTGCCCCAGGCATTGAACCACGGTGCCAGGGTACCTGGCGACTGGCACAGCTCTGCCGGTCCCTTCCCACCCCAGCACCGGCTCTGCCACCGCGCGCTCCCCAGCCGTGCCCACCGGCACGCCACGTGCCCACGTGTCCCCGTGCCACCGCTCGTGAGGACAGAGCCGCCACCTCGCGTGCTGCTGGAACAGGGTGCCCAAACCCGGCGCCCCGCCAGGGCCTGCTGCTGCCTGGGCCCCTCCACCCCTGCGGCACCACCCTGCGGCGAGCCCCGCGGCGCTGCCCTGTGCCTTCCCCTGCGCAAGCAGCGCCGCGAGGCCGCTCCCCGGGGGCAGCCATTTCCACTGCCTGCCTGGGCAGGAGCACAGGGACGGCACGGGCAAGGACGTGGGGACAGCCCTGCCCGGCACGGCTGGGTGCAGCACTTCGGCACGCAGCACGGCACGATCCTGCCCAGCAGCGCTGCTCAGCTTGGAGCTCGCTGAGCCCCGCACCCGTGAGATGCAGGCACCTGGACAGGGGCTGCAGCGGGGCTGGGGCGTGCGGGGCCGTGGCAGCGGGCATCGCCCACGCCGTGGGAGCTGGGGAAGCCAGCTGGGAGCTGGGCTCCGCGCAGCCACATTCCCCTTGTTATTGCAGCTGCTGGAGCGAGCCCCAGGGGCCATCCCAGAGCTGCGCAGCACCGGGAGCTGGCGGGGGGGAGCGGGGCTGCCAGCCCCCTGCACGGGGAGCAAGTGCACAGCGGGGCCTCGACCAAAGCGGTGCCGAACCCTGAGCGCTGCCAGGGCAGGAGGAGCTGGCCGGGGGCCGCGGGGAGGGGGAGGCGCTGGGGCTGCGGCGGGGAGGGCTCTGCCGGGGGGGGGACACACTTCCCTCCCGCCGCTGCGCCGCTCTCGGACTTTCCTCCCGGCCGGAGGCACGCGGCTGGCGCAGGGAGGCGGGCCGGCCCGCGGCACGTCGGGAGCCGTAGTCCCGGGCCAGAGCAGCTCGCCCGGTGCGGGACGCCCACGGGGGGGCCGCCCGCTGCCCCCGCCTCGCCCCCGCGCGCTCACCTGGGCATGCTTGCGCTTCCGCCCGGGCCGCCCGGCTTTCCTCATGGGCGTCCCCGGATCCTGCTTCTCCTCCTTGCTCTGGTTCTCCTCGGGCTCCTCTTCCCCCTGCGAGCCGGAGACAGAGAGGACGGTTACGCCGCCGGCCCTGGGGCTGCACAGACCGGGTGCCTGGTCACGGCTCCATTCCTGCTTGGCGCTGGGCTCGCTGGCACCCATGGGTGCCAACGGCATGCAGGGCACCTTGCGCTGGCCCTGCTTCGCTTGCATGAGCCCGGCTCCTCCTAGGGGGCCAGGCCGGGACCCGCCACGACTCCCCACGCCCTTGGGGGGCTCGAAGGGCGAGCAGGACCTCTTCCAGGGCCTGGGGCCAGCCCTCGCCATGGGGCTGGGCGCACCGCCGTGGGGCCGGGCACCTCGGCCTGGCAACGCAGCGGGGCTGCAGCGCTCCTGCCCCGTGCGGCCTGCAGTGCCGCCACTTCGGGGGGACGCGCCAGCCCCCACAACCTGCCGGAGCCCTGCACGTGTGGGGCTGGGGGCTCCTGCACCCCCCGCACCCCACTCAGGGCTGTGTGGACCCCAAGGCCCCCAGGGACACGGGCAGGACGCAGGAGCCAGCACGCAGGCAGCCGCCTGCTCTTCCCCACCACCCGCAGAGCTCTGGGGGCCCCTTCCCTGGTCCCCTCTGGGCTTGGCCCCGGGAAAGGAACCGTCTGCCCGCGCCCAGCACCGCGGCACGGCCGGGGACGTGCCCGTGCCCGGAGAGGCCGAGGCGGCGGCGGCGGCGGGGGACTGGGCTGCGCGGGGCCCGGCGCGTCCCGCGGCGGCGGGGAGCGTTTCACCTGAGCCCCAGAAGATCTCGGCCGCGGCCAAGGCAGGAAGAGGCCGCGGAGGGGGGAGCGGGGAAGGCGGAGAGGCCGGCGGGGGGGCGGCGAGGGAGAGGCCGGGGAGGGGATGGGAGCTGGCAGCCAGACAGCTCCGACATCCAGCTGCACTCGCCCGGCCCCGGCCGCATTCCTGCCCGGGGGCTGCCCGCGGCACGGGCACTGCGTTTGGTGCCCGCGGCACCGCCGGCGGCACCCAGCACGGGCCGAGCGGGGCTGCCCAGCGGGGCCCAGCCTGCGGGGGGCATGTGCCGTGCCCCAGGGCCGGTGTCCAGAAGCAGCTCCCTGCTCTGAGCCACCCCCCTGCAGGCCCACGTCCCCTGCACAGACCCAAACCGGGCACGGAGAGAGGGCTCGGAGCACCGTGGCTGGCTCCAGCACGGCGAGGCCAGGGGCTCGGAGGCTGTGAAGCCCATCTAGGATCCCTGGAGATCCCCGCCAGCCCTGCACAGCACCTGGGGCGGGTGTGCAAGGAGCCTGCCTGGCCTCGGCCCTGCCCTGGCCCCGCACCACAGCCGGGAAGCCAGGGCAGAGTGGGCAGGGGCTGTGGCACAGCTCTGCAGCACCCGGGGGGCTCCTGCCTGGGGCTCGGAGCTCCACGCGGCCCCGATCGGGAGGTTTTGGGACGGGTCCAAGGACGACGTCAGGAGCGCGGTTTGAGCACAGTCCCGGCACAGGATCCGAACGGGGTCTGCAGAGGCGCCGCGAGCTCCCCATGGGCTTCTGCTCCCCCTGAAGCCCCTCTCCTTCCACCACGGTACCAGCATGCCACGGCTGCGGCGCTGGCACCGGTCACGTCTGTGCCATGCTGGCCCCAAACACCAAACGTGCCCTTGGGATCTCTCCCTGGTCTGTGCCAGCCCCACACTGATTGGGGTCAGCGTGGGACCTGGTGCTGGCACAAGCACAGGCGCACACAGGGCTCCCAGCGCTCCCAGCCGGGCCAGCTCCAGCCTCGGGGGCCACAGGGTCCCCAGGAGAGGACGGGGGGCTGGGGAGAGCCAGCTCCTTGCAGGCACTCATTCCCCACGTCTCTGGCCCCGTGCAACGCTTGCGCCAGGGAGGAGCGTGCCGGGGAGACCGTGGCAGGGGGGAGCGGAGCTCAGCCCCCCCTGCCGCGGCCGCGGGAGCGCGCCTTGCCAAACCACGCGGCGCTGCACTTTGTCCCAGCTGGAGCCGCCCCCGGGCACGCAGCTCCGTTCCTGGAGAGCGGGGCCGTGGCGGTCCCGGAGCGGTGGGCGCCCATCCCGGCAGTCAGGCCGATTTCTGGCCGGCCCCCCGGTGGGAACGAGCAGCTCCCGGCACCGCGAGCGTTCGGGGACCTGCGCTGCAGACATGGGGCCGCTCACCCCGGTGCTGGCACGTGGGGGGCCCGCTCGCCCAGCACTGCACGTGCTCCCGGCAGCGGGAAGGCCGCGGGCACGGCGAGCCCCACGAAACCCGTCCCTCCGGGCAGCCGCTCCGCGCCCACGTGCTGACTTTGGCCGGGCTCTGGGAGCCGGGCCGCGGCCGTGTTTATGCTGGATGTAAGGGAAATGTACAGCGGGGTGTCAGGCGCGCTGCTGGCACACGGGCCGTGCCGGCCGGCCAGCCCTGCTGCGGCGCGGGATCAGGGTGCACAGCGAGCTGCGGGAGGCTCCCGGGGCTGCTGGGGGTGCGCGGCCCCCGGGGCAGCGGCGGCGGCGCTGAGGCTTCGTTGCAATCCCCAAAGCGAGCCCCAGGCTGTGCCGGAGCCACGCGCAGGAGGGTGCAGGGTGGGTGCAGTTCGCAGGGCCCCCAGGCAGTGCCCTCTCCCCCCCCGGGGGGTGCTGCTGTGCCCTGCGGGGAGGGGTCTCTGCAGTGCCCCCAGCCTGGGCACCACGGAGCAGCCCCGTGGCTGCGATGCCTGCCCGGCGAGGCGGTGCTGGGCGCAGCGACCTGCTGGGGAAAGCAGTGGCCAGATCCTGCGGCTGGAGGTGGGATGCGCAGGGCCCCCCAGCACCACGGGGCAGCCCCCCAGCCTCAGCACTCAGCCTGGGCCTCATCCAGGGCTCACCCCGCTCCCAGCGCTGCTGCACGCTGGCTCAAGGGATGCTGCAGCGAGGGGTGGTGGGGATCCACCCCAGGGAGAGCCCCCACGTGCACCCCACAAGCCGGCCCCACCACTCTCTGCCCGGCCCTGTAAGCATGGGGCAGCCCCGCCGTGGGGCTCGGCGCCATCCCTGCACTGCTGGGCTGGGGGCACAGGGTCTGGCACAGCACCAGGGGGCTGCAGGGACCCCCAGGGCAGCGCCTGCGCCCCGAAAAGCCAGGCAGGGAAAGGAGGCGCAGGGATGCAGCCCCAGAGCAAGGGGGGCTGGCAAAAAGAGCCGGGGGCTGCGCCCCCACCGCCTGACGCTGCAGCCCCTCGCTGCCTCCAGCCCGCTCGGAGCTGAGTCATCTCCCCATAAATCACCCCGCTCCTCATCTCCCCGGGGCTCGCTGAAGAGCCTGGCGCGTCCCCGCAGCGCGGCGCAGCGCTCCTCCGCCGCTGCCAAGCAACAACCCGGAGGGAAACCACCTCCGAGGGGAGAGCTGCTGCATGACGCAGTGCTGCCGCTGCAGCGCCGCCGGGTCCCAGCTCCCGGCTGCAGCGGGGCCGGCAGCGGCGGGGGGGCAGCAGCCTGGCAGGGCAGAGGAGCGGGGGCGCAGGAAGCCCCTGGCTAAGCCTCGCTGGCACGGCGCCGATGGCACCGGCACGGCCTGGCGCCATGGCAGCGCGCGTCCCTCCTGCAGAGGTGACCTCCCCGCCTGTGGTGCCGCATCCCGGCGGGGTCAGGCTGGGACAGCTCAGCCCGGCGCGGTCACGTCCAGCCCGGGGGCTCGCAGGGACCCCAGCTGGCGAGGCAGAGCCCCAGCACAGCGCTGTCACCCCACCGGGGTCCCGCGGGGTGAGCTGCTGGCCTGAAGGACGGGGACGGCTGCGGGCATGTGAGCTGTCCCTGGCATGGCACGGGCCAGTGAGCACCGTGCTGCAGCCCGGCAGGGGATGGAGACCCCAACCCGCCCCCGTGCCGCAGGCAGCACCCCGCAGCCGTCGGCCCCACGCTCGCCTCCTCCCCAGCCCCACGGCGCCAGCTCCCCGCTGCGGCTCCTGGTGCCGGTCACCTGCGTGGAACGCGCGGCCCCGCTCCGGCTTCACACCCCGCGACCTCCCACAGGAGCAGAAAGCGCTCGATCTCCCCCATTATCCATCCCCGACGCCCAGCTGTGCCAATAACACGCTGGACGCTTTCCAAGTGGACACACGGGTCGCCCCGTCCGGCGGCTGGGAACGACGGCTGCAGCGGGTGCACGGCGAGGGGACCGACACGGCGAGGGGACCAGCGCGGTGGGGGCACCTTCCTGCCCGAGCGGCAGGCACCGCGCAGCCGCCACGGCCGAGGGAGCCCGGAGGAACTCAGATGACCCCAACCCCGCACTGCCTGCGGCAGGCCGGCGTCCAGCTGGCCAGCTGCCCCGGTCCCCACGCCGTGACCGGGGCAGGCCGTGTCCCCAGCGCCCCGGGGACGCTGCTGCTTCCCAGAGGAAGAACGATGCCTTAGCCACGAAGGGAGCAGCCACCCAGCTTCGGGCTGGCCCTTGTGCTGCGGGGACACAGAGGAGCACCGAGGCCACGGCCAGAGCTGCCACAACGCCTGGGTCTGGCTGGGGACCGTCCCTGGGCACCCCCAAACCCAGCACAAACCCTACATCCGTGCGGCACCTGCGGCCCCTGCCCAGCCCCTTGCCTGCTCTGGCAGCCACTGCTCGGCCCCACTCCATCCCGGTGGTGGAACAGCACCGTGGCAGAGCACCGGGTGATTTGGGATGGGTGCAGAGCTTCCCTGGGGGCTGAGGCACCCTCCGGCAGCAGCAGGGGCACGTACTGGGGTCGGGGACCTCCACATGGGGCTGGGAGCCCCCTGCACGGCGCAGTGACGGGAGCGCAGCCGCGCACCGCATGCCGCCTGGCTGCAGCACGGCTTCGCCCCGCATAGCTCACGGGGTGGAGCGTGGGGACGGAGCTGGGTTAAACCCCGCGGCAGGCGGGCGAACACCTCCCACCCACTGCCCAGCCCGGCAGTGCCAGCATGGGGAGCCCCAGCCGGGTCTGGCACCGTGGCTGGGGGCTCTGCGTGTCGCACGGGGACGGGGACAGCCTCAGCCCCCCGTGGTGGCAGGGCAGTCAGCTTGGCCCATGGCAGGGGCCACCTGCAGCTCATCCTGGCTGGCAGCAGGGAGCTGGCGACGTCCCTGCGCTTGCCACGCATGACCCCATCCTCTGCCCCTTGGCTGCTCTCCCCACCCCGGCGAGCCCTGAGCACACGTGCGTCGTCCCCTCCTGTCCCCAAACGCCCCCCTTTCTGCCCCATCGCGTGCCCTTCCTGCCGCCCCACGCCCCGTGCCCCCTCCCACTCCACTGCCACGACCCCAGGGCACGGGATGCCCCAAAGCAGGGGACGCCCGCACCCCCGGCAGGGCGGGAGCAGCCTGCCTGTCGCCCCCCTCCCCTCCCCACTGCCAGAAATAGCTCAATCCCCGCTAATCCCCGCCGCGGCTCAGCCTCGCACCCCCCTGTGCCGCCCAGCTCCGCGCTCCCCAGGCTGCAGCAGCACGGGGGGGGGGGGGCGGGGAGCACGGCTGGAGGGGCCCCCCCGCAGCCTGGCTCCCGCAGGGACGGGGTGGCCGTGGTGCCAGGAGACCCCCACCCCTGTCCCCGTGCCGCGCGGTGCCGGGGCCGTACCTTGTGCGTGTCGAGCGCCTCGCGGTCCGGCACGGGGCTGCTGGCGTCGAGGGCGCCGCTGGACGGCATGGTGGGGCGCGGAGGGCGGGGGCCGGGCGGGCACCGGGGAGCTTCGCCGCTTCAGCACCAGGAGAGGCCCCGCCGCCGCCGCGCTCCGGCTCTGCGCCGCCGAGGGGTCCGGGAGCCGTCGCCCAGCCCCTGCGCCTGCCGGGATCCTCCTGCCCTGCGGGGAACAGAGGGACGGGGTGAGGGGGGAGCGCCAGCCCCGCACCCCCCGCCCGCCCGCCGTGCCCCAGCCCCCAGCAATTATTAACACGCCGCAACCTTGACTCAGCCGGGCTGGGCCGTGCCCCCCGGCGTCGCCCCCAGCAGGCGGCGGAGCCGCAGCCCCACCGGGGCGCACGGAGCGTGGCGTGGGGCATGTGGCACGGGCTGTGCCTCGCGCAGCACAGGGTGCGTGCTGCGGGGTGTGTGGTGCGGTGTGGGGAGGGTGCAGCGTGGGGTGGGGGCATGGTGTGGGGTGGGGGCACGGTGTGGGATGGGGGTGCAGAGTGAGGGATGGGGGTGCAGTGTAGGATGGGGGCACAGTGTGGGATGTGGGATACACAGCGTGGGATGGGGGTGCACAGCGTGGGAAGGGGGTGCACAGCGTGGGAAGGGGGTGCACAGCGTGGGTTGCAGGGTGCACAGTGTGCAGCACAGGTCAGGGTGCACCGTGAGTGGCGCAGGACACGCAGCATGGGGTGCACAGTGCACGGCACACAGCGCAAGGTGTGCAGTGCGGGATGTGGGGTGCACAGTGCGGGGTGCATGGCACAGAGAGCAGGGCGCACACAGGAGCTGCAGGGCACACAGAGCAGGGTGCACAGCGCAGGCTGCAGCGCGGGGTGCAGGGCACAGCGTGGGGTGCAGGCTGCAGGGTGCACAGTGCATGGTGCGGGGTGCGGGGTGCACAGTGCGGGGTGTGGGGTGCAGGCTGCGGGATGCAGGGTGCACAGCACGGGGAGGAGGCTGCACAGCGCCTGGTGCGGGGTGCAGGGTGCACAGTGAGCGGTGCGGGGTGTGGGATGCACAGAATGGGGTGCGGGGCGCGTGGCACGGGGTGCACGGCGCGGGCTGTGGGGTGCAGGGAGCGGGGTGCAGGCGCAGGCAGGGCCCCGCGGGGCTGCGGCGGAGGCGTCAGCCCCAGCACCTGTTGCTATGGAAAACGCTGCCTGCATTAGCCATGGCCGAGGCTGCTGTTGCCTTTGGCACCGGAGCTGCAATTTGTTTCTAGAGCTTTCCAGCCGCAGCTCGTTCCCAGCCGGCAGGGTGGGGGGCTGCCGGGCGGGCAGGGCCGCTGCTTCTAGGAACAGAAACTCAAACCCCGGCACGTTCCTCCCGTCCCCGCGGCTGCCTGCGGCGCGGGGCTGCCTGCGGGGGGGAGCGGGGGCCCCGCCGCTGCCGCAGCCTCCCCCCGGCCCGGTGGCGGCACCCCCGAGCGCGGGGTGCTGGGCTGGGGGCAGCGGGGCCGGCGGGGGTGGGGGGCGGCTCGGACAAGGCTCGGCTGTCTCCAGCCCCCCGTTTTCAGCCCCCCGGCCCCTCGTGCCTGGGGCTGGGACGCGGGTGGGGAGGGTGGGAGGCAGGCTGGGGGTGCGGGATGGGGCTGTGGGGCAGGGCTGCGGGGTGGGGGTGCGGGGTGCGGGCGCAGGATAGGGTGTGGGGTGCAGGATGGGGTCTGGGGGTGCAGGATGGGGGCGTAGGATGGGGGCGCAGGATGGGGGTGCACGCTGTGTCCCCCGCCGCCTGCACACAGCCTGCAGGGCTTCCCCCGGCCCCTCCTTTGCCACCTGTCAGGGAACCTCCACGGGGAAGCCCCGTCCCTGTGTCCCTGTCCCTGTCCCCGTCCCTGGGGCAGTGTCCCCACGAGCCCCCTGCAGCACAGGCTCTGCCCACGCCTGGTCTCTGCCAAGCTCCTCGGAGCTGGCCCTGCGCTCGCAGCCCCGCCGCTCCCCTCCCTGCGGCTCGGGGGGACCCCGACCTTGGGGCTGGTGCCCCTTGGTGAGGGGCCGGGGCTGGCACCGGGCAGCGCCGCGCACCCCCGTGTCACCGCCCCAGGTGCCTGTCCCGGGGCTGCCACACCGCTGGCACCACGGCACGGCACGGCACGCTGCCCGGCACGGCACGGCACGGCACACATTTCGGCACGGCACGGCACCTCACATCCCCCCTCGCCATCCCAGTGCTGGCGGTGCCCCCGTCCCTGCCCGTGCCCCCGCCGCCCCCAGCCCCGCTCCCCGCTGCGCGGTGCCCGGGCGAAGCCACGTCCGCGGGCACGGGAGGCCACGTGCTGCCGGGGAACACCTGGGGACACCCGGCCGCGTCCCACGCAGCTCCGGAGCAGGGGCTCCCCGTCCCCCCCGGGCTGCACCCCCCATGCCCACGAGGCCCGCAGGCACCGCAGGCTGCTGGTGTCCCCGATGTCCCCGGCGTCCCCCGCTCCCCACGGGTCCCCGCCTGCAGCGCCGCTGCGGACGCCGTCCCCACATCCCCCAAAACCATCTCGGTCCCCCTCCAGCCCCCCCATCCCGTCCCCCCCATCCCCACCAGCCCACCCGGGGGGGGC
Organism: Anser cygnoides; assembly: GCF_040182565.1. Classification (NCBI taxonomy): domain Eukaryota; kingdom Metazoa; phylum Chordata; class Aves; order Anseriformes; family Anatidae; genus Anser; species Anser cygnoides. The sequence continues at coordinate 122,779,853 of NC_089875.1, read as the reverse complement.
AGGACCCCCGCAGCCCCCCGCAGCCCCCCGGCTCGGGCACCCCCGTGCCCGCAGCCCGCGCCGTGCGCAGCCTCGCGCGGAAAAATCTCCAGCTCGCAGGCTTTGATTCGCTTCCAGCAAACATGGTCTCCGAGCGCACTAAAAATAGTTGGGCTGCGTACAAAACCCCCGGCACCCGCAGGGCGGGGGGGACGCGGAACAAAGCCGGGGAGAAGCCGGCGGCACCGGGCCCCCCCCCCCCCCCCCCCCCCCCCCCCCCAGCCCCACCGCCGGGTCCCCGCCGCCGTCCCCGCTCTTACCCGCGGGCCGGGGCCGCGTCGTCCCCGCGCTAGGCCACGGCCACCGCCGCCGTCACCGCGCTCCCGCACCGCCGGCTGCGGGGGGGACCCCGCGGGGCATCCCCTCGGCTGGTGCGGGGCCGGGGGGGGTGGTGCGGGGGGGGGGCCGCGGCCCCGCTGCTCGCAGCCGGCCGGGGCTGCCCGCGCTCGCCGCCGAGGCGCGGGGAGGGACTCGCCGCCCTCCCTCCTGCCTCCCTCCCTATTTATCGCCGGGGCTGACCTGACACCGGTGACGGCGGCGAGCGGGGGAACCGCTCGCCCCGGCCCGCGCCGCTCCCGCACGGAGGAGTCACGCTCGGCGGCGGCAGAGGCGGTGGAAGTAGGTTACCTGCGGTGATGCGCGCCGCCGGCACCCGCGCCCGCACCCGCGCCCGCACCCGCGCCCGCCTTTATTTGGGGACGCCGCAGCTCCCGGCGGCGGCCCGCGGGAGCCCAACAGCCATTTTAGGCGACGGCGGCCGGGCCGCTCGGCTCCCGCCGGCCCCAGACGCCGCGAGCCGGAGGCGCCTCCCCGGCTCCCCCCGCCCCGAGCCGCGCGCCCCCCCCCCGGCCCCGCCGGGACGCGCCCCGGTGCGCCCTGTCCTAACGTGACCCGGCCGCGCCGCCCCCCGCGGCGCCCCCGCCGCGGCGACACCCGCCGGGCTCGCCGGGGACGCGCGGGGGGCCCCGTCCGAGCCCCTTCCCCGCGACAAGTGCCGCAGCGGATTATTATTATCGTCGCCGCCTTGAGTCACCGCTCCTCCCCCCCCTCCCCGGCACCGGGGAAGAAGTTCGGGGCTGACTCAGAGGGACGGGAGCCGCGGCCGTGAGTCACCCGCGCCCCCCCTCCGCCGCCCCCCGCCGCTCGGCACCCCTGACTCACGGCGGGGGGGCTCCCGCGGCCCCCCCCCCCCCCCCGCGCCGGGGGGAACCGGGGACAGACCCCGGCCGAAAGCAAGCGGCGCCGCGCGGAGCCGAGGGGCGAGCGGCGACGGCGTCTCCCGTGCCACCGGCTCCGACAGACGGCTGCGGCGAAACCGCCGTCGTGGGCACGGCGCTGACCTCGCCCGCGCGCGGCCCCCGCGCCCCCCCGTAATGCGAACTTACGGGCTAAATATCCGCCCGCGCCGCTCCGCGGGGCTCCTGTCGGGCAGGGGAACCGGCCACGGCCGCGACGTGTGGGGCGGCCTCCAGGAACCGCCCGCGAGGGGCTTCCATAGCACGAGGCGGCAGCCCCTCTGCTCCCCAAAACGCGGCAGGGGTGGAGGGAGGGTGGCACCAGCAAACCGGCCCCCCGCCGCGCCCCGGGGAGCAACGCGGTGCCCCCCGCTGCAACACGCGGCGCTGCACCCCAGGGAGCGATGCTCTGCCCTGAGCTGCACCCCAGCAGCGAGGCACTGCTCCACGCTGCAACACGCCGCACCGCAACCCAGCGAGGAATGCACTGCCCTCAGCTGCACCCTAGGGAGTGATGCACTGCTCCACGCTGCAACACGCTGCACTGCACCCCAGGGAGCGCTGCGCTGTCCTGAGCTGCACCCCTGGGAGCAACGCACTGCCCTGAGCTGCACCCCAGGAGTGATGCGCTGCACCCTGGGGCACGCTGCACTGCCCCGCGCTGTGCCACACCGCACCCTGAGGGGGGAGGCGGTGCACCCTGGGGAGCAACGCACTGCCCTGAGCTGCACCCCGGGGAGGGAAGCACCGTGCTGCCCCATGCCGCACCCTGGGGAGCAGTCCAGCACCCCAGGGAGCAATGCACTGCGCTGCGCTGCACACCTGGCAGTGAGGCACTGCACTGCACTGTGCTGCAGTGCACGTAACTGTGCCCCGGGGAGCGATGCACTGCCCAGCACTACGCTGCGCTGCTCCCTGGGGAGCGGAGCACTGCCGTGCACTGCAAAGCCGCGCTGCAAGCAAACTAAAACACAAGTTGCAGGCCTAAACAGGGCCGGATCCTGCAAAGCTTCGACGCTGGCAAAGGCGGGATCCAGACGAAACTGCCCATGGGACGGTCATGTACTGGGGACACCAGCGCCAGGACACGGCTCTGGCCCCGCTCCCCTCCTGCAGACAGGACGGTGAAAGCCTGGAGGGGGCCAGGACGGGGCCACGGCCAGGCTCACAAGCCAAGAAAATGCCTCACGGCCGGAGAGCTCGATGGGTTTGGCTTATTGGAAAAAAATGGCTGAGAGATGATTTGATTACAGTGAGCAAGTGCCTTTGTGGGCAGAAAGCGACGGGCAGCGCCGAAAGCCTCTGCCGGGCAGAGGGACACAGAGCAGACACCAGAGCAGGGGCTGGGAGCCGGAGCCGGGTGATGGGACCTGGGGACTGGGCACGAGTCTGTAACTGGGAAGGGTGGCGAGCCGCAGAACGAGCCCAGCAGGAGCGGCGCTTCCCGTGCCCTGCGGTGCAGGAGCTGGCCCAGCGCGCCCCAAGGTCTCCTGTCCTCGCGCTGTGCGGGTGGCACTGGCGAAGACCAGCCCCTGGCGTCAAGGAACAGCAGGTCCATGCACCGAAGCAGAGGGGACGGCATCTCTGTACCTACGGAGCTGCCACGGGGCAGGGCAGGGGGGCACCTGGCACATGCGTGTGCACCAGGAGTGTGCCCACCCTGCCACCCAGCTCCGGCACTTGCTGCTGGTGCCGGCGGGTCCGGCCTCCTGCAGCACCGCGGGCAGCAGGGCGCGGGCAGAGCGCGTGGGCCGGCACGGGCAGGGATGCAGATGCACATCCTAAAAATACCCGCACGAGACCCAGCACCTGGAGGTCCCCAAGCGGCCGCCCGCGACGGCTGGGGCCGGCACCGCGCCCGGGGCAGGCTGGGGCGAAGGGGCGGCCGCGGAGGCTTCTCAGAGCCCCGGCATCGTCGTGGCTCCTCCGGACGGCGAGGCGGGGGCCACCCCGAACCCACCGACCCGGGGGGCTCTCCCAAACGCCCCTGCGCTCACAGCGCGCTCCGGCAGCCGGGGAAGCGCCCAGGCATCCCTTATTTCCTCGAGATGTCTGCGGGCACTTCATTTTGCGAAAAGAGGCTCCTGCTAGGAAGTTTCGAGCTGACTCAGCACGAAAAGGCCACTGCACGCGCGGGAGCTGCCGGGAGCCGCCGCCTGGTGTCACACCGGCCGCTCTCCTGCCCGCCCGCGGCCCGGGGACGGGTGCTGGGGGGGGTCCGGCCCAGGCCCCCCGCCGCTCGCCCCACGGGGCCGGGCGGTCGCGGCACCGCTGGCTCCTGCCACCCCGCACGCCGTGCAGCCCTGCCAGCACCGAGCACCAATCCCGTGGTGACACCGTCTACGTCACACAAAGGGAAGAAATAAAGAAAGAGGAACTGAGCGAAGAGGAAAATTTCATTTGCCCACAGGTTCGCACGCACGAACACCCAAAAAGAGAGGAAAAAGAAAGAGAGAGGAGGGGAAAGGGAGCGCGGAGCTGAGCCGTGCCCGCGGAGAGGCCGGGCACCTGGGCGCCTGCTGGGCCCTGGCCCGGCTGCTCCCGGCCCCCTCCTGCTTGCAGCCCCGGGGCGCTCTGCGGTTGCTTTTTTAGTTCGCGTGGGTTTGGTTTTTGGGTTTATTTTTGTGTGTTTTTTTTTTTTCCTCTAAGAGAAACTTTCCGCGGGCACCAAGCACCCGGCTGAACTCCGCCGGGCCTGGGGGCTGCGGGGCCGCACGGGGGGGGGGCAGGGGGCAGGCGGGCAGTGAGGGGGTGCGGGGGGAAGGCAGGGGCTGGGGGGCAGGCAGGGGATGGGCAGGGGCAGGCAGGAGGGGGACAGGCAGAGAGCACCGGGAGCACAGGGTGCAGGCAGGGCGCAGGCAGGATGCACAGGGTGCAGGCAGGGCGCAGAGGCTGTAGGCAGGGTGCAGGCAGGGTGCACGGGGCGCAGGCAGGGTGCAGGCAGAGCACAGGCAGGGCGCACAGGGCACAGGCAGGGCGCAGGCAGGACGCACAGCGTGCACGGGGCGCAGGCAGCAGCAGCCCCGGCTCCCGGCCTGCCCGCAGCCCCTGCTCCAGCCTGGGCATGCCCCGTCCCCCTTCCCCATCCCCTGTCCCCCATCCCCTACCCCTATCTCCATTCCCTACCCCTATCCCCCATCCCTACCCCCTGTCCCCCATTCCCAACCCCTATCCCCCATCCCCATCCCGTACCCCTATCCCCCACTTCCTACCCCTATCCCCCATCCCCTACCCCTACCCCTACCCCTATCCCATACCCTGTACCCCTACCCCCCGTCCCCTACCCCCCCCCCCGTCCCTGTCCCCCACCCCCTGCCCCGTCCCCCTCCCCTCCGGGCCGTGCTCCCCCACTCGGGGCGATGCTCCCGGGACGGGGCGAACGGGGCGGGGGGGGGGGAGCGGAGGAGGAGGAGGGAAAAAACAAACAACCAACCAAACAAAAACCACCGACACGGGGGGGTCGGGGGGGCCCCGCCGCCGTGCCGAGCCGTGCCGAGCCGAGCCGAGCCGTGCTCGGGAGCGGGGCCGGGGGCGGCCCGGCGCTGCCCTTCAGCCGCCCGCCCGGGCGCTCAAGGACGCGGCGGGGCCCGGCGGGGCGGGGACGGGCCCGGGGGGGGCCGGGGGGGGGCACCGGGGGAGAGGGGGGGGGCCCGGGGGGGGGGGGCCGGGCGGCCGCTGCCATCTTTTCCTGCTTTTCCTCCGCGCCCGCCCGGCCCCGCCGCCGGCAGCGGGAGGGGGGGGGGGGGGAGAGCACGGGGCTGGGGGCGCCGCGCGGGCCGAGCCGTGCCGAGCCGTGCCAACGGGAGGGGGGGGGGGAAACCGGGGGGGGGGAAACCGGGGGGGTGCCCGTCCCGGGAGGGGGGGCTACGGGAGGGGGGGGGGGGGGCGTCGGGGAAGCCGGGCGCGCGCCGCCGCGGGGCCGTTACCTGGGCCGTGCGGGCCCGGCGCGCCGTGCCGAGCCGTGCCGAGCCGTGCCGAGCCGCGCCGAGCCGCCCCGAGCCGCGCCGAGCCGCCGCTGCGCTGCCCGGCGAGGCCTCCTCCCGCAGCGCCGCCGCCTCCACTGCAGCACCGAGCCGCCCGCCCGCCGCCCGCCGCGCGGTCCTAGCGCCCTCCGCCGCCGCTACGGCTCGGCACGGCTCGGCACGGCTCGGCACGGCTCGGCACGGCAGGGCCCCGCCGGGACAGCGCGGGGTAGCGCCCGGCTGAGCCGTGCCGGCGCGTGATCCGGCCGTGCTGCGCCGTGCCAAGATGCGCCGAGCCAAGCCGTGCTGAGCCAGACCGTGCTGGGCCAAGGCGAGCTTAGTCAAGTGCCGTGCGCTTGGTGCAGTGCCAAGCCAGGCCGAGCCGTGCCGGGTTGGCCCGGACTGGGTCAAGGCACCGCATGGTGTGCGGTGCCAAGCCAGGACAGGCCAAGGCGTGCCAAGCCGTGCTGGACCAGGCCAAGCCAAGCCGAGCCAAACCAAGCCATGCCATGTCCTGCAAGGGCTGGACAAGCTTAGCCAAGGCCAGCAGTCCCGTGCAGAGCTGGACCAGAGCCAAGCTGAGCCGGGCTGAGCCGGGCTGAGCCCAGCAGTGCTGACCCGTGCCGAGCCGTGCTGGGTGGAACTGAGCGGTGCCAGCCCATGCAGCACTGCTCTGAGCAGCACCAGGCCGTGCCATGCCAAGCTGAGCCGTGCCACGCAATGCCGAGCTAGAAAGGCTGCTGCCAAGGCAAGGGGCTTCGTACAGTGCCGGGCCGTGCAGTGCTGGTGTGAGCAGGGCCAAGCCAAGCGGGGCCATGGGTGCTGTGCGTGCAGCGTGCGCACGGCCGGGGTGTTGAGCCGTGCCACGCAGGGCTAAACCGTGTTGAGCAGTGCCGAGCAGAGCCGAACCGTGCAGTGCAGTGCCGTGCAGTGCGGTGCCGTGCAGTGCGGTGCGGAGCTGTGCCGTGCCGTGTGATGACCTGTGCCAAGCCATGCACAGCTGTGCAGTGCTGAGCAGTGCGGTGCTGAGCGATGGTGCTGTGCAGTGCCGTGCCTGTGCCAAGCCATCCTGCAGTCCTGAACCGTGCCGAGCCCTGCAGTGCCATGCCAAACCAAGCCACGCCGGTGGGGATGAGTGGTGCCGTGCAGCGCTGTGCCATGCCATGCGATTCTGGGGCACTGTGTGTCCCCGGTCCCCCAGTGCCACTGAGCCCTGACCCACTGGGGACATCTCTGGGTGCCTCTGCTCTGGGGCAGTCACGCTGGGCACCCTTATCCCGCGCCCTACGCCCCAGCACCCCACGTTGGCCCTGTTCTGTCCTGGCCAGAGGTGCCCAGGGGGGTCCTGGGGCCATGTGGAGACCTGAGCACCCTCTGTGTGTGTGCTGGCGGCCAGGTAACGGGCACGGTCACACTGTGGAGGCTCTAAAGCAGAAGATGCACAAAACAACCCAGCAATTAGGCTGCCTTGAGGTGTGCAAACACCCATGAGGTGTCTTGGGGGTTGGCGATGCCACGGGTGCTGGGTAGGGGCCGGAGAGCCAAGATCAACCCGCTGGGAGCAGCGGTGGAGGCAAGAGCCACCGGGGCAAAGCCCCCAGACTCTGCGTGGGCACTGTCATCGCCCCCCACCCAGGGGGGACCAGCGTGGGGACCCTCGGTGCAGCACGCCGGGCATCCCGCACCACGCAGGGGGCTCTGCAGGGGCAGGGTGGGGGAGCACCAGAGAGCCCCAGGGAGCCGTGGGCCACCCTTGTACCAGAGAAAGGGGAACGTGGGGGGCTGGGGGAGGAGGCTGCAGCCTGGCACCCCCGGGAATGCCCGTGCTCCCTGGGGGAGCGGGGTGGGCTCCCTGGGCACAGCCTCCAGCCTGGTGTGTCTGGGGAGGCCATGGAGACCGTAGCGGGTGCTGGGGAGCTGCCCCTCGGACGGGGCTGGGGAGGGGGCCAGGGAGCACCCCCACCTCCCACATGGGGCTGGTGAGGGGCCGTGCCCAGGTCCCAGGCCACCAGCGCCAGCGCCCCGCAGCCCCCGGCATGGGCACGGAGGGGCTCGGCCGTGCCGCGCGGGCTGCAGCCCAGACAAACCCTTTTAGGCAGGGACCCAGGCTCGCCTTCAGTGCTGGAAGGCGCCTAGCGCACATGGGGGCACTGTAAAATAAGACATTAATTAATAATAATAATTAATGTTACATTCCCCTGACTTAATACGACCGTCTTGCTCACTGCTGCAGGGGAAAGCTGCTCCCTCTCTCCCTCGCGCTCTAGTAGCTTTCTTGAACGCGTGCCCGTGCCTGGGGCTGGGCAGGGACACGAGCACGGCGCGGCCCCTCCGCTGCCCCCCGTCCCATGCAGGAGGGCAGAGCTGGCCCCCTGCCGCCCTGTGCACCCACTCTGCTCTTGATGCCTTCCCTGGCCTCGTGCTGGCCCTGCAGGGGCCGCGGTGCCGCGGTGCCCCTGGCTGCTCCACTGGGCCCCTGCTGGTCCCCCTGCCATGTCTCCACGGAGGCAGCACGACTTCGGTCCCCGCAGTGGCAGCCACCGTGACTTTGAGGGGCCTTTTGAACCACTGCATGCATTTTGCAGCCCAGAATTGCGCTCTCCTACCTCCCTTTGTTGAGTGGCTATGGCAGCGCGGTCGCTACCGCGGGGCCTTCCAAGCCAGGGCCCTTTCATTTCCCTGGTGCAGTGGGAAGGGCTCCGGGCGCTTTGTGCAGGGGCTGGCACGCTGCTTCACTCCGACATGCTCTGGCCCCTGGTCCCCATCCCAGAGGATGCTGTGGGTTGGGTGCTGGTGCCACCGACACCTCCTTGCACGCAGCCAAAGCAGCCCACGGTGCCACTCCGCACCGGTGCCCGTGGCTCTGGAGCCGGCCAAGCCCTGTGGCACGGCGTGGGCAGTGCATGGCCGGGCCAGCAGCAATGCCGATGCCATGGGACGGCTGCAGCCACAGTTCCAGGGCCCCGGTGCTGTGCTGGGGATCTCCCTGCGATGATTCCAGGTACAAGGAGGAGCGATGGGTGCCCTGAGCGGTGGTGTGTCATCTCTGAAGTATTTGAGATAAGGGATCTGCCCCATCTCCCCTGTCGTGCCGCCTCTCGGGGCCCCCCGGCAGCGCAGCGTGCCAGCTCGCAGCCTGGGACCCCAGGGTAAGCGCCCCTGCCTCGCTGGCTCGGCGCGCCCAGCCGGCTAAGCCCCTGCTCTGGAGGTGTGCCAGGGAGCTATTAGCAGCCGAGTAAATCCCCACAACCGCGCTCGCCCCGTTCCCGAGACACACGGCAGCCTTGTGAGGCAGGTGAAGGCCTCGCTGCGCTCTCCCTGTGCCCTCTCCGCAAACAATGCGGCATCTCGTCCCCGGCAAAACGTATTTTTCCAGATGCTTAATGTGCCCCAGGCTGCCCTCTTATCCACTGATGATCTTGCAACAGAAGCATGTGCCCTGGTAACCGGCAGCCGCCGTCACTCCCTCTCTGCAGGTCTCCTCGGCGGCTGGCAGCTCGCTTGCTCCTTTCAGTTCACGTCCCCGCTCACGTTGCCGGAGCTGCTGCGGCGCGGAGCCCCGAGCTCGGCGCGAGCCCTGGCTCCCCAGCTGCGCCGGCGCTGCGCTGCTGCTATTTCGGGATGCTGGCACCGGCGTGGGCTGCGGTAGCCGCCTGCTCCGGCCGCCTGCAGACACGCTGACCCTGGTGCGCTCCCCGGTGTCCCCGCAAGCCCTCCTGGGCCACCTCCATCCCTGTCCCAGGCTTCAGCATTTTTTTTCTGACTCGGGCAGCCCAGCTTTCTCCCCAGGCTCCCACCGCTGCGGTGAGGTGCGTTGGGAGCGCCAGCTTTAGCACCCTGCCGGGCTTAGCTGCGGCTGACGCACGTGCGCTCCCTCTCCCATTCCCCGTCTGAGTCTGCTGTGCTGTAGGAATTTTTTAACATATCCCGAAGCCATACCCTAATTGCTCTGCTGCTTGGCACACCCTTCCTCTCCTTTCTGCGGCCCCTGCGGCTTCCCTCTCATTGTGTTGCAAAACTGCAGGTGACTGGACCTGGCGTGGCTGGCCGGCGGCCAGCAGCGAGCAGCAGCCTGGGCATGCACAGCTCCGCACGGCACGAGGCCGCCTGCGCCGCGCCAGCAGGGAGTGCGCCGACCAGGGCGCAGCGAGCGGGGCCGTGCGTGGGGCCCGGCGTGGTCCTGGCACCGCCAGCAGCCGCTGCATGCACACGGGTATGGCTGCACCGAGGTGAACCTGTGGGCAGCGCCTCTGCGTGGAGGTGCCTCGTGGAGGTGCATCTGCATGGAGGTGTATCTGTGTGTAGGACATGTGCATGGTGGTGTATCTGTGGGTACATCTGCGTGGAGGTGCATCATGGAGGTACATCTGCATGGAGGTGTATCTGTGTGTAGGACATGTGCATGGCGGTGTATCTGTGGGTACATCTGCGTGGAGGTGCATCATGGAGGTACATCTGCATGGAGGTGCGTCTGTGTGTAGGACATCTGCGTGGAGGTGTATCTACATGGAGGTGCATCATGGAGGTGCCTCTGCATGGAGGTGTATCTGTGTGTAGGACATGTGCATGGCGGTGTATCTGTGGGTACATCTGCGTGGCGGTGTATCTGCATGGAGGTGCCTCGTGCAGGTGCCTCTGCATGGAGGTGCATTATGGAGGTACCTCTGCATGGAGGTCCATCGTGGAGGTGCATCTGCACGTAAGGACAGCCCAATGCAGGTACCTCATCACGTATCTGCCTACAGGCCCGGATCCACCCAGGACTGTCTGCATGCAGGTGTAGCTGGGTGCACGCGTGTCTGCAGGTCGGTGCGGGCGCAGCAGATGCACCCACGGGTGGGAACGGGGACCTGGCAGGGACAAAGCCACCCCGGTGCCCCACTGCGCCGTCAGCAGGGCAGCTTCACAGGGACGGTCAGTGAGCGGCCGGCGCGGCTTTGTGGCTTTCGCTGCGTTGTTGACGAGCGGCTGAGCCCTCACCGGTCGGAGCTCTTCAAACCCGCCGGGAAGTCAGCCTTTGTACCGAGCCCCGCCGCGCTGCTCGCCAGGGGACGCGGTGCCTCCCCGCCTCGGTGTTAATCATTGCCTAGAAACACGCGCCTTCGCGGCCTTACTTTTGACTTTGCTAAAGTAGAGAAAAGGGAAGCGGAGGGTTTTTCCCCTCCAGATGGTGACTGATATTTTCACCGGTGACTTCTGCCGGGGCCGCGGGCGGGCGGGCCGGAGCCCAGGCAGAGCGCCCCGGAGCAGCGCCGCGAGGCGTTACCTGCCTGCCCCGCGACACGTGGGCACCAGGTGGGTGCTCGATGCGCAGGAGGAAAGTTGGTGTTCAAGTGATTTGCGCTTCGGTTTGCTAGAAGAAAGGAAGTGCTGCCGGCCACGCGGGTGGGACGGCGCAGGCTGCGCACGGGGGCGAGGGAAATGGCACCGCTCCTCCTCTCGCGCCCGCGTCGCCGCTGCGCTCACGTGGGTCACGTGCGGCAGGACAATGAATAAATGCGATATTTCAGTGCCGCCCAAACTGCAGACGTCGTGTTCGAGACCGAAGGCTTGTGCCTGCTCCTCCGGCACGGCCGGCGGCGAGCGGGGCCAGGAGCGGGGCCGCGGTGCTGGGGTGGCGCTGGCGGGGCGGGGGGCATCTGGGCTGCAGATGAAGCACAGCTGGCGCGTGGTTACTCATCTCTGCCTGTCTGCCTCTGTCTGGCAGAGGTGGTAGGATGCTTTTCATCAAAACACTTCCTGATTCTCTCTCTTCACTCATCAGAAGGTTTCACCCCTTGTTTCTGCTTTTGCTGACAGTTTTTGGGATGGAAAACATGACTCTGTTGAAAAACAGAGCCTTCTTTCCCTCTTGTTTTGAATCCCCCTTTTAAAAGGAAAAGTCGATGTGAGGAACATTTGCTGTTTTTTTCTTCCACTTCCCGTTGACCGCAGCGGGCCCAGGGGGCGGGCGGGATCCTGCGCGGGGCTCCCCGGCCGTGCCCCGAGGCTCCGCACCCGCTGCTCCCACCCTCACACCTCGTGCCCTGCTCCTGCCAGGCAGGGAAGTGGCAGGACGAGGGGTGACAGCTTTAAGCTAAAAGAGCTAAAAAAGGTTTAGGTTACGCATTAGGAGGAAATCCTTCCCTCTGAGGGCGGCGAGGCCCTGAGCAGGCTGCCCCGAGGAGCTGTGGGTGCCCCATCCCTGGCAGTGCCCAAGGCCAGGCTGGATGGGGCTGGGGGCAGCCTGGGCTGGGGGCAGGGGTCTGTGCCCATGGCAGGGGTGGCACTGGGGGGCTCTGAGGGCCCCGCCAGCCCAAACCGCTCCTGGATTCTGTGATTCTGTTTTTCCCCCATTACGGCTGGCAGTATCCCTATTGCTCCCAGAGTCATCCCGGGCGTTGTCCCCCCGCTCATGGCGTTATCCCCACTGCTCCCAGGCTGACTCCCCACGCTGTTCCCCCGGGGAGCACGGTGCTGGGGACCGGCTCTGCACCGCAGAGCCCCGCACGTGGCGCTGCGATGGGGCCATGCCCCACGTGCCAGCATCGTGCTGGCCGCTCCCTGTGACCCTGCACCGGCTCCGCCGCCACCTCGGTGTCTGCCGGGCACGAAGCGCTGCCGGGGCGCATCCGAGCGTGCCGGGCGCCTCTCGAGGCACGGCGGGGGCCGCATCCTGTTGTCGCCGCACCCGGCGGGAGGAAGCTGCTGCTGGCCCACGGGGAGGAGGAAACGGCTGGGGCCGGCCGGGGTGCGGGCACTGGGGGCCGGGGTCTGAGGATGGGGGACTGGGCCCCACGTGCCTGGGGACGGGTGGCTCTCGGTCACCCTCGCTGACCGAGCTGGGGGCTCCTTTCCATCGTGTGTGTGTGTGTGTGTGTGTGTGTGTGTGCCAGGAGCCCCCCCGGCCAGGCTCGGTGGAAGGGGGGGGGTGGCGTCTGCTGGTGGGAAAGGGGAAGGTGCTGAAAGTGCCGTGAAGCGTTCAAGTTCCACCAGGAGCTATGAGAGCTGTGCAGACCAGAGTCGTGGAGTCACCGAGGCTGGAAGAGACCTTCAGGGCCACCACGTCCAACATCAGCCCGACCTGCTGAGTCCCACCGCCGAGCCATGTCCCTCAGAGCCACGTCCACGCATCTCTTAAATGCCTCTGGGGATGGAGGCACTCCACCACTGCCCTCAGCAGCTCATTCCCGTGCCTCACAACCCCTTCCTTGAAGAAATTCTTCCTGATAACCAGTCTAAACCTCCCCTGGCACAGGCTGAGACTGTTTCCTCACATCCTGCCACTGTTGCCTGAGAAAAGAGACCAACACCATCCTCACCGCAACCCCCTTCAAGTAGCTGTAGGGAATGGTGAGGTCTCCCCTCAGCCCCCTCTTCTCCAAACTAAACAACCTCAGGTCCCTCCTAAATCCTGTTTTCCAGTCCCTTCACCAGCTTTATTGCTCTTCTTTCCACTCAGCCAAGCAACTTGATGTCCTTGCAGTGAGGGGCCCAAAACCGAACACGATATTTGAGGTGCAGTCTCACCAGTGCCAAGTACAGGGGACAATCACTTCCCTCGTCCTGCTGGCCATGTTATTTCTGTGGGCTCGTGTTCAGCCGGCTGTAGACCATCATCCCCAATTCCTTTTCCACCGAGCACCTTTCCAGCCCCTCTTCCCCGAGCCCGTACCGCTGCGAGGGGTTGTTGTGCCCCGCGTGCAGCCCCCGGCACCTAACCTTGCTGAATGTCACGGGACTGGACTCAGCACATTGAAAATTGACAAGGGATACTAAAAGCATCAGGGAAGAGCCTCTGGGCAGCGTGAGGAGGACAATAAAGGGAACTGGAGCACACCAGGAACAAACAAAACCTGGCAGCGATGTGGAACCAACCCTGGGTAACGATGATGGAGCAGCTCTTCTGCTGCGGCGTGCTGCAAGGCTGGCGGGGGGTGCTGCTGGAAGCCCAGGGGAGGAGGAGGAGGATGGCCATGGGTCAGTCATCGTCCCACACAAGGTCTCAGTGCTCCATCACAGCCATCCCACATCTCTTTCCTGGCAGCAGCAAGACGGGGCCAGGCATGCAGCTGTGGGCCAGGGGAGCACATCTCGGCCCGGCCGGCCTGGCAGAGACCCCGCTGGGGGCACCGGGCTCCTGGAAACCGTCTGATTGACCCCACAGACTGGGGAAGGAGCAGCTCTTGTCCCTTCCGTGCCTTGCCCTGCACAGTGCCTCGCACCACTGGGGGTGTTTTGCAGCCCCCGAGCCCCCTTGGGATGCCCGGTGGCTCCGGTGTGCCACATGGGGAGACCTCTGTGCCCCTGCCCGGTCCCAGCAGTGTCCGGCAGCTCTCCCATCACCAGCGGCCCGGCTGGGCCAGGCGTGCTCCCAGCTCACCCCGTCCCTGCCGGGGCTCAGGGCTCAGCCCAGGCCTGGGGGTGCGCAGCTGGTGCCATGCAGCCCACCCGCACCACGCTGCCGGCCCTGCGGGGCTCCGTCGGCAGCCACCGCTGCTCCCGGACCAGCAGCTTCCTTTAGGCTAATAGGTGCAATTATCCCAGGCTTAAATCTCGGTGTGACAGGAGAGGTCAGAGCCGGCTGGAGGAGGGCAGCAGGCTCCTGGCAAGAAGTTTCCTACGGGCCATAAATCTCCTGTCCCACAGGATGGAGCAGCCGCAGGGATGGGACGGGCCCGACCCAGCGGTGCTGCTGCCTGCTCCTCTGCGTGCCCAGCTGCCGCACGCTTCTTTGGGCTCAAAGAGGTGCTTGGTGGGCCTGAGCACGGGGCATGGCTCTGTCCTCCCATGGCCCTAGCAGAGGTGCGGTGCCCACCCCCATCCCCATCCCCACCGCCCGCCCCAGCAGCGCAGCCTCGTCACCGAGCGGAGCGGTGGCACGACGTCCCGGTGACAGGTGCCAATTTCAGAGGCAGCTCCCTCCGGGGGCTCAGGCGCGGGGATTGGATTAATGAATCTCGCCGAGAGGGCGGGTGCCAAATTAAGCCGGTGACACACGGTCAGCCGGTTAGTCAGCGCTGCCTGCGCGGAGGGAGCAGCAGCTGATGCAGCCTCTGCGCGGGGAGCGTCACGCGCCGCTGCAGCTGCGTGGCGTGCCGGGCTGGCGCGGGAGCAGCGGGCGTCCCCCGCCGGCGTCTGTCAGCCCGGAGACCTCGCAGGCTCTGCGAAGCGCTCGCCCTGGGCTGAGCATCCCTGGAGAGCATCTGCAGCAGTGCTGGAGAGGGGGGGGGGGGAAGCCCCCGGGAAGGGGCAGAGCTGAGCCCTCCCTGTGCGCCCCCGCTCCCCGATGGATGCAGCAGGCAGGAAGGGTGCCCCCGGGCACCACCTCGCCCCTGGGTATTTTTGTTGCTGCCTGTTCTGGCTGCTGCTGTTGGAACGGGGGCAGCAGATGGAGGATGTGCCACAGCCAGAGGGGAAGGCAGGGTGCTGGCGGAGCGGGGATCCCACCTGTGCCAGCCCCGGTGAGCACCACCCTCAGTGTGAGCCTGTGCCAGCCGTGCTGCATGGGGACGGAGCCAGTGCCCCATTCCCAAGCCTGCTCCCCCTTTGGAGCCACATCTGTGTCAGAATTTAGCATTACAGTGCTGCTTCTGCCGTGGCACGGCTGTGCCACGCTGTGCTGTGCCGTGCCACGCTGTGCTGTGCCGTGCCACGTCCTGGTGCCGTGCCACGTCCCGGTGCCGTGCCAGGCTGGCTGCAGCAGCCTCCCCGTGCCCCGAGCCCCTGCTGCCGGCAGCCCCGGGCCCCGCAGCCCTTGCGCCTGACCTTGTTTTCACGACCGCTGGCTCCTCGTTATGTAATCGCTGCTGAATTTCTGTGCACACGTTTGGGGGGGATCTGCTGACATGCTCCTGCTGGAGCTGCGGCTGCACCGACGCTGGTTCTGCACCGCTGCTCCTGGACCCCTGCATCCCCCCCTGCACCCCCAGCCCCCTGCACCCAGGGAGGAGGGTTCTGGTGTCCCAGAGCGTGACAGGGGGTGGCCAGGATGGACCCCCCCGCATGTCCCAGCCCCTCGCCTGGATGCCCCCAGTCGGACATTGTGTCTGCAGGAGAAGGATGATGGAAAGAGCTTGGAGACACCCCACAACGCTGCAGTGGGGCCGTGTCACCCCGAGCCACATCCCAAAGTGCCACCAGGGCTTGTGCCACCCCTGCAGCACCCACCGGGTGCTCATCCAGGCCGAGCTGTGCTGAGCCAGTCCCAAATTTCCCCAGCCGTGTGTAGCTGGGGGACAGGGTGGCTGTGACCACCCCGGGGACCAGCTCGGTTCCCGTTTCCCCGTTGCCCACTGGGGAGATGCTGTCTCCCAGCCCGGGTCCCTGCAGCCCCGCGGTGGGGGGGCAGAGGAACGGGACCCCCACCAGTGCCCAGGGCCAGCACCGTGCCCAGCGCCCCTGCACCTGCAGCCGCCCCCGCCCCGGCTGGGTGTTTGCCCTGCGATCGCCCACCGATAACCCCGGCGGGCGCTCCCCATTCCTGCCCCATCAATCATTAATGCTGCGCAGGCTGCCGAGGGTGCGGGGCAGAGGAAGAGGAGGAGGAGGAGGGCCGGGGAGGAAGCGCAGGGGAAGGGCCCCGGCTCACATTAGCAGCTTGTCGCGGTGAGCGGTGAGTGGCAGAGGAATTAATTTTACAGTGATGGATGGGAGCCGGAGCGCGTAATGCAGCCCAGGGTGGCCATTAAACGGTGCAAATGAGGAGAAATCCCATCCCCGGCGCCCCGGGGTCAGAGCGCTTACACGGAGGTCGCCCGACCCCGTGGTGGGGGGAGGCCAGACCCCCCCTGCCCTGCTGCCGTGCCCGGGGGGGCGAGCTGTGGGGCTGCCCCATAGTGGGGAGGTGGCGGCGGTGGCACAAGTGTCCGAGCTGCTTGGCCTTGCCCCCCCCCAAGGACCCCCCTGTCCTCTGAGCTTCCAGGCAGGAGGGAAGGAAGGAGGGTGGAGACCACAGCAGTGCCCTGTGCCATGCCCCCTGCCCCAGGCAGGGCCCGGGGGTGGCCCAGGGTGGGAGCAGGGACCCCATTCCCAGCCCTGCACGGTGTTGGGTGCCCCTGAGCACCGACAGGAGGGACCCGGGGTCACTGCGGGGTGCAGGACCCCATGCAGTGTGGGGGCACGGCAGCGGGGTGGGCTCCACGGACAGTGGGTTGGGGTCTTTCCCAGTGCCAGACTGGGGGGTCTGGCAAGGGGTCCCCAATCCTGAGCCCATTTGTGGGGTGCATGGGGTCCCTGTAGGCTCCATGGGTCCCCGGGGGCCCTCAGGGTCTCCATGGGGCTCAGCCCTTGTGCTGCACCGTGCAGAGCAGGAACTCATCCCCTCCTCCGGCTGGGGGTAATTGGGTTTAATACAGTGCTAATGAGGCGTGAAAATATTACCGCTGATAGAACAAACAGAGGGGCAGGGAGAGGGCAGGGGCCGAGGCAGAGGTGCCACCGGATGGGTACCCTGGCTGCAGCCCGCAGGGGGGTCCTGTGTCCCCACGCAGCGCCCACGTCCCCCTCAGCACAGCGCCCGCAGCCTCCTCGGGAGGGGGTCAGGGCGGGGGGCACCCTGAGGGGACCCTCCCCAGCTGGTGCCTGGGTGCTGGTGGCTGTGTTGGGAGCGGCGGAGGCGGCTCCCAGCTGGCAGGGTCATGGCCAGGAGCACTGGGGAAAGGTGACGCGGTGGCTCAGTGACCCCAGGCAGTGGGGCTGGGTACCGGGGGACACAGGGCACACAGGAGGCACAGGGGAACAGGCGCTGAGCACGGTGCCGGGGGGCACAGCCCCCTGCGAGGCCCTTCCAGGTGTCTGCAGCCCTGCACTGGGTGAGCGGGGTGAGGTGGGGCAGCCAGGACCGGCTCTGTGTGTGCTGCACGGGGCTGCTCAAAGCAATGTCTGTGCCCGTGGCTATTTGTGCACCTACGTGCGTGTGCGGGTGTGCGCACACGTTGGTGCCTGGGTGTGCACACAGGCACAACTGCACCAGGCCCATGCCCGCGTGCGCATGTGGGGCATGGGAGCGTGCACGTGTGTGAACGAGCCGGGAGCGTGCACAAAAGCGTGGCTGAGCGTGCGCCAGGTGCGAGCATGGGCGAGCATGCACGTGTGCATCGTGTGCTCGCAGACCAGCGCGCAGGCAGAGTGGGGGGTGGTGTGCACACGCCGCACGGGTGAGCTCGCACACGCGTGTGATGGAGCAGGCACAGCCCAAGTGGCGGTCTCACCGCTCGTTGCCATCTCGTGGCCTCACCGCGCTCACGTCCCCGCAGTCCCCAGGTGGGGTGGTCCGTGAGGTCCCTGCTGAGGGGGATCTGGGCTCGGGGAGCTCCGGGGGGCTGCGGGACGGGAGCGATGCACGGTGCTGCCCCACAGCCCCGTCCCCATCCCATTTTGTGTGTGAGGGGGGTGTTGTGCCACGAGGGGCGGTGACTGCACTGCCCTGGGGCCAGCTCTGCCCAGCCCTGGCCGTGGTGCGCTGCGAGGACGGGCACAGGTCCCCTTCTGGGCACCCTGTGGGAGCCACGACGTCACCCCAAAGCCCGTCACGGTGGTCCCGGTGGCTGTGGGAGATGCACCAGGGCAAGCCGGTGCCCCCGGGTGCAGGCATCGCCACCTCGTGTTAATCACCTCGTGTTAATCACACGTGCCACTGCCAGAGCAGCGGAGATGGGCCTGCAGCACTCGCCCTGTGCCCTTGCGGAGCCCGGGGGCTCTTCTGGGTTCTTCCAATTTATTTCCTTAGAAGGACTCTGCGATAAGAGGGTCCCTTGCGCTGCAATTAGGAGGCGGGAAGGGCTGCTGCAGGGTGTGATTAGAGAAGCTGGAGCTCCAGCACGGCCAGGGAGGGAGTGGAGGATGAATATTCAGGGCCAGGGCTGCAGGAGGGGATGCTCTGTGCCTGCAGCCCCCCCCGGACCCCCTGCTTGGTGTTTCCCTGCACTGGGCACCAGCTGCCCTTGCTCACACGGGGCTGCGAGCAGCACGAAGCCCCCTGAGCCCAGCAGCAGCCCGGAGCCCCCCTGGCAGGGGAGGGGGTGGCATCTTTCCCACTAATCCCTAAAGCAAACGAGTGCCTGGAGCTGTGCCAGATCGGGGCCAGGAAGCGGAGGGGGTGCACCTGTGCCCGTAAAGCCACGGATTCCTGGGGCTAAGGTTTCCTCTGGCCGCGGGCCGGCAGCGGAGCCTGGCCAGGCAGTGACCGCGGGAGCCAGAGCATCCCCGCAGGAGAGCACAGGCAAAATCCTACAAGCAGGGGCACATCGGGGTGGGATGGGGAGTGAGCCCCCATCCCAGGGGCAGCGGGTACGGGCACCACTCTGGGGGGAACCGAGGAGACGACAGCCCCGTGTGCGTGGCAGCCCGGGGCCTTCTCTGCTGGGGTTTTTGTCCCTCGCTACCCAAAAGACACAGCTTGCTGACAGAAGTTTTTGGCGCCGCATTAGGAGGAGATGGAGGCTCGAGTGCCTGCGGGAGGTGAGTGCACTTGCCCCGATTCTTTTGCTTTCTGTCCTCCAAAACCTGCCCTTGCTTCTGCGACCAGATGTGCTGAGCGGTGCAGAATTTGCAGCGGGAGGAACATCTGGCAGGGCTGCGCCGCCGGCGCCGGACCCATGGCACAGATGCGGCGGGCGCCGTGGACCCGAACACAGGCAGCTCTGTCTGCTTCCAGTGACCTGCACCCATGACAAATGCGGATAATCCCCAGCTCTGCTATTTCATATAAATACGCAGCAAAGTGTTGGCAGCTGCTTTCATACCATGCAGTGGTTTGAAGCAGCAGTTTCCTACTAAAACCTCTTTTTTTTTGGCTTTTCCAGGAACATTTCCACTTTTCTCACACGGTCAAGGGACAAGACACCCCTTAGGGATGAGATGAATTTATTAAATATTTGGCAGATGACAGAACATGGCTTCCAGTTTACAGGTTCCTACCAGAGACATTCCCATCACTTACAGCATCTTCTCCAACACGTGCTTGTGAAACGCTCCCGCTCGCAGCCACGCACGTGGATGTGCTGGGTGCCAGGGCTGGGTCCCGGGGCATCCGCGTGCAGCAGCAGCCCCGACCCCGCCGGGGAGGCGGGGGGCAGAGCCAGCAATGTCCCAGAACCACAGCGATGTCCCCAAGGCAGCAAGGACTCAGCGGAGCTGGAGATCCTCCGAGCCCGCATGTGTGGGGGGGCTGCAGAAATCGCCAGCGCCAGCTTCTTCCTTTTGCGGCCCCCGACAGGGCTCGCGGCACCGGGGACGCAGCACACGGGAAGGGCTCCGCGGCACGGGAACGGGGGCTTCGCTCTGCTGGCACTCCCCGCTGGCACCCGAGCTCTGACCTCTTTTGCTAACACGGAGAATGGCACTATTCGGGTAACTTTCCCATGAGAAAACATTTGGTAATGGCTTTCTGCTTTTCATTTCGGCTTTTTTTTTTTTTTTTTTTTTTCCCCTCAGAAAAACTGCAAAGCTTGGTTTAAACCCGAAGCAGTGAGGATTCCCACCTGGTGGTCTCTGGGGGTTTCTCTGTCCGTGTGCACGCCGCGGTGGCATCCGGCGCTGCCGGGCGCTGCCTGCCAGCGTCCCCACGGGGGAGCCGTGCGCCCTGCGGGGCAGGTGCCACCCGCTGCCACCCCGTGCACGTCCCCACGGGACACAAGTGCACCCGCTGGGCTGCCAAACGCAGCAGCTTGCAGAGCACGTGCTCGGGATGGCCATTCCCCCTGGAACCAGAGTAATCCCCGAGGAAAAAGAGGGCAATGCAGAGAAGGAAGTGGTTTCAAAACCACACGTTTTGTACGCTGCTAGGGTGAAAACAGGCATTGTGGTCAGTATTAGTGAGGAAATTAAAGCACAGGAAGGGGCAGAAATCACCTGAGAGCAAGCAGCAAATATCAGCACACCATCCCCAGGGTTCGGCTGCAGCAGGCCCCTGGCTCCCGCAGGGCTCCCTGGCCGCGCTGCATCCAGCCCTGGCTTCGCTCATGACCCTCACTACTGCGTCCAGTCAAAAAAAAATGACCATCCAGCTGTAAAAACAACCCCCAAATTTGAAAGGAAAGGATCTGGGCTGGCCGTGCAGGGCCAGCACAGGACGGAGGCAGCATGTTCAGAGGCAGCACAGCTCACCAGGCGCAGCGCTGGCACCGCCGGTGCATCGCTGGGTGTGCGGCCGCAGCTCCGCGGGGCTGTGCTGCTGCAGGTCGCAGCTCCCTTGGCTGCTCCCAAAACACCACGTCCTGAGTGCCCCGCCAGGGCCACCTCGAGCAGCCAGAGAGCAAACTTTTCCTCTGGCAAGACGAAAATGGCCTCAGCAGGGGAACGGGCACACACTGGAGCTGTAACACCAGGGGATATGGCCTGGGGGAATACATTAAAGCCTGGCCTGAAATGTTCCTCCCGGGGGGTTTAAGGCGATTATTCCAAAGGCAAGCAATAGTTCACACACAGTTTTCAGAGTTAACCACAAGCAAGCCAGGGTGGTTTGGTTTCCATACACAAAACCCCAGAATGACACCAGGGGAAGCGCCTGGCGGTGGAGTGCCAAACTGCCCCAGGCGTCCTGCTGCCTCGCACGGGACCTCCCTCGCCTGGTCGTGGCCCTGCTCACAGCCACCAGCGGCGTGTCCTGGTGCTCTACGGGCTCGGACGGACCCCCCTGTGGCACTCCCCATCCCAGTGCAAGACCGGTGCCCGCTGCCAGGCTTCTCAGACAGGGTCCGAGCGGGTGCCACCGGCGGTGGCCTCCCGCAGCGTCACATTGGTGACGAGCACCGAGCCCGCGGCACTCGTCCTCCTCAGGGTCACCGCTGGTGCTTGGCTGCACGCACCGCGGGGTGGGATGCCCGCGGCATCGTTTCCATCGCCCGCGAGCAGGCAGCGCAGCAAAGCTGTCAGCTGCAGGCTGGTGAGGACGAGTGCAATTAAGCCTCTGTGCTGTGACGCACGCAGGCAGCACTGCAATCGCTCCCGACAGCCCCGGTGCCCGTTTGCTGCTGCTGGCTGTGCTGCGACAGCGGTGTGCCTGCAGCCCGGCAGCACACGGGTCCCTTCTGCCCCGGTGGTGGCCTCCTAAAGCAGCGACGTCCTCCCGGTAACGGCAGGCATGGCCGGCGCAGGGGCTGACGGCAACTTGCACGCCCCGGCGTTGTGATTACATCGAGCATCTGCTAAAACGCTTTACTGGCTAAAATAAATGGCACTGCGGGTGAGGTAATCCAGGGCTGTGGCACACGGGGTCACGTTTAACACACACACACACACACACACGCCCTAGCCCGGCTGTGCCTGCTAACACCCGCTGGAGCTGTCAGGTTTTCCAAACAAAGACCAGGCACCGCAGTGCGCGCAGCGCTCAGTGCGCGGGCGGAAACAGCCCCGTCCTCCGGTGTCCGGCCCCTCGCTCCTGCAGGACAGCACCTCGCGGGGTGCGGGTCCCGGAGGAGATCACGAAGCCGCTGGGGCTGGGGGAGGCTGGCTGCCTGCTGCCGCTCTGATGGAGGAATTGTTCCTTTAGGAGGCAGCAAGCAACAAACCCAGCGCCAAGCGGCGTTGCGTGGGCAGAGCCGTGGGAGGGGTATCTCAGGAGGTTCCTTGATGCTCCACGGAGGTGGGGACCTACAGGGAAGACACCGAAGCCCCTGTGCAAGTGCTGGATGTTCAAAACCCTCCTAGAAAGCCCTGGGTAGCCGGACGGGGTCTGGAGCAGACCCACAGCTGCCTCCCACCCGTGTGCCCCGTGCACCTATGACACTGTGGTGGGACTGCAGGGTGTGGGCAGGCCACCTATGGGTGCCCCAGCCAGCAGGGGTGGGTGCATTGGTGGCCAGCGTGTCCCAGGGCAGCCAGACCTCAGGCTCGGAGACGTGCCATGATGTGGCCGTGCCCCAAAATCAGCTCGTAGCGGGGTAGCGTTAGGTGACATTAGGCGAGAGCTGCAGTAAGAGTTTGGCCTCACATTGGGTGAGTTGTGGTGACAAAAGCGAGAAGGGAAAGTCACAGGGTGAGTAATAATAGGAAAAAAGAAGCAGCAAATATGATGGTCCCCTGTGAATCTAGGTTTCACGTTTACTGTGTGTCCTTGATGGCTGCAGAAGGCGGGTGTCCAGCCCTTCCTTCCAGCTCTGAGCTGCGTGCCGGGCACCTCTAAAGGTCCGCCTGCCCTTCCCTTTGGAAGCGCAGAGGAGGCCGAGCCTCCCCTTTGCCACTGCCCTTGCTGCCTCTGGCACCAGCTCAGCCTCCAGCTCCCGGCCTCGGGGCTCAGGGGTGCTTGGCCTCGCTGGCAGAAGCGTGGCCCTGCAGGATGCAAAACCCCTGGTGGCTCCCACCAGTGGGTTGGTGGTGGCGGGACAGGGGACAGGGGACAGGGGACAGGGGACAGGGGACAGGGGACAGGGGACAGGGGACAGGAGACAGGGGACAGGGGACAGGGAAGGGGTCCCGCAGTGGCAGCGCGAGGAGGAGCCCGGTGCGCGCAGGTGTGATGGTGACTGCTGGAGGCATCACCACACCGTCGGGTCCCTGAGCACGGCCACGAGCAAAACCCTCGTACTTCGGGCACTCCGAAACACGCATCCCCGTGAGTCTGCCCAGCTGCAACCAAGGCGACTTGTGGCATAACGCAGCTCATTCAGCTGAGAGCGCACAAAGGCGACCACGAAACCTTCCAAGTCCCCACAAGTGTACTGTGTTTGGCAGGCTAGAGCTAACACGCTGAACCAGGTTATCATCACTTTTCTTTCCTTTCTGACAGCTCGTTCACAATATTTATACTCAACTAAATCTGTGGCCACCATGTATGTTTATTTTTTCTCTCCCAAAGGGCCGTAGGTACCTAACGAGCACTTTCCGCCAAGAACCGATGCAGCGTATCGGTTCAGACAGGAAGAAAAGCTGAGGGTTGGCTTCAGGGTTTATCACTCCTTTCCATTCATCACCCTTGATAAATATTTATAGATGCATTAGGGCACTCAGCTCCTTCCACTAAAAATAACATTCCTAAGCACCAAGAAAAAAAAAATAAAATCACTAGTGATTGGAACTGATTACGATGTTTTCTAAGCAGCTATAAAAGAAAAGCCTAGCGAGGATCCAGACAGTGGTGAGCCTGCAGCCTCAGACTACACAACTCTGTTATTTCTCTTAATTTTAAACAAACCTGAACTCGGCTCTCAAAAATTAATGCACAGATGCTAATGTCAACCTAGCAATGCTCGTCCCTGAATTCCCTGCTTGTAAAGGGAAATTTTGTAACAGTCTAAAGAAAAGTATGGAGTCAGGAATCCCCGCGAGGCACTCATCCAGGGTTTATGGCCCATAATTACAGTTGCTCCTCCTCTTGTTACGCATTCCTCTCCCCTTGACATGCCCTGTCATTTACTCTGAGAACGACATGCAACATCAAACACTATGGCAACCAAACAGTGATAGACGGGGTGGTATTTTTAGAAGGCGGGTTTTTTTAGAGGGTCTGCACTCAGAATCCCCTTTGTATTACACGCGAGGAAACTCAAAAGGCGCAACACCCGTTTTTTCATGCATACCGAAGGTCAGAAGTCAAGAGGAAACAACCAGCGTGTGATGCGATTATGACACCGTTTGGTAGGAAATCAAAAAAGATCAGTACACTTAGCAGAGCAGGGAGTATTACCTTTCCCCCCTTTTTTTAACCTCCCATAAATTGCTGGGTTCGATGGGGCACTGTCTGATTATCGCTAGTAAAGACATTTAGGAAAATAGTACATGCAATAACCTAAGAGGCAAATGCCCGCAGGGAAAGCCCTCCAGTTGGTTAAGGGAAAGCCGCTGCCGTCAGCAGGTGGTTGAGATCGTTCACAGTTGCACGATGGTGGATGCATCAGCTGAAACGTGCCTCTTCCGAAGGATGTGGAGACGCCTTCCGAAGAGGAGCTCACCGTGTTACCCTCTGTGCCTGTGCCATCGGAAACACAACGCCGGGTGAGAATCGCCGTCCCCGCGGGGAGCAGAGCTCCGCCAAACACGGACTTTGCAAGCCAAGGTGAGGCTGGTGCCAGGCACTTTTCCCCCCCCCAAAGAGCAGCCAAGATCTGCGGAAACGGAGCCCCTGGAGGTGCTGGGACATCCCAGGCCCCTCTGTCGCTGGAGGCAGCTGGAGCCAAAGGGCAGCCACAGCCACCGCAGCTCGGCCCGGCCCCGCCGCCAGCGAGGCTCGGGAGGACCCACCACAGAGCCTGGCACCACGAAGGGGAAGCCAAAGAACCTGGAGAACCAGCACGGTTTAATGGTGGCTGGAGGGGATTTTGTTCTTTCACAGACATGTTCTTTCCTGGTTCCTTCTGGAGGATAAAGAAACCCTGAAGGAGTTTCTTATTTTTTCAGTTATCTCCAATTCAGCTCTCATCAGCCCTGGGTGGACTTGTGAGAGCAGCGAGCTTCTCGTCCCCAGGCCGGTGGCTCAGGGGTGGGCAGCGTCCAGGCCGCCCCTTTCTCCAGAGTGCTATTCAGCTGTTAGGAGTCAAAGGGACGTTACGAGAAAGCCACACACAGCCGGTATAAACAGCTCCCCATTGCTAACTTCCTCCCTGATGGCATAGTTTTGCTCCTTCTTGAGTTACCAGATTGTTTTCCAGCTGAGGCAGGACTTGAATTTCTAATGTAAAAACTAACAGAGAAACTCTGAGCCACGTTCAGGTTATCTCTATACGTTACTAAAATGGCAGGGAGGCAAAAAGGGCAAAAGCCCTGTTTTTCTCCTTTGCAAATTACCTTCGGTGGAGCACTGTGCTGGTTTTGTCATGTAAAATTGTGTTTCACATTGGTCACGTCTAATTCATCTGGCCCACCACCAACAGGGGCTGAATCTGAGATGGCAATTTAAAGATAAAAGTCTCTTTCTCCTGCCCAGGTTCTACAACTAACCAACCTACAGACTTGCAGTGCAATATAAAAGGACCTAGACAGAAGGGCTGCCTCTTCTCCCATTCCCAAGCCCTGGCTAATTATGTGTGTATCCACGCTACATTATTTTGGCCACAGGAACCTCCTCCTTCCCATTGGAAATGGTGAAAGATCAGCATTGTGGCTAAGGCAAATATCATGCGAGTGCAGAAACCCAACCCGGTGCCCTCCTACGAGCTTTTCACACGGGGAAAGATAGGGATCTCATTCAGGTACTTCAGAGGCATTGTCAGCGCAGGACTCAATCTTTCTCCGCTAACACTGTCTCATGCTCTCCAGCACCTGTTTGTCTATCCATCTGTTGTGCCTTATTATAACGTAAAGTGCAGGCTCTTTGAGGGTAGAGATTGTATTTTTAGTACATCTGGATAGTGTCCATCACAATAGGGTCCTATTTCCTGGCTGAGGCCTCTAAGTATAGAAGTAATACTAATAAAATAAGAGATAATACTGGTAATTTTGTTCTCACTGAAGTTAATGATGTCCTCCCACTGTCTGCAGCAGGAGCAAAATTGGGTCATAACAAGAAAAACTCAGCATCCTTTTGAAGGGTTGTGGAGCAACAGGCAGGGAACGCTCCTCATCTTACACAGAAATAGAAAATAAAGGACAATGGCAGCAGGTTACCAGGGACTCGGTCGTGTGCATTGCAACAGCGCGCGCAGAGCACTGCTACTGGAAATGGAAAAGAAAAACGATAGCCACGCTTACCTGAATTACTGTACAGTCTGTGGTCATCTATCTAACCTGCAACAGAGGGGAAAAGACACATTTATAAAGCAGGTAATTTTATTTCCTTTAAAATGAAAAATATAACCTCCCCACCTCTTATTGTTCAAGTGAGTAACTCTTCTCTGGACTGCAAAGAGCTTTACAGGCATCTGGATAAATCTCCAGTCCTCTGAAACACAAGGAAGGAAGAAAAGTGCTCCTTGTCTCACAGAACTGCAGAAATCCAGAATCGTGGTGGGAAGGGGCTGCGGAAGGTCGCCACCAACCCCCCCTCAGGGCAGGCTCAGCCAGAGCAGGCTGCTCAGGGCCCGGTCCCATCAGGGTCTGTGCACATCTAGGGGAGGGACCCCACAGCCACTCTGGGCAACCTCTTCCAGTTTGACCAGCCTCACAGTTATTACGTTTAAACAAAATTTTCTGTAT
Organism: Anser cygnoides; assembly: GCF_040182565.1. NCBI lineage: Eukaryota > Metazoa > Chordata > Aves > Anseriformes > Anatidae > Anser > Anser cygnoides. The sequence continues at coordinate 122,753,566 of NC_089875.1, read as the reverse complement.
TTTATTGCGTGCCCATTGCCTCTTGTCCTGTTACTGGGCACCACTGAAAAGACTCTAGCTCAATTTTCTTTGCTCTTTTCCATCATTTTTTTTATACACATCAGTTTGACCCCCCCAAGCCTTCTCCAGGCTGACCAGGCCCAGCTCTCTCAGCCTCTCCTCGTGGGACGGATGCTTCAATGCCTTCATCACTGCCAAGGCCCTTCCCTGCACTCACTCCAGTCTTGTCCTGGGGCGTCCAGACCTGGTCCCAGCACTGCAGATGTGGCCTCACCGGTGCTGAGGGAGGATCCCCTCCCTTGACCTGCTGGCAACGCTTTGCCTAACGCATCCCAGCAGAGCAGCAGCCCTCTTCGTGGTGAGAGCCCTTTGCTGGCCCCTGCTCCGCTCTGCAGGAGGAACTGCAGGAGGCTCTTGCTGACCCACTTCTCTGCCTGGCCGGGTCCCTCTGGATGGCAGCATGAGCCTTGTCCTCCAGGCCTGGGGCTGGAGGCACACTCTGCCCCGACATCCAGGATCTCATTAGAGGAGTTGTTCTTTGCGACAGAAGACCGCATGGACTCCGGTTTTGCTCAGTGTGGGGAGGTGTATTTTCAGCTGGATATTTTTGGCTAACGAATTTTATGAAGTTGCAAACCATGCCCTTCCTTTCAGCAGTTTGACAGAGCAGATCATATCTCCTTACTCCCTTTTCTAGCATTTTGAGGCTTACACAATCCAAAAGGCCGATACATGAAGAGACCATCTCATGGTGGGTCTTATTTCAGGTGATGCTGTCACGGATTCAGCTCTTGGTCACCAACAAGTCTTGGAGTGAGGCGGTGGAGCCATGACAAACAATGACTGTGGGACAGCACCAGCCGAGTGGGTAACCGACCCGGAAACCCTCTCTGAGGAGTAATGTCTGCCGTACGTGTAAGGCACGGCAAGTGTGGCACCAGGCTTCAGGAGGGGCCAACCCAAGCAGGCAGTTGTGGCTGGCTGAGCTGCAGCAGGGCGACGCTAACGTGACCAGACAGATGGGGCTTTGCCAGCTCCCGCGGCGCTCTTCTGTGCCTGGAAAACCATGTGGACGTCTCCTCTCGAGAGGCTGCCTAATCTGTAACCATAACCATAGAAGAAGCAGCCAACTTGGAGTCTTCTCAAATGACTTCACCCTGCTAAGGCAGCACAGCGCCATCGCTGTATCAAACGGGTGAACGTACGCCTCTCCAGCGGGGAAGCGAGTTCAGGGGAAAAACCCCTGAGGTTGGCTAATTGGGACACAGAGAACTCCAAAATAACTTGGTGAAGAAACTCGTGAGGAAGCCCAAGGGCAATGCTGTCCCTAAGAAACACATCACGCCAGAGTCCTGCAAGGACTCCGCGGCTCCCTTGTTTACGCTCACACAGAGGTTTGGAAATACACAAGCTACGAGAAGCGGTGGTATGAAACCAGGCTGGGCTGTCGTCCGAGCTGTAATGCCAGTCCTCAGCACAGCTCCAAGAAAACCCAGGGACGGAGTTCCCATCACCACGTGCACTTTGCTTTCTGGAGGTGCTCTCAGCATTTCCACAGCCCTCTCAAGAGTACACACTACAGGAGGATTGTAATTTATATATTGATCATTCCTTGATTTCTCTGCCAGATTTTCATCTCACTAACTCTGTGACATTAAAAAATCACTTAATCTCTGGCAGAGATAATATTTACATTCCACACGAATGCTTTGGGCCAAGTTCTGCTTTTGGTATGTCTCCGTTCCCCTGATTCCAATGCTGCTGCAATGAGTATCAGAGAGAATTTGTCTTACTACATCTCTGCTACCATACATCACATTTCAACTCCTCAAAATCCCCCTTTCCCTATTTCCCATGCAAGATACAATGCACATTTGGAAAAAAGCAGAAGGGTCATCTGCTAAGCATCTCAAATATTTAACTTAGGAGGAATGTTCTAGGGCAAAGAGAGTCCTGTGATTTAGAGCCAACACAGTTCTGCTTTGAAAACTGTCGTTTTAGCTAAAATTAAACTTCTCTTCATGCAAACTTATAATGCCTAATACTGATGGACAAGCCATCAGGAAGCAGAGCATTCCCAAACACCTGAACGCTTTGCTCACTGGACAGGAAAACCCAGGAAAACAAGCTCTTTGAGAGTGAAATATGAGCCCCTTCGCTTCATCTTAGCCAGAAGGAAAATATGCATAGAACAAAAAAGGATGAAGAGTTCAAGTTTGTCTATGCTGAAATCAGGCTTGGCTCAAGTGAGACACAAATGCCTAGGCCGATGTGTCCCTCTCCAAGGCCCTTTCTCAGAGAAGCAAGTCCTAGCAACGCGCTGCTGCTGGCTTTGGGGTCCGGAAAGCATTTTCTCCCAGATTCTTTTGGCAGAGGCTGCTGAGGGTTTTGTTCTTTTCTCTAGTTTGGTCAAGGCCTCTTCCCAAGGAGGGCTCTGGGAAGTGCTTTTGTGTTTGCTTGTGGAGTGTGACATGAGGAACAGATCTCCTCCAGACCCTTCCAACTCAAGCATACACTGCACGGTTGTTTGCAACTCACAGGGCTGTGTTCCACGCCTGCGATGATCACTTCCAGTCCTGTGAATAACTCTGCTAGCACATGGTATGTATTCATTCACACCAAAGAAAGCGTGGTCTGGGGAGGATTAGTTTCTAGACCTGAAATCCAGGGATAGCAGAGATGAAAGAGACCTCCTGTGAAACCCCATTTAGCCAGTTGCACTGCCTACACAGGATTATCATCAACAGAGTAATTCTGAATATTTGTCCAGCCAAGGTCACACGAGGCAGTGGTTCAGCAGATGACAGTCCCACAGCTTAGTAACTCCACTGGTAACCAGCCCACACGTTGTTTTATTTTTCCCTAATATATTCATCTGAACTGGATTTCTTTGCAGCACTCGAAGCAACTCCTCCTCCTCCTCTTACACGTTTCAAATATCTGTGCATGACCTTTGCTAAAGAAAAACATTCTCTAAAGCTGAATACACACTGCAGAAACGCTGGCGGTGACGTCACCTCGAGCCATGGCAGATGTGGAGGGAGCAATGGTGCAGAACGGCAGGGACGGCGCAGGAAGGCAAACCTGCTGCGTGTCTGCAGGTGGCGTAACAGCAGCGGCAGCAACGCGGCGTCATCTGCACCAAAAGTCCTCTCTTGGGACTCTACGTGGAGACAGCAAACTGGTCTCCTAGAGATGAACAAATCAGAAAGCACAGTACGGCTTGGAAACCGTAATCCATCCTCTTACCTCGATCCTTTCCATTCTGCATTTTTTCCATTTCTTCTTCATCTTCTTCCTCTGCTTCAAAAAGAATAAAAAAGCACACGTGAGACAAGTAGGCGAGAGAACTGACACTTGGGGAACCTCTCCATGGCAAGGAGGATCTGGCCCTTCCGACAGCTGGCACTGGCGGGGATGGAGGATGGGGTCTGGGCTCCCCAGGAGATCCTGGAGGGAAGCAGCAGCATCCTTTCTGCGGCACAGTGCCTGCGCACTCCTGGTGGCCAGCGAGGCCCCACTTACCCTGATCTGATGACCAGAGGTTGTAGAGTGCTGGCTGGAGGCAGTGCCTGCATTGCCCAGAGGAGATCTACCTGACCCAGGCACTACAGGACCGAAGTCCCTTGTGCACTTTTATTTTAGCACTGTAAGAAACAAAGGACTGCACCATAAGGACACAGGGAAGGAAGTCACAATTTATAGGTTAAAGTCAAATCTAAAGAAAAAAGGAAGTCTTATGGTGATCGGAGGCGAAAACCCTGGAGGTTTCCCCCTGGAATCAGAGTTTGCCCACGCAAGGTGTTCAGCGACACCCGCGCTCACAGGAGCCCCTGGGGCAAAGCCACGTAGCCCCTCACAGGCTGTGCCCCGAGAAAGGGGCTTTCGTTTCATGTCTGAGAGCTGGCGGTTCGTTATATCGAATTCCAGTTAAGTTGAAGAGAATTTATGGCGAGGCTCATATTTATATAGCAGAGTGTGGGAGCGGAAGGTCACATTCTTCTGTAGATGGTGGCTCATATCTCTGTGTGCAACATTTCGCTGAGACCTGGGTAAACAGGTAACAGTTGTTATGAGCAGCGCTATCACTTCTGCCTGCTTCACATGCTGCTGAGAGCAAAGAAAGGGAGAAAACCCTGCAATAAAAGGCGCAATTTGAAAACATGAAGTATTTTGAATTGCTCTGATCAAAGTGGATCTTGACTAGGGAGGCATATAAACATTTGCTCTCTTTGCTGCTTTGATAACAGGACCAATGATCCCCGTGGAGTCGCACCACCTCTGCCTACTCAGGGACGGCTACCGATGAGTCCTCACTGCGAGTGCAGGAGAGATCACTGACAAAACCAAACTCATTTTTCATAACAGGAGACGTGACCTAGAGGAGCTTAGCAATCGCTTCAGTTTGGGTCCTGAACTTGCCTCCTGCTCAGCAGCTCTGCAGGGCAGGGGGGGCTGCGCCTCCTCCAGAAGCATTGCGCTCAGCCTCCGGGGATCAGAAGCGTGTGTTTTTGAGCTCACTCTGAGTAAAAATGGCATCATTGTTTCCTAGTCAGCACCTAGTCAGCAGCAGCAGTACTAGGACTATCAGCGCAGGAGAGAAAAGCTGGGGATAATCAAAGCACCTCCGAAGCCCACACAGAAACACGCACCCTGAAGCAGTGTTTCCTTTCCGAAGCACCGGTTTCAGAGTTCACACAGAGGTATGGAGAGGCAAACTGAGGTGTGGGCAGGGCCGGCGCCAGCGTCTCACAAAACGTTCGTGCACAATGCCTGCAGCGGTAGCGGCGAGCGCTGGGCTGGAGGAGGTGTCTCTTCTCACAGCTTCGCTCCTGGACAATATGTGTTAAATCCCACTGACTCCCATCAGCTGAGTATAACTCATGCTTTTCCTAATTTACACAAACGAAGTGATTCCAGCTACTTTCAGGGGAGCCTTCCTTATTATCTGCCTATCATCAAGTAAGAGACTGTAATTAATTTTATTTTCACTCCCTTGTGACCTGTAACTGCATCGCACGACAACTGACGAGACCAAAACAGTTTTTGATAGCGTAAAGCCGGTCTGCTGGCGTTTGCCCAGCTCTCGTGGATTTCAGAGGAGGGCAGGAAGGTCTAGCTGACGTTCCACCTCCGCCACAAGCACCACGGACCAGACACTGATCTCAGCCATACCCCTGTAAATGTGCGCTTCTATTAAAAGCAAAAAATAAATTACTGCAGACATCTGTTTTGGGCAGAGAGTTTGTTCACCGCATTTCAGCCTGGAGGGAACAGAGCTGTGCGTCTCGGAGCATGGTGATTTATTGAAGAAACACAAGGCCCTTTCACTGCAGTGGCACTGGTGATTCCTGCTGTAATACATGAAAGACTTTATTAACTCGCAGCTGCCTTTGCAGCCAAGACACAGGATTTAGGCTGGGTGAATTTACTGCTCAGCAGTAAAATATCAACCCGGTTTATAACTATGACTTCTCCATTAAGTGTAGTGGGAACAAAAGCTCTAACTAGCTTTAATATGGAGCTTGATAAGTTTATGGAGGGGATTATGTGATGCAACTACCGGATACGGAAAGGGGCCGGGGAGGCACCTTCCAGGTGTGTGTGGAACAGAAACCCTGACTTCGGTCTGAACGCAGATGCTTTATGTCTTTCTCACAGCACATGAACAGGCTGCTGGAATACCAAATAATCTTATACTCCATCACTGACAAAGCTCAAGAGTCACGGGATGTGTCCTTGGACCATAGCAAAAGCTACTACAGTCCAATCAGCATGTTTACTTGCACTGGCATACTGAAAAGGCACGAAGGGAATAATTATCTTTTCTCCACATTGCTATTTAATCCTTTGTTGAAATTGGACTCACATACATTTACTGTATATTTGTGATTAGAGCGTCTAGTGGGGATTCATTTGAGAGCAGTCTCACCTGCTGACAGAGTAGCGCAGCCATCAAGCAATAGTTTGTGTAGACTCACGCAAATATCAGCCCTGACTGCTAGCTTGTGACAGTTTGCTGTTAAGGAGCTCTGACTTTCAGAAGTATGACTGCAGAAGTGACACTTCTGACCAGTGAGTGGTCCAAGGTATGCCTGCACGGCACTGCGGAAAGCTCCCACTGTTATACATGCACAGATCAATGTGAGCAGGAGTGCATGAGCTAAATTTTAGTCTGCTTCATGAATCATCAACAGTGCTATCAGCCAGGCTTCTATGTGCAGAATATTGCCTTAACTATCAGTGATAAAATCAATGGAAATCCTATTCGGATGGTATTTGGAGTTCTCAGTAATGTTAGCTATAAAAATGATTTTTCATTTTATTGTTGAAAAAATGAACACATAATCTTGCATTATGCCTTAAATAGAGTTTTTATAAGAAATAAATCTAAAGACAAATCTGCAACTTGTGGCGCCCAGCTCTCCTCTCCCTGCTGCAGATACACGTCGTGAGGTTAGCGCTTACCCGAGTGAAGTTCCTTCACCAGCGATGACATCGTGTTCGTAATGGAGTCGGCGGCCACCAGCAGGTCGTTGCGGAGGTTCCTCCTCGTACCTGGGAGGAGAGCGGACACGAACAGCAGGTACAGCAGCCGCCAGCACACCCGCACCGCGGTGCCGGCCCCACCACCCTGCCCAGCCCCACCAGCGACCGCCTGCCTGGGGACGCGACGGCAGCAGAGCCCAGCTCCAGCACCCAGCTGTAAGGCAGGCGCCCGTAGGAGCAGCCTGGTGTAGCGAGAGGTTTGGAGCTGCTCTGGAAAGATCCCGTTCTGCTCGGCTGCCTGACTGCCTGTTTGGCTAATTAGTGCTGCTCTTCTCCTCAACAAGGACAGCGCTCCCACGTCGCTCAAGGACAGACGTTCCTCTTTTCAAGCCGGGAGCTGCTGGGCTGGGGCGCAGCTGATCCATGCTCGTCCGTTCGTTCGACATCATTATCATCGCTGGCTTCTCTGCTGCAGCGATGTCCCATCGCTGAGGTTTGAGAGGAACAGCAAGTAACGGGAGTCTCCTGTGCAGAGCTCTCCTCTTGCACTGCTGGAGGAAGTACTCCTCTTCCTCGATGTGCCACTAGCCCAGCTCCAGCAGCGCTGTCCAGGCACTTGTGCTGCTGGAGGGACCTGCTCACGTACCAGCAACGTGAACATCTGGGCAAGCACGACTGGGAACCGTGAGTGGCCCAGATCTGCAAAGGAAATGTGAAACCGCCCAGAAAAGCTATAAGCAAGAGCAGCAGGCCCGGCCACATGATGGGGCCTTCTTGCCTCTTGCCAAGAAGATCTTTTACTCGCTGCTTACTCCTGGCAGACCACCGGCTGGTCTCCATGTTCCAGAGGTGCTTTCTCCTGCTGACTGCCGCCCAGTTTCCCGCACCTAGAGGCTGCAGCTGCTGCAGCCATTGACTGCCCATCCTGGCTGAGCCCCCTTCCCTCTGGCACCTTTTCACACTGTTAAGATTTTATTTGCAGGCTTTGATGGCACGGGTTCCTATTTTCTGCCCTGGCAGGTGGTCTTCAGCATCCATTTCTCAGACTGAGGCGCTGGTGGCCCCGAGCTGGAGCTTTGCCACGAGCACATCCGTGCACTGTTTCACTGGGTTACCTCTCAGCCATTCCCATACTTTAAGTCCTTGTAGAAAATGGCTTTAGGCAGTCTGTTACCCAGCACACGCACCAGATGTCCAAGTCGGCGTAGCCTCCAGGACGGCTTTGATGCTGATATCTGACAGTGCTCTAAGATCTCAGTGGCCGGTATCCTGTCCTGTCATTTACTCCGGCAAGGGCATGGAGACAACACATGTGGAATCAGCGGAGCCATTTGATGTGACATTCTGCAGCTGTACTGAACTGCAGTAACGACAACTGTACATTACACGTTTACTTCTGTTTGAAGTTTGGTGCCTCTCTCATTCCAGACACGCTGCTTTCATCTCCCAAATGCTGTGCTGGCTTTGGCTCTCCTCAGCACAGTTTTGTTGTTAGCTGCGGTGCTCTGAGGCCTCCGGCTGCTGCGCTTTGCTTGTGGATTTTAGCACTGCCAGCGCACGCTCCAGAGCGGACGTGCTTTCCATGGGGCCACCCCTGCCCTCCAGGTTGGGGTGCCAAGGGGCCAGCATCATGCCTGAGGCAGCGAGGTACTGGGTGCGCTTGTACGTGCACAAACAGCGCTTTTTCCTGAGAAAAAGTGCAGATTTTGGGCCAGCAGTTTGGGAGCTTTGGCTTAGGGGACTGAGTCGTTACCTGACCAGAAGGAGGCTCCTTCATCCCAGTCTCCAGCTGTCCTGAGGACTGTCACTGCATGCTAAAGTGAAGCACGGCCACCGCCCTGCTTCATGTTACTCTTGGAGGGCAAGGTTGTAAAACTCCAGCCAGTGCCTCCCGTGAAACAAATGAATAAAGTTAACGAGCTTGTCTGGACATCTACATGCAGAAGCCACTGGAATCCCTCCTGGCTCATGGCATTAAATTATTTTATTATGTGAAAATATAGAAATTTTATCCTGTTTCCTGTGTTCTCTACTTGCCTTGAATTTGCTTGATTTTTCATGATTAATATGAAATAGCACTAATTGTGCAGATTGCCTTTCCGGAAGGATCATTCCTGGAAACTTATTACAAAGTCTGTTGACCATTTTTTCTTGAAAGAGTTTTTTCTAGTTGTTGAGAGGAATAAGCCATCACTGTGGTTATCACAAGAGGAATTTTCACCTCTCTGTTTGCAGGGGTGGATTGTATTTGCATCTGAGCAATTTGGAGGGACTGTTTTCTTTTCTTTCAGGATGACAAACAGCAGCATTAGTTTCCTAATTAGGTGGTGGCTTCTACTTGAATATTTCAATGGGAATACCATCAGGGCATTTTAACGTAATACCGCATTACTCTGTTTTCCCTGTGGCCAAGGGGAAGATCAAGAGATCACCTATGGAGGAAACATGTTGCATCATAAGACCATATGATCAGGATTGCTTAGAATCAATTCTGTAAAGGTTTCCTTCTCTAGACCTGCTGATTTCCCCTCCAGCACTGACAGGGAGGCTCACAGAAGACTCATGGTCTGGAGTGAAGACAAACATAGTCTTGCAAAAGCGTGGCAGTGCAGCCCGTTTGTAGGTCACAGCCACGAGAGGTGAATAGAACTGAGATCTTCACTCCCTTTTCCTCATCTCTCCCATTTGATAAGAATCTGATAGATAGGCAAGAGTTATCAAAGGTAATTTAAATGTTTTTGTTAAAAAACATAAAATAAATGTCACTCTTCTGCAAGAATTTTGTATTGCAGGCATTGCCTGTGGGTTTTTGCTCCTGGGGAGCCATCACCACTACTGACAACAAGCTGCTGAGCCCTTAGCCCTGTCGTAAACTGTTCTACACAATACCTGTAACACACTGCAACATATATTTGAGATTCTGTCAGGTGTTAAAAACCTAGAAAAAACAAGTTTTCACTTCGGGCAATATCAACAGGTCCTGACAAAGATTATTCCCCTACGAACCAGTCACTCAGGTAAAAGGCATGAATGGTCCCTTGATTCATTACGTGAGCTTGTACTAGAGCCAGAAGTTTGAGGAAGACAGCTCTGACTGTAAACCATGCAGAGGGAAGTTTGCTTTGTCATGGCTTTTGCCTGTATCTCCCAAGAAAAAAGCAGATGGATAGAAAGCACATTTGGATGCCAAAGCAATACTGTAAAATAAAAAGAATCAAGTAGGGCAGTTAGTGTACTACTATAATCATGTGTTCATTACTCCTAGCTGCAGAAAGGAGATCATTTCATCTCTTTGTGCTTTCCTCATTAAAAAACCAAAGGGGAAAATGATGAACCAGATAGAGCAGATTTTCCCAGTTACTGGTAGGACTCATTGCACTGCTGTTCCACTTCACGCAGCCTGGAAAAAGAAAGCCAATCTGCAAAGGGGGAAGGAAAGGCAGCTGCCAAAGAAATCAGTTGAGAGCTCTCGGCTGTACCATCAAACTTGTTGTAGAGATGAAGAGGAGGCGACTGGACCACCCACAGCAACAGATGGAGTGTTGTGCCTCTGGTATTTGGCATCATGCCTCCCTGGAAATGCCTGCTTCTGCTGTCGTTTCTGGAAGTGTTTAGAGAGATGAGGAGCTTGTTCCTACTGATGGGATCGGAAAAAGACACATCCTTCTCATAGATGAGTTGTAGATACTCAGTGCTTTCATACTGGACTTCCTCCACCATCTGACCTGCTGACTGGCTGAAATTTTGGAGAACAATTAACAAAGACTTTCATTTTACCAAGTATGCTGGGGGCTGCAGGCTTGCAGTCCTTGCTGCAGCACTCCAGGCATTAAGCACCAATTAAAAGTATTTGCTGCTACTTCCTGCTCCTCCTTACCTTCTTCCGGCAGCAGCTCATTTAGGCAAGGAAGAAGACTGTTATAGAAGGTTATTTCCAATAAGCAACCATAAATGCAAATTGTTCTTTACAATCTGTTTGGTTCTGAGGTATACCATCAGTTCTGGGAAGTTTATTTTCATGGGCTCTTTGTTTCAAAAAGGAGAACATCCAACAAAAGTATTTGACATTAATATTCACCACCTTCCCTATCCAGCAAGAAATATTCTCATGAATGAGAAAACACCACCTCCAGTTTGTGATAGCATATGATCCAAGTTGTCATCTTTTATGGAAATAAGCAGCTCGGCCTCTGGAAGATGTAGAGCACTCTTGATTAATGCAGAGAACCAAGACATTAGAAAGTCTACAGCACCCTGGCACTATTGGCTCTAAGATGTGAAATATCTCATGGGGTTTCTCATGGAGTACCAAGGGGTCCATGGGAAGACTTGCTGCCCTTTGGGTGTCTCTGCCCACAAACGGATGAAGTCCTTGCCAGCACATTAGAGAGATGTGCGTTTTCTGTCCTTTCTTTTGTTGTCAACAAGTGAATTATAAAATAGATATGTGGGTGTCAGTCTCCAGAAACGTGGTTGGGGAAGGTCTACTTGAAAATAACTCTCGTTAGGAGTTCAGTCAATAGAGAGGCCAGGCTACAGTATGAGAAGTCCATAGAGCTAAGTGCAGAAGTTGCTACTCATAAAGGTAAAATAAAACATATCTTCTGCATGCACCCATCTGGATATTCTTTCCCAAGACAAAACTGTACCAGAGTTTCTCAGAGCCCAGTGATTCAGAAGCAAACTCCGTGTTTGTCAAAGGTACCCGGGGAGATCAGGTCCTGGACCTCCTTCTCAGAGCTCTACGTTCCAGACTGTTTCTGGAGTATTACAGATGAAGAGTCCTGGACCAAAATGGGCAAAAGAAAGGAAGAGAGCACACGAAACCTAAGTAACACCACTCCTGAGAAATACAGAATACAGGCACCCATTCCTGCTGGGAATGGCTTCTTTTGCTATGAGCAGAGTTGAAGAAGGTAGGACTGAAAAACAACTAATTTACTCCTTTGCAGAGATGGCTCCCTGAAGGTAAAAATCTCTTATTTGCCAAATTTCTTGACATCAGACTGACAGTCATGTCTTTGCTTGCCTTCTTCCAACATTCCCCGAGGATGGAGCTTCCATTCTTCCTCCTCTCCAGTAGGTGAGGAAGAGGCAGAGATCTGGATTGAGTGGAACGTTTCTGTTTCATCTAGTCGTCTTCAAATTCTGAAGCACTTCTTGAGCCGACAATGGCTTTGACATGTAAAAGTTTAACTTTTGAAATGCGTGACTGCAGAAGATTATTTTTTTTTTGTAAAAAGCAACAGCAGCTAAGTATAAACTCGCACTACCTACAGAAGTTGGGGAATAAAAATATGTATGTTAACTGCTGCCCTGGTTTTCTTCAAATCACTATAAGCTGTATTATTTGCAAATGGACATTTGATCCAACCACATTGATTTTACCGAAGAAGTGTAAGTTGTATAAGACCTTACAAGGAGGGGAATAGAGCTGAAACAGCCTGATAATCCAGCATTTCTTATATCTATTTACAGAGCAGTTGGCAACAATGAGTTTAGGCCAAAAAGTGGCAAGTTTTTTCAAATGTGTGGGGCATAACATCTAGAGAAGGTGCGAAGGAACAAGGAACTCTGATCCTTGGCAAGAATTGGGGAAAGGGAGCAAGAAAAAGCACAGTCACAGAATCACAGAATCTACTAGGTTGGAAAAGACCTTCAGGATCATCAAGTCCAACCAGTATTTATACAACGTACCTGTGTCCTTCTGCTTCTTCATTATGGTCCCCCCACACTTCCCTTCTCTGTTCCGTTTCCCCATACTCAGCAGTTTTTCCCTTCTTCTCCCCCCAAGGGCCGCTGCACTCCTGTGCCCATGGCAGGCAGCGTGCCGGATGGCAGATGTGCACAGCAGCCGACTGCTCTGTCAGGAACAGTCCTCACCGACTGGTGCTGCAGAACGTCAGCTTCCTTTGTGCTTCACAACGAGCAAGCAGGTGAGAAACTGAGCTGAACCCTCCGGGGAGAAGGGCTGCTTGCTTTCTCTGCTTTTAGTCATTAAACTGCCTTTTCCCTCCAACTTCTCTCTCACAAATCCTAGAACAGTTCAACCAGCGGATGCGCAAATCTGATCAGTTTTTAATGTCTAACCATTAAATTACTTGTGGGCATAACTTTCTGGGATGGAAGAGCCCTTCCCTGGAGGGCAGCTCATGCTCACAGAAATAACTTCATTAAATCGTAAAGATTAGAAACATGCCCCCGGTATATTTGGTCTGAAGCAGAGGAAAGGGGCTCGTAACTACTGTCTCAGGACCGGCAAGTTAGGTTTGCATTGCATGTGGTGACAACAGGACTGCCCTCGGTGTGGCTCTGCTCTGTGTGATGCTCACCTTGCGTGAAAGCTTCCTGCACGTCCCCCCCGACACCTGCGAGTGAGTCCTGGGGGACGTGCGTTGGGGTAGAGCCGGCGGAGGTGGATCTGACGGGCATGGGCATGGGGCGGCTCGCTCCGTGGGTGGGTGACGAGTGTGCCGAGCCTGCTGCTTGTGCCTGCATGGGAAACACCAGACACAGTTTCCAAATTTTAAACTTTTTTGGGTCAATGTCTAAAAATAATCATGTTAAAAAAAAAAAAGAAAAAAAAAGGAAAAGCATGCATCAGGGAAGACGCTTCACCAAAACACCTTCGGTTTGAGTGATGTGAGGCATGACTGTCAGGTGCTGGATTCCTCCCCATGCAGCTGGGGGACCCAAGGCAGTGGCACGATGTGCCAGGCTGCCTACCCTGGGTTGTTCTGCACCTGCGCTCCTGCAGGCAACAGTGAGAACTCTCCGTGGTGGCAGCGAGGTGCTGCTGAAGGACCATCCCTGTCCTGCTGCAGGGCCCCGTGGCGCTGCCTGTCCTCTCTCCACCTGGCCTGCTTTACACACACCCTGATGAGAGTTGCAGAACCCATAGGCCTGCTGATTGGGTCAGGAACCAACATTTGCTATGGACAAGCCCCCAGATGTCCACTGTTAGACGAAACAAAGACAAGAAGTTGGGCAACCTATTGAAAGAATGGTGAGAGCACGGCTTTGCAAGGTGCAGATAACATTCAGAAAGCAAACAGCAAATGCGTGACGAGTGGCTGACCAAACCCACAAGTGCCATGCAAGTGATTTATTAATATTTGCACAGGAAGTTCACATATGTGCCTAAAGTCATTAAAAAAAAAATATGTCTTTTTCTGGTCAGACTTTAACAGCCAGACTGGCCAAAGCTACCTCGGGCTCTGCAGTGCTGCTGGGAGCCTTGCGAGTGGCTCTGCAACACAGATGGCGAGTGACGGTCCCTAGGGGCTTTCCCAGCCCCATGGGATGGCTGGGGCTGGGGGCACCCCTGGGTGCTCCGGCACCCGCCCGGCCCAGCGGTGCTGCCTGAGGGGCAGGGGGAGCCGCCGGGGCTCCGGGCTGGGCCCGGGGCCTCTGGGCCCGGCCCTGGGCACCGCCGAGCAGAGCCCGGCTCCGGCCTCTCCGCACCTCCCTGCGGGTCCTGACGGCCATGGGGGAGCTCCCCCGGAGCCTCCTCTGCTCCAGGCCGAGCAGCCCCAGCTCTCGCAGCCTCTCCTCACAGCACGGGGGCTCCGGGCCCGGCAGCACCCTGGGGGCCCCGGCCTGGGCTCTCCCCGCTGGGCCCAGCTCTCTCGGTGCTGGGGGACCCAGGACTTAATGTGCACTCACAGTACATAGAATTTCATAGCAAATGTCAAACAAATATAGTTTTTTCCCTGTGAAAAAGGTTTGAAGGCTCACTGAAAGCTGCTGTAATATTCACTTGGGCAAAACTCCCTGGCTTCAGGGATAATGCTACCCCAGCAAAGCCTCCAGAGCAGAGCCTGGAGTCAGACACTGCGGTGACGAGCAAGGACAGGAGGGGGCTGAAGGACTCGTGAGGAGAAGGTAAATACAAGGGCACACACTTGTCGGCTCCATGCTTACAAAACAATAACCTCCCCGATGCACTTGTCGTGCCATGACAGCGACCCAGAGGCACTCGTCAAGCGGAGCAGCAACTTGGGTGCTCCACGGCACCTCCAGAGAGCTCCTCAGTGCCACCCCTGCCGCCGGCCCAGCCGGGCCCCTCGGCCCCTGCGTCACCACCGCCCAGCAGGGCAGGACATCGCCCTTCCACAGAGCATCAGCCAGATGTGAGTGTACCAGTTAACGACCTGTTATATGCTGTATAACCTGTGTAACCTGTTACATGTTGTTGATAACTGAAAGAGGGCAGGTTTAGGTTAAACGTTAGGAAATCCTTCCCTCTGAGGGCGGCGAGGCCCTGGCGCAGGCTGCCCCGAGGAGCTGTGGGTGCCCCATCCCTGGCAGTGCCCAAGGCCAGGCTGGATGGGGCTGGGGGCAGCCTGGGCTGGGGGCAGGGGTCGTGCCCATGGCAGGGGTGGCACTGGAGGGGCTCTGAGGGCCCTGCCAGCCCAAACCATGCTATGGTTCTATAACCTGGTCATTCTCTGCAGCGATTTCTGTCTTTCAGCAGTCCCTACTCCCTCCTGCTCTATTGCGACATTATTAGCGATCAGGTCTGCCATGCTTTGCTAGCCATGATTTACAGTCTGTGACTGTATTTATATTTAAGCTGTGCTGCCTTTGATTAGGGGAAAGCTGCCCGTAAAATACCACACATTAAGGACACTAAAACCGTACAGCCCCCGATTAAAACCCCATTTTGTTTGTGCCGTTCTGTTTGTCTCCTTTTTCTCTGTCCCGTGCATCGTTTGCTCCCGTTGACGTGCACCAGTTACCGGGGCAACCCGGCAGCCGGTTGTGCGTGCCGGTGGCACCGCCGCACCCGTGCAGCCGCCCCGGCGCCCGGCTTCCCGCAGCAGCACCAGGACGGACGCGGCTGGGGCCTGAAGCTGGCATTCTCGTAAAACACAACACGGAAATCCACCCGTGCACGAAGCTGTAGCTTTGAAACTGCATTAATAACACGGGGAGTTAAAGAAGTGAGCAAAATATTCTTGTGATGCTGGCATCTGCAGGGGAGATGGCTGCAGGGGGGAGATTGTCTTTCTAAGATGAAATTGTTAGCAGATAAAGGAAATGCATGCGCAACACCATCAGCTTCACTCCCCTGCACCAAAAACTGAAATACAATCCTTAAAAAGACCTGCATGTGTACAGAAACACTGAGTTTGCACAGAATGGTGGTAGCTGCGTGCATGGCTCTGCCGGTGGCAGTGGCTGCCTGGCCCCATGGCTCCTGCCCTCGTGGCCACGCGGCACCCACCTGGGCAGCCGCTCAGATGAGGCACAAAGACCACGCACCCACTGAGAGCAACGAGCAGGATGCAGCCCAGCATCGACACAGCAGCCAATGAGCTGGAACTCACCTTTCCCTGGCAAAAGGCTGGTGGAGGAGGTAGGAGGAATTTCACTGTTTGGAAATTTGGTCCCCAGGTCCCACCTCGCCACAACGGAACCTCAGCACACGTCCCTATTAATCCCCAGAGGCCAACTTAATGTTGGCAGGTGAGAGGGATTAAAAATGAAAAGCCTGCTAGAGACGTTGTTATTTGGAAAAACAAGAGTGCGATTAATAGAGTAAGGCTTTGCCACTGTCCAAGCTGCCAGTGGACAAATTCCAGCCTGCATGGCCAGCTTCACACTTCTCCACATCCGGCCCAGGGCATCTGCACAGATGTGCTCTCGCCTTGGACCAAAAGGAGCCCTTGGGCCCCAGGCGCTCCCACGCTGATGGGCTGGCAGCAAAGGCCAAGGCGCAGCACCCAGGCACCTCCACGTACATCAAGCCTCTGGGGGAGTCAGGGAAATCTTTTTTCCACTGCTGCTCATCTTTGAGACACGTCACCTATATTTGTATTCTTAGAATAAGTACCCAAGCACTTGAATTTTTTTTTTCAACTGCTGGGCATGCAGATGGACCGTGCCTATTTGCATATTGCAACCACTAGAGCAGAGAGGCTGGGAACGTCCCTCATCCTTGCAATGACACAGTTCCTGGAAATCTTAGTGATTTCAAGAAAAGCTTGTGACTGCATGCACAGAAAATACAGCTGAAGGGACAGCAGCTTCGGGGCAGTGCTGTGCCTCCCTGCTGTCACTGCTTCACGCATGGCCACGCCACCATGTCCAGCGACCCCAGGCAACACACCCTACAGCACCCATTAGTTGAAAGAGGATCTGAAAGTTTTCGGTTGTGAAGACTGCAGAATCACCTTCACGAGAAGCAAAACACATGTGGGCTGTCCAGGCCTGCCCACTGGGAGTGCGACTGCAGGGCTGCAGCCCACAGATGCCAAAGCTGCCCTGGTTCTGGGAGCAGCGCAGCCTCTCTGCTGGCCCACCACCAGTTGGGAGAAACAGCAGCCCCAGTTTGAGGCTTATGGCAGAAAATTGTCAAGTCTCAAGAGTGAACTTATTAGGAAAAAAATGCAGGAATTCTTCTGGAAGACATTTCTTCACTTCTTTTGACTATCAGTATAAAAGACCTGTTTTCACTGAAAGATGGAGAGGAGAACACAGGTCTCCATCAAGGCCGGGAGCAGTCACATCCCAAGCAGACAAGTCTTGATCAACGTGAAAGAGCTGGGAGGAGAAAAACAAACTGAAAAACACATCTGCTGCGGTTGCACCTCATTAAAATAACAAATGACAGGACCCTAGTGTGTCTGGAAGATAATCCTGAGTCACAGGTAGCAAGGACTGAAACTGGACACCGTCCCCAGCAGCGCAGGCTGAAGAGCAGCTTAGCTGGCCCCCTGACGCTTGCCAAAGCGCACGAAGCACTACACCTTTTTCATTAACGCAGCATCTACCAAAACACAGGTGGAAGATCAAGAGGCCTAAGCTGTACGTGCATGCATGCTGCACGTGTAGTCTTGCAGGGGCTGGCACAAAACCCTCAAAGTCTATGTCCCAATGAGGAAAGAAAGAATCAGACTTCCTTTTGGATGATTTCTTGGGAGATTGCTGAGGCCACGATGCCCATAAGGTGGCCATTTTTTTCATGAATGGAAATGAAGCCTTCACGGGTCTCAGACAGGACCTGGAGACCTGCACAAGTCTCTGGCTGCCTGGACTGAATGAAGAGCCGAGTACTTTGGGGGACGATGATTCCTTTCTGCTCAGGGCTTGACTCTTGATACAGACCGAGCATGGATGGAGCTATTCCCAGGCCAATCCAGAAACCAGGCATCAAACACATGAAGAAAAGTGGCAACTATCACTGCAGAATTTAAAACACAGAAGTAGCACTGACATTATGGACAAAATGAACAGAAGCTTTGGGAAAGAAAGGAAGGAAGTCCACTGGACGCTGGACAATGCTCTCAGACACATGGTCTGATTTTTTGGGTGGTCCTATGGGGACCCAGGAGTTGGACTCGATGATCCTTGTGGGTCCCTTCCAACTTGGGATATTCTGTGATTCTGTGATTCAGGACTGAGTCCAAAGGAAATCTGTAATGATGCACTCACAGAAAGACAGGACAAGAAATATCGATTCAACCTCAGCAACAACCTCATGGTGCGCACATGGGGTGTTCACTGCTGCACGCATTTGAGAAGGCTTTACAAACATACTCTTTGGGTACTGCTGAAGCAAAAAATCCTGTTGTCTCCAGTGGCTGTACGTACTCCCACAAGAGCGTGCACACACACGAATACCTGAAGGAGAGGGACCGGGTGCTTTCCTGGCTCAGGGCTGCATGTGGTTCTCTAGCAACTGGTAATATCTAACTGCAGATTAAATAAATCTATTTTACATGTTGACCTCATTTTTCTTGTATTTTATACAGTGAATGTAGTCTCAGACATGCTTGATTGTTTTCACTCTGCACTGAATGATGAGTGCTGTGGAAAAACGATGCATGTGGAAAAATGGTATATGACCTTTTAAACAACATTTGTGACGCATATACATACAGCGATCAGAAATAAGAATGTGTGAGCTATCTGTAAGCTGCCGTTTCCTAACCATTAACATTATTTGGGTCAGCCTGGGCAATAACCCTCAGCCCACGGCTCTCAGGGAGCGTTGCCTGTGGAACCCCCAGAACAGCCACAAGAAACCCAGCAATGGAACCAGAGGATGCTGGGGACACAAGCAGAACCCAAGGATGCTCATGGTGACAACGAGCCTCGTGCACAGCCTGAGCTCTCACTGTACTGCACGAAAACAGCCCTGTCCTAGAAAGCGCATTATCTACTGAGAAAGCAAGAAAGACATCTGGTACACGCAGACAAACGCGGAAGCAGAAAGGAAGAGCAGAGGAGTCCTAGCCAAAAAGGCGGTCATAACGCGAACCACAGGTGCTACGGCGCAGCGCTGGGGCTTGGCCCCGAGAAGAGGAAGCCGTGGGAGGACACGGCAGGTTTAACTGTGCCCCTGCACACGTGGGAAGGGAATGAGGACAGCCTGGAGGGAGCACGTGACAGTTAATGGATATGCTCAGGAATTGTTCCCAAGGCTGAATGGGAAGGCATCATTGAGGGCAATTCAATAAATCACTCTCACAGCCTTCCCTCTCCAGAGGCTGAAGGCAAAGAGAGGGAAGGAAGGAATGGGGCAAGGTCATAAATACTGGAGCTGAGGCTATTCCTGTGTTTTCTAAAGCTGTTGAAGTGAGCCTGACATGGGGCTTTTGTTTCGGCGCCTCTGCTCCCCAGCACATCCAACTGCTTCTGCAGCTTTGCCTGATGGAGAGTGGTCTGCCGAGGAGCGTGCGCAGCACGGCCCCTCTGAGGACCCGGCGCAGAGCTCACAGGAAGCTCTGGCGTTTGTAAACAGAGCAGAGGCAGATTCGTGAACAGGTTCTGACTTCAGCGGGCTATGAAGAGTAGACCGTGCTCTGCAGAACGGCAGCCTTAAAAATCCTGGGAATGGGCTTCTTGCATCTTCTTCCTGGCAACTGCACCAAGGAGGATATAGAAGATGGATTTCAATTTAGAAAAACAACTAAGGAAACCTCTGACCCAGCTCCTGAAATGTTTGGGAGCTGACTTAGATTTATTGGCTCCAGTTTATCAAGTCTTATATACAATAGCTCTGAGGTTTAACCTAAAAACCCCTCAATATTTCCTGAAAAAACATGAAGAGACAGAGCACTGGGCTGTGCATCAAAAACAGCTCAACAGAGGTACAGGAAGAAGTGACAGTAACAGCTTCTAGCATGCATACAAAATAATAGTCGCACCACCGCCTGCCTTGTTCCAGCAGTTTAACCGGAGCACCCCGCTACTCTGGTCGCCTGCCATCGGATTTTCCACAACCATTACGCCAGAGGAGAGTTTTAAAAGAGAATGGGATCACAGAATAACTGAAAAACACATGTTGGAAGGGACCTCAGGTGTCCAGCCCAACAGCCTCTACCAAGCAGGGTCAACCTCAAGGCACTGCTCGGGAGGTGCTGATCAGCCCACCTTTGGAATTCTCCCGGAAGGAAGATGCCACCTCCCTGGACAGCCTGCCCCAGATTTTAACCACTCTCATGGGAATTTCCTTCCCACATCCAGCCAGAATCCATCCAGGCAATGTGTTCGCATCGCCTCTTGCCCTGAAACTCTGGGAGATTCTGGCCCTGCTTTATCCTCAGTCACCCATCAGAGATGGATGATCACTGCTGGATTTCCCTCGCTTCTCCCTTTCTCTAGGCTGAGCACAACCAGACCCTGAGCAGAGGTTTTGTAGAAGCTGGACGTTAGGACATTAGGAAAAACTTCATCATGGGAAGGGTGCTGGAGCACTGGGAGAGGTCACCAGAGAGGTAGGGGACCTCTGTCCCTGGGGGTTTTCAAAATTTGCCTACCTGAAGCCAGAACTGACTTGATCTTGTTCTGGCAGCAGTCCTGCTTCGAGTGGAAGCTTGGGCTGAATACCCACAAAAGGCCTCACATTCGTACGATGTTGAGATTCTACAGATGCTTATTGAGAAATTAAGACAATTTGCTTTGCAAGAAATATACATTGATTTTAATGTACTTTATTATCTAGCCAAGTCCTACGAATAGATTAAAATAAATGGGATTGTGTATGCATATAAAAAAAGAGCTAACAGTTTTTAGATAAATGATTTAGACAAGTAAACATCTCATCATGCCCCAAATAACTAACTCCAGACAATACTGCAGAAATGGAACACAAATGAGAATATGAACACATGGCCTACAAGTCTCATTTTTTGTTCTGCATATTTGCTGTAGGAAATTAAGGAAATCAGACAATGTCAAACAGCATCCAAGAAAAAGCGGGGATCTGCATTAGAGAGTGAAATGGGAATGGGCTTTTCATCTGCATATCGTGCACACTCAGTTCCTAATTCACATTTACCACGCTCTCCTTCGTCTTTATTTAAGAATCACACAGTGGCTCTTGAGTCTGGCTTCCTCACGTCGAGTACCACGAGGCTCATGCTGAAGAGCTTTTATCACATCCACTGTCAGTAAACGGGGCGCCTCGGCCTGTACTGCACTTCCTTGCCACTCTCCCCATCGCCTGCTCCTGTCCCCGAGGCCCTGTCCCCCCTTTTCAAGTACCGCTGACACCACCGTGCTCAAACGCGCAGGGTGACCCCCGCGAACATCATCGCGTGTACTGTGACCACAGAACATCTTGCAGCAGGGAAGAAAAATCTTGCTTTCTGCATGTTTCACCAAAAAGCTGGCAAGTAGGAAATCAAGTTATTCTTTCCATGGATGTATAGGTCATCCGTCTAGCCTACATCATCTGTGTTTAAAATTTCACACATATACAATCCAAAAGCCGCAGCGCCCTTGCATTCCTTTGCTCATTTTGGGGCTGAGCCAACTCAATAAATAGCATCGAGGAGCCTGAAAACAACTAGCTGAGATGCTCCTTGTGCTGAGGTTAATTTTGTTTAGAAACGCCTTGAAATATTGGGGAAATTTATGAGCGCTGAAGAGTACAAATATTTTACTAAGCGGAATGTTATGGACTACCACAGGCAGGTTAGCCAGACAGCAGTACAGACAGCAATCCAACAAACTAGTAAAACCAAGAAGTTTTTAGCCTATGAGGAATAAACAACAGAGGTGTAGTGGGCGTCAGACAACGCGGTCTTCCTGCAAAGAGACCTTGTCATGTGAGACTTTTACAGAATCACAGAATATCCCGAGTTGGAAGGGACCCACGAGGATCATTGAGTCCAACTCCTGGCTCCACACAAGTTTACCCAAAAATTCAGACCATATGATTGAGAGCACAGTCCAAACGCTGCTTAAACTCTGACAGGCTCGGTGCTGTGACTACGTCCCTGGGGAGCCTGTTCCAGTGCACGACAACCCTCTCGGTGAAGAACATCTTCCTGATATCCAGCCTGAACCTCCCCTTCCGCAGTTTGACACCACACAGACTCTGCATAAAAAAAGGGGAAAGACAACTGAGAGGCTGGCAGAAATGCACCACTGGCAGGCACTTCTCATCCTCGAGAGGCCCACCAGCACCGGGGGCTCTGAGGAGCCAAGCTGAGGTCTTCACCATCGCTATAAACTCAGTAACAAATTTTCTGCTGGCCCAGAGGTGCCTTTAGTTTGTCCTTCACAGCGGTGCGCTGCCCGAGGCCTGCCTGATGCCCTGCAGCTGTGTGCCGGCTCCTCCACCCGACCTCTTGCTCGCACCATCTCCCCCATCTTTGTTTTGTGTTTTTTTGGTTTTTTTTTTGGTGTGCACTGCGGTGTCCTGCCTGTCCATCCCCACCGCTGGGGCAGGAGCAGCCCCTTTGTGGACATTCCTGGTCTGCGCACGCAGACACATCCAGAGTGGGCTGGAGCATCTCCTCCTGACGAAGCCCGTCGTAGCATCGGCATGCTGAAAAGCTACAGAAAACTTTGCAGCTATTACCACTGAAGAAACAAAAATAGCTTGTGTTTAGTGTAATTTCAGGTGCTTTTTCTGCAGTCAAGAATTACAAAAGCTGCTGTTTACAAAGGTGAAGGGCTGAGATAGGACGCTACTCGCTGACACAGCCTGCTCTGATTGGCCTGAAATGAACAGAAACAGAAAAACAGAGCTGTAGGAAAACATCCAGTCCACCCCTTCCACCACAGCTGGACCCACTCTTCATAATCCCTTCCTGACAAATGTTTATCCAAAATGCTCTTACAAACCTCTTCATTCAGATTTTCCTAAAGTATAAATGAAATTCCTAAATGAAATTTTCAGCAACTGAAGCCTGCTGCACGGCCCGGCCCCGCTGGATGAGGACATCAGCACTTCCCCTCTCCTTGCAGTTGTCTTCTACATATTTGAAGACTTCTAAAACTTGCTCTCAGTCTTTCTCTTCTCTGGAGTAAACAGCATGGATCCTTTAGCCTTTGATGAATCAGAGAAGGCAAGCTTCCTCTTGATCTTCTCTGGACTTGCTGCATCTGTTTGGAAAGCTGGTGCCCAGAACTAGACCTCCTGTTTCAGGTCAGACCACAGCGAAGGTCCACGGAAGGAGAGGCTGTTCTGTGCGCCTAGAGAGCCCCAAAGGATTTTTTTTTTTTTAAATATCATGACATTGACTTATATTCATGCTGTGACCCCCAGGTGCAGAATGGTTCTCATTCTAGTTGCTCTGTTTTTTGTACTTACTTAGCTGACTTCACTGCCCAAATAGTTTGTACACACTGAAATCCAATTTCTTTTTTTCTTTTCCCTCCAAATATTCCTGCAATTTTTCAGGATAATTTTGAATTCTTACCCCGTTCCCTAAAGCCCCTGCAATCTTCTCCTGCTAGATGCTATGAGCACACCCAAGTCCCTTGCAGGAAGACTGAATAGTAATTAATTCAGGACAGAAATAATGAACTACAGAGGAATTTCAATTTACACTTCTTTCTATTCTAACAGGAAAACCTTGACAACTGACCTTGGAGATAACTTCTCCAACCAAATTTGAAGCTGCTTTGCATTAAGCTCATCAAGCCCATGCTGCTTCAGCACTACAGAACAGAAAGAAAGCAAGAGTTTGTTTGTTCCAGAGCCACCTGTGGCATCACAGAGGAGAACTACGGCAGCTATGCTTACAGTTAGCTGCTTTTTTCTAGTACAGACACATTTGAATTGCTTTAACCTGTGATGCAAATTGGAACCCCATTAGGCCAGTTTGGCACAAGGTCTTGTCCTTACAGCTTTCACAGAGAAACCAGGCAGAGGTGAGGAGCACGGCCACAAAAGCAGGCACTGCCGCAGCTTGCTGGTACTGAATCTTGTTTCACCGAAGCAGCGCTGGTGCCATCCTGCCCTGTCCTGTTCTGCAGCCTCTGGACGCGGCAGACAGCACACCTGCAACCATAGCGCACAGTCCTGCTCTTTGATGGCAGCGTCGGGGTTGTGCGGGCTGAAACTCCGTGCAGGACCTGCAGGGGCACTGCTCTGCTCAGCGTCATGGCCGCATTCAGGCTATGATTTCCCTTTAAGGTATTTCACCAGAATTTAGGTCTGTATTGCCATTTGTGGTTTTCCTTTTTACTAGTGCTTTAAAAATTGTTTATGTTAACCCGAAGTGGAGAAAAAAATTCCTTTGAGTGCTACAGGTGAAGCTGCTGCTGCCTCTGCTTGAATAACTCCAACCAGGTTGAAGCATGTGCCAAAAATAATTCAACCCCCTCTCTGCAAATATACTTTCGGGAAAATATTTAAAACAGAAAATAAAGTCACTGAACTCAGATCCCCTACCAATCAGTCCTGTTAACCTTATTCGTGTAGGAAAATTAAATTTTATCTTCCTCTGTGGCACATTAGCCAGGGCTATCTGCTCACACAGGCCTTACGCTTCCTGCCTCCCTTTTACGCATTACAGTAAAATCGACGAGAACAATCACGTAAAGGCACACATAAAAAGCTTATTAGTGCGGCCGGCTAATAACCTTTCTGAAGCGTTGCTAAAATCCCCCATCTAAACCCCAGTGCAGGGCTGTTATCATGGCAACGAGCAAGCGCCGCGCCGGTGCCCGGCGCATGGCTGGCGGCCAGGGAGCAGATGGCTCGCGCGGACGATTCCTGTCCGGCTGCAGCGCCTCCAAATGCAACACGCCCCGGCCCCGCCGCTGCCGATTTTTGGAAACGCTGCTGATGTGCTGCGCCGAGAAACAGTGAGAGAGAAGTGCTGTGCGCGGAGAGGAGAGGGTACTGCACAACGGGGCTCTGGCACCCTGCAGCATCAGCGTGTGCGTGGACCTACCCGTATAAGACGCATAGACAGAGATACACACATGCAGGGAGGGCTCGCGTGCGGGAATGCATTGCAAAGCCTCACAGCCAGCACTGCTCTGTTTTGGATCTCCATCAGGGCCGGGCGTTTCGGCAATGCACAGCTGCCTGATCGAACGGCACGGCAGAAAGGCCAGGCAGTGCAGGGATGACTGCAGCACACCATTTGCATTTAATTGTTCGAAACCCACGTAATTAGATTAAATACACAAAACCACACAGCAATACCGTGTGGGCTGCGGGACAGGCAATCCGGCAACGAGGTCATGCAGGGAAGAGGGGCCACAACTGCACAGCGCAGCAGCCTTTGCTGCTAAATCCTAGTGTTAATTAACAACGGCTAAATTGCTCTTGAAGAAGGTAGCTCTCCCCTCCTCACTGCAGTGCCAGCCCTCGCAGAGGCTGCAGCACAGCTACAATCTCTGGTGCCAAATCCAAATGGCATTGTGGGAGCCCCCATCTCCCATCCCAGGGGCAAGGCCCCCCTCCTTGAAATGCCCCAGAGCTGGTGGGGCCGCCGTGCAGGGAGCTGCTAATCCTGCAGCAGCAAGGCACGACTCATTGCATCCTGCTGCCAAATTGGTAGATATCTAGCCTCAGCGTTATTTCCACTGCTGTTCTGGCAACGTTATTATATTACTCAGCTCTTTTTCCAATTTGCTTTTTCAGCTTTAATTCTAATGCACAGATAACCCATTGCTTCAGGACAACTGTTTTATGCATCTTCACCGCCACTGCTCCGGGACACGAATCCTTCAAGCCGACCTCTGTCTGGGGCAGGAGCGCCGTGCGCCTCCGTGCAGCCAGCCCGCACCCCTGCCTCCTCCTGGCACGCGGGCAGGGTGCACTGCTCAGCAGAGCCACGCGTGCTTCTTGCAGCGTTAGCACTGTGCCTCAGGAAGTTGAAGGGCAGCGAGGGTGATTCTCACTGAATTACGGCAGTGGAAGGCGGGGAGGAAGAAGAGGAAGCTCCACTGGACTCTTCCATTGGTCAGAGCTAGAAAAATAAACAAGCATGTCCTCCAGCAGTTACCACTAAACAACAAATGCTTATATACCAGTAAAACACAGCAGAAGGTGTGATGGCTGTCAGTGACTCCTGCCCTCCTGGTGGCAGCTTGGTGCCAAGGCTGCCTCCCTCCGCCGCTGGCCTCCCTGCTCGCCTCCAGCTGCCGCCCGGGCTCCCCGGAGCAGGTCCGCTCCCAGCCCCAGCGCGAGATAGCCGTTTGAACTCCTTCATTCATGAAACGTTGTTTGTTTTCATTCCTCTCGATCCCCCCAGCTGTGGGATATAGAGCAGGGATCAGGAAACAATAAAATCTTGGTTACCACACAGAATGCCTTCTTTTTCCTAGCTTCTTTCAAAGCCTGACATTTTTGCTTTCATCCACCATTTCCACAGTTATGGGGCATGTGCTGTCTCCCCTTCCAGCAGGGCCTCATGCAGGGATTCAGTCACTGCACTCAATATGTACCAGATTGTTCCCTTCACCAGCATCGAGTATTTCCTCCAGTCCCGCCCGGCTTGCTCTCTCACTTGCAGTGGTTCCCAGGACTCTTACAGTTTCAATTCCCACATGATTTCCCTGGTGGACTTGTATTACGAAGACTAAAAGCAAGTGTTATCTTTCAAAATTATCTGAGTTTTGTTTTCAGGCGTCTCAGCTGGCACTTTTATCCCTTTAACTCGTTGGCAATCTAACGTGGCTGGAAAGCTTTCCACCTTGGCTCCGGAGGCGATCAAAGCAGCTCTGCCCCAGCACTCTCCCGCAGGAGCCTCCTAGGGCGTCAGCCCACAGCACCGGCCGTGGCGAGGGTCTGCTGGGGGCGAGACTGTCGTGTTTTGGTTCTGGATGCACACAGAGAGCTCTGAGCAACTGATGGCTGTCTTCCGTGGCGGATCAGGAATTTCTCTGTTCTTGCCAAAACAGGAGACAGCCATTACTAGGGTACACACTGAGAGCCGCAGGTCCAGGTTCCCAACTGTTGCACAAAATGGCTAGAAACATTCACCCAAGCTGAGCAGGCAGCCCTGCACGACCAGAAGGACAAAGGCACTTTCAGTGCAACTGTGACTTTCAGCACAGTTATTCCATGGCAGCAACACAACGAGAGCTGTACTGATTACTGCAGGTCACACACAGGCAGAAGCCGCCTAGAAAATCTCCACAAAGTATTTGGACCCAGTCCTTAGCAGGGCAGGCTGCTGTGAGTGTACCCCGTGGGGAAGGCGTCCTGGCTGCGTGGTGTCTCCAGGACCAAGGGCTTGCCTCCAAGGGTCTCCGTGATTTGAGGCCACCAACGGGCCCAGCCCAGCCTGTGGCACCACCGAGCAGCAGGAAGGAAACAAATCTAGAGACTACAGTAACCGGCACATCACAGCCCACCTAAGCACGCAACTCATCCCTGACATTTTGCTCACGGAGATCCATTTCTTTCTCCCTGAGCACGAGCAGGGTGGCTCTGCCTAAAGCTTAAGAAAAGAGAAGTGTTATTTTTGGTAGTTCTTGGACAGGATATACGGACTACGATGATGGATGCCACCCAATTAAAGAGCTTATGGGATAACTACCAGAACTAATGGGTCCCTGAGCAGATCCAGCTTTTAAAGCCATCGATTAAATTCTTGGTAATAAGAGTATAAAGTTAAGAAGACGGTATATAAAACAAGTTTGCACATGAATTTCTAAGCAGGCAAGGGCATGTGACTTGCAAAAAAGTTGGACACAAACCATAGTTCCGCCTAAATATATGACAGATATTGACAACAAAGAAGTACCTTTGTAATCCTGCAAGAGCTACGTTCTCTTTTTTCAGACCAGGAAAAAAAGCTTCCAAAGCCTGCAACTTCCAGGGCCGTGTCAGACAGAAAGATACACATATTGAAGCACAAACTTCAACAACGCACCCAAAGAATAAAGTCATTTTGGTCAGCCTGATGTGATAATCACTGCATGCAGGTAAACAAGGCAAACAAGCATGTGAGAAGTTGAAAAGACGGACTGTTCATTTGTGACCATGAGACAGATGTGCCAAATCTTCAAGGCAGAGCACAGAGTCGTTACACGATGCTCAAAAAATGAACCAGCAAGGAATCTGCCTGAGGCATCATGCAATAACAGGTTACAGGAGATAAACCTGGTATTTGGTTTTGCTCTCTGAAACAGTTGTCAACACAGGTCAACCAGCGAGGCAGAGTTGTGATGATTTGTGGTTATCTATCGCCATAAAAGAGAGAAGAAAATGGGTTCTGCTGAAAGACAGCCTGCAGGCTGGAGGATACAAGTGGAATTCCTCAAGGATTCATCTATTTAATATTCTAATTATGTGCACAAAAATAACTGCACTCTAATGAAACTTCCTGATGACATAAAGGTTAGGATGAATCATTAATACAGGGGAAGATCAGAATATTACAGATGAAGAACGGGACGAACTTCAGGCTCAGAACAATAGCAACAGCACGGCGTACAGCGCATGGTGTACGGCCATGCCCGATGGCAGCAAGCGAGGCCGGCAGACAGGAGGGGCAGAAGCCCTGGAACACAGATGGTCCCAGGACAGGAACTAGTGACTGGCTCCCATCACACGTTACTAATTACCAGGTAAGTGCTAGTTACCAGGGCACTGTAGCCAGGCAGGCCACACTAGGATACACTCCCAAGGTATTACCAGTAATAAGCCCTCGCCTCTATTTTAATGTACAAAATATGGGTGAGACACCCTGCAGAACACCGTGTACAGCTCTGGTTCTTCCCGTGTCACAAAGAGGAACTCAAAACGGAAAAGGAGAAAACTGGGGGAGACATGAATTTTTTCCAGCTTAGAAAGAGTAAAAAATACAATTGCTGCCTAAGAACAATGGTGTTGTGAAGACCTGGATATAAAAATATCAAAAGTTATTTGGGTATCCAAAAGTAGGAGTCCAAAGAAGAAGCAAAAGAAATAGAAACTGTGGTTAACAAGAGAGTAGAACCTGGTAGCACTGGCACTCTGACTGCAAAACATTTGTGTGCTTGGAATCTTAAAATCCAACATTTTCCCATTTAGGAAAGGTGAAGAATGTAAAGACAAAAAGATGTGCGTGGGTGGTAGCACATCTTCTTAAATGTTTTTCATTCAGTTACAGAACTCTGGGATCCTGAATGCAATGGATCAGCGAGATAACTGATACAGATGAAGAGTGCTAATGCAAAAACCAAGTATCACAGCAAATGGGAGCGGGATGAGCTCTTCTTTAGGCAACTACTTGCAAAGCACATACGTGAAGTTGCATGGTTTTGGAGGATTTAAATTTGAGATGGGTCTACAAGTGTTCCTTTAGAAACACTGGTAGTGTTTAGGAAGGTTAGAAATCACAATTTTCTTCTACAAAGTACACCATACTTCATGGTGGTGA
The DNA here is from genome assembly GCF_040182565.1 of Anser cygnoides. Classification (NCBI taxonomy): domain Eukaryota; kingdom Metazoa; phylum Chordata; class Aves; order Anseriformes; family Anatidae; genus Anser; species Anser cygnoides. The sequence continues at coordinate 122,724,503 of NC_089875.1, read as the reverse complement.
ACCAAGACAAAATGACTGATGCTGGGGAAATTGGTAGTTGTTCTGGGACCAGATTTTATGACCTGATTACTGTACAGTGTTTCAGTATTCAGCGCACTGTTCTCTGGAGATACTTATCTTTAAAGGCAGCAGGATGAATAACTTGAAACTAAGAGTCCCTGAAGAGTTGCTTGAAGAGGTTTTTGGCCTACTGATACCCATTTTAATAAATCTTGAAGTAACAGGGAAATTCCAAATGGTATATTAGCATTTACCTTGGTAATATTAAAAAGGAAAATCAGAATGATTGGGTAGCTAAGACCAGATAGCCTAACATTAAAAACAGGAAAAATAATAGAAAAGCTGACAAGAGAAAATAACAACAAAAATTAAAGGATTATAACTAATGGTCATTAGCAAGACCTTTCAGTGGGCTGCTGTGGCAAAAGAGAAGTGTAGTCAGTAAGTAATTAAGGTGCTAATGGCGATGATATTGAAGAATCTGAGGAAAATACTTCTGGATACTACATTGTAAAACAAAGAGTGAGAAGGAGAAGGTGCTGAGAAGAAAAAAAGCCAAGCAGAGGCATTATTTAAAGATTTGTAAAGATGACTGATAGTGGCGGGTTAGGATACCTCTACCTTCTTAACTCATCCAAAAAGTAATTAAGAGCTGATTTTATCTAAATAGGTAGGTATATTCACCAGATGAAAATACAGAATACCAGAGGTGTTTAATCTAGCCAGGAAAGGTAAAATCAAACCCAGCTGGAAGCTGAAGCCACATTCTGGAATGGAGACAACATGTTTTTCAACGATGCGTGATGTACCACGGGGATAACCTGCAATGCACACCAACGGATCTTTTGTATCACCGTATTTTCACACTAACGTTAGAGACATTTCTGGCTAAACAAACTACTACAGAAGAGGGTTTTACTGGATTCAACACCTGGAGTAACCAGGTGAAATGCCATATGACAAAAAGGACACCAGACTAGCTGCTCTAATGGCCTTCAGAGCCTGGGAGCCCATGGCCTGCTCAGATCGGTGTCTGAGGTGGATGTCTGGCCCTCCACGCACGAGGCCGAACAGAAACACGGGTGCCTGCGAGCCCCACGCTGGAGCTGGGTCGTGCCCACGTTACCCGGTTAGTGCCACCAGCCCTGCTCGGCCCGTCTCGCCCCAGTCCTGTGGAAGCGCACCCTCCTCCTGGCCCCGAGCTGGTGCCCTTGCACGCCTGCTGCTCCCTGGCGTGGATTCAGAAGGCGTGGAGAAAGGAGACCCTCTCCAGGTGCCAGTGCGGGTCACCCCCCTCGGTGAGCATATGCTCGGAAATGGGCGAGCTCAACGTGCTGGCCAACTCCGATCTCACACATTTTGTACGTCCCACTTCTGTCTAGGAAACAGCCTATCACCTAATCCTTAGAAACAGGTGTAGTACATTAACGTACGAGCACCGTGAAATTTGTACGTGCAACGTTTCTTAATATTTGAGAACCTTTTGCTATGCAAATGTGAATGTCTTCTGAACATAAAAGTATCCACTGAAAAGTGAATTTCCAAGTCTTGGGGATTTTTTTAAACAAAAATAATTTTCTACATTTAGGCAACACAAACTTGGAGTGTATAAATAACAGTTGTAGGGGAACAGTAGCCTTCCCAAGGAACTAAAATGTCTCAGTCATTTAAAATGGGTTGCTTTGAGGAAAAAAACACCTGCTTCAAGGAAAAGATAAATGTCTGAAACACATTAACAGAATATTGTTACTTTCAGACGAGAAAACTGCTTCTTGCAGTACCATGCAATTACTGAAAAATCTGATTTCTCTTTGCTTGCAACACTTGTGTTATTCAATAAAGTTTGTGGGAAGCCATCCAGAGAGAAGAACTCTCAAGTCAAAAACCTTCTTTCAGACCCAACAAAAACCTAAATTTGCTTCTTGGCTTGGACCAGACTTTATCTGAGCAGTTCTGACAACAGCACGAGATACCCGACACCCAAGAGCAGTGCCCCTCTCAAGGAAGACATGCTGCTCTTGATGGCCAGGACGCTGTCCCGGCCGCATTGCACGCATTTTCAGCGATATCCGCACGGCCTTGTCTGCTCAGGGCCTTTTTTCGAAGAGTTGCAGCCCCTGGTGATGGATCTCCCCTGTGGAAGGTGTAACTGGAAATGAGCTTATGTGCCATGATGAGGAGCAAACTGGCTTTACGACATTTCTTAAAATGTTCCAGTGCTTAGAGGTAACACTTTTTATGAGAGGAAATCTGGGTTTGCAGAATGATACTTTTCTGTGCCTAATCCAAAACGGTGTCTGTCCAAGGCACTCAGTACTACCCAGTAATGCCACTGAGTGGATTTGATTTTCAGTACATGGAAGTTTTTCCACAGTGCCACAGCAGAAGAAGTCCAAAGCTGGGTTCCCAGCCTCCCCGGCCTGTTGCTCCTGCCCATCCTCACTGCAGCAGTTGCAAGCCGAGCCCCGCGGAAGAGAAGCCAGCAGCGTGTCTTCGCAGCAAAGGCCAACCACATCCTGGGGTGTGACAGCAAAGGGGCAGCCCGTGGCACCAGGGATGGGACATGGGACCCTTCCTCCCAGCTGGGCCCATGAGGAGCAGGAGCTTGGGCTGGGACCCCGAGAGCCCTCCCGCCTACGGGGCCATGAGCCAGCGGCTGCGCTCAGCGCACGAACCATCCCGAGCAGATCCTTGGAGCCAATTCACGAGGAGGACGCACTGTGAGCTGTTCGCAACAGGGATCGCCGCTTGCCAGGAGGACCATGTAGCTGCTGCGAGTCATGGCGCGTAAACGCTCGTAAAGGGACCCACAGTGGCAATCGGGTGAAGGAGGAGAGCAGTAATTCTGGTTCCAAACTGAGCCCTTGGGATTTTACTGACGTATGTGGAGAAAAAAAGGTGTAGAGTAGTCCCAAGGGGAGACTGATGTCAGGGTGGTGATGGAAACAATTACTAACTGGATGTGAGAGTTAATCATTAATTAATGATACAGCTTCAGACCCTGAAAAGGGAGAAAACACCGGATGGATTTACAAGGGCGCTCATCTGTTGTTTAAATCCATGACTGTTGTGTCAGAAAGGAAGCGTAAAAAGTACTCGAGGCTTTTGCAGGACCTTAAAAAATGTGACTCGAGGTTTGAATTTGTTGGCAAAAAGAGGAGGAAGCCATTGAAGACAGAATGTGGGCGAGGACAGAAAACTTGGGAAAATATTTAAATTCTTCATGGCTTCCATCATTTCCTGGAACACTCCCCCAATATTTTATACAGTCCTCAAGGACATTAGAGATTATACTTGGGAAGTTCTGTGTTGGTGATGAACATTGTCAACACAGGTGTTGCTGTAGCCTGCCCTGCTGCCAAAATAGGCCAGTCCCGTGTTGTGCCATGTAAATGGCTGAAATAGACACAGTTAATTCAGAAAGGCATACCGCAGCCTCACATAGATGTTCCAGCGCTGGCCCTGGGACAGAGGCACTCAGGCCAGCACAGGCACGGCGCACATGAAAGCTAGCGCAATGTGCTGCTTGCAGTGCAGAAACTAGGAGCTGCCTGGAATGTGAAAAAATAATGCATTATTCACGAGAGAGATCAGCATTCAGCCTGGAACCAGCGGTGCTGACAAACTGCAGAGACTTTCCAGGAGCTGAATTAAGAAGGTTACTGCCTACTTGTGCTCCAAAAAGTCAAGACACGAAATAGCTAAATGTGAACCCTCTTTGGCTCGCTGTCAGATCTTACCTTTTCGGGCTTTGCAGGAAGCTTTTGGCAATCATAGCAGCGAGAAGTTCAGACTGGTGGAGTAGCCACAGAGCCTGCGCGCTGCTCTGCGTAACTGCAGCACAGCCGTCAACGTCAGGGGCCGGGGGGACTTCCACAGAGTCCACGAATGGTGACTAAGAGAAACCGCGCGCTCCTTCATTGTTCCCGAGAACTGTGTGCAAAGGTTTGGCTTTTTCACCCACTCTGCCTTTGAAAGACTGTCATGTGCCAGAAATCAAGAGAGAGATGAAAACTACTCGTCAATGGACTAAGAATAGAAACGCTGCCGAGAGCCAGGGGAGGCAGGGCTTTTTGTCAAGTCTGGTTTCGCTGAGTGGGGCCAACCTCCTGAGGTCATGCCGAAGTCAACAGTGGGAGGGACAGCGTCCTCCAGAAAGTGATTCAGAGCAGGAGGCTAATTCAGCTGCTCCGACTTGCTCTTCGGAGGACCACTGCCTGCAGTCATGAACACCAGCTTCACCAGCTAAACTTAGCTGCTGTGGATACAGATCGTGCTCTTTGAGACGTGCTGGCATCACTACTGTGAGAAATGTGGAGATTCCCAAATCCCACAGCCTGTGACGGCTTCAGCGTTTGTGCTGGAGCTGCATGCTGAACTTCCTCGGCACCCTTTCACCTCAGCTTCTCTCAGTCCAAAGACCTAAATCCTCGGAGTCACACTCGGGGTCCATTTTTCAGCTTGGAAAACTGGTATAGAAGGCAAAATATTATTCCTCTCTTCCAGTTAAAATTAATTAGGCACGCTCACAGGTGCTCATCCCTGGCTGATGTGAATATGGCGAGGACCAGCCTGCATTTCTCCACGACGTGGACAGGAAACGGGCCGCGCTGAGACCCAACTACAAATTTTCCATGAAAGAGTGAGAGGTCTAGAAATGGCCATATGCCAAGTGTCCGCCCTGAGCACAACCGGCTGGGAAGACCCGCAGCCCGTGAGGCGATGCCCCCACGGCCCAAGGAGGAAGACTGGCCCTTCTCTGTCCTGCACAGGACACTGCTAGTTCCTAACAGAGCAGCAGTTGCTGCCTCCTGAAAGCCAAGCGTCAAACGTGGACCTTAAATGTCACAGAAATATAGGGAAACCTCTCCGGCCATGAACTCTCTCAGAAAATACTACCTTTATGAAGAGAGTGACTATAAGAAAAATTGAATTTCGTGTTATCCGTAGCTTCCTAGCCTGAAAAGCCTCCCTTTCTTTTCCTGGTATGAGAAACTGTCTCTTGAGAGGACAATTTGCTCTTATGCTGCTCTGCAATTTCCTCCTTACCAGAAAGCTAAAGCCCCTCAGTCTCTCAAATCCACACAAATCAAACGCAGAGCAATTTTCAGGGATGTTTGTGGAAGGGAGCACCACAACCAGCACAGCCATGCAGGTGTTGTGATGGGAGCGGCAGCGGGCCAGGACCCCGAGTGTCCGCCTTGAGCAGAGCCACGGCCGCCACCGATGGCCTTGCTCGACGAGCTTGAGTCCTTGTCCTCCTTCTTCAAAACCTTGCTAAATGGTGGTGATGTACGCATACAATTGGCACACAAAGCCAAAGCCTTAAAAAGAAAGGTGATGCATCTTTCACTGATCATAGGCCAGCATAGCAAATACTTTCTTAACAGGGGTACAAAAATGGGTATTTTATTCTCAACTTGACAAACAAATCTAACTGCTGAATAGAAGAGAATACACAGTTTGATCTCTGTATCTAAATATTTTCTCTGGATAACTGTAAAGTGACTAAAACTAGATAAAAACGGAAATGAAATGTTTAATGGGAACAATACAACACCATGAGGAATACAGCTTAAGGAAAGCATACCTCACTGGTAACACTATGAATATAAATTTCTGCAGAAGCTCATCAATATATACTTTCTAAACCCATTTCAGGAAGATTGTGAACATGAACGAATATTTATATTGGGTCTGAGAAACACTGCTGTACTATGATGAAAGTTGGATTTCTTCGGATAAATACATCTATGCTTTATTCAGAATATGGAAGACTTACAGTGCCCTTCACTAGTCATTTCCACGCTCTTTGAAGCCATGCTTTTATAAATTTTCATAGGTAAGTAGCAACTGGTTACTTAGCAACTTTCACTACTTCTCTGAAGTGTGCTACCTATAAAGTACTCAAGGATTTGTCATCCTTTTTTAACATACTTGGCTCTTAAAAAAGCAATAACAAATGCAGATGAGTTGTCTGCAAGGCTGGTAGTCCAAGGATTCTGCAAACACTTTGCAAATGAATAACCCCATCCATCTGAGTAATGACACTATCTGTGTGTGAGGTTACTCCTCGGTGCATGCCTCACGGGCGACGGCCTACACGCAGACCTGAAAGGTGCACGCAGGCGACATAAGAAAGAGCACGACAGAAAGCAGCCCCATCGCCCCGAGCCTGCGGGGTGAATCCAGCGTCCCCTCCTCCCCTCTGCCCAGCCGCGTCAGTGATGCTCCCGGGCTTGGTGAGTGCAGAGATGCTGGCTGTGTCCCAAAAGAAAGAAGAGGCGGCAGTTACTTACCTGCAGCAAGAGGCACTTTTGGCAGCTGGACCTCAGAGCAGGTGTGGGGCCCCTCTCGTGCACTGCTGGGGATCTTCTCACTGCTGCCCGGGAGCCTCGGCCACCCCGTGCTCCTCAGCACGGGCACTGCGGCACGGCCAAGCCACTGCTGCCAGCACGGGTAGGTGCCTGCGTTAGCTGTGGGCTTGGAAAATGAGCAATGGAAAGCATGTTCATGGGGTTCTCGCTGGCTCAGTAAGCCCTACTACAGCCAGGTAAGCTTTGCATCCTTTCTTTGGAGCAGGTGGCAATGTGAATCGCCTGCACTGGACTGGCAAAAAGTAAACTGGATGCACACCTTTAGTAAAAGGTGACAGATTACTAGAGGAAGCAGGATCCACTCTAGACAGACAGGAGAAGCATCAGCTGCTACATGGATTTGAGATTGAAGGACTGCTCTCCCCACATTTGCCCGAGACCTAAGCCAAGGATCGCACGTTTAGCAAAAGGCAGTAGGTTGCCTCATCGTGCAGCCACTGCCGCGCAGCTGCTGCAGGCATGTTTTTAAAAGCAAGCTCCTTGTGTCCTGCTGAAGCGCCTTTGATCTTTGGAAGGAGTGGCTCGTGAGCTAATTAAGAACACACGGACACAGGGTATGACGCATTACGAGAGCCTCTCTGATGTGATGCTGTGGTCTTTCAATGAGCTGCGAATAGCCACAAAGAGGAAGGGAGATAATCTGAAAGACTTAGTCCTGTCACTGTCAGATCACAGAGACCGAGAAATAGCCACTGTAGCTTCTTTCCTCCCACCACCGGCCATGCCTTCTGATGCAAAACTCACAGGCTGATTATTCAGCTGACCATGGTAAGCACTATGTGCGTGCTGATGTATGACTTTGCATCCCAGGCACACAATATATACTGACCATTGGGGTCAAACTAAAGTGTGCTTCTGATGGGAAACAAAATCTGCAGGGACTTGTCTGTTCTCAGTCAGCAAGATGTTCCCTATGATGTTAATACGATCTGTTCCTTCCATTTTCCAAGAGCTTATGTAGGAAAGTAAGAATAGGACGTTCCCTGGGGGTATCACTTCTGAGCTGGAGGACAAGAAGAAAAGCAAACCTTACCTCCCAGATCTAAGACATGCACTTTTTTTTTTTTTTTTATCTTCTTGGGTCTAGCATTGGAAAAAAACAAACAACTTTTCTGAACGAAAAAAACAACACCGGCAATAAAAAATGTTATCTCCTACCTACAGCAACAAGCATGTGCTGTTCTGTAACAAGTTCATGCAAGAAGCGTCACTTGAGAGGAGCAAGAACCATGAGAAGCACAGGCTGGCTCACAGGTGGGTGCAGGAGGCACAGGCAATGTGCCCCTCGTATCTGATGCCACTGGCAGAGCAGTGAGGCTTCTTGAATTTCACGTTCCTTCATCCTCAGAAGGTTCACAACAGCAGTGCCAAATTTACAGACCTGTCAGCTGAGTAGCATGCACTGTTGTGGGTGACACAGCGACGCTCTCTGCTGTACGTTGTGGCTCTCCCTGTGGGCAGAACGAGCAGTGGCAGCACTGCAGCCCTGGCTGAGCTGGTGGCCACCACAGTGGCCAGCAGGGAGCTGAGACGTCAGGCACACAACACACGACATGCAGCAGCACACGCTGCATGGGATCTGTTCAGAAGCGCAGAGAATGCGACCAGTTAACCTGATAAACACCAGCTCCGTAAAGATCTAGGCTTTTCCCTTATCCCCTTCTCTAGGGAATCCCAGCGCTTGCAGCCTTGATCTTCTCACCCTTCATTTCAGAAATGTCTCTTGCTGTCTGACCCAGCTGCCTTGACAGTTCCCACGTTCCCCATTACCACCTCAGAGCATCCACAGGAAGAAAACTGCCCTGCTCCAGACGAAATTAAAGCTGCGCTTGGCTGCGGAGGTCTGGCAGCTTGCAGACGGGGATGCAGAAGAGCCTGGGCCTCTGTATCCAGCAGCCTTCAGAGGAATCCATCAGTAAGCGGGCTTCCCTGCGGCACTGCCCCGAGCAGGTGGAAAAGAGATGGGAGTAAGCAGAACAAATCCTGGCCAAAGGGCTTCTCTCCGTTCTCCAGCCATGTGAGCGTGGGTGGCTTGAAGGCCACTGCTAGAGCAGTGTGGCTGGACTGACCGGTCTCTGATTCGGAGTCCGGTGCTGGCATTTATCAACTTATCAAATCTCCTATGAGGATTCGCTGGTGATGACCAAGGTCACTACCAACAGTCTCTAAACAGCGATCACCAGCTGGTTTTAGGTATGAAGTAGTACGGAGCTGGGAAAGACGTTCTGGACAGTCAAAACTGATCTCTTATCACAGATACCCACAGCGTGTAACTGCTATAAACCCAGTGAGCACTTCGGCAATGGCTTCCCTGGTAGGGAGGCTGGACATGACAGTGCTCAGAGATCTTCTTGGTTTCTTCCTCGCAGCCTTTGCCGAAGGCCACTCCTCTAGTCGAAGGAGAGGAAAATACCACGAGGAACCTCCTAATGTCACAGGTGATGTGTTGTCTGCTACCATTACTGAGAACAGAAGTAAGACTTTGGATCTGAAATTGATGCCAAAGAGTTTTCCATCAGGCTGTAGGTTTGTCCTTGGTATCAGCAGCGGAAGATTTGGAGATCGGAGGTTTCAGTTCCTCTGCACCGAGGAGAAGGAATGTGTAGAGGGATGTCTAAAGATACAGGCCGGACTTGGGCGAGCCTGACTGTCAGCATCCAGCTCACAGAGGTCAAAGACAACGAGTGAGGCTGTTCATCGGTGGGTGAAAGAGACCATAAGAGTCTTTGAGAGCAATAATTGGAGCTAAGAAATTGATAACTTGATCTCACCAAGAGAGGCAGTAAGGCCCACGGCTGCCATGCCCCCCGTGACTGCGATGAGGCAGAGCGCACCTGACATCTGGATGCGCGGCACTGCTCTGCAGAGCCCTGCTTGTACAGGCACCAGTGCCAAGAGCATTCATAATGGCATAACCCAACTAACACGATTTAGATCTCCTGGAATTCTGTAGTTTATTTAATCCGATGAACTCATTAATGTTGTCAGAAACACAGAATTAAATCGTCAATGATCTGGAGAACTGCAGCCCCTAGAAGCAAACACGTAGTGTTTTCAAATAAGTACAGATGAACAGGGTTTGACTGCACCAAGGCTGCACATCTGCTTTTTTTTTCAGCCCCAGGAGGCTACTGGAATTCAGATCTTTCTTAAAACATGCACCCCCCCACTCTCACTGGTGAATTTATTTCAACAGAGAAAGGTTCAGGGAAAAGAAAATTAATTTTCACATTAGCAGACTTTTTCTTAAACTACATTAGTCAAAATACTGAGATTTTCTCTTTCTCTGCTATTTTAATTCTTTGTGGATTTAGGCACATCTGCTTTGGGCTTTCAAAATTATAGGGATATTTACAGTAGTCAAACTAAATCACAAATACAATACAAGCATTTCTCTCTAAACCGAATTTGGATTACCTGATGATTTTAATAGTTAGAACAACTTTCACTTCACTTTGATAAATAAAACCCCCAAGAGGTTTCAGTTTGAAAGCATCATGAAAGACACAATGTACAGCTGGAACAGATATTTCATACAGACTCTTAGGTAAGACTATTTTGATCTAGCACTAAGGATAAATTGATTCCAGGTATGTGTTTTTTTTTTTTTTATTTCTGCAGTATGGTGTAATATTTACACCGATGTTTGACTATGTAGAAGTATTTTGATTTTTTTGATAGTTACGTTGTAAATACATGTTGTTGCAGTGCAGAAGCCATCACTGTACAAGAGGAAGCTATCACTATAATGGCTAACATAACATCTGAGTAAGCAAATATTGAACCTCATCATTTCCAAGGTCTTGAATTCATAATATTTCTTTAATACTAAACAGCACTACATCTGTATTTTTGAGGTTTCTTTATCTTACTACTAGCATGCTTCGAATCAGCTATAACTACCAAAAAAAAAAAAAAGAAAGGTAGAACAGAACACTCAGATCAAAGATTTTACCCTCTTGGAATGCTGCTGAGCATCACAGATAGTTCTGCCTGCCAGCTAGCTCCACGGCCAGCAGGGAAGGCTTCCAACCACCGCCCAGCCAAGCTGCAAATAAGCTCGAGCAAGCTCTGCAAAGATCTCACAGCTGCTCGACCAGGGATGCTCTTCGAGGATAATTGAGTCCACACCAATGTGACAACAGTGAGGTAGACGCTGAAGGGAAATCCTTTCTCTAGATGCCTCACACTCTTCAAAACCAGGCTCACTGGCACGCAACTCGTTGGGGTACATTATTAAATTAGACTTCAGTGACAAACTTCTGGTTTGAGATAGCGTTTTGTGTTGACAATTATGGGGTTGTGTCTTCTCATATCTCTTTAATTTGCTCAAAGTCAGAGTGCAAAAGTGTATTTGTGGGCTGGGGAAATAGAGAACAAATTGGAGAGAGGCCAATAACCCAGAAGAAACTACCAACTTCAAAAAGATAGAAGTTTACTACACAGTTAGTAAAGAGTGATTTATGCTCAAAGGGATTATTTTGTTGTATCAGACCATACCTAAACTCTTGTGCTGCATATAACATGCTTTAACAAGATGTTTCAGGACTCCCTTTGAAAAAGACAGCCCTTATAAAGAGAGGAGATGGAAAAAGGGATAGCTCCTTACAAAGGGAAGGGCCAAAATGAAGCAATAAAGTCTGTGTAACAGATGATGAAATGAGCCCCAAATTGCTGCCATCTGTTAGCAACCTTTGCCCAGTGAAATGAATTTCATGTGAGGTCAAGAAATCCCAAACTGCTATTTCCTCATTACTATTAATAAGGGCCAGGTGCCATATAAACCAATGCTGGATCCAGATGTCCTTCATGTGGCTTTGATTACCCTTCTATGCTTCCATAATGATAAGAGGGAAAGTATTACAAATGCTCACACAGAAACACATTTAATATTAATTCCTCTGCAATTGAATTACTGGGGATTAACAGTGTTATACACCTTCCATTCTAACAAATGTTTAGAGTTCAGCTATGTGGATGTAACTCCTGCAAGGTGTAGAGCAGGCTGCCCTTAAGAACCAAGTTGCAGTATGTGCTGTTGCAACGGGGGCCTCTTCCATATTTTTCATGATTGTGTATGAGAACCAGTTCTTTCTACAAGTGACAGCCAAGATACAAGCAACAGTTCTCATTTGAATTTCATCAACAGCTTGTTGGATAGTCTTGAATGTCTAAAAAAGTATCAGTTTTCCCCGTCTCTGAAATGGACACACTCAATTTGATCCAGAGAGATGTGAAGATGTACAGTTTTGTAGTTCGGTTAAGATTAAAATGCTACAGATACGCATATACACTATTTATGGCATCAGTCAGTTGTATTTGGGTGCCAATCCAGTGCTACAGCACAGCAGAAGGAATTAGTGATTGCAGAGAATTAAGCGTACACTGAGGCATATCCTGAAGGAGTATGCACGCACTGTCTGCACTTAAGCTTATTTACATACTAGATCAGGTCCTTGATTATAAAGTCAAGAAAAATTTGCTTTAGAACAGTCAGCATGGGTACGAAATTCAGCTGGGAAGCATACAAGCATTTCACATTCTGGACTCTCCATGGATAATCATATAACCAGTTGCAATCTACACTCAAAGAAACTATGGCAAAATAAATTATTCCTGAATTCTGTCTTCTAACTTTCAGTCTTGCCAAACTCATCATCGGCATCACATTTCCTACGGACTAAACAAACATCAAGTGAAATTCAACCCTGCCAAACACATGCAAATCCTTGCAGTATATCTCTCCAGTCATCTTAATGATATCTCCACAACAAAAACACAAAATCTGTATGCTCATGAATATCTACCCCAAAATGTGGCAACAAATGTTTTGGTGGAAACATGCATGTGAAATGAAAAATACCACTAACACACCACAATGGATTCTCATGAAGAAGCAAAAAAGGACAGAAACACCCACTTAGCGGGAGAATATATGCCACAAAAAAACACCAACCACATTCTGACCTTGCATATGAGATCTTCAATGGCGACCTATGAAATATTCCTACAGAATAAGCCTAAGCACTGGATTCACAATTCTAAACAATCATTGATTCTGGCGGGACACTGCTTATTGTCCTTTATAACCTCTCTGATCTGCTCTTACATGAACCATCCCCGTCTGCACTGCTGCAAAGGGGCACGCAGCTGACTGCTGGTGTGCCCTCTCTGATCCAGAGGTGCTAGCTGGCTGCTTTCTGCCACGCAGTTTAAGTGGCTGCCCTAAAAGAATCACTCTAAGGAACTGCGCCTAGCCTCTTCCAGGCTGGATTTGTACTTCTTGAAGATCTGATGCAAGGTCAATGAAGGTGTAGTTACAAGAATTTCTGGCTTCATCTTTTTCTAGGAACGCTGTCTTTAATTAGGGCAGTTCAGTGCTCTGATTTGGAGCATGGCCCCTCAGAAACTGTAAGAACATAATTGCTGGAGCACTGAATATTGGCACAGGAAAAGGAATGTTTCAAGCTGGCTTTGCTGTTGAAGTCAGCTTATTGTAAAGCTGACTTAACCCTCAGTCTGACTTAACCCTGGACTGACTTAACCCTTGGTCCAGAACTCTGCTTTATCCATCTACATCAGATAGTCCCGTAAAGCAGAACCGTCTCTCCTTTTGGTTCCTCATCAAAATATAAACCTTAAAATTAAAATGTCGGTTTTATTGCAAGAAAATCTGTGTATTTGAAAAATATTTCTAAACTGCTAAAAGCAAAATTTCTCATACAGTGACTTGTAGAAAAAAAGCTGTTGTTAATACACCCCAGACTGACAGTCCATGCTCACACACCTCCCAGACACTGTTCTGACTCTGCAGCCTCTCGGGCATCGTCTGCCCTACACGTTACTCACATCAGAACCGCAGAGACGGCTCGGATCTGGTGGCGGTGATTAGCTCCAGCCCTGCTCCCGTGCACCCCTGCACCCAAGGTATGCGTAGGCCTGGAGACACGATGTTATGCATGCAGACTGCTGCTTTGGCAGGACGTGGTGGCCCCGTTACAGACGCTGCTGGGGTTGCGGGTGCCCCGACGCCGGGTGCCCCAAGGGGTGGGAGCGGTGTGCGATGGCACTGGCGGTCCTGCAGAGCAGCTGAGGTCTGAGGGGATGACTGGCCCCAGCAGGCCAGCCCCCAGCTGACCTCCGGGTCCCTTCCAGCCTCAACCACTCCGGGAGTCTGTGCTAACTCCAGGCAACGCCGTGGTTTCTGCAGCAGCTCCCCCAGTCTCCAGGTACTTCCTAGGGCATGCCGCGACGCCTGAGCAGGCTCCGTACTCCTGTGTTGGTGCCGAAGGACCCTCTGAGACCCTGGGCCTCCTGGGGAGTGCAGGAGCATCCCCTAGGCCTGCTGAAGGTCTTCTGGGCCTGCAGGGCAGGTGCTTAACCTCAGTTAGGGGGGCTGGCAAAGTGCTAAGGCATGAGACTGTCTGCACTGCCTCCCCCTTGTACGACCCGGGTTCTTCAGTGCCTGGGGCATCCCGGGGTCTGCTGCAGAAATGGTGGAGACGTGGCTGTATGTAACTGCCCGAAGGAATGTACCAGACAGGTGCCACCTCACCATCAGCTCTCACACGCTTTTGTACACACAACCTCCCTACAGAGCCCTGTCCTCACACCCCAGGGCACGGGGCTGGCCTTGGGACCGTCCGTATGGGATGACCCGCTAGCGAAGCGTTGCGCAGACCAGCCCTCAGTCAGTCCACCTGGACGAAACCCACCTCAACACCCTTCGTTCCACCGCAGCCTGCAGCCGACAAGCCAACGGCGGTGCCACGACTTTCAGCAGCGCACAGCACGCTTTCTTGAAGCAAGAAGGCTGCTCCTGCTGCCATGCTTCCAAGTTATCAACATCAAAATGGGCCAGAAGGAGGGGAAATGCCCTGAATACAGAAATAACCTCTTGGGGCTCCTGGAGCCTCTCTGACCACACGTGATGTGACCAAGCCTTGACTTTCCTTATGACCGCCCACGATACACCTATAGTACCTGCTTTGCACGAGTACTGTGCACTCCAGTGCAGACACTGTAGGACTGTTTCCTTTCTAATTCTGTTTTTGCAAATAATGTGTATTAAAACAAACAAGCAAGCAAACAATCAGAAACCTCCAGAAGATCAAAAACTGAAAATGTTCATGCTGGGCAGCCTCTTGACAGAGGATCTGTTTAGAAAATAAAAAACCCTTCAGCATTTTCTGAAGTGCATAAGAATGAATAAGCATATTTTTCCCCCAAGTCAAAAGCAAGTGTAGCCACAATGCTTTTGTACAGAGCTTTGTTAAAAATGGTAGCAGCTTAAAAGTTCAAACTTGGCATACGTGTCTTTCTCAGCGAAGGCAAGACTTGGAAAACATAAAACTGAACAAACTCCTGCCTGTTTCTGGCTGTGCAATCCAAAATGTGATTAAGTACAGTGGAATGCGATTCAGGGAAGACATGAATGGAGGGGGTACTCCGCATAAATGGTTCTACGTTATGGCTGTTACCTCCTAATGGGACAGCAGGAACATATGAAAAATCACTTTTCCGTGACAAGTTTCTCAACTGCTATTTTTGAAAATATCTCTGGTTACTACACATCAGAAATAAAAACATCTAAGTGCTCTCTACTGTTTTAGTTTGCCTTGCGTGCTTGGCAGCACTTAATCACTCATGCTGCTTGTGCACCCTCCGAACTGGGGCAGCGTGGCTGGACCCCTCCTGGGCTGTTCCCAGACAAGCGTCAGGAGAGGACCTCGCGCCCCTTCACTGCCCGCTTCAAGCAGGGCACTGCTCTCGGAAGGCTCTGGCAGACCCGTGCGTTGTCTGGCCTCCACCATCCACTACACACAGCACTAGAAAGAAAAGCAGCAACCCACTTTCATCCGCTGCCGCCTGAGCCGTGCTCAATCCTCTTAGCTCTGCCCTCCAAGCTCGACACAGATGGAGAGTGCAGCAGGGGAGGGCTGAGTGGGCCCAGGGAAACTTGTTAAAGCCTTGCTGCTCGGGGTGGGGAGCAGCATTTTCTTTCTCTTCAGACAGAAACCAGGTCTTCTGTAGACATCGGCTGCACACCTCGGTCTACATTTCAGCGCACTCACACAATTGCCATAGGAAGCGCCTTCGTGTCACTCAGAGACGTTTCTCTTACCTGACGTTCAACCACCACAGGGCAGTGTGATCCGTCTGAGCAAACAGACTTCCAGGAACGTAATCCTGATGCACAGCCATGGCTACTCACTCCTTGTAGCCAAGAACGTCATCTGCTATGGGCAGTGCTAGCAGTTAACGAGCAGGGGAAAGTCTTCTCCTCTTCAGTACCAGATGTCAGCACAGACCTAGCCCACCTTTCTGAGATGTGTACTGATACATGAACCCCACGGGGACAGACACCCCACTCCTGATATGACTTCAAACACTTAACATCTAAATGACTCTTTCAGGAGCTTTTCTTAGTTCGGTATCTTTCAGGAGACCCATAAACATGGCTCCTCGTGTGGAGGCACAAACTCAAAGCTTACTCTAAAGCTGTCTGTCTATATTAGTGAACTGAACCATGCCCAGGAGTGTTTCTGGCACTGGAACAAAGTAATTTACAGTATTAAAGTGTCAGAACGCTCCCTGGCACGGTTTTAACACATCTCAGCTACCACATTCCCCAGCAATTCCCAGGCACACTGCAGGAATCATTCCCAATACTGCATGCAGCCACCAGGTCTTGGAGACTAAGAAAATCTGCTAGCAGAGGCAGGCATTTTCATGCCAGTTGGCCTCGGTGTCAGAGAACTTTTCCGTGTGTGTTCACTAGTACAGACCTAGCCTGCAAGTCTCAGGAACTGCTACCATTTTTTTCAGCTTAACCAGAGAAGGCATTTAAGGCTGCCAGCGTGGTAGGCAACTAGATTTTGTCTTTTTCCTAAGTTTATCCTGAACAGCATCATGTTACATAGAACAGGATTATTCTATGTTAAGCTACTTGAGCTATTCACTCCTAGAAGGTGATCTTCCACTTATTTCAGAGAGGCTCTTTAGTTATGAGTATGAATGATTATCTTTCAAGCAAGTTGGGTCACGTTAGCCATATAGCTGGCAGACACGATCCATCAATGCTGAGAGCTTGGAATCATCCACAGAGACCAAAGGCACACCCTGGAAACCAAGGGGGGCCACGCAGTACAAGAAGGCAGAGGACTTGCAGTGCTTAGGCATCAGGAGGAATTCTTCGTATTTTTGTTAAAATGCACCAGTGCATGGTGATGGGGGTCACCCAGCCATGCATCAGTGACCCACTCTGGAGAGGTGAATTAAGACCTCTGGATGCAGCAAAGACAGACACAAATTTGGACAGCAGTCTCATATTCAGACATCAACACGATGAGACTTCAGCCATTATACGTTCCTCAAGGTTAGGAATTCCCCCCTACCAGGTTTCTACAGCTCTTGGGAAGAAAGACAGGTATCACCCTAGCTTGTTGTCTGGGATCAGTTTTGCTACAGCTGTTGGTTACGAAGGTTCACCACAGAAAAGGTATGTGCACTGCAAATGAGGTGAAGAGGTACTGCTGCCCCTGCACCTCTCATGCTGAGTACAAGTTATCATGTACACCTAGCGAAGGTAGGAAAACTGGGACTCCTAACAGCCCATCCACCGGGCTAAGGAGCAATCCTCCCACGATTTCCACAACTTCAAGAGGACTATTTGGTGTCAGCATGTCCACTTCTCCTGATTGGTAATATAACCTCAAAATTCATGAGCCTCATCTGCTCTGCAACACCGCATGGTTCCCACCATCTTCAGAAAGGAAAAGATTTCCATTCCAGTGTTTAAGCACTCCCATGTGAGCTCCTTTGCTGTGAAGCCATTTCTGTGCCTGTTTGGCATTAGAGAAGTTCTCTTGCGTTGGATTATGAGTGCTTGATGCTCTTCTGGGTTTGTTGTATGTATTATTGTACTACATGCCAAAGACATGATACATGTGATGTACATCTTTGTGAATTCCTTTAACGTTCTTCTGAATAGTGAACAGTACAGCTCCAATGGCTGTTCATTTGACTATAAAACAAAGGTTTTAATATTTAGCAGATTATTTAAGCCTCTCACCAGCTGTGACATGAAAATGGTCCTGTTGTAAATTAAGATCTATGCTGGAAATGATCTTTATTAGCTGGGACGCAACAATCTTAGAAGTAATAGAAAATGGTGTGATGGACTATGAATACCTTGTGGCTCAATACCCCATTACTCCAATATCTCTACACAATGCATTTTTCCTCGAGGGTGTAACCAGGACTGGCCCAAGTGATTTGAAGGAGCAGCCCTGTGAAGGGAAAGGCAGTAAAGAAACTTTTGAAATCTTGATGGAAAATCAACTCTGAACCAGGATCAGAAATAGTGGACCTCTCATGATACACATTCCCTATAGCTTGCTATGATATTCAAGCCAGACTGGCCAAGACAGCCATAGCTTTTTGGCCTACTGAGGACATTTTTGTGTCTCAGATGTCACTGTGCTCACCTAGCCTTCTGCTGGAGATGAAAGTCCATTTCCACGCAGTTTTCTGTAGGTACTTGGTAGTAGCCTCAGCAGCCAAGTAAATTTTTATTGCCCTGCCACTGGCAGTGAAGATCTCTCCTCAGTGCTTACATGTGCAATCACTCTGGCTGCAAATATATGAGCAAAGCCTAGCTTGCTCCTCTTGGCTATGCGTCTTGATGCACTAGGTGGAATGCTGGCTCATGATGACAGTCAAAATGTCCATGCTAGCCTGGGTATGTTCAGCCCTTGGAATGTGTGTAGGTTTCCTTAAATGCAGAATGAACAAGATAACTTCTTCAGGAAGTCTTTTTTGCTGGCCAAGAAACTTGCTTGAATATAGCCAAGACAACTGATCCTCTCTGCCCCATCTCTACCTGTTGCTGGCAATACGGAGAAGGCAGAATGGGACTTGCAGCTTTAGCAGCGAAGGGAAATCAGAAATTCCTGAAGTGGGTGCTGATGCTACTGCTTTTGATGTGCAGCCAGTCCTGAATCAGTGACTGTTCTGTTGATTTGTCTCTTATTTACCTTAATCCTTCATGTAAATTCAGGTTGCCACCACATACTGAAGCCATCTCATCAAGGGGTGAGAGGACCATCCCTCTAGATCACTAGGGCACTTGGGTCTTCTCTTCCACAGGACCCAGACAGCGTTCCCCACTGCCCCTCACTCATGGGCCAGCTGTTTGTGGACTAGATTGTAGGCCTTTGCAAAGTACTAATCAGACGAGGCTCTTTTTCCAAGCCTGATGTTGTGGACACAGGATGGGGCTGGCTGAGCGCACGCTGCACTGGTATCCTTCCCAAGCTACTCTAGGGTTTTATATGCTTATGTAGAGGGAAGATGCAACTCTACAACCACCAAAACTGGCAGAGGTTCTAAAGGACAGTGTAATGTTTGATAATATTCTTGAAGTTCTTCAGTTGGCTGTGTTTCTTTAAGCTGAGATCTCACACCCAGCCAGCCCTGTGTTCAAGTATGCCTGTTATTGGAGAAAACGGATGACATGAAGCCCTGAAGACATTTAGAAGCGAGAGTATGGTCCAATGAATTCTTTTGGACCTCAAACTGGAGATATGCCATCACCTCCTTTCCAAAACAGTACAGACACCAACTCACAGAGTTGTTACCAATGCACAAAGTCCAGCTGGAGGCCAGTCACCAGTGGTGTGCATCAAGATTTGATACTGGGGCCAGTACTGTTTAAGATCTTCAGTAATGACCTAGATGATAGGACAGCACACATCCTCAACAAGTTGGCAGACACTACAAAACCAGGAGGAGTGGCTGATAGACCAGATGGTTGGACTGCCATTCAGAGATCTCTGAATCCCTCTAGAGAAACAGGCGGATAGGGACCTCACCAAGTTCAACCCAGAGAGCAAAGTCCTGCTCCTGGGAAGGAATAACCCCATGCACCAGTGTGCTCTGGGGGCTAGCTGGCTGGAAACCAGCTTGGCAGAAAAACACCTGAGGTCCTGTCGACAACAAGTCAAACAGCAATGCACCATTCCAGCAAAAAATTCAACAGCATCCTGAACCGTGCTGGAAACAGTGCTGGCAGCAGGGTGAAGGAGGCAATCCTTCCCCTCTCCTCAGAAATGGTGAGGCTCCATCCAGGGTGCTGCGGCCAGTTCTGGACAACCCAGTACAAGAAAGATACAAAGCAAGACTGGAGCAAGTCTGAAGAACAGCCAAAAACTATGACGAAGAAGTAGTGCATCTGCCTTATGAAGAGAGGCTGAAAGAGCTGGGACTGTTTAATGTGAAAAACAGGATGATCAAGGGGACGTTAACAATGAGTACTAATCCCCGATGGAAGAGAGTAAGAAAACAGAGCCGGACTCTTCTTGGTGTTATCCAGTGAAAAGACCAGAGGTAACGGGACACATGGAAATACAGGAATTTCCCATTAAACATAAAGAAAAAAACTTTCTTACGGTGAGGCTGGTGAAGCACTAGTACCAGTTGCCCAGAGAGGTTGTGGAGTCTCCAGTTTCCGAGATACTCAAAACCTGATCAGAAAAGATCCTGAGCTGCCTGCTCTAGTTGACCCTGCTTTGAGCATAAGAGGTAGGTTAGATGATCTCCAGAGGTCCCTTCCCACCTCAGCTATTCTGTGATTTCTACAACTGTGTGTTTCTTAGCCAAGTGGCACACTGCGCCCTGAGACTTCCATCTTTTCCAGGCTGCACCTTTACAGTTAGGAGCAGAGCAAGGCCAGGCTATTTCAGCCCATGCAAATATAAGGATGTAAAGTTTCAGTTCCTACAGATCAGTTATGTGCTCTTTGGCTGGCCAAAATCTGCTTTCTTGAGTTTCAAATCCTTTCTGGCTCATTCATCACTGATTCCAACAGAATGGGACTGGGAAGTGTAACAATGTATTGACGTTACTTTAGCAGTCAGTTTTGGCTCTCTTATCCTCTTACCAACACAGTGCTCCAGGGAGAGAAGGGAAGAAAAATTGGGCAAGTTCTTCCTTTGATCTCATATTTACCCTTTTTCTATATCCATAATCAGGATGAAAAATCACAGCAGAGGAAAAACAAGCTAATAAAATTCTGCATCTCCATGTAGATGATTATTCCTAGCAATGATGCTGGGTAAGAGAATGACTTGCGATACAACATTCCACTTGCACAGTATGAAGTGGGAGGACAGGGACTGTGGTGTGTTGGTTGCTTTCCCTTCTCCAGGAAATTCCTTGAAGATCACTGCCACATGCTGCAATCTGGTCCCTTCATTAAGCCAAAGAATTTCTGCAAGGTACCTTAGCAAACCCAGGGATAAATCTTCCCTGGCAGCATCAACTAAAGATGAACTAGGCTCCAACTGAAGATGCGCACTTACCACTATCTTCTTTTTAAGTTGATGACAGTATTTTAATAAATAGCCATCCAGGAGTCACCAAAAGCCAATTTCAGCACATGTAGTATTGAAGTGTTCTCAGCAATTGAAGTTAACCAGAAATATACATTTCATTACAAAAAAAAAAAGTCACAAGAATTTCTAATTCATGTAATGTATCTGACAACATTTAACAACAACAAAATAAAGCCAATGGGAAACACAGGACTAATTTTCATTAATGCTTTGTGTACAAAGAAAAACACGCTCAAAAATGCTGAAAAAATGTTTTGTTGGAGAGAAGACACTGAACATCTGGTTATTTCTGAGAAAAGCAAAAGGGCTCCCTCTGGAGTGGATTCGGAAATTAACACAGGATTCAGATTTTAATAGGTGGGCAGAGAAAATGAACATCAGTAAAAAGTAAATGCATTCTTGTCTCTTGTTAGTTTACTCATCCTGTTTACAATGAGCATACTGGGACTAATTCAAGGAGACTATATCATGATTGAATGATATGGATCCATGCCTAGAATATTAAGTCATTAATTAGTTTTCATGCATGGACTTGCATGTGGCAAAGAGGCAAATTAAGGATACCTGAAGAGACAAGAAAGCTTTCTTAGTATGGAAAGCACTCTAAAGAATCTCTGAGAAAATAAATTTTGAAGCCAGCTGAGAATCCACATTTCAACCCTGGATGGTCATGCACAATTCTACAAAAAACTAATGAATACAGTCACCGCTTGTGTGCCCATGGCAATCAGCTCAATGTGAAAGTGATAGTGGAATAACTTTAAGGACATACACAAAAACATGCTCTACTGGATAATCATGAAGGCTGCTTTCAAATTCAGATGTGAGAAAGACCCCGCATTCCGGTGGTTTATTTACATACAAGCCAATTAACAGAAAATTGTATTTTCATGCAGTAAGAAAAAAGTTAGATCACCTACAAACTGAAGTCAACTTACTGCCTGTTTTTGCTCTTCTTCCTATAATCGTTGGCAAAAGAAAAAGGTGAAGAGAGAAACAGGGTAGATTAATTATTGTACTATAAGGAAACATACATACACAAAATCTATAACAGATCCAATGAAAGAACAGAACATGGCAAATTGTAGAAACATCTGTAGACACAAACGGAAACAAGGAAGTTAGATGTAACTGCTGTGGCGGGAAAGCAAAGATGTAATTTGTTCCATTCTCAAAAGACGACTCTTGTCTAAAATGGCCACCAGTATTTGGGAAAGTTGAAAACGTGGAATGGATGTTACTGTGATCTTTGCTTGAAGCAGAACCTGTACTGGTGTCTCTTCCTATCCTAGACTCAGAAATGACTCTCTAGTTGTTTTCAAGACAATCTTACTTTCAGTCTAGAAATATCAGACTACCATTCTCAAAAGTCTGGAAACACCCTTTGAAGTGTGCAATCAATGCAATGCATTTGGTTTCCTGCATGCACAAATCTGCCATCACAAAGACCAAAACTGTCATAACGTGAGAGCTAAAATATCACCTTTTTTATCACAGAGTGACCACTAGCACTGGACCTGCAGTGACCTCTGCAGATCAGATTTCAAAAGGGCAAATTAAAGAGCGGCAGGCAATCAGATCTAGAATGGGAGGAGAGAAACTGGGAGACAAACACCAAAGATATGGGGTAAGCAAAAAGAGAGAACAATTTCATTGTTGCAATGCAACTTCTATCAGTATAGATCACTGCTAATTTGAAAGACCAAAAATAGTGAAATATGGATGAATTTATCAGCTTTTGAATCAGAGAAATGTATGCTATGATCCTCCTGGGCCCGCAGAATCGCACTAACTTCAACTATACATACTTTTTTGGGTATGAGCAAAATATCATATACTGAGAGTTTCTTTTACAATTCAAATGTTTTCATAAATGTTGTCCTCACCTATACAACAATGGGAACACCATTTTGAGCTCTACAGGCTGTTCTGTCACGTGGGCTTGGTTGTGTGGAGGAGCATGGCAGCTGTAGTGTGGTAGCAACAGTGTGCATTAGAAAGACAGGTTGGCAGCATGTTTTTTGAGTACTCTTGTGTTTGCAGAATTAGTAATTACAGCTTTTTCAGGGTAACAGTGTGTGTTCCCTCCAACAGTGGCTTTGCACGGAGTGGCAGTGCAGTGAGCAGCAGGACCACTCCCCAGCACATCTCCCCAGAAACTCAGTTCATGGAATTAAAATTCATGGAATAGATGTTGCTTCTGACCTTGAGATCTATGAACCCATTTATCTACCTTCCCTCATTTATTTCCTGTCTGAGTAGGACTAACCAGTCTCTGTCCCCTAATTTGGAGTAGCTTCTTTTCACTGACCACTACACCAAAAGATAAAGATGTGCTCCTGACTGTGCACTGAGGGCACTACAGAGATACACTGGAAGTGACCGCAGAGATGTACAGTAACACATAACCTCATCACTCCACATTTCTGAGCAGATATTTCTGTTTTTTTCTCCCAAGATGTGGGGTGGTTCAGGTACATATTTAGGCACTGATGTAGCAGATGTAGGGCACGGTGTCACTGAACCATGAATCAACATCGGCTGCGGAGGCCACGGCTGCCCTCCCCATGCTCCCACATGTTTCCAGTTGTTCCTTCTACAAGCACAGGGACTCACAGGACCAGATGGTGAGCCAGGTCAGGGAAAAGATCGTAAACGATCTCCACTCTACAAAAAAGTTGTTAGTTTGAAAAATGAGGCTTTAGCATTAACTACAGATGTGAAAAAAAATCTCAAGAGACGTGGAGCTTTGCTAGAAAGAACCGAGCAGTTATTAGATAAATCATCAAATCAGCTAGTGAGGAAATTACCATTGAGGAAATGGAAAAAAGTGATATGGGATATGTCTGCAGAATATCGTTGTAGCTTAAGGCAAAAACCCTGCAAGAAGGCAGACAATCATCACTGCCGACTACTTATTAGAAGAGTGTCAGCTAATGGCACTAGGTGATTAAAGTCTTCAGAAGAAAAGACAGAAAGGTAAGCCCGCGGCCTGGATGAGGAGAAGATAAAAAGCATTGAAGGGAGGCACTGGCGACACCACTGGCAGATAACTGGCCACCGTGCAGCTTGGGTGGACAGGAGGCCTCTCATGTGCAAGGGCCTGGTCTGCTTCTGCCTAACTAGAGATGGCCGGAGCTGCCGGGGGACGTGGGAGCCGCGGGCGGCACCACAGCGGCCGCTGCAGGAGCCCTTCAGGTGCAAGGCCCTGGTCTTCGCCTCAGCTGCACGCGGGCCTGCTCTCTGGCATGACCTGCACATCCACGCTGTTATCACCTCTCATCACCCAGACTGGGACGGCCTGGGATGGCTGGTAGCACTGCTGTGACCACACGCAGCACCTCTCCCACAGCCCGTGGGTGCCGTCCGAGGAACGCTGCCCTGCACTAACAGACTGGCCCAGAGTTCAAAGGCTCAAAGGGTTTCAGAGAGCGTTGGACAGTGCAACCAAAACGCCACCGACGACACTTGGTGAAGAGCTGAAGGACCTGAACTCCTCCAGGACAAACCACCCACAGTTGCCTACACCTTGGTACCTGCGGCCTCCTGAGTGCCGCAGCACAGAGCGCAGCTCCTGGAGACCAAAAACAAAGAAAAGGTTGAGGAGCACACACTGTGTGAAGAGCAACCCGGGTGCATGTTGCAGGAGTGTGGGCAGATGGCTGTGCTGGCTAACAAACATCAGAGCGGGACGTGAATTGCGGGGGTTCGATTGCCCCTACACACGACCAAGCCAGCTGAGGGCCTCTCTGTCCCTGAGGCCGCCATCACAGCACGGGTCAGCCCTCGCAGCTGGAGGACCTGCCCCAGCGCCACAGGGAGAGAAACTGCCTGCACCAAGCTTTAAACCGAGCAATTTTTCAGAACAGAGAGAAGTTATAAATGAAAATGAAGGAAAATGCAGAGATCAAAATATGTAACAAAGATGTAAAGGAAGTCTGTTAAAAATAGTGTTAGATAAATCACCAGAGTAGACTACAGTGATAACTCGTCTTGCATTGAACAGGGTTCATTTTACATAACGTCCCCATTGAAAACAAAGGCGTCCAATATCAATTAATCATCTGGGCTCCTTCTATATTTAACGGAAAAAATAGACAAACCTCCAGAGAACAACTGTGTCCTTCCAAATATATGCTTTCCTCTCTCTCCTGTTTACAGAGGGAGCTGAGATACCAGACTTTCAGATAAACAAAGTTAGGTAAGATGAATCCAGCTCTAAATACTGAAATGAAGGTGGCATTAAAAATGCAGAAAATATTGTATAAGAAAATGGAAAAATCATAAAAGCTTTACAGCTGATCTAAATTATAAATGAAAACTTTTAAGTGCACCAAACGAGAAGAGTAGCTAAAACTTGAACTAAAAATTCATGTCTGACAGAGCTAAAGCCGCCAGAAAGGAGTCTTTGAAATGAACACAAATATCAGAAACAAAACAAAGCCTTGAGGTGGTGTATATTGGGTCTTGATAGTGATGGTAAAATTCTTAATAGGGGAATAGGAATTAGTATTTCTTTTCTGTGTCTGAGTAATAGGAGGACGCTGTACTTTCCCCTTGTAGTTTCCATCGGCAAAGAGTGAAACACTTTCCACCAATAATGAGAAAACGTGTTAAAAGAGTATCTACTAGAAATACTATTTTTAGATCAATAGGCCTGGGCAGCTTGCAGCCAAAACTCTTACAGTAATTGCATGAGGAGTTATCTGGTCCAGTTAAAGCAATTTTTAACAGATCCTAGAAGGGTCCAAGGACTGGGTTGTGCTGGCTTGCACTGATATTCAACAAGGGAGATAAGACAACGCAATTAAGTATAAACATCTTGCCCTATCATTAATTGATTCAAAGTAACAGAAATGCTGATACAAGACTCAACTAATAAGTAATGTATGAAGCTTTATAGCTTCATGGAAAATAGGTCTTGCCAAATAAATCTGATTTTGTTATTTGAATGTATTACAAGTTTGGCTTCTACAGGAACTGCACAGATGTAATATATTTTCATAAGAGGGAATTTAATTGTGACATTCTCGTTAACCAGTTAGCACTATACAAAACAAACAAAGCACATGACATGGAGTAAGAACAGGATAACTGACAGAATTCAAAAAGCTGTCACTGGTGCAAAAAGGCACAAAAAGGAAAATAGCAATGAAGAATAATAAAACTACTCCTGTAACTCCCTGTATATTGTTGCTTAGATTCAGAGAAGAAATCAACGTACAGTTTGCTTTTGCCCAATTTAAAAAAATAATATTAAATATCAGCAGAAGGCAAATAAAATCATAAAAAAGACTGAAGTACAGTATTGTGAGAAATTCAGCAGAACTCTACCTGTCCAACTGCTTTAAAAAAGAAGATTGAGGAGTGCTGTCAGTGTGAGGAGTAAGTATCTGCATAGGGAAAAACAGGGACACTAAGAACTCCTTGATTTAATGGAGGGAGAACCACACGTACCAGAGCCCATGGGTGCAAACTGAAGCTAAATACATTAAAACTCAAAATAAGGTATACATTTTTAACTGTGCAAGCAAATTTGCATTGGGAGTGGATTTTCCATTTTTGATTTCATCAGTTCAGGAACAGATGTCTTTCTGGAAGATGCTTTCATCAAAGACAAGCTGGCAGGCTCCATATAGAGCTAATAAGGGGGAAATTCAAAGAACCATATTATGCAACATGTAAAACCAAATAATTGTAACAGTAACAGGCTCATAGGATAACTCAGGCTGGAAGGGACCTCAGGAGGTCTCTAGCCCAACCTCCTACTCAGGACAGGGTCAGTTTAATCTCAGACCAAGTTGCTCTGAGCTCTGTCCCATTGGGCCTTGAAAACCTCCAAGGATGGAGATGGCACAGCCTCTCTGGGTACATGCTGCACTGCTTCATCATCCTCCTGGGGGAGAAGTTCTTCCTTATATCCACTCCTATTTGCCCTTAAAGTTTTTTAGCAATTTTGGAAACTGGGGAAGACAATAGATTCATAAATGAAAAGTCTAGTAAGAGATGGCTTCTAAACTAACCTTCTGTGTAATACAGCCTAGCAATGTCATTAAATTTTCTGACAAACTCGTAATTTCTGGTAGAAGTGGATTGCATGATCCAATTTAACAAATGGGTCCTAAAAAACACTGGTTTATCAGATGGGGGTTCTCCTCCCTCCTCCATCTCCCCACTTGCAATGCTGCCACTGGTGCCCACGTGCTCCCTTTGCAGTATCCTGCCGTAGCCTCTGCTCTCCTCACCAGTGAGTCACTGATATCAGCATCTGCTGATGCTCCACACAACGCCACGCTCCCTTGTCCAAGCGGCTGGGCAAGAGGCTGCACACACCGTTCGGGCAGTCAGGAGTTGGGAACTTGACGGCCAGGACAGCACGGCTGTCAATCCACCTGTGGCTAGGGGACAGATAAAGTTTTGCAGGCTGCTTGTACAGGTTCCAAGTAGTACATCTCTCTTAGCCAGACAGTCCACCTTGCCTTCAAGGCTTTCAAGGTGGAAGAGCAGAAAGTCAGGCCAGATGACAGAACAGCCACTCAACCCAATGGAGATGACAGCATTCACACCAGGTAGCGTTGGGGAGGATTAATGTCTGAAGGCTCACGAGTGCTTTGAAAACAATAGGGGCTACAGAAAAACATGCATCAGAGCTTGTCACCATGTTAAAACAAAATATCTGTACTGATCGTGTGTGCAAGGTAACGCCTAAAATGCTAAGGCTGTGGTCATCTGAACCACAAAGAATCAAACCATTTCTGAAGCAGCAACTTTTTGTACTTTCTGAAATTTGTAATTCAGTTTTGGATGCCCATCTTCAGAAACTCACACTTGAACTTACAAAGGTTTAGGGTCTGCAGAAGTCAAGCTGGATTTAGCAAATTATTATCTTCAATATTTTTAGAAGATGGATGTTAACTGTCTGAGTGGAAAAAAATTACAGTGTGCAGGACCACTGGCATAAAAAAATACCTCCCAAACATTAATTCTAGCCATGTGCTCATCTGCATGGGGAAGCTAAAAACAACAACAACAAAAAAAAAACAGCTACCTCTAAAGAGTATTTGATCATAGCCTTGTATGTACATTCCTATTCCAGAATACAAGTCTAATCTAAAGAGTGACTGAACTTCATGTTTATATACTATGTGAATTAATTATCATTTTCAAGTGCAGACAAGCTCTATGCTTTTCTAGAACTATCAAGAGGTGGCTATAGCTAAACCATAAAACCCTGTGCTTCTCCTGTCGCTGTAACTACTATGATCCCTTTCCCATTTCTTCCACTGTGTATTGTACCTTTGTTGCATCTTAGATCACAAACTCTTTGAATAAGGACAATGTTTTCTCATTCATTTTATGTAATGAGGCTCTTGTCCAATTTAAAGAATGGAAAGAATAAACACACGATATTTCAAGCTCTGGTAATCAACTATGAGCTCAATTCTGGCAGTATGCTATGAAAAGAATAATGGACCCTCAACAGAAATCCAAACAATATCATGCAATACAGATCAGAACCAACACCATCATAATATAAAGCAAAAAGAAAAGACCCTACAAACATCAAAGGGTTACTGTGGTAGTGCTTGGTGAAACACTGCCATGCCACTGGGGAGTCCTATTCTGTACTACAGTAACTATAGTTTCCTGTTTATTTTCCAGTTAAACTCAGAAGAACTGAATTGCTACCCAGAACAGCATGTAGATTATTACCAAATCTAATTCTTCTCCAAAACCTTCCTATTCTTACATGTTCTTGATATTTTAACGAAAAGAGCAGCGTACGAACCTGAAATCTCATTAACCATCTGCACCAATATGCAGAGCCAGTAAGGAAATGACTTTTTGCAAATTCCTTGTATTCCTTATGAAGTATTTATAACAGTAAGAACAGCAAAGCAGGAATCTCAGAACGGCAATAGTGAATTCCAGACCTGTGGGAGAGAAGGATGCACTGCATTTCTGACATGAAATGGCTTACTTTGAGCAGTTTCATCAGCCCTTCTAGCTGCACCATCAGTTCTCTTCTGCTTTCTTGGAGTGCAGACATCCTCTGTTCCAGTTCATCCTTTCTCTGCCTGTTCAAGTTATATGAAAGGAAAAGTCAGAAAATAAACTTTGGGTATTTCAAAACCACGTCAGGAAATTCAGATATAACTCTGCTTTTTGTCACTCCCCCCTGCTTCCAGTTTATAAAAATATTGCAAAATACTGTACAATGACCATGAAACCTATATACAAAAATCAGGCTTTTCACTTAAAATCCAGAAATCTACAGTTAACATCTTGGTAGTAGGAAGCTTTTTTCAAAAGCACTGTATTTTGAGAAAAAAAGCCAGCGTCCTTTTAAGAACACTCTTAACGTCAGAGCCAGGCATCCTGCAGAGCTTTCAGACAAGTAAGAATGAACTATGGGAGGGAAGAAAAAAAAAAAAAAAGAAGAGGAGAAAAGGCTGCAGATGTTTGGAAAGGAAAAGCACTGGGCTATCACCTATCTGGATGGAGACTCGGCAGAGCTATTTCTGTCCAGCAGTGTGACGTACGATCTTTGACACGTTTGTTCTATTCTACCAGAACCCATGTAACAAGAATAGGAGGCAATAAGTGTCTTTCCCTCTCCTTGGCATCAAAAAACCACTGCATTTCTACAGATGCCTATCTGCGGGAGATCTAAGGAAATATGACCGTATGGTTCGTTTTTATATTAAAAAAAAAAAACACAAAGAAGTAACTAATACAAAGAGAAATTCAAAGACGAACTGTCAACACATGTCAGAAGTTCAGTATCTTATATGATTTAAAGAATACTGGACCCCACAAATCACAAACTTTGGAATAATAAATACTGTAAGAAAAAGCAGATGAGAACGGCTTATCTAGTCTTTGACAGTTATTTTTGTGGACATAATAACGTCTTCCTCCAAAGTTAAAGGCACCACATATTGAAGACTGAATTTTTAAATGCCTTAGATCTTATCTATACTCTTACATGATGTACAACGGATAAATCACTCTGGGAATTTTAATAACCAACAGGTTTTAGAAGCACCAATTGGACATCAGAATCCGGAACTGAAACAGGCCTCTTCCTCAGATGGGATATATTTGTTGAGTATGGCTTGCTTTTATTGTAGTGACTGTGAATACAGCATACAGCAAGCATTCACCCCAACCAGTTAAGACTACATTTTAGAATTAACCAGTTTCTATACTGTAAAAGAACAGAACACTATGAACACTATTCTATGATTAACTATCCTAGGTATCTTTAAACTCTTTTTGTATTTTGATGAATGTGGTTATTAAATACCCATATATATATATATGTATTTAAAACAACAAGGCAGCAAAGAGATGATTATATACGCATGGTCACCTGGAATATGTTAAAAAAGCATGATAAGCATAACTCTTTATGATTATATTGTCCCTTTTCTGTGGGTCAGTTCAAAGTCTGTAGCTTTTTATTCTATAGTTACTTAATATAACATTCTGGTAAACAATTACAAATAATGTAAAAATCAACATATTGAATATGTGCAGCTCTCCAAATGTAATTGTTAATTAAGAATCAACATCATTGTGTGTATCAGATTTTGGTTGATGTTATTCTTTTTTTCTTTTTTTTTTTTTCCTTTCAGGGAAGAAAAAAGAGGAACTGTTTGTCAATGACAT
The DNA here is from genome assembly GCF_040182565.1 of Anser cygnoides. NCBI lineage: Eukaryota > Metazoa > Chordata > Aves > Anseriformes > Anatidae > Anser > Anser cygnoides. Next base: position 122,694,055 of record NC_089875.1, on the reverse strand, counting down.
AAGGTGTTAAATGTTATAAAATTAAAATGACAGGTCAGTCTCTAGAGACAGAAATGGAGAGATGCAGTTTGAGGCATATGCCTGGAACAAACTGATCCATGGCACCTGTGTATAAATGAGCATCCTGAGCGCATGCAAGCAGAAGAAACTAAGAACAACAGGACAGAAATCTGTAAGATGACAGATGCAGCCTTACTTCATCCACGGTTACCTTTGCCAACAATGTGCTAGAGCTGACTCATCCTTATGGGCTGTGTTGTCTGCAAATTTTTAAACCTGTGACAAGCTGATTTACCACGGATTAACTTTTTCATGCTTTCATACATGCAGTTGAGATGATTTGGTTATGTGTGCTTAAATGTTATCGAAGGCAAGGTCATCAGGCACTGCTGGCAGAGGCTTGGGGAAGGGCTCCTGGATGGCTGTGACTTGGTGAGTACGGCGCCATCCCAGCCAACCCGCCAATTGTGAACTTCCAGTGTGATGCTATGCAGTCAAGAAAATTAATGTGTGCTTTGAATTTATTAATGAGAGTGATGTTTGGTGGTAAGAAAGCTAACATTAGTTCTATCTGTAGCACCAGTGACTACTTAGGAGACACTGCAGCCAGCCCTGCAGCCTATATATAGAAGAGATGCAGAGGACTTAGGAAGAACTTGACAGCAAGCTGGAGATCTGGCAAACCTGCTGTATGGCGAGACTGAAGAAGAAGGTCACAGAATCACAGAATCCTAGCATGAGGTTGAAAGGGCCCTCTGGTTCCAAGCAGTACACCTCCTCTGAGGTCTCCCCTCAGTCTTCTCTTTTCCAGGCTGACCAGGCCCAGCTCTCTCAGCCTGTCCTTGTGTGACAGGTGCTCCAGGCCCCTCAGCATCTTCATAGCCCTCCTCCGAACTTGCTCCGGTAGTTCTAGGTCCCTCTTGTACTGGGGAGCCCTGAACTGGGCACAATACTCCAGGTAAAGCCTCACCGGGGCTGAGTAGAGGGGCAGGATCACCTTCCTTGACCTGCTGGCAACACTCTTCCAAATGCACCCCAGGATCCCCTCGGCCTTCTCGGCCACCAGGGCACACTGCTGACCCACGGCCAGCCTGCTGTCCACCAGGACTGCCAGGTCCCTCTCTGCAGAGCTGCTCTCCAGCAGGTCAGCCCCCAGCCTGGACTAGTGCTTGGGGTTATTCCTCCCTAGGTGCAGGGCCCTGCACTTGCCCTTGTTGAACTTCATGAGGTTCCTCTCAGCCCATCCCTCTAGCCTGTCGAGGTCATTCAAGTCATTTATGCAGGAAAAGAGGAAGAAGGGAAGGAGTCAAAATCTCTAAGTACTTGCATTCAGACAGGAATTTTGAAAAAGATCTCTTTAGCTCAGCAGACAAAAGCACAGAGAAAGACAAGGTTTGGAAAACGGCACTCGGCATACAAAGGTTAGAAATAACACGCACACTCCTAGCCCACTGAGCACAGACAAAGCACAGAAGCTAACTGACGATCACATTAACAGTATGAGGGGATGTGGCATTCTTTCCATCTCTAAAATGAAAGCTCAAATGTCTGTCTGGAATGGGTGGATACTCTTAGTCCATTGGTAAGAGAACTGCAGGGAGAAATTTCCTAGCCTGGGTGATGTAGAAGGACAGATTGGAAATCATGATAATTCTTGACTGTTTGAACATGCTTGTGGTGGTTTTACCTTGCAAGGCAGCTGGACTCCACCACAACTGCTCTCTCACTCCCCTCCAAGTACAATGCTGTAATTCAACCTTTTTTACATTAGTGAATCTCCTGCGGGAGAAACTGTGACAGGGACTCTGTGTCAGGGGTGTGATGATGGGACAAGAGGGAATGGGGTTTAGCTTTAAACAAAAAGAGGGCAGGTTTAGGTTAAAGGAGGAAACTTTTTACTCTCACCACTAAGGTCGGCGAGGCCCTGAGCAGGCTCCCCCAAGGAGCTGCTGATGCCCCATCCCTGGGGGTGCCCAAGGCCAGGCTGGATGGGGCTGGGGGCAGCCTGGGCTGGTGGGAGGTGTCCCTGCCCATGGCAGGGGTTGGAACTGGATGAGCTTTAAGGTCCCTTCCAACCCAAACCATTCTGTGATTCTATGAAAGACATCAAGAAACTGAAAGCTCTTACTGCTCTTGAGATCATTGCCTCACTTCAAAAAACACGTGCTTTATCTGTGGTCTGAATGTGCCTGGTTTCCAATTTAAGCTCTTGGTGCTTATTACATCTTTCTCTGTTGGATCAAACAGCATATCAAGTTGCCTCGCAATATCCTTTTTTCCAGCTCTTGCATAACATTTGTTGGTATCTTCTGCTTCCTCCCCAGTTTTTAAACATTTAAAAAATACATACATAGCTATGTAAAGCACATAGCTAGAAAATCTCTGCACTGTTATCATTAAAGAATGAAAATACCAGTGAGATATGAAATGTACCATAATGTAGCACATTCTGTATGAAAAAGTAATGACAGAAGTTGAAAGCTTTAAATTTTGCCGTATGGGACTAGATGATACTCTGCAGACACCACCTTCAGTTGCAGCAGCTCCATGACAAGACCACTGCACTTTACGGAAAACCTTTAAGCACTAATGGGAAGCACAACAATTTTGCCATTTCCTAAGTGGACAGAAAAAAAGTTTACCTCAGCAAATAAAATACAATGTACTTTTCAAAGAGCTGTTGGTGCCAATTGCTTAAATTTTAAAACCTACTTTAGATTACAAACACCATTTTTGAAGGTTAAGCTGTGAAATTAACTAGTAATGGAAGATGAAATAAAATATAGCCAGAGAATACACTTGTGACTATCCAAACTATGAAACACTTTATTCTATAAATACTGACAATTTCTCCATTACTTAAAAATGTAAACTTGAAGAGGCTTTGAAGATCTTTCTCCAACTGTGGCTGTGTGTCTGAATATTTGTAGGTATGAATTTTCATAGTTTCAGTCATTAATCAAATAACTGACACTTATCTTCAACTCCACCCTTTTGTACAATACATAATAAGCAGTTAAACCATTTTTCTGCTCAGTTTTTCTTCTTTGCAAACAGTTTTCTGAACTATACAAAGAGCTCGTTTTCAGAGACTTTTATTTACTTCTAAATCCACTTATAAAAGAACAAATTGTAATACGCCGTCAGCCTTCAGAATTCAGCAGTTCAAAGTAACGCTTCAGGGTTATTGAAGATACGCTGCTGTTATGCTGTCCAGGATAACATTTATCATTGTCTGTGCTAAAGAACAGACCACATGGGCTGATCAGCCACGGTATCAAATGCACACAAGCTTTTAGGTATTTCTTTTACCGTAGAAGCCTGAGTTCAGCCAGTAAAGTTGGGTTCTGCTGGGCTTTCTCGGGTGTGGGCTGCGAGGCTTGTTCATGCTCCAGTCTCAGACGCTGAATTTCTTGGAGTATCTCTCTGTATCAGTGACAGAGGGAAGATTAAAGAGGAATAGGGTCAGCCTTTGTACTGCTCTTAAAATACTGTTATAACCCTTCAAGCACTCTTTCTGTCAGTCTTCATGTATGACTGGCACAGACTCAAATCCGAGACAGGTAAGTTAGCGCAGTCCTATGAATTGCTGTAATACAGATTCACAGATTTCTCTAGGTTGGAAGAGACCTCAAGATCATCGAGTCCAACCTCCGACCTAACACTAAGTACTCCACTAAACCATATCCCTAAGCTCTACATCTAAACGTCTTTTAAAGACCTCCAGGGATGGTGACTCCACCACCTCCCTGGGCAGCCCATTCCAATGCCTAACAACCCTTTCGGTAAAGAAGTACTTCCTAACATCCAACCTAAAACTCCCCTGGCACAACTTTAGCCCATTCCCCCTCGTCCTGTCACTAGGCACGTGGGAGAATAGACCAACCCCCACCTCTCTACAGCCTCCTTTAAGGTAACTGTAGAGAGCGATAAGGTCGCCCCTGAGCCTCCTCTTCTCCAGGCTAAACAATCCCAACTCCCTCAGCCGCTCCTCGTAAGACTTGTTCTCCAGACCCCTCACCAGCTTGGTCGCCCTTCTCTGGACTCGCTCGAGCACCTCCATGTCCTTCCTGTAGCGAGGGGCCCAAAACTGAACACAGTACTCGAGGTGCGGCCTCACCAGAGCCGAGTACAGGGGCACAATCACTTCCCTCGACCTGCTGGCCACACTGCTTCTTATACAGGCCAGGATGCCGTTGGCCTTCTTGGCCACCTGGGCACACTGCTGGCTCATATTCAGCCGACTATCAACCAATACTCCCAGGTCCCTCTCTGCCAGGCAGCTTTCCAGCCACTCATCTCCCAGCCTGTAGCTCTGCTTGGGGTTGTTACGCCCCAGGTGCAGGACCCGGCACTTGGCCTTGCTGAACTTCATACAGTTGACCTCAGCCCATCGCTCCAGCCTATCCAGATCCTCCTGCAGAGCCTTCCTGCCCTCGAGCAGATCAACACACGCACTTAGCTTGGTGTCATCTGCAAACTTACTGAGGGTGCACTGGACGCCCTCATCCAGATCATCAATAAAGATATTAAAGAGGACCGGCCCCAGTACCGAGCCCTGGGGGACTCCACTAGTGACCGGCCTCCAACCAGATTTGACTCCATTCACCACAACTCTCTGGGCCCGGCTATCCAGCCAGTTTCTAACCCAGCGAAGCGTACGCCAGTCCAAGCCCCGAGCAGCCAGTTTCTCGAGGAGAATGTTGTGGGGAACGGTGTCAAAAGCCTTACTGAGGTCAAGGTAGACCACGTCCACAGCCTTTCCCTCATCCACCAAGCGCGTCACTTGGTCATAGAAGGAGATCAGGTTCGTCAGGCAGGACCTGCCTTTCATAAACCCATGCTGACTGGGCCTGATCGCCTGCTTGCCCTGCAAGTGCCGCGTGATGACCCTCAAGATAATCTGCTCCATGAGCTTTCCTGGCACTGAGGTCAAACTGACAGGCCTATAGTTCCCCGGGTCTGCCCTCCGGCCCTTCTTATAGATGGGCATCACATTGGCTAGCCGCCAGTCAACCGGGACCTCCCCCGATAGCCAGGACTGCCGATAAATGATGGAAAGCGGCTCGGCCAATACACACGGGAAGTTTATTACTTAAGTAATAAGAAGCATGAAATCGCTCGCACGCCATATGCTGGCAAGGTCTCTTCAAAAACCTTTTGTGTGGAATGGGCTAAGGGAGCGCTCTGAGAGGAAGCTCCATTTTCAGCATAGCCCGCTCTCGCACATATTCCATCAGAAGGGCTCTGAAGGAGCGGCACCGGCAGCAGGGCTGCTGCTGGTTGGCCTCCCACTCACCCTCGCGAGGCTCCTGGCAGGCAGCAGGAGTAAGCCAAGCACCAGCTCCTGGCCGTGTCAGCTCACAGTAACAAAGACGAGCTGCCCCGAGGCCTCACAAAGGGAAGGCAAGCAGCTAGCAGCCGCAGCACTGCACGTGCTCCCAGCTGCTGCTGCTATGGGTAGGAGATGCATCCCTTGCGGCTCAGGACTCATTTATTAACAGAGAAATAAAATCCTTCTGATCTGAGAATGAAGATCACAATCTCTAAATCTCTCCCCCTTGCTCTTTCTTTAAGCTGCTCTCCTTATGAGGTTTCATAACAGCACTGATTTAGATCTCCCTTATCTGTGATCTTAATGAATAATTTCAAATACCTGCAGGCTCTCTTGGTAGCGTACTAAAACTATGACACTTACATGGTGCAAGGATCAAGGTACACAAACTCTCCAGGAACTGGGACTCCTCCAAATGAACCTTACTAAATATATTTACCTGGTCTGCTGAGTCTGCCTTGGCAATTCTCAAGGCCCAAGGGGTGATGCAAGCCCCTGCACCCAGAACAGGGAGACCCGGGTATAGCTGTGAGGCCAGCACAGCACCAGGACCCCAAGGCGACCTACTGGCTGGCTGGGCAATACAGCGTGTTGCTTTTGCAACTGCTCAACAGCTTGCTTTTTAGAACAGCACTCCCTTACTTTCTCTTAGGCAGAGAAATGAACTTGACATGTGGGTGGTGAAGAAGCAGGTAAGTGCAAATGCAGTATTACAACAGAAACAGTTATCTCTTAACAGCCCCTCTGGAACAAGAGAAGGAAACCAGCTCCTACAGTCCATCTCCTATTTTTTTCAGGCCTCCTAATTTCCTCAGACTTTTGTCTTCAAGCAAAAGGAAAAAATCCCTATTTTTCCCAAGTTATGTTTATCCACCCCAACCTTTCAACCTGCCTGCTCTACAACGTAGCTGATTTATTTTCCTGCTGCCACCTGAATGGTTTACCCAGCTGTGATGTTTGCTGGGTTTGAGGACAGCAATACTGATACTCAGTATTGGTTAAGGTGATTTTAAGAAGATCAGTTAAAAAGATCAACCTACTCCCTGAGGAATAATAGCACTGCAGCTGCATCAGCATGGTGCTAATTGGTTAATGAGGGAGCTACACCTTTCAACAAAAGATCTAGGAAAACAATCTGGTTGATATAACACAAACAGTTAAAAACAACAAAGCATAGGATTAAAGGCTTTTCTCTCCTCAAATGTTGCTCCTTAAACAATACTGATCAAAGCTTGGTTTTTACCTGTTTTTGTTTTCCAGCTCTGCTATCAGCTGTCTTTGTTGTTTATTGGCATCAAAGTTGAAACCCAGGTCTGTTGGTGGGCGAGGCTGGTGGATGGAGAACAGAGAAAAATTAAACACAGTATTCATTACCTGTTAACCACATATGACACTGTTTGGATCCAGTCCCATGTTTTCTGACTGCCACAGTACAATACTAACAGCCCAGATTGCAAAGCTATTAAAAAAGCTGTGCTGAGATGGACTACTGGGGTACATCTGATCACGGTGTCTCAGAAATACTGCTTTAGGACTCATGAAATCATAGGACTCTGGCTATGGGTACCTCTGCCTACGCTATGAATCATCTGTTAACACCATCAGTCTGAGGAATTTTATTTGTCATTTTTTAAAAGACCTTCAGAAAAAAATGCAGCATACCTACCTGTTCTTAAAGCACAGACAGGCTTCCCTGGGAAGAGATGCAGTTACACCTTTTATCATAAAGTCTTTTAGTGAAACACTGACCTTCCATTATGTCAGTGAATGAAGAAAAGTTAGAATAACTTACAGCCAGGGTCATGGTACCCATACCACTGCCAAACATCAGAACACACTGCTGACGGCGTGACTAACTCCTGTTCTCCATTTTCTTCTTATAATACACTGGCACAATGTAGTGTCATTAATGCTTAGAAATATTTTGACAGAAATATCTTTACAGCAAGGTCTTCAAACAGCTTCTGCAGCAAGCTGATACCAATTTCTCGTGCTTTCTCTAGGTCCAATTTCTCCCCTTCTTCCAATTCATCAACTCAGCAGTGACGCTGGGGTTAAATGAAGTCTTTCAGTGCTGTTAGCTTTTGTGGATTCAGCGCTAACTAAATGTGAATCGAGGTTCACTGCCTCTTTGTGTTTGGCACACTTTTCACCAGCAGCCATCACCACCACTGAGAAAAGCACTGCGCAATTAAACAAGGATTTGTACTTTGTGGGAGAACCTGTTAGCAGCTGGGCTGCAGGATGAAGAAGCCGGTTACAAGGACTAAGAATGGAAAGAGAATTATAGGGTCTTGTCCTGGTTCAGTGCATTTCGCCAGCGGAATCCTAAGATGCTGCTTAGGAGATCCCATGCAACTCAAAACCATCCTGGCCATCAGACACAAGAAGTTCTCCTTGGGAGAACTTGGAGCTGGGGAGACATCTTTCACTGGGGACACGTCTCCTTGGCTGAGGAACAAGGCGGTACATAGGGTCTGCTTTTGGCACCGGGTCATTACTGCCTCTGATTTCCTTACTCTGGCTGTCTTTGGCTCCAGCATAGATAGGGTGCACTCATTTTGGCAGTGCAGATGACTACGGCCATGGTGCCATGCTTCTTGCCACGTCTTTGGGAAATGGGGTGTCAGTATCCCCAGAAGTGTGCTAATGGAGGAGATGCTGTGAGCGCCGCCAACCATCCCGCAGTGGCTGTGCGCTGGGACCGGAGCGAGGAGAAGGACCTCGCAGTTCAACTCTGAGCTCGTCACGTTGACGACATTACCACAAGGACGCCTCGGATGTGGCAGAACAGCCCAGAAGTGGGCAAAGGGCGCCTGGTAGTCACCGCACCGCTGGTGCCAGGACGACGGCAGGTACCAAGGCACTACGCAGCAGCTGTGCCGAGCGGCACATCTCCGGGGCTTTGTCAAGAGCTCCGAGTTTCGGCGCTCTGTTTTTGCCTTTTCATTCTCATTTGATCTCAAGATTTCAGAGATTTTCACCACAACATTTTCAGAAAGACCTCAGGTTGGGTTCCTGGTTTGAGAAAACACTTTCACAACCACTTCCGGAAAGTATTTGGTAGAAATACAGCAGATGGATGAAGAGCTCGGCATCTACTGCTGCTTCCACAAGGTGGACAGTAGCAGCACCGGGACAGAGGGGGCAGACACCGCTACGCTTTGAGCTGTTTCGCCGCGGGTACCTGGACACAACCCTGACCGCACTTCGGCTGAAGCACGGTAGCAGCTCTCTCCTTGGGCGACGCGACACTCAGGTGGTGGGGAGGTCTGTATGTGGTAAGTGAGCCTTGCTCGAGTGACACGACTACAAGCTGGTCTCTGCGCTTTCCTGAGCGATCTGATGGCTAATTCAGGAGTTTCCTAATGACGTGGAAATTGTCAGTGTGAAAGCTGCTTGGTAAGGCAGGGCCCAGGCAAGAAGAACCAAACCAGCTTGAGAGTTAAAATGAACAGTGTGAGAAAATAAAACGTAAGTACCAGAGAAACCTCAGTGCAGAAGCACCGTCCTTGGTGGCAAGGTCAGAAAGGGCCCTCTCCCCCGGCAGTGGCAGGCGCAGGGTGCACGCTGCTCCCAGACCGGGCCGGGGGGCAGAGGAGCCAGAACAGGGCCACGATGTTCAGGCGGTGCTGGGGCCTCCAGCGCAGCGTAGGCAGCAGCACTGCCACCACGCTGTCCTTCCTGAGGTGACCTCTCTGTGAAACCTCTGTCCTGTGCTGATGACGCCTGCTGTGACCGGCTGGTTCCCCCAGAACGGTGAGTCACAGAGCTGAGGTCCCGTCGTGTCCCCGTGTCCCGCTGCCAGCAGCTAGGAGGACAAGCGCAGGCGATGTGCTTCACCTGCAGCCTCCTCTGGGGCTCCTGGGGCTCCATCTGAGGCACAGGAACCTTTGTTCTGCCACGAAGGAGGACTGTGCCTATGAAAACAGCCTTCTCTTTAATCCCTTTCTTCAGAAACCCTGTCCAAAGCCTGAAATCACCCTCATGACCTAAAGTACTCAAGCCCTCAGGAGCAAAGACAAGACTGCAGAGGAACCTGAGCCCGTATTACCACTGTCCCATTTCACCTGCGTGGTCTCTGAGAGGAGGCACATCCCACATGCTGCTCGCTCAAATGTCACAAGCCGAGAGGTCATTTGGAAACTGTGCAGTGTGTATTTCGTATGACAATTCAGTATTTTCTTATTTGTTCTATTGCTTCGAAGAGTCCAGTTAAGTTTTAAACGTAACTCCAAGTCACTGAATTGCTGGGGTTTGAAAAGACCTTTTAAAATGTCTAATATAACACCCCTACTCAAAGCGGAGTCAAGTAGAGCGTGGTACTCAGGACATCACAGAATGACAGAATCACAGAATGGCTGGGGTTGGAAGGGACCTTAAAGATCATCCAGTTCCAACCCAAACCATTCACCTCCCCCCAGCCCAGGCTGCCCCCAGCCCCATCCAGCCTGGCCTTGGGCACCGCCAGGGATGGGGCACCCACAGCTTCTCTGGGCAATCAGTGACCGCGCCTCACCACCTTCATAGTAAATGATTTCTTCCTTACACCTAATCTAAACCTACCCTAATTAGTTTAAAGTCATTACCCCTTGTTCCATCTCCCCACTCCCTGACAGAGTCCCTCCCCAGCTCTCCTGCAGCCCCCTTTAGGTACTGGCAGGCCGTTGTAAGGTCTCCCCAGAGCCTTCTCTTCTCCAGGCTGAACAACCCCAACTCCCTCAGCCTGTCTGTAGGAGAGGTGCTCCAGCCCCTGGATCATCTCTGTGGCCTCCTCTGGACTCGTTCTGTGTCCTTGTGCTGGGGACCCCAGAGCTGAACACAGTAAGCGTACATCGTCCAGCTGTGTTTGAATATATCCAGGGGAGGAGACTCCACAACCTGTAGGGGCAACCTATTGCAGTGTTTGAGCACCCTTGCCATTTGGAAGCTTTTTCTTCTGTTTAAATGGAATTGAGCTCACGTCCATTGCCCTTCAGAGGGCACCACTGAAAAAAGTCTGGCTCCGTCAGCTGAGTTGCCACCATCATGCAGAAATAGATAATAAGCCTCATATGAGTCTTCTCAAGGCTAAAGAAACCCAGAAAAAAAAAATCAGGCTGCCAATTGTTCACCAACATCTAAACCTCCCAAGCTCTCGAATGGCATCTGATGCTCAGCCTGAACATTTGCAAAGGGGATGCCTATGCTGGTGACTTAAAAAGCACCAGGCAGAGGCACTGGAACTTGATCACCCACATTAGCAGATATTTAGTATGGCCCCTGACATATTTTTAGCCCAGCCTAGCTATCTCTCTGAGAAATTCTCAGCATGGTTTGGGATTTACCTTAAGCTGAGAACCATCTGCAACAGGTGGTTTGTAGCAGCTGCACTGTTCGGGCGGGTGAGAGAGCGCAGTATTATAGATGCGGGCACTAGAAGTGTTTGATAAGTATGCTATACACAAAGCCTGAGTGTCTATTGTACGCTGAGGAGTGCTCCGGTCTTGAGAAATCGCACTTCTCTCTCACCTAATCTGTGCTACATTGTGGAGTCAGGAGAAGAAGAGTCTAAATTCTTGCATACCCAGAAAGTAAGAGTATCAGGGCGCCACGGACAGCACTGAGCCTGTTAGAAAAAACAACAGAGGCACAAGTCTAATTGCTAGCACGCCTGTCCAGAAAATGTCTGACAATTCTAAATATATCTGACCTTGACTGGGTAATAAGACACAGCCCCGGTGCCAGCCTCCTTAATGAACAGGCATCCTGGGAGGCCGCACGCTCCATCCTTCCTGCCAGCAGGAGTGCAAGGTGCAGCCTCGTGCCTGAGAGCACCCCTGGGATTTCTATTTGTGCTCTCTGGGTTAGGCTTTATATAAAACAACAATGACAACAAAAAAAAAAAAACAACATGATGGTCTAATATTAAAAAACTTTAACTGTCCAGGACACGTAACTTACAATCTTGGAATAAAAACTCTGTTTAAAAAACTGATGGCAGACAACTTAGATATTTCAAGTAGCTGGGGTGTGAAGAAATTCATCAGGGCACTTAGTTTTTCGTACTTACATAAACCCAAAGCAACCTCAGAGCTTTCATGTTCGCCTCCAAAAGCACTACGTTTCTTAAGGCGACGCTCCGGAGGCCAGAACAGGGTATCCATAAAGCTCACATCTGCAAACAATGTACGAAGGAACTAACAACTACAGACCACTCGGCTTAACCTTAGTTCCTGGAGAGAAAACACATAATAGAACTGCTTGGAAGTACTTAGAAGATAGGCTAAGTAACAGTCTACATAGAGTTTTAAGAAGAAATCATGTTACAGCAAACTACTCGCCTTCCATAGAAAAAATATAATCCTGCGTATAGGAGAAAAACTATTAATGATACACTTTCACTTCAGCCATGCTTCTGACATCCCCTTATGGGTTTTACAGCTTTTCTCTTAGATCTGGTAACATTAAATATTTTCATTAATATCATAGAAGATGGAATAAAGTATTTGCTTCACATTTGCAGACTGTATCACACTGTGACAAGCTCATAGGACTTCAGAGGACACAATTAAAATATAAAATCACATGAGAACTTCTAGAAATGGTTTGAAGAAATAGGTTGCATTCTATCAAGACAAGCGCAAACTCTCATATTTACTTTTAACCTGTCAATTGTATAAACACCTGCATAAAGGCAGCAGTTCTGCAAAAAAGGATCTGCAAATCAGAGTGGTTTGCAAACCAAACGTGGTCAGTAACATCGTGCTTTTGCAGAGTCCTGGAATGGGTTGTTCGAAACAGGTGGTGCTGTGTGCTATAATGCATGACTTACCCCTGTTCTCTAACCCAGGTGAGCTACTGTTTCCAGCCTGAGTGTAATTCAAAAAAAGCTAAGAGTTAACTGGAGCAAACAGGGTGAACAAGAATGACCAGAGGTCTATAAATAATGACAATGAGGAAAGTCTGAAAGACTGAAGAGAGTAAAAGAAGGAGAGGAGACAACATAAGAAATTTTAAATATACAATGCTTATTGCAAAGAGGAAAGTGATATATTATTCTTCATGTCCCCTGAGGTAGGAGAATGCTTAGTGGGCTCAAACCAAGCAAGGAATAATTATGTTAAGATTCAGGAAAATCTTTTTATCGGTAGATGAACTTACAGATTGGAACAAATTGCCTCAATGGACTCCATCTGGAGTGGACTCCATCCACTATTTGTTTTTGTTTTTTTAAATTACTTGGCTAAGCGTCTGCCCAAGAAGGCTCATGCAAAGCTGAACTGGCCCACAGTAGGCAATGCCTGCAGCTAGCCCGCCGTCACTCAAACGCAGCAGCCACCGACCCAACGGGGCGCTCCAGCTTTTATCGATGCGAGTGCTGACTGCAGGTAAAGCATCTACATCTATAGCATCAAACTATTACTTGCATAGAGATAAGGGGTACGATCGGATTTTAAAAAGCCATGTTCAGCTTTAATTTTCACACTTCAGAGCAAGGCTGTTTGTTTTGCCATTTCCACCCTCTACAGATTCCTCACAGGTCACTGTTCTCTTACAAAGGATGCAAGAGAAAAACTTCCTTTAATCGATAAACAAAGCTAGGTAGCTTTGTTCTCTCTATTTAAATCCAGTTTGGAAACGCATCAACTGCTGCTTCCATAGCTGCAACTTTTTTCTGAGTATTTTTTCCTGCAGTATTGTAAACAGGAATGTCTGAGAACATATGATAAATAATAATCCTATCTTAAAAAACTAAAGTCATCTTTCTTCTAAGATACCCTCAGAATGTCCTATACCTCATATTTCTATCAAATCTAAAGGTATTAGAGTTCTCTATTTTCAACCTTGTGAATCTAGAATCATCAGCCTAGATCGTAGAATGGTTTGGGTTGGAAGGGGCCTTAAAGATCATCTAATTCCAACCCCCCCTCATAGGCAGGGACACCTCCCACTAGAGCAGGTTGCTCAAAGATAGATATATTACAGTTGTTTGAATAAACAACTTCCACTCTCTTCTGTTTTGATTCAAGTCATTTTTTAACTTTCTCCTTTAAAGCCAGAAAATCTGACTCCCAGGCACCTTTCTGCTCCCACCACCTCTCCAGCCCTTTGATTAGGTTTTCTCTTTCAGTCTTCCTTTTTTCTCTGTTATAATTCTGGTTACGGGTCTCCTTTCAGACTGATTTATAAACCTCTGAAGACCTGTGAGGAAAACCACATTATTTCACAGAAACTAATAAAATATTTGACCATCACATTGGCAGTAACAAAGAACTGCTTTTAACCACAAACTTTTTTTTTTTTCAGTTCTTTCTATGATGGGAAGAAGCCTTTGTGTTTAGGTTGCAATTTTGGGTGACTTTCCTAGTAGCTCAAGAACTGCATTTATTTCATTTTTTTTCTCTAGCTGCCTAGAGCCTGGTAGTCTTAAAGCAGACAAACTTTGCAGTACCCGTGCAATATCTGCCATTCTACCCACGAACACACCTGAGATCCAAACACAGCATGCTGGGCACGTGTATTCACCTTCTCTCACAGATGGGAAGTCATTTAAGTAACTGAGAACCTCCTGTCAGTCACTTTGCTCACAGAATCAGCAGTCTCAATCATTCCTTGAGTCACTGCTGATCGGTAATCCCCCGGATTGTTTTACACCTACCCAGGAAATGCCACTATTTTCTCTGTGACAGGCAAGTAGCTTCCTGCGGCCCATAAGGAAAAATGCAGCGTCGCAATGAAAGAATTTACCAGGGACATGGAGACCTGACAGTTTGTCGCTACTTTTCTCAAGCCTAGGTGACTGCAGGTTACTTTACAGAGTGAAGGGCTTAACGAACTTTTGCAGCTATCTCTGGAAGTCACCGCTCTTCTGAAAACAGCGGGTTTCATGGGTGAGGGAAGTATTTTTCAGGGTAGAATGATTCTGAAAAGTGGCCGAGGTGCTGGTGGACGCCGTGTGGGACCTGTTACTGGCCTAAGGGTTTCCAGTTAAGTTCATATATGAGCAGTGCATCACACCTCGCGCTTGCAAATATTTCAAATGCATGTTCTGAATACTACTATTAGGAGATAACATTATGTATGACAATAGAAAGTATGAGATATCATTCAAATGTGCAAATACCAACCCGGGTTTCATGCTGGACAGCCTGTATTTCTTCAGCGAATAAATTCCTCCAGAACACAGGGAAGGAAACCTGCCTATAGTCACTGCTCTCATTGCTGCCCAGCATTTTATTATCAACAAATTCTTACTGTCAGAGCTTTCAGTAGTGTCTTGGGTACATGGTACAGGATTGCAATAGCAAATGCTATTCTTGTAAATCCAGAAAGTATTTATTAGAGCATTTGCATGTTCCTAATAACTACCTAGATGAAAGGTACCTGTCCTCTCTGTGAAATCATGTGTGGTTCTTAAATCCTCTGCACTGAAAAATAAAAATAAAAAATAAAAACAAACAATCCAAAACATTCACTTACTAGTCAGCACTCTTACATTTGCACTCCATCTCGCTGGGCAGGTATGAATGACTTGTGTCTTTCAAGATTTATTGCTGCAATTCCTCTCTTTAAAAAGCCTAGCGGTTTCAGCTCCCTACCTGGCCAGCAGCACTGAGCACCAGGGACATATCCCCTTTCTACACTCAATGTCATTGCACCAGTGTGAGATGTAAGGCCTTCAAAGTTACTACAACAAACCCCCAATCCCTACTTTTAACATTTGTATAAGAAAATGAACAGTTTAGATATTTTGTCCCATGTAGCTTTCCTTCTCCGTGAGGAGTAAGCATCTCAGAAAGAGAATAATCCTGTTATGGCATAGACGCAACGTGGAGATCTTTTCTTGGCCCTCTTGGACACAGCCCACAGTTTTCTAACATGGGTTCCTGAGGCACTAATACAGCATAACCAAACCCCAAAATGTTATAGATCCGTGCAGAAACAATCTACAAAGTTTATTCAGAGTAAAAGCATTCTGAAGTATGGCAGAGTGTGAAAAGAAAAAAGACTTTTTGATACAGTGAATTGTAACACAGGTCTCCAGTCCTATACCACAGAGCAGCAAGACCAAAGCCACAGCTTTTTGAGCTGGAGACTAACATCTTATAAGGAAAAAAGGAAAAAAAAAAGAAAAGAAAAAAAAAGTTTCACAGCTAAGCAAACTCTCCAACATGACTGAAAGTGTGATCACCATCATTTTCTGCTGTCCTGGTGCTCAGCATGAATACTGAACTCTTACAAGTTCTGAGGATCATCGAAATGGCAAGCCCCATCCTCTCCCAGCAGTAAAATTCCTAAGATGATCGTAAAATCTACTTAAAATCCTTAATATCACATAGGAACAGTACAACCTGCTAGCACTGTACTTCAGTTTTCCTGTGAATAGGGCATTAAACTTGAGCACCATGCTGGACTTTCCAGCTGGACTGGTATTCGCCACAAGGAGCCTTCAGACCTCAGCTACAGTACACCTTTTTGGGTGAAAGCAGAGGATTTAATGAGACTTTTTAATCAAGCCCCCAGAAGCCAGTTTGGCAACTGCGCTCCTCCATCACCTGAATTTGGAAGAAACTGTCAAAAACCTCTAAAGCTTGCTTCCTGTGGGCATCGGCTTCCCAGTTCCTTGGTGCAAGGACTACACCGTGTCATGGAAAGCCTGCACCAGTATTTTACCTGCCCATCACTGTGGTGTCACAGTGTTCTTTGTGATCAAGACAGAAATAGAAACAAATAACAAAAATGGTTCATATAACTACTGTATCCAGAAGAAAAGAAGATCCAGGAATGAGGCTGTGGATTTATCCTGGAAAGATGTACAACAGAAAATCTGATTTACTTGTTCTTTCTTTATTTAAAAAACATGTATGAAATATTACCTAATGCCTAAAAGAAGAAAAATTAGATGAAGAGAATATTACAAATATTATTTAGGTTGTAGGTACAGTAGATTTAATGAGATGAGATGAGATGATGATAGGCTTTTAGTATTGCTTCATGCTGAGGGAAGAAGAGCAATCACATACTGTTTTCAAAAAAGAGCAATATGCGCAAGAACCTAATTATCGTAACTCATCCACATAACTCAACCTAATTACCCACTCACCCATAATTGAGTATTTTCTCATATTTATTAGGTGCTCATGCTTTTCTTAGCACGGCTGCACAGGTCAGCAGAGCCCTGCCAGGAGCGCGGTGTCCCTGTGTCCCCCTGCTCCTGCCGAGTGCCACGGGGCGCCGCTGGCTGCGGCGGGGCTCTCGCCATCAGTCCGTGGGGAGCAGCAGGCACTTCGGCTCATGGCCCAGACACCGACCTCCGCTTGTAGGAATCAGCCTGCCCAGGTACAGCAGCAGAACCCCAGGAGGACCTGGGAGTGTGCTAACAGAGAAATGGGTGAACAAGAGCGGAGGCAGAGCAGGTGGCAGGAGGTGGGAGAGGAGACGAAGGAGGCTTTGGCTTGACGAGAGGGAGGTAGTGTAGGACACCAACGACAGAGGGCCTAGGGTTGCCTTGTACAAATGGCTGTATATATGTGCACTTAGACTCACCAAATCATACGATCACAGAATATCCCGAGTTGGAAGGGACTCACAAGGACCATCGAGTCCAGCTCCTGGCTCCACACAGGTTCCCCAGAAATCACACCAAGCACCTGAGAGCGTTGTCCAAACGCCTTGAACTCCGGCAGGCTCGGTGCTGTGACCACTGCCCCGGGCAGCCGGTTCCAGGGCCTGGCCACCCGCTCGGTGAAGAACCTTTCCTTAACATCCAACCTGAATCTGCCCTGACACAGCTTCGTGTTGTTCCCTCAGGTCCACTCCTCCTCCCCTAAAATATACTTAACTATCCCTTCTCTTAAAAATCACCTTACGTGCAGGTTTAACTGTATTCAAGTCATATGGCAATATGGAGGTGGGACCTGATGTGTATGTGGAAGGGATTTTGTAAGAGAGAGAAGGTGAGCGGGCTGGGGACCCCAGAGGTCATTTTCAGTCTCCTGCCTTTGTCAAAAAGATAGCGCTCAACAAGAAACACCAAATTTTTTCTTACCTCAGACTGACCACCTGAGCAGATCAGCAGAGGGAGACAAACAGTTCTGCTCTTAGAAGCAGTGATTTAAATGAAGTTTGGTATTCTTTCTCTTAATTTCTTCACTTTATTCATCTAGTCACCTTCTGCTTTTCTCTTTTGCCTTCCATCTAATCGGTCTAGCGTAGCCAGCCAACACTTATTTTAATCCACAGCACTCTGCTGTGACCAAACTAGCAAGCCAAGCATAGCCCTGAGCAACTTAAATTCAATAAAAAGGATTCTGTCCTCTGAAGACTGTTTTGAAGAAAACAGGAGTAACTCAGTCAAAGCTTCTTCTGAGTGAACGCAGACTAAACTGCTGTCTACCAGTGTATAATTGCACTGGTTGCATGCCGTGAGCCTCTGCTGCACCACTAAGTAAATTACATGTATCGAGTGACAGATGATGCATTCTCCTTTCTTCTCCTCTCTCCCCATTCATTTTTCTTCTTTAAGAAGAAACAGGCTTGGATTTCAAGAATTAACTCTGAGATCCGGCTCAAAATTATTTTGGCCCAGTAAGACTTCAAGCAAAGGCTTTTCCTCTAAAAATGTTAATAGAATGTATTTGTATTCATATTACAAGTGACATTTATTACAGTAACAAGCCTGCAGAAGGCAGCTTTAACATTTTATCTAATTTGAGAAAATGCAGAAACTGATGGACTGAGTCAGATCCATCACCACAAAGTCCACTGTACAATTTCCAGCAGTGATCATTGTCAACCACTTCAAAGAAAAGAATAAACAACTTTGCATTAGGCTGTTGTATGAACAGCTTCTGCATCTGGAATCCTCTTAATTTCTAGCAGTTAGAGCATGTTAAAAAAAAAAAAAAAGCATATTATATCAGAGAAATAGGGCTGGAGAGGACATCAAGAAATAATTTTGTTCACATCAGCATATCCCCGATATTCCCAACAGACACTGGTCTGTCTTGGTTTTAAAGTCTCCAAATAGTCTATGGCTCCCTTATGGCAGTTCATTCTCAACCTCTACTTTCATTAAGGTCTAGATTCATAGAAAAATATAGGTGAGAAGGGACCTCTGGAGGTTTCCAGTCCTTGTACTGCTCAGAGTAGGGCCAATTCACAGCAGATTGCTCGAGACCTCTTCCAGCTGAGCTCTGACTATCTCCAAGGACAAAGATTCCACTTCTTCTCTGGACAACCTCTTCCAGTATTTGACCATCATCATGGTGAAATGGTTTTCCCAATATATAGTTGGAATTTCCTTCTTGTAACTACGGCCTGTTGCTTCTCTTCCTTTCACTGTGCACCTCTGCTATGTCTGGCTCACCAGCTATCAGCAACCAGCCGTAAGATCCCCCTTTGCTTCCTCTTCTCCATGCTGAACATACCCAGCCCTCTCAGCACCTCCTCCTACATCTTGTAGGACAGCCACTAAACATCCTACTGGCCTCTGGGTGCGCTCCGCTATGTCCACATCTCAAACTGTGCAGCGCAGAACCAGACACAGTAGTTCTGATGTGGCCTCATCAGTGCTGAATGGAGGGGAGAAGTCATTCTTGGCCAGAGACCCTTACCGTCCTGGCTGCACTCTTGCCAATAATGTCCTGCACGTGCTTGATTGCTGTGCTGCAAGGGCACACTCCTGGCTCCTTTTGCCCACCAGTGCTTCCAGGTCCTCTTCTGCAAAGCCGCTTCCAGCCCGAGGGCGCTCAGCCTGCAGCACTGCAGGGGGTTACCCTGTCCCGGGTGCAGGACTGGCACGTAGCTCTGTTAAACTGCATGAAGCTGTTCAGAAGACGTGCAGATGTGGTGCTCAGGGATGTGGTTTAGGTGAAGACTTGGCAGTGCTAGGTTAGCGGTTGGACTTGATGATGTTAGAGGTCTTTTCCGACCTAAATGATTCTATGATTTTATGGTTGCCAGCTCATTCCTCCAGACTGCCAAGGACTCTTGAGTTAGTACCAAACAATGATGTCCTGACATCTGTGTTACCTGTTCTAATAGTTGCTGTGCTAGTTCAAAGCCACCTGACTACTCTGCTGTACTTACCTGCCATAAAGAATATGTTACATGTGCTACAATATATGTTTACCTTCAGCAGTAAAGACTGGTGCAAACAACCCATTGGGCATCTTTGCTTTGGTCTTCTCTCTCCTGACTAATCTTCAGCATCTTGGTCTTCAGAGCGCCCTACTGATTCTGTACTGATTATCCTACTTTTGATGGTATTGAAAATCTTTTTACTACAGACTTCAGCATCCTTTGAGAAGTGCTCTTTTTATTCTCTCCGTCTCTGAATTTCCTGTTAACATTTAACCAGACATGTTTACGGGCTTTCTTGTGCGTTTCATTCAGGCAAGCTCTCCATTTCTTTAATGCCATCCTTTCCTTAGGACACCCTCCTTAGCTTTCTTACTGACCCATAAAAACAGTTTTTTGTATGGTTTTGTTTTCTTTTTGAATTTTGACACACGGCTTTCCTAGGCTTATAATACAGCATTCTTAACAGTCTCCAGGCAGCTTACAGTCTGTTTTTTTTTTGAATGATCCTTTTAGGATTTTTTCTTATTGTTTCATTTTGACATAGCTCCCTTTCTTGAAACTGAATATCTGCATACTGGATTTATTTGGCAAGCTCCCTCCTGCTGTTAAATCTAAGTGTGTGATGGTTACTAGTACAGATCAGCCAACACAGCTAACCCCACGTGAACTCACACTGGTGCACCATGTAGGACTAAATTCAGGAGGGATTCTTTTTGTGGACTGTAAAACTAGTGTTCAGGGAAACATCCTTTATTGCACTCAAATGAGTTTTTGCATCCCCCTCTGAAAAGGTATTGACTTAGTCTTTATGTGGGTAGCTGAAATCTCCCACTGCTACTTACCTGTCCCAAATTTTGCAGCTTGTCTTTTCTCACTTAACATTTCTTGATCACTACCATCATCTAATCAGGGGGGCGGTATTTCTTCTCTATTATTAAAAATTTGGAATTTCAACTGACAAGGATTCTGCAGTTCTCCTCTTTTTCTGTGATACTTTTATATTGTTACACTGTGTATGTCCTTTATGTACAATATCATTCCCTTGCCTGCATGTCCTGCTGTATCGTTCCTGTAAAGCTGGCTGCCATATACCCAATGATTATCTTTCTTTTACTGGGTCTCTGGCTGTTATATAGGGGATGTCATTTGGTCTTCCAGATTTCAATTCCATATGGGCAGAAAAAATGATTCCCTATTTTTTTTGCTTTTGAATTTCCCAGCCTCTGAATTGCTCCTCTCTTTGTTTGATATTATAAGAATAATTAAAAAAAAGGTGTGTGGCTGGCAAATCCCCGATATTCCACATCGCACAAGCAATGAACCCTCCCAAGCGAGCCCTGCAGCTGTGGCATGCAGTCCCAGGACTGCAGGTTGTTCCTCCCTGAGCTGCGATGGCCAGCTTGGACACCAGTCACACCAGGGCTGGCTAAGGAAGGGTGATCTCCTGTTGGCAAGTAATAATTAGAAGCTGCCATGAAGATGCCATGCATTTGGAAGAGTGCCTAAAACTCTGATTCCTTCAGAATATGAAAAGTATGTCTATTTTGGCTGCTATTTTTTGACTGTGAATTAACACTGGATCTAGTAAATAACCTTAGGTTCTGTGCTATTGAGCTTTGGACACGACGGAAGCACACTACTGTTACTCTCAGGTCCTTCTTTCTCTACTACATTTCTGTTCCTGATGCCTCCCTACAGGGTAACTTACCTAGATGAAAAGAAAGCAGTGGTTTATCAAAGGTGTTTGAAAGTCTTAATAAACTCTAAATGCTGCTTCCTTTACATCCAAAGAAGTTGCTTCATTTTTGACCTCTTTCAGTACTACTAAGTACACACAAACAATTTGAGGTGATTTACAGCTTTTTAAACGATTAGGATCTTTCAGAACCCATATTATGACACATTAGTTTTTGTTACTGGAAAAAGTCAAGTCATGAGTAAGAATTCTTCCACCATCTGCCAGATCGAAACTGATTCAGCACTTACTATCTCAATAGTTTTACGTGAGGACTACGTAAAATCCTCTTTTTTCATCTAAAACAGAAAATTTACACTGTCTTGCTTTAATATTCAACATGAACATAGTTTTAGTGAAACGAATGACTTCAGGAATGCAAATATACTCTTTGATTGAGATACTGTGAATTGATAGCTAAAAACATTCTAAAAGTGCAATTCTTTTTTAATTAAAGAGAAATATCTGTTCCCATCTGTACCACGAAGTCAGATCACTGGCTGATCACACGCCGAAGAAAATTACAAGACGGCATGAGCTGACCTTGCTGGAAAGGACTTGAAAGTATTTATACAGCAAGATGTAATGAAAAGATGAATGAAGACGCTGATGTTAAAATACTCCTCTTGTGACACTAATGGGTGGCAGGAAACATAAATCCTGCCACAGCGGTAAGGCAGTTAAGCGAGGTCATTCCTGCTGCCAGAGGCTGTTGAAGGCGAAGCCTGTATGTGATATGCTATCCGGATAACAGCATGTTTTGCCACAGCGACTGCCTAGAGCAGCAGCGAGGGAGCCTTGGCTGCATTTTGCTCATAGCTGTTCTAGCAGGGCTAACGACACGCGCCTCCAGCAGGCAGGCAGAGCAGCCAGGTGTTGCAATACGTGTTACGCAGCACACGCTGTGGCAACGAAAAGGGCAGCTGTAATTTGAGGGATCTCCACTGCTGCTCCGTACACACGGAGGAACAACCCTGTCATCACTGCTCTGCTTTTGTGAGGATAAAGCAACACAAAGACAGATTGCCCTGCCATTTAGACTGCAACTATTCTACTGAATTTCCATAAACTCTTAATTGCCATGATGCTCTGTGGCAAGTTTCTGTTAAAGCAGGATTTATTTTTACCAATTTAAAGCTGGTTGGGTGTTTGTTCTAATTTATTCTATAGTAAGTGACTGCAACCATAAAAATACCTCTCTCTCTTTCTGCCTTTCAGGCTCTTTCTCTCTGGAATAAATATATTCCATCACATTTGTTCCATGATTTGTTTTCCTCGGGTATCTACTTACTCATCTCTTCTCTAGACTAAGTAGGACTGATCTGCTTATTCTCTCGTCTCCCCTGACCTCGTTTCTCATCATTTGTACTGTCATTTCCTCTTCCCCAGCCGTTTGAGAAAGCAGTTTTGTGCTAGGCTAGGCGAAGAGAACGAGGCAGGCGTGCTGCTCTTGGCATCAGGTGCATGAAGAAAAGATGACAATTTCAGGGAGCCTACTAACTTTAAGCTACTAATTAAACTCTGAAAAACACCTTCCACGCATTCCATACGCAGTAAAAATAGATGAATAATAAAACCTGGAGCCGGTTCATTTACTTACTGCATTCCCAGCCTCTGCAGCCAGCCGGGCGGCGTATCTGGCAATCAGCCGGTGCTCCTCGTCCAGCCTGCCGGGGCTGTCCAGGGCGCTGCGGGGAGAAGCCACAACAGCCGTCAGCACCCGTGCCAGGGCAACAGGGGAATGGGGCATTGGTGTTGCAGGGACACAGCTACCCGAAACAGGAGTCGTACTGGAAGTAACCCGGCTCATTCCCTTTTTCATTCCCCTTCCAAAGTGGGGGCTGCTCTCGAGACCTTACATCTCGCAGCATTTCCTCCAGGACGCATACACTCTACTTTTAAATGGCTAAAATAATTAATCTTTAATAATTAACAAACTAATATAATTAGTTTTCAACAACTCATAAATACATATAATTAGGAAAAAATCAGTTTGTCTCTGAGGAGGCCCTCTGAAAACCCTTTTGGCTTACTCTGGGTGAAAAGGGTGCCTATATGAATGATGAAGGAGCAAAGCTTCATCCTCGGGGGATCTGGGGTGACAAGTGCCAAAGCAGAACAGTCACCAGGAGGAGGAATGGAGGGATGCAGCCCGGCCCGAGCAGAACATCCTCTGTCACTGAACAACATGAACTAAAACGCAACCGTCACTTTGGAAGTCAGCCTGACAAAACCCAACCGTGCAGAACACAGTGATTTGAGACTGGGTCCTTCACACCTCAGCTAGCAGAGGATGAAACAACCGCAGCTGCCCTGCATCGCCCCGCGCAGACAGCCTGTAGCTGTCTTGGAAATGGTGCTGAAAGGGATGCTAAAAATATTTCCCCTGATCATCAGCAACCGTGACAGCACCATCAAGTGACAGACGAAACAGACACGAATACTGAAAAAGGACAAGTGGGGTCGAGACAAGAGGTGCCCGGTCCCCGAGATCAGGAGGTGGACAGCAGCACCCAGACCTTCCTCACAGCCAACGTGAGCATCATCCCGTCTGCGTGTGCGGGCTGTGATCAGACTGGGACTCCAGTTAGTGCCGGGAGCACTGACCTAGTCGCTAGCACTCACAAATAACTGCCTTTTAACTATACACACACGGAACAAACGGTAACTTTCAAGCTGCAGTAACTGAAATCAGCCCGCGTTAAGATCCACTAGCAATGCAGTTTTGTGGCATAGTGGCTTTGCCACCACAAAACACCAGTGGAGAGCCACAGGAAAAGCAGCTTCCTAAGACAACATCAGACTGAACTATTTGATAGTTGCTTGTTGTCTTTTTTTTTTTTGTTGCACAAAAGATTTCCATCACAGTCTCCCTTTAATAGGGAGCCAGTGAATTAGTTATATAAACCAAAACATCATTAGCTGAAAATCAACATTAACGTGGAAATGAGCAATGTGTTTCATGATCACAGCCCTCCGAATGCTATCCTTGATGTTTCATGTGGGATTCATAAATACCTTGTTGGCAGCCTTAAATTACACGGTGCTGTACCTGTATGCATTTGCAATGAAATTCAGGATCAGAATCACACCGCAAAAAAACAGCGGAGAAAAAGAGATACATATCTAACACACAATAAAAGCTACTTTCAGTCCCCATTACCACTTTACAAGATAATTTACATTTCTTTAAGCCTAATTTCACAGATTTATGCTGACATTATTCAAAGAACCAAACCTATGTTGTATAAATTATGTTTATATAAAAACACAGATATACCTTTGTAAAGCCAAATTTAACAAATTGAGCTCTTTTGAGACTCAAAGTCAGTCTGTGTTTGAGATGGCACAGAAACAACGCACTGAATTTGACAGATGTACTACTACAATTTACACAGATGGGGTCCAGATTATTATAAATTACAGCACTACGCCTCCGTGTTTGGCCTGCTGGGGATTAGTGTGAAGGCACTCGGCTCTCAGCAAGCACCAAATAGTGCAAAGGAAGGAACTGGTGAAAGGTGAGATAAAACAGTGGGAAAAGAGAAGTAAAAGAACAAAAAATGGAGTCTTTACACCAGGCTTGGTGATCTCACCTCATGCTAATTTTTTATTTTTATTTTTTGAAGGCGAACTATTTTTCCCATCCCACTTGCTGCATTTGATACTGGTTTTGGTCAGATCACCTCTGTAATTTAGTCTGCTCAAGTTTTCCTGCTGTTACAGGAATACAAACCATCCCATCCCATTCACCCTCCCATAAACTGCTATCTCCTAATACCTCTCTCAGTTCCTGGACCTACTGCCTCCTCTTACCTGAGTGACAATATTAGACAGTAGTTACTGACAATTTCTTACCTTCCCAAGGAAATGCTGTAATTATATGTGTATATATATATATATCTTTTGCTTTTAGAAATATTTTCTGTCCAGAGAGGAAGTGGAGTTCAGGAAGACCTCCTGAACCTCCTGTGTGCTCACTGACACACAACACAGGTTTAAAGTGGGATGCGCAAGGCACCCCTGCAACGCACCTCGCTGTAGGACTAACAAGGCATTAAAAACAACCTGAAAAACATTTTGGGATTCTTTACATTGCTCTGTGAAGGAAAACTCACTTCCTTGTAGTTCTCAGGGGGACAGGAAAGGGAGAAAACAGGGAGGATAACCCTGGCTGCAGCCCAGAGCTCAGAAGGGAGGAGGGCACACGAAGGAGTTCGGAGATTTGCCAGGCGGCAGACTTTTGGAAAGGTAATGCCATAGATTTCCCTGTCCTAAAAATACTGTCTGGTCTATTTTGATAACTTTGTGCTACTTACAGAGCACTGATTAGTCAAACCGTGAGGTCTCCCGCTTCCCCCTTTGAGCCAGGCAGTACCTGCCACCCTGTGAAAGGGCCGGAGGGGCTGGGGCAGCGCGCTTCTGGCGAGCTCCAGCCTCGGAACAACCGCGGGTGGACGCGGAGCAACCGGGGCCACAGGGGGAACCCCTGGGGCAACAGGGAGAGCAAAGGGGGCTTGGCAGGACAAAGCAGCTCTTTTCTGCCAGGGTCGTCCCCTGCTCCAGCTGGGCAGGTCGATGCGTAAATGCTGGAGTTAACCCGAAGGTGAGAGCGGGGGCACCGGCAGGAGGACCGGGGCAGGGGCAGGGGCCACTCAGAAGCCTGCACTTCTGTGGGCTTAAAGCTCACGTGAAGCCATACCCAGGGGAAAAAAAACAAACATCCACTCAGGGGCAGATGTAGTCTGCAAAGGGAAAGCCGAGATGGCAGTGCCCTGCTGTCAAACACTAACACAGAAACAAGCTCAGACAGCCCAACTACTGCCCAGGGCTGGGGGACTGGTGAAGGGTGCAGGAGATGGTCAGACACGGTGGGAGCTTTGAGATCTTCAGCTCCTTGCAAAACTGCTTCGGAGTTCACGATGCAGAGAAGGGGCAGAGGGCAGCAAGCAGAAGGCTTGGTTTATTCTTCCAGCACTGAGTCGAAGGTCCAAATGTCCCAGGTGCCAGGAAACGATGCGAGGAAACAGTCTCAAATTGTGCTAGGGGAGGTTTAGATGGAATATTAGGCAGAATTTCTTCATGGAGAGGGTGGTGAGGTGTTGGAACGGGCTGCCCAGAGCACCGGTGGAGTCCCCATCCCTGGAGGCATTTAAGAGATGTGTGGACGTGGCTCTGTGATGGGACTTCGTAGGTAAGGCTGATGGTTGGACGTGGTGGCCCTGAAGGTCTCTTCCAGCCGAGGTGATTCTGCGATTCTAGTGGTGACCCAAGAGTAAGCATCCTGGGGATAAAATTTCTTCAAGGAAAGCGATTTTCTCTTTTCACTCTGCTTTAAAGTCAGTGGCGCTGCAGGCAACTGTGGTTTCAGAGAGTCGGGATTTTAAAGGAAACCAAATCAAAGCAGCCACGCATCTAACTAGCCATCTGTCCGTCTATAGCAACTGACCAAAAGTAAAACACAGAAACGTGGTGGCCAGCTATTCTGCAGGAAACGCAGAATACAGAATACATAAAAATAATGACACTTCCAGTAGGGCCACTTAATGTTTTTCAGGTGAAAAGCAGAGCTGGCATAGAAGCTCCACGCAGATCACGGAAAGGGGCAGGTGTGCCGAATGAAGGGGAATGTACGTTATGAATGCCCAGATTAAGAAATATGTAACAAGCAACTGTTCAAGTAATAACATAAAGCTCATCAGCTTTGTAAGCTTTCTAACTGTGTGCTGCACAACTCGCTGCACTCTGCAGCTGTCTTTGCCTGTGGCACATCCTTTAGGGTGGGGTTTTCTGTTAATTCTTTGGAAAGCACTTAGCTACCATAATAATACAGTCGCTGGAAAAAAAGAAAAATATATTATTGTAAAATAAATGAAGTCCACTGAGCTCTGTTTGCTATAAGCCTTATGTAGCTTTGATGGACTTTTTGGTTGGAGGACATCAGTGAATTAAATAATTCTTAATACAATGAAAAATCTCAGGGATGGAGCTGGCCATGGATTAAAGGCTCTCAAAGGCTGGCTGAAGGACGTGAAAAGATACTCGACGATAAAGAGCAAATGTAAGTGTACACAACATCAGTGACTGGAAGTGGAAGAAAAATAAGTACAAATTTGCAGCAGGGCTCTTTTTTAAGCATAATTAGTCACTGGGACAGATTTTCAGTGTGATGAGCAGCTTCTCCATCACAGGGCTCTCTGAAAGCCACATCTGTGGAGAGACAAGGTGTTAGGCTCTGCACCGCAGTAACTGGTGTGAAACATCTGAGGAGGTGCTCTGGTGGTCTCTTCTGGTCCCAAAGACCTGGCAGGAGAAGGCCCGTGATGAATGTAAGAAGAGCAGCGGGGCCAGAAGAGCAGCCCAGCAGCCTGCCTCCAGCAGCAGCCCAGAGCGGCTGCAAACAGGAGAGCACAGGAGAGGAGGCCACTGATGGCTGCTGCAGCAAGCGCTGCCTGACGTGGCACCTACTGGTGACCCCCGGTCAGAAACGGGCACGGTCTGCAATGGCTGGCTGGGGTGCACTGAGAATCTCCATACAGCCTGCCGAAAGCAGAAAGATAGTCTTTCATATGAGATTTTTTTGCCTCCCCACAACCTCTAAAAAAAAAATAAATCAAAAAAAGATCAAAAGCAGTGACAAGGGAGTACAGATTTCATCGGGAATGTGGAGAGGCATTTCCTCGTACTGACTTGGAAGACACTCCCATCCACAAAGAGAGCAGGATTAAAACTATTTTCTTTATGTTTGGCTCCTTCAAGGAGTATACTGTTACTCCGGTAACAAGCGAATTTTTTTAATTCAAAGACCTAAATGACTGAAAGCCTCTACTCCAGCTGGTTGCAACATGGCCACTATTGGCTACATCCAGTGTTTCACTCTGTCCTACACTCTGCAGGATGCAGTAACTTCTTTGTATCTCCAGATCTGATGGTTACAGTAATTGGCTGAAGGTGAGAGTCCGAAATTCCTTGGGTTTGCTGTCTTGTGAACAATATTATGGACTTTCAGTACATAGCTGGTGACAGCAGACAGCAGTGACTCACTGTCAAGAAAAAAAACTGACTTTCTCTCTTGAAAGCCAGAAAGCACTTCATCAAAACGGCAGTAGAATACAAATTTCTACATGACGGAGTGATGAAATATGACTCTAAAAACGTTATCCAGAGGATGCCAACGTGGATAAAGCAAGGCCCTTACATATAGCCCCCGGATCACTAAACCTCCTTTTCCCCTCCAGCACAACTCTGGCTCTGTAAAGGTATAATTTAATTAGGTCCAGAAGAGGAATACGGAAAAGCCCCTGGCTATGTCCTGTGATGAAACGGGAGAGCTACATTTTGGGGCTTTAGGGTAAAAGTTCTCTACACAGACACAGATATGAAATACAAATGTGCACAAATACTAAAGCTGAGAGAAAAGAAATGAATTTTTCAAAGCATTAGCGTTCTTTGGAAAGGCACAGAAAGAGACTGCCATGTTATGCAGGCCACACTGATGGGACTGAAAGAGCTTGCCTGGTCAGCTCAGGTGAGCAAAGCCAGTGACGGGGTGGGACACGTGCCTATGAGTGCATCTGAGGCGGAGAGGTATAACCAACGAGGAGGAGGAAGAACAGCGCGAGCTGCAGAATAACGTCGGCACAAAAACTAAGGGTTTTGAGCTGGCCGTGAAAAAACTTAAGGTGGAAATTAGATCGTTTCCTACTGGTGAAAAACGAGATTCCAGAACGGTCAGGAAAGAACATTTACCTTACCCGCCTGGGACGATGTTAACCAGTTTGTGTACGGGGCTCTTAGCACAGCGAATGCAGCGGGGTGGGACTGGGCACAGCGACCGCTTCCCAGCTGCTGTCTTCCCCTCTGCATGCTTGTGCGCGCGCGCACACGTACTTGGGTAGTTCCAGAAGATTTCAGGGAACACTGAGTGTATTTCCCTCTGTTTGCTGGCCGAGCCCAAACACCTTTGACTGGAACGTGACTCCCAGAGCAAACAGCATTATCGCACCCCCCCTGCTCCAGGAGCGCTCTCCTAACACTGACCGTGCACCGCTCTGCAGCCGGTTCACGTAGGTTGCAATCAGTGCATGCTCATCAGCTAAGTGGCTGGCAGCATCCGGGTTGCACTGTAACCTAGTAGTGATGAAGGCAAAAGAGAGCAAACAGAACATAAATACATAAATACGAAAAATTAAACATACATACGTAAATACAAAGCAAATAACTAATGAATGTTAACGAAACGGTTAAAAATTAAAACAAATAGATGAGTAATTAAAAGTGTAAATATGTTTCAGCAAGTCACACAAACAAAACAGCTCCTGAAGCTAAAGGTTAAAACACAGATTAGGAGAACATTCGGGTACCTAAATGTGCAACGAATACATGTGGAACTTCCCTGAGCCTGCTGCAGGTTCGGGAAAGCTGCACCACCCGTACCCGTCCGACCCAAGGCACGGGGCAGTGCCTGATGGCAGCAGTGACATTTCTACCAGCACCCGTGGTCTTCAGCGAGCCACTTCTGGAACAGATTGCTAAGCACAGCCAAGGCCACTGAGGCTGGGGTGACCTCCTGCCGCCTCCCATCCGAGCAGAACTTACCACTGCCCTTCTGCTGTCAGACAGCTCCGAATATAGGCCAAACCACGGGGGTTGCAGCTTTATTACTATGTCTAAAATTAGAACTGGAGGCACCCAGTTTCTTCTCTTCTCTCATGAAACAGGCCACCAAACAACAATACGAGGAAAGTGATACCAAACAAAATAATTAGTGGTTTGTATCAACAGAACTACCGTCTAGCAGGGATTCCTTAAATGACATAGCATTGCTGTTTGTTTGGTTTGAGCACTTATAAAAATAAAGCTGTTTCACTTTTGAATATTTTTATGAATAGAAACTGAGTGCAAGAAATATTTGTCAGACGTAACCCCACATAAATAATTCTCTGTCTGTATGGTCCAATTAATACTTGCTGGTTTCTACCACGCTTGTAAGAGCAGCATCTCAACAACCCTGGCAGGACACAACAAAATGACTTTTTTTAAATCCCAGGCATTGCACATAAAGGCAGAAACAATTTATTCACGAACCCAAAGAGTGATACACCAATTCTGCTGTGCTAGATCTCTTCCACATCCACGTCAAGTTTTGCCTACAGACCCCAGTACGATGTCCTGCCATGTGAAATGGCACATGCGAACAGAAAGCACCGCTCTGTAGCAGGAGATGAACAGTCCTGTGCAGATACAAGATCGGGTTGTTACCTAAAAGTCATTTGTGGATGTGCCATTATTTTAAGATAATATCCATTTCTTTCTGAAATACGAGAAATTCCATTTTTCATGTCTATGTCAGGTATTCGAGCTGCTCTTTCAACTTACAAACTGCAGTTAATTCCTCCCCCACACGTGTCCAGGAACTATTTGTTTCAGAAGCTTTTATAAATACGGCCTTTATTGCTTTAAGCATCAATATGCAGATACTATGAAAGCAGAAATCACATTTTTCAGACACGCAAACTCTTTTCTTCCCTGTTATGTGCAGCAACATGTCAGAGAAGTCTGCCAGAAGCAGAGTAAGACCTTATGAAAAGGAGGCAAAGCAGAATTACCCACATCAACCCCTCTGGGCAAGGAGCAACCTTTGTAATAATGGGTTTGTAATAGGAAAGAGACTTAACGTTAACCACTGCACAGAAGAATTTTAAGCAATCTACACTCTGTGAAGGCTGACTACTGGCAAGTACTGAAAAGCTTTATTTTAGATAAGCATTCTAGCTGGCACATAGCTGCAACCACGAGAATTAAGATTCTGAGACCTTCTTCATTACAACTCATCTCGCACACGCTCTTGTGAAAAGGAAAAGCCCAGCAGAAATGACCACGCTGTAAGTTCAAAACGGCTATGGTTTGATGATGGCTATTATAATGATGATTAGCATTCCTGGTTTTGAAAGGAAAAAAAAAAAAGAGTTGAATTAACATGAGTCTGAGCACTGTTCTTAGCACTTATCTGACTTTTCATTCACATTTCTGAACACAAGGAAGCTTGCTGGTGGTTCTCCATCCCCCTCCAGAACATTGCTCAGCAGCCTCCAAACGTCAGAAAATCACGGAGTGCCAAACCAAGGTACATGCTGGCAGCCTTCTCTCTGCCTCCTCCCAGGACGGCAATATCGTACCAGGAACCACACACACGCATGCTGGCTGCTTCACCTTATCAAGTGCAGCTGCATGGAACGATGGAGAAGGAAAAGAGACAGACTGCGCCCCAGGAGTAAAGACACAGCTCAAACCAGAGTTTTAATTAGAGAAGATCTGGAGGAAGAGGATCCCCAGGGAGGAAGCCCCCTGCCCTGATGAATGCGACACCAGGGGAAGTAGGGGCACCTGGGGAGAACTCACCGCTGTGTTCGCAGCCTGTGCTCCTATGGCCCGGGATGAGCACAGGGATGTTCGGGTGTGCAGGGGTGGGAGCAGGAAAGTCAAGGCACAGGTGGAATGAGCTTGGCAAGGGATGCAAAAAACAACAAGAAGGGATTCTCTAGGTCCATCGGCCAGCAAAGAAAGGCCAAGGAGAGCGTACCCCCTGCTGATAAATGGCAGAGGAGAGAACTGGTAACGAGAGACATGGAGAAGGCTGAGGTACTCAACAACTTCTTTGCCTCAGCCTTCACCGCCAGTCAGGCCTCACACGTCTCTGTTTCCCTGAACCCGAAGATGAGGGCTGGGGGAGCCGAGTCCCTCCCGCTGTAAGCGAAGAGCAGGTTGGAGACCACCTGATGAAGCTGAACGAGTACAAGTCTGTGGGGCCCGATGCCGTGCCTCCCAGGGTCCCCAGGGAACTGGCTGATGGAGTTGCCGAGCCTCTCTCTAGCCCATTTGAAAAGTCCTGGCAGTCAGGTGGAGTCCCTGGTGACTGGAAAAAAGGAAACATCGCTCCCACTTTTAAAAAAGGGGTGATGGAAGACCTGGGGAACTAGAGACCGGTGAGCCTCACCTCTGTGCCTGGGAAGATCACGGAACAGATCCTCCTGGAAGCAATGTTAATGCACATGCAAGACCAGGAGGTGATGTGGGACAGCCACCACGGCTTCACCGAGGGCAAATTGTGCCTGACCGATCTGGTGGCCTTCTGTGACGGAGCGACTGCATGGGAAGTCAGAGTGACCTCGTTGTGGCTTTTTCAATACTTGAAGGGGGCTTATAAAAAAGACAGAGAGAAACTTTTTTGCTCAGTGAGATAATGATAGGACAAGGGGGAATGGTTTTAAACTACAAGAGGGGAGATTTGGATTAGATGTTAGGAGGAAAGTCTTCACTCCGAGGGCGGTGAGGCACTGGCACAGGCTGCCCAGGGAAGCTGTGGGTGCCCCGTCCCTGGAGGTGTTCAAGGCCAGGTTGGACGAGGCCCTGAGCAACCTGATCTGGTGGGTGGCATCCCTGCCCGTGGCAGGGGGTTGGAACTGGGGGGGCTTTGAGGTCCCTTCCAACCCAAACCATTCTGTGATTCTGTGACTTTTTACACAGGCAGATAGTGACTGAACAAGGGGAAATGGTTTTAAATTAAAAGCCGGAAGATTTAGATTAGAAGTTAGGAGGAAATCCTTCCCTCTGAGGGCGGCGAGGCCCTGGCGCAGGCTGCCCCCAGGAGCTGTGGGTGCCCCAACCCTGGCAGTGCCCAAGGCCGGGCTGGATGGGGCTGGGGGCAGCCTGGGCTGGGGGCAGGGGTCATACCGGGGCGGCTCTGAGGGCCCTGCCAGCCCCAACCATTCTATGGCTCTATGAACAGCTAAGTGCAGTGGGCAGGAGAAAGCACAGGGCTTAGCAGCACCCTGTGAGTTGCACCAGGTATCGTAAAAATTTTCTAGGTATGCATGTTGCTTTCATAGAGCAAAAGTATTAAAATATAAATGTAGTGCAGGTAATCCTGCTCTGCAAAACTCATGAACAGACCAGTGGTACAACAAAAAGCATTAGGCCTGTATCCGCTGTCCTAGCACCCCAGAGGCTGAATGTGCTGCCCTATTTGCAGAGGGCAGCGTGCACTCGTCCCCTAGGGCAGAGACATCATGGAAATGCTGGCTGATTATTTGAGGAAAGCAGAATTTAGGTTACGCTGACACGCATCTTCAGCTCTTTTTTCCAAAGGGCTTGCCTTTTACTGAATTCAGATCCTCTGGGAAAGGCTGCGATAACTACAGGCAAGCTTAATTCTTTGCAAACTTCATCAGTATATCACCTCTGGAAAGTCTGTAAAAAGTAATTAGTGCTCATTCAAAGCAGCCGCAGCACGGTGATTTACAGCTGGGCAGCGGTGCAGAGAGCAAAAAGTGGAAGTAATAAGTGTCAGAGCTACTGACAGGACACCACGGACATATCCGTTTTTAGGATATAGGCATATATGCTGTCACGCTGGCCTCAGCAGAGGTGCACAATTATTTGGTATGCCCCTTGGCTCCTCCATCCCACCCAAGTGGGATTAAGTGTACATAATCCTCAGCCTCTACATTTCTGGTGTTCTGACATTTAAGTCACAGAATCATAGAATCAGAGAATCATTTAGGTTGGAAAAGACCCTTAAGCTCATCAAGCCCAGCCATCAGCCTAGCACTACCAAGGCCACCAAGTCCCTTGGAAGGCGCTAGGTACCCTGATGAACCAGTGCTGTGCTACAAGCGCACGACCCAAGGCATTTCGTTGCTTTGGTTGGCAAAAAGCAGCATCGTGGCTCTGCTCATCCCAGCATGGCTCTGTCCCACCCCGCCACCTCTGGCTCTCTCTGCAGGCCGCCCGGCCAGGCCCCACAGCATGGCACCACCATGGCGCAGCTCCTGGTCACCAGCTGCCAGGACACCCCAGGGACGCTCCCACAGCTGCTGATTAGGGTTGTGGCAAATTCGGGGGATTAGGTCTTGTCAAGGTCTCTGGCCTTGCCAAATGCAGTTCTGCTCCTTGCTTCTCTCATCTTTGTTTTCAATGCATCAGATGCTTTGGAGTAGCCCAAGCCAATCATGAACCTGAACAGGATTTGCTGAGTAACTTTAAGCAAAATGAGAGTAACAAAACCTTAGGAAATTAACGCTGTTTATTCTGACATTTGCATGTTTTACTACCATGCGTGAACAGTAAAAGCTACGGAAACAACGAGATAACCAGAGAACTGGCAATAGCAGTGCCCAGAACGGTACTGCATCCCTGCCCTTCCCGGGGGCAGGGCCTACGACTCGCCCACACCACGGCAGCCACCGTTTGAAGTTTCTCTTCTGCCAGCAGGGACCTGGAATCACATCTCCTATGTCCTGAGGTCTCCAGCCCTACAAGGCCAGGCTGGATGGAGCCGGGGGCAGGGGTCGTGCCCATGGCAGAGGGTGGCACTGGGGGGGACGTGCCAGCCCAAACTGCTCCAGGATCCTGGGATTCCCTTGCTAATGAACACAAGGTGGATGTTTGGTCTCCTGGTGAAGCTGTTCCACACAAAACATCGAGGCACTGCCTACACTGAAGAAAATCAGAATGGCTCTGCAGCTTGGCAATTAATTTACTAGATCTGTCAAATGGGAAGGACACCTGGAGGTGTCCAGTCCACCCCTCTCCTCAAAAGGGGATATCAAATGGGTGACATAGCAGATTCCTGCCTAAACTCTTCCTAAAGGGTGCTGCTGTCCCCCATAACCCTGTCGAACCGTATCAGCAGAACTTAACGAATCTCTGGACCTGCAGCTTCCACCGCTGACCTGGAATCTCCACTGCAGAGAACCGAACCCGGTGCCCCTGCCCTCGCCATGCGGGCACAGCCCTCCCACCGGCCCCTCGCCCCCCAGGGCTGCCCCCGGCGCCCTGCCCCAGCGGACGCTTCTCCAGCCACCCCCAAAGGTCACATCATCGCTTCGGGACTTGCAGTGTGTCTGCAGCCTCCTTGGCAAACGCTGTCCTAAAGCACATCGGGTGACAAGTCCCTGCTACCCAAGAGCCAACCGAGTAATTGCCTCAGGTGTGCTAGGTACGGCTCTCCTTTTACAGCAACCCCCAGTCACGCTATTTGCTCTTTTTGCGGTAATTTTGTTCATTTGCATTCAGCTTCTAATCCATTATAATTCCCCAGATACTGTTCAACAATGGGCCTGTCTAGTCTGCCATTCTCTGCTTCTTATTCATGCTTTTTATTTTATTTTCTGTCGCTTGAAGCTGTCTTTACTCATTTCATCTTATTGATTTACAGGACCGTTCTGAATTAGAAGCTTGCCCTCTGAAGAATTTCCATAGCGTTGGTACAGAATTTATGTACACGTGTTCCCTATTTCATCATGCAAGCTGTCAAGAAATAAACTGAGTAAGGCTGAACTCGGCACAGACCCCTGTGGGATCCTACCTGACACGTGCTCCCTCTTTGGTAGGAAAATATTGATATTTTCTTTCTCCGACTGTGATTTTTCAACTGCTGTTGCACCCACTTAACAGTAGTTTCAACCAGTCCACATTTAACTAGTTTATTTATGAAAATACCATATGGGAGAGTGTCAAAAGCTTTATGAGTCAATGCATTTTAAATTAATGCTTCCCCCTCCTTCCTGAGGCCACCCACCCACCCAGTACCATCCGATTTCCATTCTTTGACACGATTTGTTCTCAACATAGACGTGTCAACTATTTTTATCCCCTGTCTACGTGAGTACGGAATGATTGTTTTATAACATATTCAGGAACCTGAAGGTATTCCTTCTACATTCAGACACGTATTTCAGCAAAAATACTTATATACTTACGGAGCCCAAGCACAGAGAAGCAGCAATGCCGCCTCTTGACACCACCATGCCACCCTTCCCTCCTTTCCCCCTTTTTTTGATGAACAAAACAATCCTGGATCAGCTCCTGGACTGCACAGGGAACGTCGCGGCCAGCGGTGCTGGTACAACCACAGGCACAGCTGGCTGTCGCAGGAGCAAGCAGCTCGGGGAGAGGAGCACTTGGGGAGCTCTGCCGCCAGCACAGCCATGGCTGTGTCCCTCTCGGAGTTTCTTTAAAGCCTGAAGTCTGGGAAAGTTCTCTGTCAAAAAAACTCCTTTACAAATCAGCTTTATATTTATCCTACCCTTTGATTCATATCTACATCTTCCAAGACAATTTTTAGACATCCCCCAGCATTACACTTGGCCTTAACTTGGCCGGACAGCAGTCAGACACACCACCAAGGGCTCGTCTTGTTCCACTTTGTTTAAAAACGAATACAAGTCGGGAAGAAGAAACTCAAAATTATGCTATATACATAGAATCTTTTAGTTTTCAGAAGATGGTATTCAGGATAAAGTAACACCTATTCATCCCCAAGTTAGCCACAAGCTGTGACTGAATTCTTTAATGTAGCATGAGAATGTAATCTTGCAGCATGTTTCTCACACTTTCCATATAGCGACAGCCACCATACACAAAAACAGACGACACCATGCAAAGCAATAGTCAAAAGGCAGCAAGAAATAAAGCTAACGTGCTCCTTCTGGGGGAGAAAGGGAAGCGAGATTAAGTGGGAAGGAAGAACGAGGTCGGAGGAATGGGCACAAAGCCGCTCTGAGCAGCAGGACGATCCCTCCTGTCCCGCTGTACCTGCGGTGTTACAGGTTTCGGCTGGGTGCCTGCGGTGGCTGGGGCTGCGGCACGTACCTGCGCCTCGAGGAGCGCGGGGCTTGCAGGGCTGGCTGGCTCCTGTACAGCTGGAGAGGAGAGGAACACCGGCGGGCTGAAGACGAGAGCCAGAGAACAACCTCCGCTCTCAGGTTATTAGAAAAACGTGTGACCCTTTTTATGACTGATCGTTCCTCCAAGCCATGCAGAGTCTGATGTCTGAAGTGCTGCTTGTCAAGCTTTATGCAGTAACTCTTGGCTCTGCAGCTTTATAAGGAGCTCAATAAATTAATGAAGTATTTAAATGGTGCTTTTGGTGTCTTAAATTAATCTCTCTTCTGAAAACCTACCAGGAAAGCCAAGTAAAATAGACAATCTATTAAAAATCCTGAAATTTACAGCAAGAAATCCCTGCAAGTTTCTAATGTCATGGCTCACAACTTTGCAAATCCTTACAAAATTGCACGCTGCTGCTCTGGCCACTCAGTAAGGAAAGAGGTTTCAAGAAGAGCTGCCAGCACATAATCTAGATGGATCTCTTGTTTTCTGTCACGTTATTTTCCCCCATGATTGATTTAAATAGATGTTAAGGTCAAAAAGGATAATTACCACCACTCTCTGCATAAAACAGAAATGAAATTTAGCACAGTAATTTCTGAATCAAAACCATATTTCTGACTGACTTACAGCACGCTGTTCAGACAGTGACGTAATCTGTCTTAAAGATTTAAAGTCACTGGGAAACCACCACATTACTTGAAAACTGCAAACAGCCTTTTAATTTCTTCAGACCCCTACCCTCCAGCTATCATATGCAGGAAAGATGATGGGACCTATATCTAAGATGAAAATCACACGTTTATGCAGGGAAACATAACAGGGAACCAGTCCAACACCAGCCGCGTGCTGGATGCTCATCATTAAGGCAAGGAATACAGGGATTAAAAAAAGCATTATCTGGTAAAACTTGAATTTAAAGCAGATACAGGAAGGGAGGAATGAACAGCCAGCAAAGTGGATTCAGAAAGACAGCAGTGATAAAAGCTGTCTGAATATATATGCTGCTGCTAAGTTACTTGGGGAAAAAAAATAAATCAAAATCTTAACAGGCCCAGGGAAGACAGGACTCAGCAAGACCGGTCTAAATGGTCAGTCAGTCTGAAGAGAGTTCTGAATGAGGAGGGTAAGTGTGTCTGTCATGTGTCCACACATCACCAAACACGGGCAAGTGTGAAAACCAAAGACTTGAACAAAAATGAAAGCATCCGTATCACAGAGCTGCCAGCAGGGCCGGGGAGGGGATCCTGCCCCTCTGCTCGGCGCTGGGGAGTCCTGGGGCTGGGAGTCCTGGGCCCCCAGCACAGAGAGAGCTGGGCCCAGGGGGGAGAGCCCAGGCCGGGGCCCCCAGGGTGCTGCCGGGCCCGGAGCCCCCGTGCTGTGAGGAGAGGCTGCGAGAGCTGGGGCTGCTCGGCCTGGAGCAGAGGAGGCTCCGGGGGAGCTCCCCCATGGCCGTCAGGACCCGCAGGGAGGTGCGGAGAGGCCGGAGCCGGGCTCTGCTCGGCGGTGCCCAGGGCCGGGCCCAGAGGCCCCGGGCTCAAAATTTAAAACTCAGTCAATACAAAAGAAACACTTTTTGTAATGTGAGGGTGGCAGACCACTGGCACAGGTTGCCTAGAGAGGCTGGAGAGTCTCCATCTGTAGTGAGCTTCAACGTGCAACTGGACATGGTGCTGGGCACCCTGCAGGCATGGGAGCAGACAGACTCAGAGGTCCCAGCCTCGGCCAGTCTGTTGTGTCTAGAAAAAAATAAGCGTAGGCAAAATGGAGTAAAAAAAAGAACTGAGGGAGAAATGAAGGATTTGAATGTGATGAGAAAGGTGACAGAGAACAAATCCAAATCCTTAGCTGGAGAGCAATACTTTGGACCTGCTCTGCCTGCTGGGTGATGCTGATGGGGCCATTTTGTTCCCCGTTCCCCTTCCTTGCACAGCGCTTGTATCAGTGCTACTCTGTTGGACCCAACAACCCTGTGACAGCAGCTAGACGGCAATAACGTTATTGGAAAACCCATCGTGAACTGGAGGGAAGAAGAACTGGACAGAGAAATATTACTCCAGAGGCAGCACACAAGATAACCTGGAGGAGCACTGCTTGAGAAAGGAAAAAGCTACAGAGAAGATGAAAGTAGCTGAAGTGAGAAGCAGTTTAAAGGTAGACCAAACGTTTCACAGCAGAGGTAGGTTAGAAAACACCATTAAAGCAGCATCAGGATTAAACACAGCTATCTTGCCCGCAGGCCCTGTCTCCCCGTGCCTGTTCCGACACAGCAGCACCACGAGGCACTTGCTGGCTGCCAGGATGAGACTGCAGAGTGCGGTACCTGCAAACCCTCTGTGTTCTGCAATAGCCCCAGACCATCTGCATGCCAACAGCAAGAGAGAAGCATCTTCCGTAGCTAGGCACCAAAACAAAGATGTCTTTTATATTTTATTCACACACTTTCCTGTTATCTGGAATTTTAAATTATACTCACTTAAGAGTAGTGAATCTATCTCCCGACTATTTCCCTTGCTGATGCCTTCAACCATTTCTTCCACCCCATCAAGCTCCCCACACTCTCACCTAATGCATCTTCCTCAAAACCCACATCCCACAGGCTCACAATTGCACCCCAAGGATTTTAAACCACAGGTTAAAAATAAATGCCTATAGGCATCTAGATATCAGTTTAAACAGTACAGAAACACATGACTTTTTGCTTGAAATTGTTAGACTAATTCATTATGCCGACTCTTGTCCTCATTATTCCTTTCTCTTTGCTGTCCCTTTCTCTTGCGAGTTGTGGGGTATTGCTAAATCTTCCTTGGGCAAGGCTACATGTGAGCTAGGACATCCCTTGTCTCTACCAAGAGATATTTTTAATCCTTTTCTAGAAAGTCTGTTTTGGTGTTATATAGGTATATATAAGGTGCGATGGGATGCGTTATGAAGCACGTTGCAAACCATGCACAACCACCTCTCTAGCAGCAATCCAGGTAGTGCCAGCTACCACAGTCTGCCTGTGCTCATGCTGCTGAACTCCCTCCGAAGCAATGCGGCTGCATGCACACTGTCTGGAAACTGGAAAAGATTTGAATGATTTCTGGCTTGTGCTAGTTTTCAAAATGCACCCAGGGATCGTTTGAGCTAGAGACTGTTAGCCAAGGTCAAAACCCCGTCAGGAGCCATGGCCGAGTTCCAGCACGCAGGCCCCTGCCCCAGACACAGCCCCAGACCCAGTGGTGCGGCTCCGGGGCCCTTAGTGGCCTGTCCCACCCCCTGCTAATGCCC
Source organism: Anser cygnoides (assembly GCF_040182565.1). Taxonomy (NCBI): domain Eukaryota; kingdom Metazoa; phylum Chordata; class Aves; order Anseriformes; family Anatidae; genus Anser; species Anser cygnoides. The sequence goes on along the minus strand of NC_089875.1, from coordinate 122,653,973 downwards.
CTCCTGCACCCCCGCGGCCCCTTCGGAGGAGATGGGGCATCCGTTGTGCCTCGGGTTCAATGCCACCACTAATCTGCAGCGTGGACAGGAGTGGCAGAGCACCCGCTGCTGCCCACAGGCTGCCAGCTTCCTGTGGCCTAGGCTCTACGGCTAGAACGGCGCTAGGATCTCTACATGTCACACACCTCTAGAAGCAGAAAATAAGAAAATGAATGTACTACACCTGTCAAAGACAAATGGCAGAACGGACAATAACAGTAGTTTCAGTCACTTTCAGGTGGAATTGCTGACTGGACTGCTAGAAGGAAATGTTGGAGAGATATATATGGACATGGGAACAAAGGAGAAAAAAGGTACATTGGAAACTGTCAGAAGATAAATTAAGCTAGCCAAGCAAATAAAAATCACTCTGGGTTACAGAACTAAACAAACAAACAAAGAACAACATCAGTGACAAAGATATCAATGCAGAGCTGATTGCAGGAAGGTTTGTGGAGGTCTGATCAAAAATCTGGAAACTGCTCAGTCATGCACCCGTCTGCAAACCCACAGAAGGACAGAACTCAAGAAGCTAATCAATGGCACTGGAGACCGCAGAGGTAAATAATGGCAAGCAAAAAATAAAGATAGAAAGAGGGCGAAGGACTACGAAGAGCAGATAATCAGGGGCCTTAGGAGCAGAAGACTGAAAAAAAAAAATACAAACTGGAGTTAGCGGAAATACAATCTCTTAGGAAGGAGGACTGGTTCTGAATATTGTATAGGCATCATATCCCTCTCCACTTTAGTTCTGAAGCTGCAAATAATTTTGTTTTTAGACTGTAAGAACATGATTCTCCTATCCAAATGTAGACATCTATAGTCTCCAAGCTCCTTAGTTGTAGAAATAAGAAAAAACAGATACAGTATTTTGTTATTATTATAGGTAGCAAATGTAGTGACTTTAATAAGCCAGGTTGTTTAAAAGCACTTATATTTTAAAGGCCCTTCTCAGTCCAAAGGAGAAACTTTTGCCTCCCCGAACACCCGTTACGGGAGGCTGTGAGCATGAGCTAGCTGAGTGCACTCCCTTTACAGTCAACAGGAAAGAAACAGGCACTGCTGGAGTGCTCTCATCTTAACGGGGACGTCCGCATCGGGGCTGCTCTGTCACACTCCAGAAGAGTTTATTTGTCCACATAAGCTGTGCAGGGAGCCTTCTGCAACTAGCTCAGGAGGAAACGCCTCTGCTGAAGGCAGCCAAGCAGCTGAGGTGATTGTCACTCTTACACATTTATAGGGCTTACAGGGACAACAGACACACACACAAGCCTTTTTAGGAAAAGGCAGAGAATGATCCATCATCTTTTCACATGCTACATACATCAACGAGAGTAAAATGCAATGCATATAAATTCTAACCCAAATCTGCAAGGTAAAAGATGCTGCGTAACCTGCAGACTGATGATGGCTGCTGAGAAAGCAGCGGAGGTAGTGGGCTGTTGAAGAGGGGAATTGACCTACCTGAGGGACTGGCTGACTGGGAACAGAATTACTGAGGGAAGAACAGTGCACACTGACCACAACAGAAAGAAAAAAATCTATTCCCGAACCATATAAAATAAATTAGCTGAAACACAAAACATATTTAACAGGCTTGGCCTAGTCTTACAGAAGAGACATAATCCTCTCCTTTTATTTAGAAAGGTTCATTGGCTGTAAAATCAGAGAAATACTGTGTTTTGTTGTATCATAGGCAACAAATATAGGCAAGATTGCGTTAAAATTTTCCCTTTGTAAATGTTTCACTTGATAAATGCACCGAACATTTCCCTCCCACATTTGACACAATGCCATCAAATGTAAACATGCCATTAAATCAGTTTTTGTTTTTGTTTTTTTTTTAAATTTGGACATTTACATTCTGAAAGATGAAAAATAACAAAATTGTAGTATTACATACCTAAATGTGAAAATAATCCAAAGCCACGAGTGACCATAGCTACATATCTGCTGCCAGAACTTCCCCCTTAGCAGGAAAAACTTTCTCTGAGCTCATTCTGTCTGCAGCATTTTATAGACCACAGAAAGCTCCTTGCCTCTTGCAAAATATAGCTACAGAAGTCCTGGGATCTGCAGAGTTCATTGCCCCTCTGGATATTTTCCCACTGAAAGCAGAGGATGAGGAGGCTGGGAATGAGGAAGGCTTCCCTCAGAGATGTGCACGGACTGGAGAGTAGCATTTGACGAGAGCTCCTTTGGTTTGCTTGTTTTTCAGTTTTTAGTTTATAAAAAAGTGAGCTCAGGCATTAAAATGCCTTTCTTTCAGCTCAGTCTGAGTCCCAACAAAGCAGTTGTCAAGCGTTGGTTATTTTCATGTTTTTGGCAGAAAGCGGTGAGAAACCAGCAGTGATCGCCGTGCCCTGGGGGAGCCGAGGGCTCGCGGGGCAGGCACCCTGCCCGCCACAAGTGTCACACCAGGAGCCTGAGATGTGAACAAACACTAGTTTCACGTCACCAGCGTGATGTGGGACTGCCCACAGCCCAGAGGGCCACGTCGGTGCCCACCTCGCTTATTAAAAATATTACTAGGGAGCACAGGTTCTGCATTAGTTATACCTACCAGAAGCTGTGTGAACAGCAGCGTCCTAACGGGTATCATTACGAATGTGGATGTTATTAAAAATTGCAGAAGTTTTCTTTTTCTAATAAAATCATGTATAGCTATCCAGTTATTAGTCCTTCCAGCTTTTCCTTGAAATAAATTCATCCACATTTGCTCCATCTTTTGGGGAAAGACAGCAAAGTGAACCAAAAACCCTTACTCTTGGATAAGCCTGCTGTCAGAAGCCAGAATATATTAGCTAGAAAGAAGAAAGTTTGATGAAGGTGTAAACATCGGCCAAATCTCCACAGACAGGCAAACAGTATGCTAGAAGTAACTTCTGACATTTACATCCAAAATTTACTCCAGGTGTATAAACTAATAAGATAGGATATAGGAACAAATAGGTTAATATTAGGAATAAATTTGGCTTTCCAAAAGAAGCCATCTCTCTGAAATGTGACCAGTTTGACCAGCTTCAGCACGTGAAGATGCAGCTACGAATGCCATTCGGCTCGCACAAGGAAGTCTGTGACCCTGCCGTCTTTGTTTCATGCTGCCAAGATGTGGCCGTGCCTCCAGCTAGGGAAACAAGACCCTTCCTTTTACATCAGGGATTAACCTAAGCAACAGTAACTAATAAACCTTGGGGGAAAATACTGTAACCAGGCACATGTGAACCGACAAAATAGAAATACAAGAAATTTTCAAAGGGGAAAAAATGCTTCTCCTGCCTTAACTCACTCTATTACTAAGTGCAGGCGCCTGTATATTTTCCAGGTTCAAAGGAATGGAGAATACAAAGACAACACAGACATGTGCTTGAAGTCTCTGACAAACTAGACGATAAATGAATCAGCAATGCTTCAATGTATTCAGTGCTTCAGTCAGTGCATTAAAAGTCTCAAATGCTCAGAAATACGGTACCATGCGTGGACGGGCATATGCTGAGACAAGTAGAGTCTTCTTCAAGCTGAAGCAAGAGCCAAGTATTTTAGCTGTCATGCCTACGACTAAGCCCACCAATTCTGCAGCCATATATTTAACTGGCTGCGTGCAGAGGTTATGCAGAAGTTAGTGGATCTTGAAACGCCCTTCTGTGCAAGGCTAGAAAGAAACCTGGCTACTGGACATATTTCCATGTATAAATATTTGTAACCTAGTGATCAAATCACATCTCTAACTTCCCGAATAAACTAAACAGATAATGCTCTTTTAGCATCGCATTTCCAGCTTTTAGCAATTTCTATAGCTCTCTTCTAATTCATTTTGCAGTGTTTCCATATTCTTTCCAAAATGTGTATACTTGACCTGAGCCAAAGTTTTAGCAGTACCAAGTAAAACTTGGCATGCAGCATTTCTTTAGTATGAGTGGACACAGGCCTGATTAAGATAATCTAAGGTACTTTAGAAGCGCTTTTCGGTGTAGTTCAACTCAGTAATGCTATCAGGCAAGCCTTGCAGAGATGGAAATGGTTTGGGCCATACAAATGATACAGTCTGAAATGGCTTTCACTGAGCACTCCTTGTAGATCCTCCGCTGAACAACCTGAGCAGCTCTGATGAAGACTTTTACTTCCCATTATGATGTAATTAAAAACAAATACACCCTGATTAGACTTGACAGGTGTACATAGCCACCACAGCTAGGTGTTTTGCAAAGAACAAAGGCACTAAGCAGAGTCTGAATGACAATACCTGTTGTTAGATGTGTTTGGGTCCCACTGCGAGCCTCAGGTACATCCCCATGGGCTTGTTGAGTGGTTATGGAGAAGTGTGCGTCCTGCAAGCTGAGAGCCTGAAGAGCTGGAATGATGGAGGCAAACATTACTACCTGAACCTGAGGCAGCGTTTCCTTTCCCCCCAGGTCCAGGAAAAGATAAATACCCCGATCCTTCTTTGGAATAAGCAAGCACAGAGAGTGGAAGCCTGTTCCCATGAACTCTTGCAGAATCTGCTAGATGAAGTAACCTTTCATAATTTTGGAAGAGGGATCCTTGAAGAGGGATGAGCCACGATCTTGGTAAAAGGCAGGTACTAAAATGGGTACGGAGATCACAGATGATGACATCTGCCACAGATTTGCTGCCCGTGAGTTCTCATGATGCCTGACAGAAGATGATGCTTGACAGTAAGATGATTTATGGTTTTCTAAAGATCAGTTCTAGAATACATCTAGCTCCTTTATTAAAAAAATAAAATGCTCAAAGCCAAAGTGTGTCAGAGCCCTCTGTTGCTGATTCTATCATGTCCTCGTTAGTCAAAATACTAGTCTTGGTAGCACTGTTGAAAAGCTATTTATGCTTTGCTTGGTCGCTGCAGTTTCTATAATCTGTATTTCTGGGATTTCTGGGATTCCAATCTGGACCAAATCCAGATCTATGCATATCCATGCCCACATCAGAGAAGAAGAAGATTTCATTAGTTGTGTGCCTTTGGGACAGTCTCTGTTCACAAGAGCTATGCGGATCCCTGCAACTCACACAAGCAAAAGAGTATGGGACTAGGACAGAAAAGTGGGCTCGGACTTGGTTGTCAGGTGCAGTTTTGGCCATCCCACATCAAAATAAACGCTGAAAGAAGATGAGAAGGATAACAAGCACAATTCAATTTGGAAGGAAAAATTAAGTTGACTTTTAACTAGGATTCTTAGACTAGAAGCAGGTGGCTTCAATAGCATGAAGAAGGTGAATTTTAAAACATAAGAGTTTTCTTAAACAGCTCATAATTGAATTGTAGAGCTCATTAGTGGATGCCAGATTTTTGAATTAGTGGTCTCTATAAATGCTACAACTCAGGTAGTGAACCAATGAGTGCTGCAAGATGGGAGTAAGAGCAAAAACCAAGAGCAAAATTTGACTTACTAACTTGACTTAATGACTTACTGCTTATAATCTTACTTAAGCATCTGCTACCTGTCATCATGGGTGACAGGAGCATGAAATTCTTGTACCCTGAGAATACCTGACAATGTACAGGTCTTGTCATAAGCCAATTAGTATTTACATTAAACATCACTTTACCTACTAATACCTACTTACCCTGAGCTGTCAGTTTTCTTTCCCTTCATTATCCTCCACAAAAGTGATATTCCACTACTTCTGATCTCAGCAGTGTATCGTAAGATCTATGTGGCCACGAAAACAAGTTGAAAGGCCAGGTGGTAATAGCTGGCCCTCTTTTTATTTTGCATTAAAGCCGGGTATGGTATCTTCCTAGCATTTTCTCTGGCACCTTCTTTCTCAGACTAAGGGAAGGGGTAAGCTAGGCCCTGCCCACAGGGGCAGGGAAGAGAACAGAAGCATAGCTGGCAGATGATGGTGATGTGAAAGACAAATCCTGACTGAGTTTCTGGACGTTAGGAAAAAGATGTGTTTCTTTAGGTGAAGTGTACTTTAGGATCAGTATTGGTACTTGGCAGCAAAGCTAATACTGGTTTCATCTTCTCATTTGCTTTTTTAGTAATAAAATATTTGTTCACATGTGTTTAAACTGAAGAGGCAAATGAAAAACTCATCTGTGGAGGACTGCTTCATGTCCTCCATCAGAGACCACCCTGCAGCTATTTTGCAGCAGCCTGTCTCCTGGCATTCTCAAAGAAAGAAACACAGGTACTTGCTGTGGGTCATCTTGACTCAAGTTTCACTCTGTCCTCTTCTGGATCAGACGTGATTTTTATATTTAATGCAGAGGAACTAATGGTCACTGGGACTACAGGCCTCCCTGAGACAAAAAGGCACCCACTGTTCCCACAAACCAGCACAGAAACTAATCTTGTACTGGGAAGAGTGAAACACTGGTAAGTCAGAACACAGCCTACCATACAGGCGAGATAGTCTTGATGACTGTGGAATTAGAGACTTTTAAAATGTGAATTGTCCAATTTGGATTAGGAAAATGGGAAAAGTTGGTTAAACAAAGAAGTAGAAACTAAAGAACTAGGTGATCACTACCCAAACTAACTGCTACCCCGGGTCAGAACTGGCAGAGGGCTCCACCATTTCATTCTGTAGCACCTTATACAAGAGGATGAAGAGGGTGCAGAACCTGGCAGGCACTGCTGCTCATGAAATGTTTCAAACTTGTGTGCATGCGTGTCCTAAGGCAGGACATGCGTGCCTAAAGCAGGATCTTCTCTGATAGAGATTTGAAGACAATTGTCTGCACCCGAGCGACCAGACCCAGACCTCAGGCAGAGGCTAGAAGTAAAGACAGAATGCAAGAGACCCTGCCCACAAAGTTGCTTGCAACCCAATAAATGAGAAAACGTCATGGGTCACGTTGCTAAAGGGCTGTCTACACAAAAACTCTGTGCAGCAGACTCTGGGAATTGCCCACCCTCAGCCTCCTCACTTCTAATTCTGCAAAAAGGGAATTGAAGTCATACACTGTACTGCACACTGTATATAGTTTGTACACACTGAATTGTCTGATTTAGAAACAGATTTCAAAATTCCATCATAGCCAGTTCGAAACTGCACATACAACTCACTTTTTGTCTTGGAAACCAGAAGGAAAATACACGGACCTTTGCTTAACCCTGTTTGAAAGACTGTTGCTGAAAATGAGGGATTTGTCTTCCTCTTTAGTATTAGCTTGTCATTAAATTTAGGAACATTTTTTCAGTTCAGTTTCTCTTTCCCTGCAGGGAACACTTATTCACAGCTTTGGACAAGTAAAGTCTTCAGTGAACCACCTTGCTATTCTCGCTAGCGTAACTTACCAAGAAAGAAAAGTGCAAATTGATTCAACAGTGTATTTATGTATTTACATACGTACATTTATACAATAATTTATGTATATAAAAATAAGTAAATGTAAACGCAAATTCAACTGTAACATACATGCCTCTACTAGACGCGGGCAACTCTAAAGAACTTTGGCAGCTAAACAGTTTGGTGTGGAGAACAAGCATTAACAAAGCCAACAAAGTAAACTCATTATGTGAAATGTCTCAAGCAGAAACAGAATTACTCTGCCTTGTAAGCACTGGAGCCTATGATACAACAAGACCAGCCTTTCTCAGAACAGCTTGGAAAGTAATGCTCTATTTAATAAGAACAACAAAAATCTCTTTATTTCTCTTTAGATATTTCTTCAGTCGCACTCATAACATCTATTGCAATGAAAGCAAATCACTATTCAGAGAGACCGCAAAAAGAGGCACTGCAAACAATTCCTGCTTTAATGGATGTTGTATACATACTTTGAACTAGCAGCGTTATTTGAAACACATTATAAGAGTCCTAGTGATACAAAATCCATACACACACACACATATATATATATATATATTTTAACCTCTCACAGAAACAAACATCGCAAAGCACACGTACCTTTTTGTTGGTGTAGGTGCTCCAGAGGACATGTGGGTCACCATGGTATCGTTCATGTTAGTCAGAGGTCGAGGAGGACTAAAATAGAAGTATTTATTCCAGTTAGTGATTTAAAGAACAAAAAGAAAAGAAAAAAACAATAGAAGGGAAAAGGACACCACTGTTTTCTGTGACAATACTAGGTCAAAGAACAGCAGAATTGCTTTGAAGGAAGGTACTGAACTGCTCTGTTCTAATTAACTTTCAAATTCACGTGTAACTTTAAAATGAAGGTAAAACTAACATTTGTGATTAAATAACTGACCTTTGGTATTGTCTAATACTTCAAGCAGACGTAGGGACCATTCAAATTAGGGGAATTATTTGAAACGTTTAAAGAGACGAGGCAATGACTCGTTACAATAAGCCATCAATTATACAACACTCACACACACCACCTGCTTGACTTTTATTTCTAATGAGATAATTTCGAGTGAGTTGGAGGAATCCAACAGAGCACCTCGTGTTCCTTACCACCCTAACCACAAAACCACGGGATGATGTTTCCCCATTTGTCATTTTAAAGCCCTGGAAGTTTTCCGAAGGCCGTGCTGACGGGCAGGCAGGGTGTGGGAGGTGAGCGACGTGCCTGGGGCACCCCCAGGCAGCTCTGCTCGAGTCGGGGGGGGCAACCTGCAGGAGCTGCCACCAGAGTCAGCGTTTGCTGGCATTTAGCCTCCGAGCACACCTACCACCATCCTTTAGAACCAGACTTCCAAAGACACGCAGAGCTGCCCATGCGCAGACAGCAGCTCAATTTGCACGTTAGACAAAATGTCTCGTCCAGGTCGTAATGGAGAAAAACACCGCACTTTTCTGTGTATACTATGTATATACATGTATATACATATATATATACTATATATATATGCTTTCTGTGTATACTGTGTATACTATCCAGCAGCACAGGACACATTTGTCCTAACAGAGCTTTTGCAGTTTTTGGCTTCCCTGACATTCCTGGTGCCTGCTGCAGCGAGCCTGCTTCTGTTCAGGATTTCTGGATGCTAGGAATTCACTTAAGACCCATTAGCGTACTTCACACAATAGCTTTCAGAACCCACCAATCTGGAGAACCAAACACGCCTGTAAGAATCACCTGCTGTCAAAGAGGTAAAATCACAAAGATCATATTCCTCGCAGGTCTTGTGTGTTCTTTCTCCACCTTGGATCAGAGCACAAAAGCACTTCAGTTCTCAATCCCCACTCCAGACAGATTAGCCCAGAAATAATTATGCTGTATGTTTCAATGTTCACGTTGTTCTAAAATACAACATTATACTGAGAAATGGTCTGGTCATAAGATATTTACTGAGTCTGCTACTTTGGAAAAGGAACTTCTTACTGTACAAAAAAGCAGAAATGCACTTATAACACACTGGAAACTTGGTAACCTGATGGACGTGACATGCTGTGGTACATCTGGAATCTATTAACGTTGTGAGCGAACATACAAATGCATCCTCTGCTAACAAGGAGGTAATTAACAGTGTCTCTCTCTTTGCCTCTTTACCTCCTTATTTACTTCTCGACTGAGCATCAGAAATGTTCTGCCCACAGCTACAGTTCAAAATTCTTCTTTTTCCCTGAGGATTCACTTACTGACTTTGCATTCTCCTGCTATGCGAATCAGAAAGCAGTATGGGCTGCTGTCAGACAAACACCTAAAACAACAAGGAGCTTTTGCGACAAAACCTGTATTTTTCAGCAACAACTATTGGCTCATGGTTTTTGTGTGCATCACCAACGAAGCAGGCTTTTGCTTTGCTTGCTTTGGGAGGGAAAAACAGCTTCGCTAAACACTGCACTATCAGACACACCATAAATGCCACCTCGGTACTGATAATAATTCTGGGGTATGTAAAATCAACCCTGGGGCATCACATTTCGGCGGAGGGGACAAACAAGCTCACAGCAAATGTTCCCGAGATGCCCAGGACGACAGCATGGCGCTGCCAGCATGGCATAATGTGCTCATGGCCCACGAGATGCTGCTGTGTTTTCACCTGATGCATTTTAAGTAACAAATTTTATACGGGAGCACGTCTTCCGTTATCCCACAGAAGTTCACCTATGTGGGCCTACTATTTTGAGTCTGGATAATTCTTTATTTTATTACAACATTGCTTTTAAATGGCTCTTTTAAAAGGAAAGTGGATGTAATTCACCACTCACAATCTGTTTTTGGTATCATTGTGAGACATTTCCACATGCTCGTTCCAGTTCTGCAAATACCAGTGTCCTCATTTTTCCAACTAAATCCCCACTAACAGTGATAAAGACAAAGAAAAAAAATTAAACAGTGACATCTGGTTAGAAGACACCTAACTGCACAACTCTGTCTTATTTACCACATACAATGAAGCCTGTCCCAGTCCAGACAAATTCTTGGGGCCATTTATACATTTTCAGGGAGCATCTTTTCAGAAATTAGGAACCCTCTTAAGCTGGCACTGTATTTTCTTGTATAACTGTGACAGAAAAATCATACTGGTTGTGACACCAGGAGCAGGCTGTAACCATGTACGCAATACCAATGGAGTAGCAAAAGAGCTTCTTTATGAAACTGGGATTGGTTTTATTTTACCAATTTCTGGTTCAAATGGAATATAAGTGAATTCCCCCTCTGAGATGCTTATGAGAGTTAGCCTATCGACATAAAAAAGACAAATGAGCTACTGAGGAGAGGTTTTTCTGCCTCACCAGAGAATGCACCTGAGACATGAGAACACCCCAAATCAGAGCTGGTACATAAATTCAGAAGGTTACTAAATGGGAACTCTGACTTTTTACCGATGTATGTAGCTTTTACAAAGATCTCTAAACGAACTGAGCACTGAACCTCATCAGAAGGCACAGTAACCACTTGATAAGTAACAAGATTTTGAAAATGGATTAAATACGTTCACACCTTTCATACACTCAATATATACATGTAACCTATACGTTTATATTTCTATACCAAAATATGACCAAATCAAAATTTTCTTTGTAAATTAGAAAAGCTGCAAAAGAGCTAACTATTCTCACGGCATGGGTTGGATGCTGCAGGGCAACAGGTCTCAGAGGCAATCTGAAATGTACCCGCAGCTCTGTTTATTCTCTTAACTCGTGGAACTGTTTCAGACTTCGCAAATCACTTTTTTCTTTACTTTTGCCTTACCAGTTGTCTGGCATCACGGGTGGTTTGTTTTGGTTTGGTTTTGTTTGAACGAGCACAGCAATCTTTAAAACTGATATCCTGGTAAACACCAAGTGGGCTCTTACATGTAAGATCCTTTTCTAAGATGTAGAAAGTATTTTACAAAAAATACCTTCTTGTGTAAGAAGAAAAACCTTCTGGTATCAGCTGGATGCTTCTTGGTATGGAACAGTACTCTGGGGAAACCCCTGCAAACATCGTGATGTCCCAGAAAGTTTGCAACCGTAACACAATTCATTATGAGGGGTGGATCTTCTGAAGAGAAGTGAAAATTAGCTCCATGTGGTGAGCACTGTCTAACATTAATGCTGCTTTCTGACGAGTTAACAGAAATAAAGATGTAGGTAGAGTACTACAGGTGAAGGAGATGGAGGAGATTCCACCTCGAGGAAGGGGGAACGCGTGAATCGAGGCAGCCGCAGCACAAGGTGCCCAACTCAGGGAGTAAAGTAACTCCCACCCACCCACAATTTAGGGGAAACATTAAAACAGGTTAAGGGTCTTTGAAGTTTATTAAGAACAGCTTATAACTTTATTTTAAAACTTCTGTTTTGTTAGGCTAATTTTTCGTTTTTAAAATGCCTGGCACTGGGGATGTATTTGGTCAGCCTAGGGTGCTGCTGGGGAACACAGCACCTACCTACAAACGAAGCACCTACCTACAAACGAAGCACCTACCCTACAAACGAAGCACCTACCAGCGGTGCCTGCAGAGGAGCCTTTTGGATACCTGGCAGCTGGCTCTTGCGGTCACCCCAGAAGCCAAGCTATCGGACTGATCTTACCAATAGTGCCAGCTTCATTTCACTTAGCAGTATTTCTTCTAACACGCAGGCTCTCCAAAAACCATCTCAGAGCTACACTGTTCCTTCCTTTAAACCTCTCCTCCAGTTCTCTGTTCACGATGCTCACACGAAGTGACATTATCGAAGCAGCTGGGAGGGCAAGGTCAGCCTGTGTTGGAGAGTATAAATCAAGGCATCACCGATCCTTCCTCTCATTCCACGTGTGAGGTCCAAGGTGCCTGCCATATAAACTTTTAACGGCTTGAAACACATTACACTGTCCTCTGTGAGACTAAGAATACTCATTTAGCTTCGTCCATTGCTGGTTAGCACTGACACAGGAGCCAGCTCGGTCGGCTATCCACCACGTCTGAACTGCCGGCCTCTACCCAAGCCGACAAAGAACCGAGCGAGGACACAGCGGTGTGCCGGTTCAGAGGACGAGGACTGGTCTTCGCGGCAGCCCTGGGGACAAGTGGCCAGTGACGGGCTGCTCCTTTGGCCGGGCGTACATAGAAGAGCTCGCTGTTCTGCGTCCTTCTGCTGTCACTGCCGCCGAGTTTAGTTCACTCGGACTCTCCCCTGCGACCTGCACCTTATGCACGGGGGAGGCTATCAGAGCATGCATAAATAGTTGAGATCTGTGATGGGCTCGAGAACAGGAATCACAAGAGTCCTCTGCACCCGGCACGTATCTGGGAAAGGAGGAATAAAGTCCTCACAACAATACAGGTGTCACCACTTAGAAGCCCTGTTAATTTACTCATCCACTGTATTTTTTTCTACATAAATGTCAGTGTTAATTCTGAAGCTAAAACACCTTCAATCATCTTCAAGAAGGTAACAGAAGTTCGAGTTTTCCATCCCTAGCAGGTTTTTTGTCTTCTTTTATTTTTTTTCCAAAACACATTTAAGTATGAACATTACCTGTCTCTTCTGCTGTGACCAGCTCCCTCTCCAAGCATCTGGCTACTACTGGACACAAGATACTGGACTAAACTCTTCAGTATAATCCAGGATGAATGATATCCTGTTCTTAGATCTTCCCATCATTTTCCTAAACATGTCAACAAACTCTTATGAGTTATTGCCAGAACTCTAACTAAATCAAAGATCTTGACTTCCATCATTAATATTTACCCTTTAATTACCTGCTCCTACCTATAAAAACCTATGAGATCCAGATGTAACTGAAGTTGCTGTCACATCTGTTCTCAGTAATCTTGTCTAAAAATGAGAAATAAGAAATAAATGTTGTGTCAACAGTTTTATTAAGTAGGAAAATCACTACACATTCTGAAGAAAAGCCCAGTTAAGCCTAGGTCTAATTCTTCGTTCAGACTTGGCTGGTGAAGGTCCAGAACAAAACCAGGACAGCTCTCAGGCCCCAGAAGTCTAAAAGCTCAGTAAATAGAAGCAGCCAAGTCCTGAGACTTTTTGCTGTGCCGGACAATCACCTTGCAAAGGGACCTCTAAAAAAAAGCAGCAGTAAACAAAATTTACCAAACCCTAAACACTTCTATCTGAGCTTGCTGATGCAATCAGCACAGTGACGTATTTGATTCCACCAGCGTACAGAGACTTGGAAAATGCAAAGCTCAGGAAAAGCAATCTATTCTCGAGGGTTAAGGGCTGCCACCGCATCCAATTAAAAAAAAAAAAAAGCTCTGTCTGTCAGACCTGGAACCGATGAGTCTGAAGTCAGTGAGGGACACCTAGAATTCTGGAAGTAGACACAGTTCATTGTCCCTCAGAAAGGACAATTAAATAGGGTCTGAACGGCCCCAATGATGTCAAGCAGCAGAAGTTCAAAGCGTTATCAGCTAAGCTTCTGGCATGGATATGCATTTCCTCCCTGTACTCAATGTTTTGTGTGCCAGAACCAGACAGTATATTGCATATAACAAAAAAAAAAGTCACTTTCAGGTGCGCTGATTAGCAGTGTAGTAAACACTAGCATTTGCTTAATTATCTACTAATGCCTGGAATTGACTTATTCTTTAAATAGGGATGAAAATAGGGATAACTGCATGATATCTGCCAGTCTTTTCTGCTACTTCTTTTAAATTGCACTTACTGTATTTACATACATATGAACTGAACAGACATGAAGTCTTGAATATATTTGCTAACTTTACAGGTCAGTTTTGGTCTATAACCCCAGAAGTCCTACGCTATAAAGATAGGAACAGATATTATGAGCCTTTTTGGTACTGCTCAAGAGCCCCACTCGCAGTCCATCCAGGTTGCGTTTCTTTGTGCAACGAGAACTACAAAGAATTACAACACAGACCTGACCACCACCTGAAGGCAGGCACAAGTCAAAGGTGTAAGATGTATAAAAATGAAAAATCGTACTTATACTAAATCCCACTACGCTACAGAGAGTGGCTGAGCATACCCTCTGCCTGTTATTATTCCATTTACAGCCATGCTGACAGAAATTTAAGGAGAGATCTAAAAGAAAACTGCCAGTTTTGTGGATATTTACCTACATATATTTATGTAGGCAAAGGTATAGAGGCATTAAGCGCTTCTAGGTGCAAGGCAGGCTGGCACCACAGCTAGCAGACACTAGTCAAGATCTTCATATTAAAGATTTGCATTAACTTAAAGTTTGTTACAAAGGAAGAGTACTCAAATCCATATGGAATCCTAGTTCGGTTTATTAATTGGAAAAAAACAAAACAAAACACCATAAATAGCAGTTGATGAAATACAATTGCATGAAACTGTAATCATAACGTCCCAACTGCCGTGATAGTCCTTTCGCTTCCCTCTGGTAAGGTGTCAACCGGAAAAAGCAACAAAGTGAGGTTGATTATTTTCCTGGGCACTTCATTATTTCTCATACTGCAGGTTAGGAAAGAAGAACTCGTTAAAACTCATTAGAATTGTTTGTTTCTAACACCACATGCAGTATTAACTTTTTTTTCCTTAATGTTTCCTACTTCATACTTTCAGGTAAGAAAGACACAGACTGTGAAGTGCAATCCGATTCAATGTAAATCTCGGTCTCTACTGCATGGCATTTCCACGGGAGTAAAGAAATGGCATTTCTTTGCTTAACAACCGTGAGAAGCCCTCTGGGAGATTTCCGCAAACAGCCCTGTGAAAACTAATCTCTTTCTACTGTAACCTATCAGGAAGGATTCAAAGCAGCATAAACATGACCTGCTTTTCTCACACCTTATTATTCCTGGAAGGACTATGTCAACACATTTTGCTAATAGCGCAATAACGCACCTCCTCTGTCTTACCTTTGTTCCTCAGGAGAGACCAAAGGGAATTTCCCCAAAGAACAGTCGTGACCGAGGTTACCTGAGGTAAAGCACAGTCCCCGTCTGCAAGCAGTGCTACCTGGTTTCTCCCATAAAAACAAATGCTGCGATGGTTTAAATCAAGGTTATGCCCCCAGGTACACGTTCCTTCTTTCCTGTAACAGCAGCCTTTGCTTTCCTTACATACTTCAGCAATCCGTGCATCACTGCAGTCCAACCGCTTGTCCTGACATTTGCTCCAGGGCTGCTGTTGGGGTTTGCATGGGAGCACACATCAAACTCTCCAGATCTGAGGCCACGTTGCTGAGGATGCCGTGCCAGCTCGTCATGCTAACAAGAGGGCAGGCGCAATTTCAATAATTTCAAGTTTCATTACTTACTACTACCACCATCTCCTTCCCTCAGAACAACCTAAAAGCTATGGGGTGAGCACAGTGCAGTATACTCCCTCCAGGATTGTGTGCACGTGAAATCATTATTTTCCCATTAAAAACACTCGGTGACGCAACGATCAGCACTGCAGCAGCAATAGTTGGTCACGGGTAGGCTGAGATGGCTCCCAAACTGGGTTTCAGAGGGTAGAGACACACATCTGCAGTTATGTCGGGTTTGTGCAGGAGGACCATCAGTTCTGGTACAGGACAGCTAACCAGGAGAGTAACGTGGAGGAACTCCACCATCACATCAACCTGGCAGAGGCAGTGGTGATTCTGGTACCTCCGCAAGAGGAGAGAGAGTTTTACAGAGGTGTCTGAATAGCTTACCTTGCCAGTGCGGTGTCTGGACGCAAATAAGGAGGAGGTAATGCTGCTCCTGAAGCAAACCGATCTTACCACCCAGAGCAGGTGACAATTTGCTAGTACATCCTGGCACAGCAGTGTGGTGGTTGTGTGTCAGCTGATGCTGGGGTAGTACTGATTTATGAGAACCAACTTTTTTTTTTTTTTTTTTTAAGCAAAACTGATAAATGTGTTTTTGACACTCAGAAACTTGCTGGTTTACTTGCCAAAAGGAGCATGCGAAGACTTCACTGAGAAAGGCTGTCATTCTGCATGCAGCAATAGGTTCACAAACACCAGCAGTGAGCGAACCAGAAAGGTAAGACTATGCTTGATGCTAGGTTGATGTGTCATTTATTTTGCTGGGACAACGTGGACATCATTCACACCAAACACGACTATTAGTGGATTGCCTCCTGTTATTCTAGCAGCTCTTGTTTATCCTTACAATGAGGACATACAGGACCTATCGCTGCTGTTTTTAAGCTTCCTCTCCAGACAATAATAATCCAAAAGCCAAAGGAGGACACATTCTTCCAGGCTACCGTATAAAGGAGGTTGATGGTTGGTTTTGCTAGCTGACTACAGACCCTACCAAACAGTGGGAAGGGAAGTAAGATACAGCCTGTAAAAACACCTGAACTGCTCTTTGTGAATCTTCCATCTACATGGACCTTCTGTCCAAAAGGTTCCTGTCTCAAGACGAGACCAGGTGCACGTCCAATGCAGTACAAGGTCGCTAGAAGGAGAACAGGACCTCTCCCCAGCAGGCACGATGCCAGTCCCTGCAACAGGACACAAAGGCACTGCTGTAACTAGGAAAGGAAAGCGCATCCGGGCCCAGCAGCCTGCTGCAGCTACGCCAGTCGACTGCCTCCTGCACAGGGATCCTTGGATCTCAGGGACTAAAAGGAAGAGTGGAGACGGGGGGGAGCAGGTTAGGGGGAAGCAAGAGAACGGTTATCTTCCTCCCTCACTGGAAGAGGATAAAGCCATTTTACTCTATGCAAAATGCTCCATAAGGATGACATCAGTAATACAACTGAAATCTTCCCCCGCACATTACAAATTCTCCAAAAATTGTAATAAAAATTTGAGATGTCATTTACTGACTTGAGGATGAAGAGCTCCAGCACATCTCATTTTCAAAGTGTTCCTACTGTTTATATCCGACAAGTCTTCAGAGTGCAGTTTGATGGCCTGATCCGGAGCCAGTTTGGCCCCACTTATATTTAGTAAGTGAAACCGTGCCAGGGAGTCTTCCAAAAATCCAGGAACGTGATCTTCTACACGTGTAAATTGTTAGCAAACCCTCGCACAGTTCTGGCCTGAGTCAAACAGCAATTCCCAATAATTCCTGGGAGAAGAACGAGCCAGGAACTACTCCCAGGAAGCCGTTCAGATGTAGCCTGGCTCTTGTGGAAGGTAAGAAAGATTAATAGCACGGACGGGGCCGTTCTGAGCCAGCTGGCTTCACTGGCAAAAAACGGTCCCAAGTACAATTAACAGTACATGCAGGACTATGACTTGATCTTGAGCTTATTCCTTTGACTTTGCACCTTTGTTTTTTTCTCTGATGTAACAGCCACCAGCATTTCATCAGCAATCTGCCAGAGGACGGCGCTTGGCCAGCAACAAGGACCCAGGCAAAGCCCGGGTGTCAGTGGGAGCAGATGGGAAGGGGCAGGCTCCGTCCTGGCAGACCGCCTCCAGCTAACGGAGGGTTTGTGGCACTGCCAACAGCCTGCTCGGTCACCCCCGACATCCCGAAGGTGCTTCCTGCAGCTGGCTGGTCCAGGTCACAGACCCGCTGAGGCTGGAGGGGACCTCTCGACACCACCCAGTCCCAGCTCCCTGCCCAAACTGGACCAGCCACAGCAGGCTGCCCGGTCACGTTTTTAATAGCTCCAAAGGCACAGACTCCACAGCCTCTCCGAGCAACCCATGCCCATGTTCACACTTTGTCCCAAATTTGGTCTGCCTTTTGGTCTTACACCGCATGCTCTGCTCACCCTGATCGGGGCTGATCTGCAGACGGGAGCAGCCTGCACAAGTGCTCCGCGAGCAGCAAGTCACTACAAACCCACGCGTGCTCAGGAGCCAAGCGGTGAGCAAGCAGCTGGGAAGAGCAGAACACTCAGGGTTTGTGTACTTCGCTTCGTGATGGCTTTCAGGCTGCCTTTGCACAAGCACTGGCTATTCTCTTCCCTAAGTGTATACGTAAAGACTGTCTAAAAGCGAGACGCAAGCTTTAACCCGTAACTCACACGCTAGGCAAGAGAATGTCATTTCTAGGAACACACCGGCAGGTATTTTGGAGCTCCACGTGCAAATGGCAAGGACTCTGCAGAGGACAACGGACGTAATGTGTGCTAAGTGTGCGATGCAGGCACATGTTAAATTAAAAGGGGAGGGCTGGTGTCAGCAGGCAGGGATATTGTGGAACGCTGCAGAAGCTGAAGCTTCAGATAGCTGCAGCAGAAGCAGTCTGCAGAGCTACTTTTAAATAAGATTAAGTGAAAATGGTTTCAGACTTCTTCCTTAAACATTGCCTTTACTATTCCACTCTGTGCCTGAAGAATTCAACAATTGCTCAGAATCATAGAATCAGATTCATTAAGGTTTGAGAAGCCCTCCAAGACTACCTGGTCCAACCATCCCCCTACCACCACCAATGTCACCCACGGCACCATGTCCCCAAGCACCACGTCCAACCTTTCCTTGAACACCCCCAGGGACGGTGACGCCACCACCTCCCTGGGCAACCCGTCCCAACGCCTGACTGCTCTTTCTGAGTACTTGAGACACTTCTGGAAACTGTGTCAGATATATACGTGTTTTGAAATTCATCAGCCAGGACTTTAGTAGGTCACACCATACATTTCCTAACAGTGAGTACAAGATGGGTGAATTTTCTCTCCGGAGTTCTCTCTACTGAGCAAATTTGTTCTACTACTTAAGGGGACAACTCCTTTACTATTATTTGCTGTATAAACTCTTATCCTCTAATTGCTCAGTATCTATCACCAAGTAGGAGGAAATGAATTACTTCTTTTGTATTATGCATTATATATAACTAAGGGCATAAAAAGCCCCATTATTTATTATTCAAATCTAAATAATGATCTCCTGCTGCCTTCTCCCTCTGACTACATGCTTGAGTAAGTAGAATATAAGATCAATACGTCTGTTCAATAGGAGGCACTGAAGACAGGCCAATGAAGAAAAGGAAAACCTACTTAAAAATGCAATAGCTCATAATGACAACTTAAACTTCACAACAGAAAGCAAAGGGGTGTTAGAATTACCCTTTTCACAGAATTAACAGATTGGGGATGCAAACAGACTTCATCTTGGGAAAATAACAGTAAAGAGCGCGAGGGTTCATGGCAGTCAGCTAAACAAGCATCCCCGGTGTGATGCTGGAGCAGAACAGCCAGATGCAGTAACCACGCGCAGAAGTAGGAGAGCAATTTCTGGGAACTGAGAGGGGTTCTGCTGCATTTGGCACTGTAAGAACACGAACGGAATTGCATTCAATTTTTGGAACTGCAATTCAGGAGGGAGGTTGAAAATCAGGGATGGTTCACTGAAGAAACACAGGAACAACTAAAAGCTGGAAAACATGCTTTTCACAGAGATAATCCTAACTCCAAACCTCCTACTTAGCAGACAAAATAAGTGGTGATTTGATGGCAACCTACACGCACATTTAGCTTATTTGTAATAAAACCAAACAGCAGTACACAGCACGGATATAACAAAATCCAAGGAACAGAAACCAAAATGAACAAGTTCTACTTAGAAATATCCTTGCAGATTTTGAATAACGAGGACAATAAAGCACATGGACTATTTTCATGACTGTGGCAAATTCCGTCTGTTATAAATGTTAATGATTTTTATAAAATACCTGATTTTTTAAAATATATTTTCTGCTTTGCACAGGGAATAATTCGAAGAAATCCCCTGATCTCTGTTGCATTTGCGGTTCTAGTTAAATGACTGTGATGACTCATTTAGGCATCATGAACTCTGGTTAAGGAAATAACTGTAGCAGCATCTGTGTATATGTTTTGAGCTCTTTTGCTCAAAAATGTAAGGGAAAAACTTCACAGCAGGACAAGTTTTGGAAACTTCTGTCTGTCATATATAAACACAATGATTGAAGGTAAATCTGTGACACAAAAACCATCAGACTCAGAAGCTGGAATTACCAGCCAAATTCAAGAGGTGAAAGATGCGAATTCAGAGCTACACTTTGGCAGGCACCCAAGGCCAACGTTCTCCAACAGCTAACAACCAACCTAGGAAGCTGCAAGGTAGCGGCTTCTGTCAGAATGACTTATCAATGCAACACGCATTTCCTGCTTTTCCTGCTGCACTTATTTTGAAAAACTATCCTATAAAAGTAGGAATATACTATACTATACCAGGAATACATTATATCTTACCATAAAGGGTGATTTCTTCTTTTGCTTGTTTTTCTAATCCTGGGTAGGAACTGGGATTAAGAAACAAGAAACTAACCCCCTCTCCATAATAAAAAGTTTTAAAGTGTCGCTCTGCTTTAAATCAGGAAACCACAATATTTAAAATATGCTGTTACAATGAGAAAATTTTAAAAAGAGTTGAATTGTTGAAATTCTATTTCTATTCTGCAACTATTTAGATTTCTTCGGTTTCAAATAAAAAGGGCTTTCTGTCACGCAGGCAGACATTGCTTGGATGAATAACTCAATTTTGTCTGATTTGTGCTTTTGCACAAAGTCACTGAAGACCAATTCTACTTTCAGTGCAGCGTGACCTTTGTGCAAATGCGAAAAGCAAAAAGTGGGAAAACATTGCCTGTTATTTCTATTGCTAAATAGAAAAGGAAGTTTGTTTATTGTAAAAATGCACATTACCTTCAGTAAAGGAGACAGATCTAAGTTTCTGCTACTTGTGCAATTTGTTTTCTTTGTTTTCTGCACATGCAACAAAAGAATACAGATGAAACCTGTACCTGTGGGACAAACCCGTTCAATGTACAGCTGAAACAAACCTGAGAATGGAAACATATTTACGGTTATCTCTAAGTGGCAAAGAACCAGACAAAATTCTCTGTAATCCTTTACTTACCAATCCCCTAAAATATCCAGATCACAGTATTGTTTAAATATTTCTGAAGAATTACGGTATCTTAATTCAAATAATGCATATGACTGCAGTTGCAGGAAGGCACTGAACACTGACTTTGCAGACTTCTGTAAAATTCCAAGTGCCAGATGACTGTCAGCAGTTCCTCACTGTAATGTACTACTTTCTGACACTGTATTTGTAAGAAAAAAATTAGGAATTGTTTAAAAATAGCTGCTAACACTCCTCCAATGAGAGCACCAAGGGCAAATACATCCACGGATATGCTGAGCCAACATTTTCCTCCTACAGAAAGGGAACATAACTGTAGTAGTAAATTGGATCTCACCACTCCATTCCGGTACAAATCACGTGAGCAACTTTCCAACAAAGATTACATGTATATATTACAGATTGATTACTGTTTTGTTCTCTTTGTTATTTTAATCAGCAGAAAATGGCCAATTTCTGTTCTTATACTACTCAAAAGTGTTGGTTTTATGTTTGTGATTAGGAGTGAGAAATGTGGTCTTGGCTTCCCTGGAATATTTTGAGTCAAGTTTTCTACAAGCCCTTACGGAGCTTTTACATCTGTTTAACCATGACTGATTTTCCTACTAGCACCGAGTAGTAATCCAGCCAAAAGCTATCTTGATGCAAAGGAAGGCATAAAACATAAGCCAACTAAGTATAATCTGACAACAATTTAAATCAAAAATCTATCATCCAAAAATAGCAGGTTAAATATTTGCCAAAAGGAAACATTTTAAGCACGTTTGGATACAATAATGGCTCAGAACTGACTGGTTACCAAAGTCGAGATTAGCTGCTCCTGTCAGCCAGCCTGGCTTTGCCTGGGCAAGGGGACTAAAGGCTTCACCTTTTTGCTCCATCCTCTGGAGATTTACATTATTTGAGCTGCCGAAACGATGCACAGACTATTTTAATTTTTGATGTAATTTACAAAACAGTTTACAGTGTATGCTTCTGTTAAGATGATCAGAATTAAATGAAACAGACACAATAAAAAGTTAAGAACTAACCACAAATCTGAGAACATACACAAACACCCGAGATTTGACAAAAAGATGTGTACCGCAGGGAACAAATCCCCGAGCTCTGTGACAAGAGCTGATGACAGCAGCGTGCTGTTCGCAGCCACTAACGCCCAGCCACGGCTGGGTTTCTGCTGGGGCTGGTTCGGCTGCCTCGGGTCTCAGGTGGCTGCCCAGCGCGGGCACCCGGCTCCACCATCACACACCTCCACTCCCAGTAACCGGGAACACGCAAGTCACTCACCAGGACGAAATGTCACGGTAAGTTCTGCTGCATCTTTACGAAAGGCCCATTAATACCAGCTTGTGTTGTGAACGCAGCGTTATCACTGCTGTTAGGTTTAGGTTGGGTATCAGGAAGAGCTTCTTTACCGAAAGGGTTGTTAGGCGTTGGAATGGGCTGCCCAGGGAAGTGGCTGAGTCGCCGTCCCTGGAGGTCTTTAGAAGACGTTTAGATGTAGAGCTCAGTGATATGGTTTAGTGGAGGGCTTGTTAGTGTTAGGTCAGAGGTTGGACTCGGTGATCTTGGAGGTCTCTTCCAACCTAAGTGATTCTGTATCACAGCCCGGAGGGGCCCGCACCCACCCCGCTCCGTGCCCACACAGCTGTGCCCCGGCACCACAGAGCGCCCGGGGGGGCACCTGAGGAACGGCACCGAGCCGTGGGCACAGGCAGTGCAGGGAGCATGTGGGTTTGGTTTTAAAAAATACTAACGAAACCAACAACAACCAAACATCCAGCCTTACATTTCACTCCTTCCCCCCTTGGATTAAAGGGCAAAGCAGAGCGCTCACCCGGGGAAGTCGGGGCTCGGCAGCAGGGCCGCCCCAGGCCCCGCAGATCCCGTGCCTGCCCACCCGCAGGGAGGCCCTGGGGGACCTCCGAGCCCCGCTGGGCCCGGCCCGGCCCTCTCCTGTCACGGCAGGGTGCTGAGCTCCAGCAAGGGCAGCAGACATGCGACTGGTGTGCCACACCAGAAAGCTTCTCCTGCTGACCAGAAGGGAGAAGGGGACCCGCCGGCAGCCCCCCTCACAGCCGCGTGAGGGAAGGGAGCAAGAAAATTGCATGCAGGAGACCAGAAAGAAAGGCAGCGGCTGAAATACCAGCATAGGCACGCAATTCACACAAGTAAAATGCAACCCCCTGTACATTTTGAACTAAAAGAGAACATTAATATACAACTCATAAATTTTAAGTATCAGAGGTGGATGACTGCATCACAGAGCCTGACCCGTATACAGAAATCTTACGTTCCACCCACTTACTCCAGCACTGAGACAAGGGATTTAGGTTTGCCTAAAGCAGAACTCCAGCAGGTCTGGATGTAGGGCACCAAAGAGAAAAGGCCACCGCTGCTTCCCTTGGCTGTTACGTTACTACCTTGGCCATAACGCGCTAACCTGACAATACCGCAGTGCTGAGCCACAGGCAAAAGCAAACGCTTTTGTACTAACGCTGTGCAGCAATCGCTGTAAGATCGATATGCTGTATGAATAAACAAGAAGTAAATACATATAGATATATATATATATATATGCAGAATTATAATTAAACTACTTGGAGGTTCTTACTCCTTTTGCTGGATTAACCACCTTCTTAACAAGCCTTAACAACCTTCTACCAGCCTGAAACTAAGCAGAGATTTATCTCAACTAGTAACAAATGTGTGTACTTACAGAATGGCACATAAAAATTAAATTAAAAATAAACTTAAGCTCATAAACACACAAAATTTAACAAACTATGATTCTTCACAAAAACCTTTCTAGATCAGGAATAATGAAATACATCAGCACACGGGCTGTGGGGCAATGGATCACTAACACCAGCTGCATAACCACGGAAGGATACCTGAAGCCTCCAGCAGCACTCATAAGGCTCTTCCTTCCCCATGCAGTGGAAGAAAGCATTTTGGGTAGTTAAACATGTTAACATTTAAAGGACAAACTAAAGCTAGTGTAAGGTGCAAATTTTTGCCATTGCTTGTAAAGAATGTTCAGCATTTCAATAAAATGCAGTTCATCACCAAACAAACTTGAGGATGCAAAGACGTTTTGTGCAACTGTGCTAAAGAATTGCCAGCTCTGCATCACACGGGAGGCAGTCATGACTTCGGATGTATTACGCTTCTGACAAACACAAAGTAAAATTTACTTGCTGAAAGTTAACTGAAATTCATTAACACAATAACAACGCGGTCTGAGTGATAGGACTCAGATCTGGACCACATTAATGAAAACAGAGGGTAGCTGTGTGAAATGCCTACTGGGAGAGGATTTTTAAAAAGTTTCCTCATGTCCACAGTGACATTTGACAATACTGAAATCCAGAGAAGCAGCCACAGCACAGCTTCTAGGGCGAATATTAGCCCACTGCATTACTCAGGTCAGCAGCTGGGGCAGGACCCAAGCACCACCACATTTCTCCATCCGCTGAAAAAAACGCCTCGAACTGCTTTTGACACTGGCTAATACTCTGAGAGCCTCTTCTGAAAAATCACTGAAGCTCCTGCTTGCTGTGGACTTAGAGACAAGGTGCACCTCTGGAGAGCCTCCCCACTCCCTCTAACAGCCCACAGCAACAAGTTACAAGGTAAGGATATCTAATTAGATAGCCTCAGTTAATGACCTGCTCTCTGCGTAACTGAAATCAGTTGTGTTCCAGGATGCCACCCCTGATGTGCACGGCTTTTTGCCAGTCAGCACCACTGCAGCCAGGCGCCCTAAGACCACCTCATCTTCCAGGAGCGGGGTCACTGTGATAGCTCGGTGACCTTCACGGACACAAAGGGCTTCAGGTCCCTAAGAAAACCGAGGCAGGACCCAAGACAAAGATAGATTAAAACCCACTTTTCCTTTCTAGAACTATCTACTATTAAAATAACATAGTTTTTCACGTCAGACTTAGCTTTCAAAAAAAAGAAATCCTCTGTGTAAGATAACTCCCCTGAGAAGCTGAAAGAGGGAAGGAAGAGAACATAAAACCTGACGGAGCGGCAGCAGCTGGAGGCTCCTCTGCCAGCTCAGGGAGGCCAAGTCCTGCACCTCGGACGAGACAACCCCGTGCAACCGCACAGGGTGAGCATCTGCTGGCTAGAAAACAGATTTGCACAGGAGGACCCGGGGGTCCTGAGGAGCACAAACTCACGAGCTACAGCAGCGAGGCTGACCACGTGCTGGGCTTTGCCAGCAGGAGCAAAACCAGCAGGTGACTGGAAGCGATTCTTCCTCTCTGGCCCTGTGAGACAGGGCCTGGAGCGCCGTGTCCTCCTCTAGGCTCCTCAGGACATGGAAGAGCGAGTGCAGCAGAGGCCACCAAGATGGTCAAGGTCTGAAGCGAGCGGTGTACGAGGAGAGGCTGACGGAGCCGCTTTGTTCGGTGAGCAGCAGGTTCAGGGGGGCCTCGCGGCCGCCTGTGACCACCCGCCCTCCGTGCTTGAAGGGAAGCTACGCTCCGCTGGAAGTGACCCTGAGCAACGTAATCGAACCTCAGAGGTGGGCTGAACTTCTGAGCTGGACCAGAAGACCTCCAGAAAGCTCTCCCAACTAAGTTATTCCAGAATTTTTGAATATCAGCTTGGCAGAGCAGGTATCATAGGCAATTTATACAATGTAAATAACAGCCTACCATGGAAACAAACAGAAAAGAGTTCAAAATACAGAAGAACTTTGCTCTGTCATGGAGAATAAGGACAGCCATAATCAAGACATGCATAGCATCCAAACCTTTCTACTCTGAACGCCTTAATCATAAGTGTGGCCAAAAGGCTTCAGGACAAAAAAAATAAAATCCCATTTACAGGCCCATTAGGCTGAGACAGATGCCAGCCCCACAGATTAAAGGCTATTACAAAATCTGGTGAAGAGCTGCTGTGTGTTAATCCAGATAAACACTTCGCCTGGGCAAAGCAGCAAAATGACACAGAATCAAACATTAGGAAACCGTCCCATCGTCCAAGAACAGCTCAAGAAAGGCAGGTATATCTAGTAAGAATCATTCTCCCCGTGTGGGATGGAGATCTCTCACACGTTAGTTCCTCAGTAGTCTGGAGCCCTATCTGCTACACACACAGGGAATGAATTTCAGTCTAAGGCAATTAAGGAAATGAGCACGGGGTATCCACCAAATGAAACCACTACTGTGGAGATATCTAAAAACATTTCTGTTCTGAATAAACGGCGATCACAACCACCGTAGGAAATACAGAAACATGCCTCCTTCACTGGGAATTGAAGGAAAATTCCGTGTACCAGGTGTTGTATTCAAAGAATATGAAAATCTGGGAAAATCTCTATCTTAAACATGTTCAGCTTCATAACCTTTTTATACAATGCAATGTCATCTGTCTTCTGTTAAAAATCTTTATATTTTTTAAATGCATATTTATGCAATTTTGGTTAAAAATGCCTATACCATTCCTCAGCAGTGACAGAATGAGCATGAAAGTTAAAAATAAGTGATCATATTCCCGAAAAATAAATTCATACCAAATGCTTATGCATCTTAGGAAAACACAGCAAGTTTCAAAGACCACAAGAAGATAAAAATGACAGGTCGCCAACATTTCACGACTGTGTGCAAGCACCTAGCCAACAACGGTAATTAAGACATGCTCATCAGTGTTTCACATCACCTTCTGCAACTTCAACCGCCTTCAAATCAGCTCGGCACCTGCGCACGTACGCAGAGGCACGCGCCGAGCCAAGCGCACACAAACCAAGCGGTGCTGTGCCTGTGCCCGTGCCGCTGGCTTCGGGAGGGCGCTTGCCCACGGCAGGGGAACGCTGAGCTCTGCAGCCCGACGGGCAAAAACTTTCAACATTGTGCTTTGTGGGAGACGGGCTGACCGGCGCTATTAATTATGCATGCCAATAAAAACCACGGCCAGGAAGGACGGGAACTTCAATATCCATGGGAATTGCTTCCAGTACAGAAGTTCAGAGAAAAAGATGCTTGTAAATCTTTAAACACGCCCCACAGACTCACCTGTGCACGTGTGCGGGCCCCCATGGACACAGGGGTGCGAGGAGAAGCCTCAGAGCTCCCAATGCAGAAAGCAAGTTTCTCTTGGCTGCTTTTGGCAGCGACCTGTACCAGCGGAGGAGGAAGCACTCACACAGAGAGGTCGTGTGCTCTCCTTACCCACCACTCCCAACTCAGATAAGAGCAATTCTCTCCATCATCTGCTGTATCTTTTCCTCCCCCTTAAGCCTGGAAGGACACCGGGCTGTTCTCCCTCCTGTTCCCGGCAGGCAAAGGGAGGCACCAGGCAGTGATGCAAGGAATGCATGCTGAGGGCACCAGCTCTCTGCTGCCCAGGATGGAGCCCGAGCCCGAGCCCTCCCGCCTCGCTGCTGGCCCTGTCCCTGCCGGGCTCCCGTGGGAGCCCCCCGGCTGCACCGGCACAGCACGGACCCACCTGTGCCTCCTGCGGCTGGCGTGGAGCAGCGTCACCGCGACCTCACCGGGGCTCCGGCATTACAGGGAACGCACGCACGCTTTTGGCTTCCTTTCCTATGGAAAAATGTCCTGAACTCGGAAAACGCGCTGACGGATCATCCTATAGCAGCGGCAGTTCCCACGGCAGCAGCGAACGCAGGCGCGGGCTGGCAGAAGGCAGCAGGGACGCGAGGCGCGCAGAGGCGGCTCTCCGGCGGCTGCTGTAAATCAGAGCAAGCCCCAGCGGCTTCGCTCAGCGCTGCAGGCTTCGGCAGCTCCTCCAGGCAACTTCAGCATTCGGATGCTACAACAATGGCTTAAGCTACTCGGCTCCTACCCTGCGTCTCCTGCTCCTTATTCCTGTTCCGTCCCCGCTCCGCTGCCCGTCCGAGGTGCCGCACAGCACGCGGCGGAGCTGGGCACCGCTGCACACCGATGCAGGAATTTGACATAAAGTTTGTGGCTTGCTGCTAACAAAAGGGTCTGATTGTACATGAGCTATACAATATAAACAAGGTCTTTCTGAATGCAATGAGGTCTGCTAGATGTCAAAACCGTCAGTTCTTTATCTTTGAAATCAAATCACCTTAGGGGATTTTTACAGCTGCTGCACAAGATTTGAGACTTTTAACTACGGAAGTACACAGAAAATTAGCCCTGATAAACTTTGCAGATGAGACAGGCTCATAAAGTAGTAAATAATGATGAAATGGCAATCACTAAGACTAATCCAGACCACTTGCTAAGCTATGCTTGTTAAAACAAACTATTTCAATAAGGCCAAATATTACGTTATACATCTGTGACACAAACACGCAGACTTCGATTCAGAGAACAGAGCTGCATCTCTGAAAGCAGTGACTACAAAAAGCATCACGGACCAGAGCTGACAGGTAAGGCAACCTGCTGGCAGCAGAGCTGATCTGCTCCTGGAGCACACATCCAGAGACGTACGACTGTGTAGATCAGCAGAGGAAGAAAAACAGAACAAGGGCTGGGAGTGGAACATAGTTTACGTGAAAATTTTGAAATATTTAATGTTAAAGTACTTTAACAGGAAGGATGACTACTCAATCAAACAAACTGCTATTCAAGAAATGCTGCCTTTATAACCTCTCAAAATTGAGTTCTTTTACGTTAGATTGCCTTTCCCAAATACAAATTGCCTGGCTCAGTACAGAAGGAAGGTGGTGACATTTAATGATCAATGAGATGTAGGCAGTAAGAGTGGCTGATTTAATGTTATCTGACCTTAACTTCTATAAAAAGTCATCTTTGATGTATGTTTGCAATAAATACCGGCAACCTAAGCATATTTCTTGTTCCTCTGTGTTCACTGAAATTTTATTTAATATATTTAAGAAGATGATTTGGATCAGCAACCCCCGGTTCTAGGAGAAAGGACCTTTATTTTCGTGGAGTTTTTGGAGGCCACAAAGCTCTTTTTCCAGAAAACTTCCCTAACTGTGAGGAAACCTGGGATTTGTCTGCAGTTTTCACTGCCATCCAGCAGCCTGACAGATCAAGGATGAAGGAGCACAGAGATGCTGCTGATCAGATCTGCTGCTGCTCCCATCCAGAGCACGGCAGGTTCAGCAGCAAAGTGCTCTGTAATACCTTACAAAAATGTTCTCTCGAGAACGTCACTGCCGCTGTGCCGACAGTAGAGGGGCCATCCCTGCCTAGTCCCGTGAAGGTCTGCTTATGGACCCCACCACTGACTCTACTCCACCCTAAAAACCATCCACTAACCCCCACCTTTTGCTTCCCTAACCTTCAACACTTTTCAGTACATCAGAAGACCTGTATTTCAATCGCACAGTAATTTCAGTAAATTCAGTAAATTCACAGTAAATAATAACTAGTTTCTTTAATAGGCTCTGACAAATTATCCTTCAAAAGGCTTTTTGAAAATCCAAATACCCGAAATCCACTGGATTCCCTTTATCCACAGCCCTCCAGAGAGGACTGGCCCCTGAGCAAGGCTGGATGGGCTTCTCTGAGAGGGGCTGGAACCCCTAAGCAGCCCTGACTCCTGTATATCAAGTCTGTTGTAAACTCGGGTGGATTTGGGCTCCGGAGGGTTTCCATGTAGACAACAGCGAAGCATTTTGCTTCTGCTCAGCACCACATCGTGCGCGTTCCCTCCGCCTGCTGACACGAGGGGAGTGTGTTCTTCCTTCTCTAACCCCCAGAGCTTTCTGGCAACTGCAAGATGAAGACAAGATTTCCACCTAAAGCAGACTCAGTAAATTAGCTGAGGATGTTTTAGCCCCACTGTTTGCACTGCAGAGGCAGTCAGGGCCAACAAACCGTTTTGTAAGCATATCAGTTTTCGGCTTCCACCTATTTTTCAAGTTTTTCGGTAGAGCTGTTCACAGCAGTAGCAACAAGTAAAGGAAAATGGTTTTGAGAGATCATTGCTCCCCCCGGGGTTTTGGGTTGAAGCAATGAAAGAGCCCCAGGTCGTTGCTGCCTGAGGAGGTGGCCCTGGGGAAAACAAGGGAACAGCCAATAAATAGTTTTTGAATTGTCACACAGGGTAAAGCTCCTGGCAACACACATCTGATGGTCTAAAGCATCTGCAACCCACAAACTGTTATTCTTACCGTAACTCTTCACCAAGATCTTACAAAGGTTATTTTAATGTCCAAAGGTAAGCTCTTCATACGTTATTGTTGCAAAACTTCTGGGAGGAGATATATCCAGTGTCAAACCTACGTTGGTTCTACCACTACTGAAAGAACCACAGGGTCGCTCTGATTTCTTACAGTAAGCAGGCTCTGCAGAACCACGCTGTGTTCTAAATTCATTGATTTCTTCCTTTTCCAAAGAGTTAAACCTATGCTCTTGGTCTTGTTTTGAACTCAGGTTATTTTGCTAGAAACAGAATGCAATTAAATTTTGAACTTAATATGACACGTAAATAAAGTAACGTAACAGGAAGAACTAGAAGTTAGTCCGTAGGCAGCTTTCCCACTTTAGATGGCACTTCTGCGCCGCTCTTCCGCTGCAAGGAGAAGTGAGAAGGGGCATTTCCTTAACAGCCAGGGCCATGCCGCATGGTGCACACCTGTCCTGGGGGGCACGTGTCAGCCACAGCATCTTCCACACAGCAGAACATTCCCTTCCCGCCTCACTGTATCGAAGGTAAATATTAGCAATACGAGTAAATATTACCAATACAATCACCTGTTCCCCTCTTCCAGGCAGCCTCTGAAAGGCTGAGTCCACCTGACTGCAGTGTCCAGGCCAGGAGGAGCCCCAGCGTCCCGAGGAGAGCGGCGCCCTGCCCTGACAGCCACGGGTCCGTGAGGACCGGTTAACGTCGGTGCATCGGCTGCGGGTGCCGAAGGCTTACACAGAGGAAGGGGCGAGCTGTGGACCGACAGCCTCAGCCCGAGGTTTGCAGCAGGTCGCGGTGGACGCGGCTTTCCAGCTGAGCCGGGGCTATCGGCAGAACTCAGTGCCCCCAGCCCGGGTACCCCCAAGCTCTCTGCCCCTGTACGCTGCTGGCCCTGGTGACCATGGCACAGACACCAACACGCACACGACAGGCCCCTGGCTATCTAATTTTGGTAGACCTGACAGTGGTAGCACATATTCTCCTTGAACACTTTGTGGACCCCCGCAAATGCTTTCTCATCACATTTTTACTTAGCTGCTGAAAGCTTAAAGCAGCACCCCCACTCTTCCACCGTAAGAAACGTGAAGGAATCCTTCGTCCTTTACCTCTCCGTGGCTTTACACACTCGTCACCTGGCGGGACCCATGGAAGACAGCCATCAGGGTGGGACACGCATTTCCTCTCCAGCTGTCACAGACCGTGGCATCATGCCTTAGCACAGAGCCACCGTCACCAGCGGCCGAGGAGGTGACACACGCCACCTCTCTGGTGAAAACGCTGAGTTTTGGAAGAAAGGGAAGAGGAGCAGCTCAGGGCAGCAGCCGCAGCTGCCTCTGACACAGCCCATCTGTCACAACAGCGGCATCCAAGCTACAGAGCATCGCCGCATTCAGCATCGGCACCAGGACACCTCTGCTCTGTTGGACGGAGTTGTGTCACAGAACGGCCGGGACCTCTGGAGATCATCTGGTCCAACCCCCTGCCAAGCAGGGTCACCCTGAGCACGTTGCACACGTCGTGCCACCCAAGGGATCCACCTCGGACAACCTTCTGAAACACAGGCTTTAACAGAGAGGTTTTACACGTTGATGGGTCCGGAGCCAGGGGAAACGCTCCAGCTATAATCTGAAATAACACCATGGTGAAGGAAAACTTTAAACGGATTTCTCCCACGAAAACTGCTTCATGCCACATACAATCTCTGCTTTATCAAATATAAACTGACCAGGGGTTTTTCGATGCCTATTAATTTTTTCTGTCATTTAGATGGGGGAGAGACTTTGGAGCCTGTGCATTCCAGCAACCGTACTCAGGAAACCGAGTATGCCAAAAGCCAAAAAAGAACATGATTCAAGCAGAATCACTCTACAGCAGCCTGAAATCTCACACCTAGGCACAGCTCACAACCTGGGGGAGGAGGCAGGGAGAGAGAGAGGGGCGCAGAACGCACTGACCTAGCAGGAGGAACGAATTTCCATTTTAACAGTGCTGACCCAGCACAGCTGCAGGAATTCAGGTAGAGAGAGCTAGAGGTACATTCAGAAACATTCACTTATTTTGGGAAATATATGTAAAGCAAATCTGTGATTGCCTGATGGAGCATACGTATGATGCTCTTTCAGAGGATTCTGTAAAGTTCCTGACTGGCCACATTAAAATTTTTGCATACATTTTTCAAAGATCATAAAATGATAGGGAAATACTGGAGTAAGAGGGTGTCTGTCAAACACAGAACGTAAAAGAGACTGGCATTCTTATAGAACTAAAAAATGCTCTCCTTTGGATTTTTTAATTTTCAGTGGCAGGTAATTCTGCCAGTTTTGACTTTGCTAACCTATTCTAACGATTACTTACTTACATTCACTATTAAAAACACATTTCTTATTTTTATTCTGAATTTGCCCAGCTTCAACTTCTGGTCAGTGTCTTTTGGATAAGCTTATCTGCTAAAGCTCCCTGGGATTACATTCCGTTTCCCTAGGATAGATATTTTTAGAAATATCAAATCATTCCTCAGTGTGTTATACTACCATTACTTGAGCTACTTGAGTGTTTGAACGTAAGGCTACGCATCTTCCAATATCTACTCCCAGGCCTTTTAGCATTTTAATTGACCTTTTCCAACCGCTCGGTCTCCCAGCACCCACCCTGACCGTGGGTACTGTCACTGCCAAGTCTTCTGACACGGATCATGCCGCCACCGAACAGCAAGGGTGAAGTCTCTTCCCTGTACCCAGATGACAGTAGCCTCCTTGCCTATGAAATTGCCCAGAACATGCATATTTAGGCAATTATATGCCACGACCTCCAAAATTTTTGGAGTCATTCTTCCCTGCACACTGTCCTTTTAATCTTCATCCAAGGGTTTTTTGCCTAGCTAGCCTACCAGTAGTGATTTTGCATTTTTCCTCCTGGCCATTCAAACAACTGTTACGAGCACAGAAGCCAGGTCTCTGCACAACTCCACTTGAAAACGCGCCCTGTGCAGCAGTTTCTTTTCCAGTTATATTGAGGACACCTAGCTAAACGCTGCTTTCAACCTGCTGTATACCTGCTATATTGAGGGTTGCTTTCTAAATTACGCAGTGCTCATAATAAATGCATTATTTCAACAGTATCACTTTATTAATCAAAATTAATCTAATCGAAAAGATAGAAACTGAGCCTGACTACACCAAATTGACAAAAGCCTGTGTGTGCTGACTGGCATGAGTTACCTTCTTATTTACTGATCAACAAAATAGCTTATCTACTGCTCGATTATTTTATTCACCATCAAAGTCAGGTGGGTAAACTGAACGTGTCAGAGATTGCCCTGCTTGACTTCATTCAAGAAATGAGATAACGTGCATTTTCCTCCAGCGCTCTGGGAACTTTCCAACTGCTCCAAGACACGGCAATAATCAGCAGCAAGCAGCCAAATTAAGAAATTTTGCACCTCTTTCAGAATGCAGTTTGGACTGAAAATGTAGAGGGTGCAATTCCACATCCTTTTGATTTACCTCTGAGAGATATCAGAGACCATCAGCACATTGCACAATCGCTGCCTTCTCACCAGCCAAACCACAGCCTGAAAACTATTTTCCAGTAACTTCAACCATTACGACTGAACAATTTACCATTTATTATTTTAATGCAACAACAGGCCAATATCCTTCTTACCGGTTTTTATTATTTATACTAATAATATATGGCCATTTCTCTTTCCCTTTTGTAATCCTTTTTTTCAAATCCACCTTCTACACAGCGTACCTCCCAGTTTCCATTCTTTACTAGCAATCTTTGCCTTTTCTCATCCCCTTGAGCAGTATAGCTGTTTATTGCTCCCCTTCCAAGTCTTTTTTTGCCTGGGGTCACTTGGCCAAGTATTCTTAAACAGTTCCTAGTTATTAATATTTTTATGTTCACATTATATACTCAGCTGACATTGATTTCTGCTTTGCAAGACAGACTCTTCTAAAGCACAGCTAGATGCTGATGTGTACCTCATTTACATGCAACAAATGTAATCAGGTCACGATCACTTACACCTAAATAATGACTCATTGTAGCCCTGAGCAATTCCTCTTCTGAAGTTGAATTCTCTAGGACAGAATCTCCAACAGGTATGTCCTTTTTCATGCTTAAAAACTGTTACATCTACTTTTAAGAATTGCCAGTGGTTATCGCTTATATAGAAAACCTCAAAGGTGGTACTTTAAAAAAAAACATTATTTTATTTTTACATTCATTTTAATTAGCGAACCATTTTGTTTTCCTGTGCTTTAGCGGTTGACACAAATACCACATGCCGCCTACTTGCCCTGCTCTTGCATCAGACCATTACTGTGCTCTCCCTGTGCCTGCATCAGGCAGTGGTCCCCAGCGCTCGGTCCTTCGGGCGCCACTCCTGTGTTAAAGCTGGCAGCGGGCAGCAGACGTTCCTGAGCTGGGACACGGCCCCAACCCCTGCAGAAGCTGTCACGTGCTGTGCCCACCCAGCTCCAAGCTCCCTCCAAGCCCCTGCCGCAGCCCCCAGCAGCTTTCTCCATCACCTTTATATATATTAAAAAATTGTAAAAGTATTGCATTGTACACTCCTAATTATCTCTTGTGAATGCTAGTCACCGTCAGCTTGGAAGCAGCACAGAAAACCTACACAGAAAAACGTGAATGGATTCATGATGATTCCTGATTTGAGAAAATTTTAAGCACAAAATGATTTTCCTATGAGGCTGAGCAGCAGCTCACTACAGAAAATCCAGATTTAAAGCTCAGTGACTCAAACTCCACAACACCTCCCAACCAAGGCACGGAGCTCGCTCTGGTACAGCCTTGTCCCCAGGGATCCACTAAGCCCTGCATTTAGGAGGACACAGCACTGCAGCTCTGAAATGAACAGCTGCAAAATGGACCTTCTTTTTTTTTTTTTTAATATATGATTGCAAGTTCACGGAGAAAATCAGAACAGCTATATTCTGTTACATCAAATCCAGCTCCACTCACTGCACAGGACTAAAAGTATAAAAGTTGGGAAGTATTCAGTGATGCAAGAACGGGAGAAAGCAATCACACAGCTAAGCAGAAACTGGTAAATGTTGTTTTTTAAGGAGTTTAGCATTGTAACAACTTGTTCATATCAAGTTACGGGTCTTCTACACTTGTTACAAAAGAAAGTCACACGAGAGTTTTACCACACTACGATAAGCTTTACTACTCTCCCCTTTCCTGTATTTTCGGCAAGTTAGCCTCCATTTTCTCCTTGCTGACTGTCTCAACTGTTAAAAGGAATGTATGAAACAGCCAAAAACATAAGGCATTAAGAAAGGTTGAAGTAGCACATCCTAATATTGAACTTTCAGTGGTTATAAGACATTCAGATTTGAGTACTTTGGTTTTCCATTCAGATATTGTGACAACAGAGAAACCACTCAAGAAGAATCTAATATTTATGAGAACTAGAAGAGCATCGACTCCACTTACTCTCAGAACTGCAAATTACTGAACAGTCATGAAAATGTGAGTCCTCCATTTTACATAAATTATATCCCGAGCTGCACCAACAGCAGGGCGAGGGCAGGGATTGTCCCCCTCTGCTCTGCTCTCGTGAGACCCCACCTGGAGCCCTGCGCTCAGCTCTGGGGCCCCCAGCACCAGAAGGACAAGGAAGTATTAGAACAAGTCCAGAGGAGGCCACAGAGATGGTCCAGGGGCTGGAGCACCTCTCCTGAGGGAGACCAGGGCTCCAACTGAGGGAGCTGGGGTTGTTCAGCCTGGAGAAGAGAAGGCTCTGGGGAGACCTTACAGCAGCCTGCCAGTACCTAAAGGGGGCTGCAGGAGAGCTGGGGAGGGACTCTGTCAGGGAGTGGGGTGATGGAACAAGGGGGAATGGCTTTACACTAATTAGGGTAGGTTTAGATTAGGTATAAGGAAGAAATTCTTTATTATGAGTGTAGCGAGGCACTGAGCAGGTTGCCCCGAGGAGCTGCTGATGCCCTATCCTTGGCAGTGCCCAAGGCCAGGCTGGATGGGGCTGGGGGCAGGGGTCGTGCCCATGGCAGGGGATTGGAACTAGGTGGGTTTTAAGGTCCCTTCCAACCCAAACCATTCTATCCCTTCCCTTTGCTTCTCTTTCCCCACTCTTCTCTGCAGCACGTGCTTAAATTTAGCTAGATGTGAAGACAGACTTTTTGTCAAGACAGTAGGACATTAAAATAGATCTATTTGGATGCTTACTTTACTAAAATTAGAAGTGCCAGAATTTGAGTATTTTCTCCAGGTTTTTTTTTCAGGAGAAAACTGGCAAATGAGGGAAGCAGACTCATTTCAAGTTGGTTCAAACCAACACCAGTACAATGGTATTTTGTTAGGATCATTCCATCTGTTTGGCAATGAGGTTAGAATGAAAGGCTAGCAACAATACCACTGAGCAGAAAAACACAGCAAGCCTCTCGATGAGATAAATAAAGTCAATGGTCCCACAGCAACAAGTGAAAACCCCCTAATATTAACCACAAGTAAATATGGCCTTTATTTAACATTGTTTTGTTTACATCATTTTAACCTACAACAAACGGATCAGACTACTTTATCAATGGGGAGATGCGTAAAAGGTAAGATCGCTTAGTACTTTGAAAATACTAATAAATGTGAGTAGAATATACGCAATATACAGACAGGCTTTAGTCTAAGTATACATAAACTTATTCTGTATCAATTTTTAGTTAACAAGATACTCTTAACAAAACAGTATGTTTGAAATATTTTTTTCAGAGAAACATGTAAACATTTATAGCATTGCAACTGTATAATACTAACCTGAGGGCTTTCCTGCTAGCCAATTCCAAAGTCAAACACAACCACAAAGACCTTGTTTCATAACACTGATTAACTGAAAGACAGATTAAAGCAGATACTCACACTATATGTGCAAGATCAAGTGGCTTTTCTGGCTGCTCGGGAAATATAGGACGAGGTGGTTCTCTGCTTGGTACACAACCAAGTGATTTACTAATTGCATGGCTCAGCTTCTTTGCAGGCGATTTCTGTTTTGGAAAGAATGACAAAAGTGAGTTGACTATTACGAAGAGCAGTGAAATATGTGCAATCAGATGACAATAAAATGTTAAAAAAAAAAGCATAGAGTTCGAAACATTCGTTTACATTATGCCATACTAAGAAATCAGTAAAGAAACTACACAGATTAGCAAGTTGGTTTTCTTAGCTGGTGGTGGTTTTTTTTTTTTTTGGTGTTATAATACTGGAAAATGAAAATAGTTTAACAAAAGTATGTAACTTTAAGAAATAAACCAATTGTCTGGTGTTTCTGTCAGGAACTGACATCCAGTGAAGCAATTTCTTACACTCTCTGATAAGGTTTTCTGAACATAGGTGTTGTATTTTGAGGGGAGGGCAAGGGAAGAAAAAAGGTGGTGCAGAAGCAGGTAAATAACCTGCACGCACAGCCTTACCAATTGTCAGCACTGCGTTCATTTCCAATCTACTAGAATCAATTGAAATTTGGAGCTATGCCTCCTCCTTCCTGTCCTTTGCTAAGGTAATTGTTTTTGAAAGACAACTTCCAATTTCTTGTTCGTTATAGGCACAGCCAAGGTGAAACACAGAGAGATGAACAATCAGTTTATTTTCTTTTACAATTCATTTGATGTGTTAACTCATGTCACAAGAGGAGCAACTATTCTGGGACCAGCTGAGGAAGGCAAAGACCAGAAGCAAGTATCGCCAAACACACAGAAAAATGGTCATGCACTTAAAATGGTAAGTCCAGTGTTGATTTAAAAAAATAAGTCTTAGAATGTTATTACTTCCGCCACGCTCACCGTGATGTGGGAAGCCAGCAAATGCTTTTATCAGAGCTCAGAAGTAACCCGGCAGCACCGTGTTTCTGATCAGGCTCAATAACAGTCCGCGTGCATGCAACATGGTGGCTGACTGCTCCTCCCTGTCACTGCCTGCTGTCCCTATAACATGTTCCGAAGTGGAATTTGGACCAATTCTGAATGCACATTTAAATTACAATTCAATTTAACACTAATTTAAACAGGAGGCAAGGCTACCCAGAACAAGAGTAACACATTCTCTTGCAGTTATCATAAAAGAGTAACTAACAATTATTAGCAATTACTAACAATGAATTAAACGATTAGTAATTACCAACCAGTGAGCCTCTTCAACTCTGGACTCCTGGCTTTAGCAAAATCAAACAGGCAATAAAGGCTTTTTTGAGTAGAGAACCTATGCATGCGGAAGTTGTTCCCTCTCTGAATTTACACTTTGTAGTAGATTGGGATGCGTTTTAAGTAAAATAGTAATATCAATCAGAAACCAATAAAAAAAGATAAAAATCCTCCTTTCAAATTAGAAGAGCTGGATGCCTCTGAGAATACAATAGGATAGCTAGTTGCTTATTGAAGGTTAATTACCTCCATCAATTATTTTACAACTCACAGTCAATGCTGAGAACTTGTCCTGGTTCCAGTTAGGACAGAGTTAATTTTCCCTCCTAGTAGCTGGTAGGGTGCTATGTTTTGGATTAGGATGAGAAGAGCGCTGATAACATGCTGATGTTTTAATTGTTGCAGAGCAGTGTTTACACCAGGCCAAGGACTTTTCGGCTTCTCGCTCTGTCCTGCCAGCGAGCAGGCTGGGGGTGCAGCAGGAGCTGGGAGGGGACAGACCCAGGACAGCTGACCCAAACTGGCCGAAGGGGTATTCCATACCATCTGACGTCATGCTAAACAATATATAGGGGTGGCTGGCCGGGGTGGGGGGGCCGGCTGCTCGGGGATAGGCTGGGCATCGGTCAGCGGGTGGTGAGCAATTGCATTGTGCATCACTTGTTTCGTACACAGTATTGTTGTTAATACTATTACCATTATCACTATTATTATTATTATTGTTATTATTATATTCCTGTCTTAATAAACTGTCTTTATCTCAACTCACAGGCTTCACTTTCCCGTTTCTCTCCCCCATCCCAGAGAGGGAGGGGGGAGGGTGAGCGAACGGCTGTGTGGTGTTTAGCTGCCAGCCGGGTTAAACCACAACAGAACTCTAACTCCAAGCTGCCTCTTGGAATTCATGATGAATGCTTTCTTGGGAAAAAAAATCACTCATGATAGTATAGTTCCTTGAAGTACGTGTCGGTGAAGACTCGATGGGTAGCTGCAGTGGGCTTCTAGTCACGTGCATCTATCGGCACCTCACACCACTTCACAACACATACTCTGGCCTGCTTCTCATACTAAGAGCGTACTGTTTCAAAACTTAACCCAATTATTCAATCTATTGTAGGCTAATTCCTTTCAGATTCTGGAATTTTTATTCACCAGCCCACAGACCCAACCTGTGAAGGAGCAGGATGCACGTTGAAGGCCATGGAGTGCAAGCCACCCAACAGCCTTCAGACACCAGGGGACAGGGGTGATTCAATGGTCCCGATACCAATACGTCTCTCTGCCTCTTGCTGGCAAAGCCTCCCCCTGTCCAAGTAGTGCTGCACACATCTCCTGATGTGCACACAAATTCCTATCGCCTCTCATCAGGAAGGGCTTCAGTAAGAAGGGTGCCGAGATAATTAACTGCTTCAGGTGAAAGTCTCCTATAGGGAGCTCTGTAAAACTGTGTTCAGAAGCACTTCAGCTTGCTAATTCACCAAATAGACAGTGCTAAAAAAGACTTGCTAATAGGGTTTCATGTGTTGAGAAAACCTGGTAGATAGCAATCAACAGATTGCAAATACAGTTGAAGTGCATGGTGCTCTCACCACGGAAGGTACAGATGATCATCAGCCTTTAATTATTTTGAAAGCTGACAAAATATCACAGTCCAATCTTTATATTATTTCCTACTAAGCCCACAGCAAAATTCAAATTACGCACTATTAATTTTGTTATCAAATAAATGTGATGAAACCAAAAGTAAAATTCTGTTTTTCCTAAATTTCAACATTCTTCATGTTAAAATTTTCCACATACGTTTATCTCCAAATTT
Source organism: Anser cygnoides (assembly GCF_040182565.1). Classification (NCBI taxonomy): domain Eukaryota; kingdom Metazoa; phylum Chordata; class Aves; order Anseriformes; family Anatidae; genus Anser; species Anser cygnoides. The sequence goes on along the minus strand of NC_089875.1, from coordinate 122,613,736 downwards.
GTTCTCCACTTCTCGTGTATTTCCTACATCACTCTTTACTGTGTTTATCTTTTGGTTTCTGCACAGACCATCCATTATCACAGTGTCTTTTCTGTGACCTCTTCTTCGCAGTATTTTAGGCTATTTTAAAAGCGTTTTTCCATTGTGGTAACAAACACCATATCCTATTGTGCTAGCCCATCATTTATATTGTCAAACAAACACAATGCTGTCTACAATGCAGAAATACCGAGCCACTGCTGCAGCCTCGCCTTCTGAAAATTATAGAGGGAAGATAATTTCTATTGATCCCAACTTTTGGATAATGCCTCTCAGTGCAGCTGAGAGCGAAAAGAGCACGGCATGCTGAGTGAGCACGCTGCTTCCTGGGCAAGTATGCCTCTCATGGATACTTGGCTGCCCTGAAAAATCACACACACACGCCTCAACTAGCTGAGCTCTACTTTAGAAATATCTAATAAAAACTGCCTCTCTCATCATTGTCACCAACCTTCACCTTCTGTCTGATGTCTTCCACAGGCACCCTGCACCCTGCAGGGGGGATGCCCTACCCTTCAAACAACAGCCCCGCAGTAACAGAATCCTCTCAGCCACCACTAACACCACCACTGCAAACTTCCCCAAATAACACCAGCCACCTGCCCACCCCTAGGACCACCTTTTTATTTATTTATTTTTACCAACTTCTTCCTCAGTTGTTTACCTTGTTTCTTCTTGGCTTTAATCTCTATTTGTAAACAGCTGAGGGCAAACTATGTTTTATGAATTATCTGTAACTTCCCATCATATCAGCATCGCAGTCAGCCGGGAACTTGGACATGCTACTACAAAATCACCGGTAATATCGAGGTTTCACACATTCTAGAATCCAATTTACCGTATTAATTTATCTTCAGATTTAGATGGAAGAACAGTCTGGTGTGCCTTTACTTTCTAATGCTTTCAACCACTTGACATTTCCTTCTAGTACAGAAGCGTATCTGCAGTCAGCAGCCAACGTCCTGCTCCACGTTCAGCTCCATCCACAGCTCTCCTGGGAGCTGCCAGCACCGCAATCCATTTTGTTTTACTTTCTAAATGGGCACGGTGCATGACTCACCAGGATTTGCACTGCTGTGGACATTGTCTGTCTGATGGTAAGTGCAGCTGATGATCCAAAAAAAGACAGGCACGTAAATGAAATAAGTGCTCTTCATCTGGACAGAACATCTCAGTAGATGAGTCACCTCAGCAACCTTCCTGGCCCCCAGTACTCATGGTTTTGGTTTTCTTCCAAGCTGTTAAGTCATGTAGCAACTCTCCTTCCCTTCTCACTGATCATCTAATTGCTGAGGCATCCAAGACATGTTTCTTCTCTGCATTATTCCAGAAGGTTTATGAGAGAAGCTATCAGTTCGATCCCACCAATATGCCAGAAGTGCTTTGCTGTTTTGAGTGCATCTGCAAAGAGTAACTGAGACACTTCCTTGTGCAGAATTCCTGCTTTCCTTCACAACAAATCTTTAATTTTATTTTTTTCGAAATTTCTTCTTTAGTAAACCCTCAGCCTTTTACATCTGTAGACTTATCAGTGGAGGACACTTACCTTGTTCCCCAAGTCTACCAGTAAATATTTTAAACAGTTTTTGCTGCTTCGTCATGCACAGAATAATTAAATTTCTTTAAAAAAAATAACTGCCACCAGTTATCGTAAATATTTAAGGAATCTATGAACCTTTTAAAGAGTTATAATTCAGTGTCTGGTTACATGACATCCCAGTGGATCCCCTTCTTTTTGAAACGGTTAAGATTTACATTTTTCGGTTTCCTGTCCTCTGAACACCTATAAAATCCGCTCTCAGAGGTGGACTACTGAACTACATACAAATCATTATCAGTTCCAGAATTGTTTCTGTAACTTTCACAACTTTCTAGATAATAGATGTTAATAAATTTGCAACTCAAAAAGAAAGCAAGAGCTGGATAAATCAGGTGAATATTATGGAAGACTTCTTTCTCTACGTACAGCACTAGCTGGTATGCATGTTTTCTGCAGCTACTGCAGTGGTAAATCCAAAACTGCACTCCTCAGTGGTGCTAAGTTTATAATTAGCTGTCATTAAAACAGTTTGCATGACCAAAATAGCATTTACCTACCAGCAAGCACACCTTGGTTCTCCAGCTTCCAGAGAAAGCTCAAAAAGATTAAAAAACAGAACAAAACTTCAATTTTCTCAGAGGCTGGAATGCTTGCTCTCTTTTGTAACATACAAGGTTGAAGGAGACCCTGCTCTGTGCTGTACACTCTTTAAAACATTTAAAAAGTTAAAATACTTTTCCTCTTACCCACCGAACCACTCTCCCCACAACACTCACCCTCAGCTAGAACCAAATGCACACCAAACACCCGAGGTTTGGCTATTTGTATCTGATACATCAGTTGAGGACTGTCCTGGATCCTACATTTTTATTTAGTAAGCAGTCATGTTCCCATCCAATTGAGTTATAAATAAAAAAATGTATGAACAAAACCTAACATACGCAGCAATGCCCACGTAAGTAGGCACAAGCCTGTCAGTACAAGCCGTTCTCAGCACTAGAACTCAGCTACCTGTTCCCTGGGATCCAGAAGGCAGCGTGTGCATGGCGCTGCTCTGCGCAGGCTCGGGCACAGCTCTGCAGCTGCTTGCTGCTGCTGGGGATTCAGCTCCGTGCCCCGGGAGGCTGCGGAAATGCTGGGAAGGGACCTCCCGCAAAAGCACAGCAAGTGCTGAGCATCCCTGTTCTTACCCAAGCTTAGCCACAACTGGCCCGCGTCCTCTGGGCCACCTCGAACAAGGCAAGCAGGTTTGAGGCACGCACATCAAATGCAAATGGACTGGCCACTTTCTGCTGGGAAACTGTTAGTGATGATAACACTGAAAAAAAGTGTCAGACGTGCCAAAGTTACCGGTAGATGCAACTGCACGTTTTAAATGTTTAAACCCATTGCATCTCTACTGTGCGTTGCCAGATCCTTTTCATTCCACAATGGGCTGCAGATCCTGTCTTTGTCCACCTGCCTACTAAAGACCATACCCATTAAAAAATAAGACTTCCATCATGAAATCAAAAAGCTGGGAAGTAAAAAACACACCACCAAAAGTTGTCTTTCTACCGTGTTCTCACTACCTACATGCCATTTCTTTATAAATCATATCCACCTCTAACACAAGGGTCTAGTAAAGGACCGTTACAAAGGGCTCAGGAATTTGTAGGCAATAAACACTGAATTTGAAACTTGATGAGCAAGAACTCTTGCTTGAAGACAAGGATTCCAAAGGAATGCTTTTGGGTTTTTTCTCTCTTCTCTTCCCCCCAGCACAGGCTGGGCAGCCCAAGCCCCCCCCGACCCTGCAAGTCTCAGCACCGTGTCCCTGCTTGGCTTGTGTCTAGGGGAATGAAAAAAACGTGCTTGAGATGTTTTATGACTTTAAGATAGTCTAAGTGGGAAATTAAATGAATCGGAAATGTAAGAGAGCAATTTTGAGAGCAAAATCTTATTAACAGCTACTTACAGTATTGCTTGACTGTAGCTTGGTAGATAAAAGGGCCTGTCTTTTGTTTTACATTTGATTAGTGCCCACTGTAATGCCTTCCCAACGGAAGTCAGAGAGATGTTATCACTATAGAAACATCTGAACCTTTGTTTGCTTTATTGATAGCTCTTCCAAAACCATTCAGTGAAGGGTGTTTGTAACTAAGAAATACACCATTATTTATAGGAAGAAGACCGCTTTACTTCAACTATCGTTGAAACTACAGCCACCAAACCTTACACCCTGCTGTAACGTGGCCATTTCAACGTTTACCGGAAATTTATGGATGACAGAGACTACTTATATTTAGCAGCCTAAACAAGATGCAAACAAACAGAATGAACAATGGCCAACCGAACAACTTGATTTCCAGATCTGCTGCACATAACTTTAAACGATCAGTGTTTTGGAAAGCGTTGGAAGTATTTTTCCTCCCCAAAACAGGCCCCAACTAGCAGTGTGTTCATTCAGCAAAACCCCTCTGTTAAACAAATGGTTTCTACTGGAATTTCTGTTTATATACTACGTAGTTTAGCATATCCAAAAATTAAAGTCATTTTAGAATTTCAGGAAAAAGAACCTCATGAAAATACTTGTTATTAATGCTTTTTCTGGGTTTCAGGGCTCCAAAGCTCTGAAAACGTATCACACAAGTCTGAACTAGATCTTGCTGGGTTGAGAACCTACAGAAAAAAATATGTAAATATGTATGTATGTACTTATATGTATTATTGTATCAGCGAACCAGGTAATTCCTTCTGATCTGGTCAGCAGGGAACTCAAAATATTGTTGTTGAGCAAATGCATATATAGATATGTATTAAAAAAGCACTGGATTTATATACTTCAGGCAATGACAGTCTACTAGCAGTTCAGGTAAGATGTTCCAGAAGATATAAAGTTCTGGAACCTATACCATTTTTAAAAAGGACAATATTTAAGTATGAATTTTCCTATCTTCTCCTTCCAACTACTGACCAGCACTTAGCCCCCTTTTCTAAATTAAACAGTCACATTATAATGATTCTTGCTCATGGAGATAATTACTAATTATAATCCAAATATCATTTGAACTTCTCTTTGAATAAGTAAAAAAAAACCCTGGATTTTTGCAATGAGATGTTTTTTTTTTTTTTTAAAATCTAGAATTGTCATTTATTTCTTAGTGATATGGTTTAGTGGAGGACTTGTTAGTGTTAGGTCAGAGGTTGGACTGGGTGATCCTGGAGGTCTCTTCCAACGTAGATGATTCTGTGATTCTGTAAGAAATAGTCCTCTATCTAAATGTTATTTCTCAAATATTTTTCTTAAGATTTTTTAGTTAAGAGTTTTTAATGCATATATTCACAATTATCAGGACAACGACAATAACAGACATCTCTTTTAAAGAAATACTGTGTTTAAAGATGACACTTGGGTAAAGGTCCTTCCTAAGCACAAGATTCGTGCTAATTATTTAGCCTTTCTGGGGAGGAAAGGTATTGCAACCTTTATGCATTTTTAAGCTAGAAGAGAGGAAAATTTAACGAAAGTAGGACTGTGATGAAGAGGGGAAGAAAACAATGTGTTAGGACCTTGAAGAGGACTTATCTTGTATGCTTTAAACACCGCTGAATACAATGACCACCATCTATAACTGAGTAACATTATTTATAACAAAAATAGTGCAATTTACTTATCTATACCCTTTGACTATTTGAAAACCTCTAGAAATCTAGAAGTTTAGAACTGCACAGCTGTGCAGTTCTATTACAAAATCAACTTTAACTTCCAGAATATATTAGTACAGCAGTGGTTATGTCAGCATGACAAATAAATGTCAGTTACCCAAGAGGAATGCTCCTTCATCTGATGCTGGTTGCTGTGAGGACCATTGGCATGGCCACGCCAAAAACAGTTTTGACAGAGCTGGTAGTTGTGGCACTGCTGGCATCGGTACCGGAAACCCATCATGCTCTCGCACCGGCAATATGAACATTCCACAGGATGGAAGACTTGGTGGAGACGAGGAAGGAAGGAAAAAAAAAAAAAAAAAGAAGTAAACCTTAAGAAAGCCTCAACCATCAGATTTCACTGGAAATCAAAAAAAAAAAGAGCACCCAGGTTCTTAATCACTAAAACAATTTCTTATGCTGATCAGGTCATGGATTCTGAGTCCAGAGAAGGTTATTTTGGCACAATTAACGATAAATCTAAGTTAGTGATAATGTATCGGTACCATCTGATAAATTCAGTATTTCTTTTCCAGCTTTCTCCCTTTTTGGATATACTTAGACCTGGAAAACTCCATGCAAGTTCAACAACATAAAAGAACGCAAGTAGAAAGGGAAAGTAAAAAAGTCATATTCACAAAGGTTCGTTTCTGTCTAAGGGATCACTTTGCCCTCAAGTCAGCTGAGAGTGTTTTCCACACAAAAGGCAAATTCAGACCACCACAAGCTTCTGCTCTGAATCCCTTCTCACTGAGGAAATTCCCTCGCTCTTCACTGACTGTGAGCTCCATCTCCTGTACCACCATAGCCTAAACTGAAGAAATCCCCAACAAACCTCTAAATCGTAACATCTCAAGAAGGTAAAAGTTAAACTAGGTATGATATACAGAGTCACCAACACAGACAACAAAAAAAAGAGAAGAGATGGCTTCTTCCTCCCCCTTTTTTTAACCCACAAACAAATGATCACAGACTTCCTCCATTTACTAGAGAAGTCTTGGGTCAGAATAAACAAAAGAGGAATATGAGAATGAAGTAAGGGAGGTATCTTACTATGTCAAACACAACTTACAGTTGAGGCACAGAAAACAGAATGGAAGAATGAAGGTGAACCACAGAAGCAAGAAGTTCAGCATCACCATGGGGCAAGAGCATAAGTAGTTACAGATGGGTATAAATAATGGCTATGGAGAAGATAACAGGAAAAAAGAGCAGCCTACTAGCCAGTCAGCTGAAATTCTTGGATATGTCTCTTGAAAACTACTTCATGATGTAAGAGGAATAACTGAGAGGAGTCTGAAGGTTTGATCTATGATAAAAGTTACGACTAGCTGTTCCAACTGAGACTTGGTGCAATACTGCACAGGGCAATCAAGTTAATGCAGAGAGGTACAGCTTCTACAGAAATCACAGAATCGGAGAATGGTTTGGGTTGGAAGGGAGCTTTAAAGATCATCCGCTTCCAATCCCCTGCCATGAGCAGGGACTGCTTCCGCTACATCAGGAAAGTCTGGGCAGTTGAACATTGCAGAAGTGCCTGCTACATCAAGAGTGGATGTGTATGCCCTAATTGCTGAAAACCCTTGGGTAACAATTAAAGGAAAGACAACTTGAGCATTAACCTGGTCAGCAATGGCACAAGCCAAGACGATCAGGTGGATGATGCTTTATTGCAGCACATAGAAACACTGTAAAAAGAAAACGACGGGATCATGATAGGCGATTTCGACGATACAAATGTCCCTTGGGAATGGAAGTTCAGGTAGAAGAACTGATGACCATGTTTTTAATCAAAAGGTAGAGAAACCAATGAAAAGGAAGAGTTGTAGATTTATTTCAAACAGTAGAAACAGGGCAATTTCCTGGATTTTAGGAAGTGGAGAAGAGAGAACATGACTTCAGTGCAGTAGTTTTCAGTAAATTCATATGAGAATTAGTAGATGAAGCAATTGAATGGGAAAAGTGAGTTAGACTTGTCAGTTCCTTAAAGAAATGATGCTAAAGAAACAAGCGTAAATTATCTGTGGGCAGAGGAAAGAGTAGACTGTAGTCAAAGAACAACTTCACTAAAATATGATCTCCTCAATAACCTGAAATTCAAAAGGAAGCCTACAGAAGTGATAACCGGGACAAATTATTAACAAGTGTTAAAAGAATAATACAAATATTCAGAGACAAAACCAGGAAAAAAAGAATGAGGAAAAAGCTAACAAGGGATTTTAAAGGGACATAACAAGAATTGCAATTATCATCCTTAAGAGGAGCTGAAATTATACATATGTAACCACTGACCTCCCATGTTATCTTAACTTGTAAAATACATACTGGAACAAATACTAAAGCAAATTACTGTAAGCACCTGAAGAACAACAGAGAAATGAGCCATGGACAACATTTGCCACATCAACTTAGTGTCTCTCTGTGACAGAGCAATTGACCTTGAAAATATGAAACAAGCACCAAACGTCACCAATTTCTCATTTTATTTCAGTAATTTACTTACAACATTGGTCTCCCTATTTGCATAACAGAAGGAAATAGATGAAAGGACTTTAACTGGGATGTGAATTTCACTGGAAAAGACCAGAGAGCAGTTAATTGCCAAAATGGTAAGATCTAATGAGCAGGATTCTAAAGGGCTTTATTCCAGGTCAAGTACTGGTCAATGTTCATAAACATACTGAATGATTGTCATAAGTGCTCAATTTGGGGCATCAATGAAGATGTGGGTTAACTAGATGTATGAGAGAAAGCAATAAAATGGCTTGAACAAGATCTAGGAGACAGCTCAGCTAGGAGTAGGCTGTGAGAAGGCATCAAACATGCAAGAGGTACTTACAAAATAGCAATACATTCTCCAGAGCCAGTGGCCAAAACCCAGGTAGTTAAGGGTTTAAACTGCAATTAGAAAAAAATCATGCTAGAATATTAGGAAAAACTTTCTCACCCTAAGAATATTTTAACCCTGATCTCAAACCAGCTTCTGGTCCACACAGGTGGTGACACTTTGAAGATTTTAAGGAGCAAAAAGACAAATCTTTCAAGAACGTTTGCATACATTTGAGTTTGCCTTTGGAAAGGGAGATGGATAAAGTCACCGGTTCCCAAAGCTTTTTTTGTACCCACTCTGTGCTCATGCCCCAAAACCCCTCTGCCTGTGGCAGGGTTTCTGTCTCCGGTGAGGCTAGAGCACTGGCTCACTGCCTTAGGGAAGGCCAATACACTGGCTCCAGCCGATTGCAGCAAGTTCTGTGCACCTCTCTGTTCCACTTCATCTTATCTCATCTTCCTATTCAGAAACGGCTGTCTTACCTTCTCTGACACGATGCATGTAGAAGAAATTACTATTGATGGAGAAGGGACAGAAGTACTACAGAGTCCCGAACCAAAGAATCAAAAACTTGAAACTGATACGCTTAAGGAAAGCAGTAATAGCATTCTGATGAAATAAACATGAGGCAAAGTAACAGCGGTGACAGCAATTATGTGTACTGCAAGAAGCAAGCCCCCAAAAACCATGAGTAAAGAGAAAATTGGAACAGTCGGTATCAGAGATTATTAGATCATGGACAAGGTGCCTGGCCACTGGGATAGAAAGTAAAGAAGTGCACTTTCTGTGTTTGTTTTTTTTCTTCCTGAAAGTGACATGCTGTAGCCATGGATAGGAACTAAATAAATGAAGTGGAACTGCATGATTCTTCCCAGCTGTCTTCCTGCTGTCCTCCCTTCCTAGGTTACCGCCAGACGGTATGTCATGATCAGATGAGGACGCTACTCTCCTTTTCTATCTTTTGTTCATTTCTGAATGCCAATAAAATATGACGTTGCAAACATTATTTCTCTTCTCTCCTGTTCAGATCGCTTCCCATACTTCCATCCACATAAATCCATCTGCACTGAAGTTGCCATGAAGAGTTCCACTGACAGTGTTTTTCACACCACTGACCTGCCTAACTCCAGGTCGTACTTGAACCACCGGGACCCCCCTGCCTATGGACTGCAAGACCTCATGTCCAAACCCATTTGTCCTCTCTCCTTCCTGCCTCTGAACTGCTTGTTCTTATCATAAACTGCTGGTACTTTTATTTTCTCTGTCTCGGTGATCTGAACATTTTTTGCTGTTGACACCTTTTCTTATGAAGGTGTGCCTCTGCTCGAAGCTCCCTGCCACATATGGGAGTGGGAGTTGTAAGCTTCTTTCCACTCTTCACTGCTTCCAAGACTTCAGTCGTTCCCTCTCCTGGTTGCCAGTACTCCAGACTCCAACTTCCTACTGGGCCTTCCTTGACAGAGACAACCTGCTCCCTCCTCCTCCTCCAGCAGACCAGTTCCCCATGGAAAGGGCAGGAAGGCCAGGGGAGGCCAGCAGCTAGAGAGGCAGGACCATGAATCCAGTTCTCCTGTGTGGCTTTTCCTCCCTCTCCTGAGGACTGATCATGTTTGTATTCAGCAAGTTGTTGATTTCCCTCGTTTTTCTTCAGCCGGTACAGTCGGTGACTGCCCTCTGCCTGCGGGACACGTCCCGGGACACGTCCTGGTACCTCCTGCGCCCCCTGACCCACCCCAGCACCACCGGCTCTGCTCAGGCTCCTACATGGCCGAGTGCCCCTGAAAGAAATCTCGTCACCAAACTCACCCACCACAGCTGGGTCCTCTTCTCCTGCCAACTCTGCCAGCCTCCAAAATTCTTCTCCTGTAAGCAATCTCTGACTCTCAGCTGCAGCCTATTTTTGCCATCAATATTCAATCCTGCAATCATCAATCCTCAAGTCGGTATTCAAATCTCTTTTCATTCCCATTTCTTCTCTGATCAGGACACGTTAAATTCTTCCAAATTGAAAACTGGAAGAACCTGATGTGACCTTTCTTCTCCTCCTCTCCTTCCCTCCTTTATCTCAGATATTTCCCATTTGCTCTCTTCTACGAATCTCTAATTTATTTAAAGTTCTTGTGCCATCTTGTGAGTTACCTGACACTCCTCAGAGACGTGCTTTTTTTTTTCCCTCCCTTCTCTTTCTGTGATCTGTTCCCCTTACACTCCAACATCTAAATATATGCAATATTTAGGTTTTCAGATTCTAAGGACACAAAAATTTGTCTGCAGTTTCTTCTCTACCTCCAAGTTCCTTTCATCACTAAGCTTCCTGCAGCATGCATACTCACTGTCTGCTGTCCTCCTTCTGCCTCTCTCATTTCCACAGAAGCCACTCCAGTCGAAATCCCTCTTACTGCTTCCCACCCAAATGGGAACTGGTACGCCACCAATTTTGAGCTGCAAACCCCAAATCCTTGTCTTGAAATCTGTGTATTCATCTTTCTTCTTAGATTTTCATTGCTTACCCCAAAACCAGTCTTTGCTCTTTCTGAACAATGCCTTTCCCACAGGGACATACAATAGGGCTTCCAAAATACAACAGTAATGTACACATCAGACTACTAAAATGAAATAACGAAGAAGTTTCAGAGAAAAAAAAAAGGGGATCCATAGTTTGGATATACTATTTTAAATTACCATAATTTTAAAGGCACACGAGACAAGTACGATAGATGCAGGACTGACTGAAGACTGGTCTGGAACTGGGAAGCACAGCAAAGTTGTCTACATACGTGAGAGTATTTCCACAGCAAGAAGGGTATCAAGAACAAAATGTAGATAGAAATAAGGAGGAGAAAAGAACAGAGCCTTTATTAAATTGCGTAGGAGTAATTTCCAGAGACTAGCAGTTAAAGGAAAATGAAAATACGACAATTGTAAAATACAAGAAAAAATCAAAGAGGAGATAATAAAAGTAGAAAGCTAAAGCAGGATGCAGATGAAATAATTCAATATTTTTGTATTAAAATGTTTCAGAGAAGACCTGGAAAAATGCGTTGTTCAAAAACTCTGGCTAAGACAGAATTAATGTTGAAGGAGAAATGCTTTGAAGAACTTGCCATGACTATAAATACAAACTTTTATTTAAACATCTGTCTTTATACTACTCTTTTTCATGTGGTACTAATAGCTACATCTGTAAACAAGACATACTGCTACAAGATTCTGCTTTGTCCTGGTGGACACAGGCCAGGAATATTGACGTGTGCATCCAGAACTTCTAATAGCTATTGCTCCCATGTAAAACACTTACCAATAATACTGTTAGCCACGTGATAAAAACATAATCATCTACTCAATTGAGCCATATATACCCCCAAAAGCCTATTACTCCAAACTCTGCACTCCTTACAGAGCTGCATGTAGTATCAGCACAAAAATCATGTCTAATATATAATGTAAAAGCCAAGCTCCAAGTTCCAACTCTGAGTTTTATATTTTTCCAAAGAAACGATTAAGATGAGCGGGAAGAGAAGTCTTCCAGCAGATAACATCCTTGTCTAACTCCATGGAGAGAGGCCAGCTTAGGGGGCAGGTTAGAGCAGGAATCTTTACCTTGCTACTGACTGAACAAGGAACCTGACCTCCTTGGTCTAAACTAACAATTGTGAATGCACCCAAATTCTTTGGCCCTGCACTCTGCTGCTGTGACTCAGTTTTCCTGTGCAACGACGTGTGACCCATGACACAGTAGGTGTATAAACAACATCAAAATCAAATGCAAAGCATCTTCCAGGACACTTTCTGCCAAGTAACCCAGTACGCACAAATGTATCCTCCACAGAACGGATGCAAGAGGGGGAAAGGCATGTAAAGAGAGGACAAGGCACTGTAAGGTTTTGGGAGGATGGGGAGGCTGTTTGGTTGTGTGGGTTTTTTTTTGGTTTGTTTGTTCTCCTCCCCTCTTGAGTCTTATAAAACTTTAGCAAAATTAGCTGGGAAATTCTAGTCTGAATGTGAGTTATAAGAGGAATGATAAAAAAAAATCTCAAGCTTTGCCAAGACTTTAAATAAAACCTAAACTCTGGGACTAAACACATCCTGCTCCACTCACTGCTGCAGAACCCTGCTTTTCAACATGGGTCCTACGGACCCTGCGGATCGGAGAGGCTCCTTGCCTGCGCTCAGCAGCTCACGATGAACAGCAGCAGTTTAGCATGTGCCATGCAGCAGCCCAGGTCGGAGAACATTTTGAAGCAATCTACATTCCACAGGAAAGACTAGGGACCAGCAAAAGAGAAAGAGACTGAAAAGCATCACGGAATTTTTATCCAGAAAAGAAATGATGGGCTTTCAAAGTCCCAGACTGCTCCCAGCGGGACACGCTCCAGGTGCACGGTCAGAGGACAGCCGGGCAAAGCCATACGAAGGCTGCTGAGCAGCAGCTGAGCACCTTCCTGCACTCTGCAGAAATGCTGCACAGAATGGCTGACTTACGCTACCGAAGCTACCACAGGCATGGGTTAACATAGCAGGGCAGCACGGATTGAGGTATCCTTGCAGGAGCTCCTTTTGGAAGCGTGTTCCCCACGTTCCTCACTAGTACAGCACGCTGCGCTCACGAAGGAGGATCGGTCTTAAAAATAACGAAGCCAAAGGCAGCTTGTAGCTTCCTTTTCCTTTCTTTGAGGCAACCATCTGGAGAACTGAAATAGTTCACAACTGGTCTCTAAGGAACAGGGTTCACAATGGGAATAGTTCCTAAACGACAGCTTACAGCTGGGGCAGCGCAGGAAATCACCTGTCCCTGCTATGGGAGACAGCAGTGCTGCGGGGCCTTCCTAAGCCTTTCATTCACCTGCTGACAAACACAAGGCGATGCAGGCCTCCACAAAAACCTCCAGATCCTCTAAAGCAAAAACTGAAAAAAATTTTGGCTCCCAAGTAATCAGAAAAACATTGTCGCGTAATCACAATAAGGAAATAAGGGAGGCGAGGTTCCCTGCGGATGACAAGACGACAGAGCAGCAAATGAGACTGAAACGAAAGCACGAAATTCTCATTGGAACTCCTCTACTACTACCAGGATGTTTCTGAGGGGTTGGCTGGGACATCTGTAAACTTATATTACGTTTCTTAAATTCACAGCAGGCTGGGGAAGCATAGAAAGAAGGTGCAAAGGGTGCAAAAGACTGAGGCAGTTCTGCTGCAGGAAAGGAGTCACAGAATCATGGAAGTTTTTGCCGTGCTTGACCAAAGGTAGAGAAATGGAAAGGCAGCCCACCGAGACACTGACAATACTCGCGAGCCGCTGGCCTCCTCCCATGTGGAAGTGCGGAGGGAAAGAAAGGGAAAGGGGCCACGTATCAGACACCAACACCAGGAGGTGCCAGAGCTCTGCAGGAACCAAGCGGGACCTCGGTCACCCTGCACTCACCCTCCTTAAGGAAAATAATACTGTTACAGGGGAGTTTGAAGATGATTCATATACTTCAACATCCCTGTCAAAACGTGAGTGTATCTGGCATATTTTCTTTGCTCCCTTCAAAAGATGTGGAAAATAAAAGGAAAAAAATGTCATAATCACTGCAATTTTTATTGATTTTCTAGCTTTATTTGTTCATTTGTTTCTCTTCCTAAAAGGAAGCTGGAAATTGACTCCACTGCTAGATTCTATCTTCCCTTGTGAAAAGTAAGACTAAATGATCTACCCTCGGTAATGCTGCTTAGCAATTGCTAAACACAAACTGTGTCAAGCACAAGGAAGGGCAGCAATTCTCAATCCCATTCAGAAATTATTTTGAGCTTCTAGGAAGGCTAACGTTTTATCTGTCAGAGAAGGCAGCCAAAACTTGAGTTATAATACCTGACCGAAGAACAACCTGATGAAGTTAAAATAAAATAAACAAATGTTACGGAACATTCTCTAATTTGGAACTCCTAAACAGGAACTGTGTTCTCTGTACGCACACATACATTCGTTTTTCTGAACTGCTGTACTTCAGGTAAGATACAATCCTCACCCTACAGAGCCTACGAGATAGCAAAGTATTTCTACAAACGTTAATATAAGCTTAAGATACCACAAACGGCAAATTTAAAAGCTGAATATTCTTTTCAGTATTTTCCTCTTTAGGCATGGAAGAGGAAAAAGAACATAGCCTGAACACTTCTTCCACTTGCATTTACAAAGGATCCTTTTTCTACAAGAGCAAAACTAAACAGATTAGAAGGCCTGCACAGAAGCACGCTGTTATTATGATGCATTCGCATGCAAATTGAGATGATGGCTCTCCAAAATAATGTGCTGGCCTATTTATTTAGAACAAAGCAATCAAAGGAATTTGTCTGATGCATCGACAAAGAAGATTTTTTCCCCTTACCTGTAGATGTTATTTCTCCAGTAAAACAAGCTCACCTCACAGCTTAATTGCCTTTTACTTATAGCAGAGCTGAAAAGACAACCGAGGAAATTGCAGGATATTTTCTTAAGGCTGTCAACTGAGGCGTTCAGGTGCTTCTGAAGTAACTCGGCAGTGATTGCCAGGGTAATTAATGAGAATGTTTACAAACTGTGAAGGAGACAGACATCTGGCTAGGAAGCAGCAGCACTGACAAGGTGCAATCGTGAGAAAACTAACATGTAGTGGAAATCAACAACGATTCTAGAACAAGACTACTGATCAGGTCGTATGAGGAAACACGTTCGAGACCGTAGTAGTAAAGAGACAAACTTAAAGGATGGATGTTTAAGCACTGAGTCCATTTTAACAGAGACACATAATTAAAGGACTGGAGGCAGAAGACAAGAAGGCTATCACCTAAATGAAGGACTTCAGGGAACTATTGAACAGGATTTATTTGTAATCATATCTAGAAACACAAAATTACTGAATAGCTGGGGCCAGCAGGCACCTGTGGAAATCTGCTCAAAGCAGGGTCAGCTGGAGCAGGCTTCTCAGGCCCCTGTCCATGGGTCTCCATGGATGGAGTCTCCACAGCCTGGGCAACCTGATGCAGTATTATAACACACATGTCAAAATTTTACTTTATTTCATTTTAAAGTTTAAACAGAATTTCCTGTATTTCAGTTTGTGCTCATTGCCTCTTGTCCTGCCACTGGCTACCACTGAGACGAGCACAGCTCTCTTCTTTACTGTTTCTCACCAGTTCTTTACACGTGCTGGTAAGATCCCCCTGAGCCTTCTCAAGGCTGACCAGTCCCGCCTCTCTCTGCCTCTCCTCACACGAAGTCTGCTGCAGTCCCGCCATCCCCTTTGGGGCCCTCTGCCGGATTCAATGAGCCCACATCTCCCTGGCACTGGAGAGCCCATCGCTGGACACGATATTCCAGATTTGGCCTCCCCAGCACCGAAGCGAGGGCGATGATCACCTCCTGCGACCCGGCGGCAGCGCTCTTCCCAGCGCAGCCCAGCACGGTACTGACTGTCCTGCGGCACGCCGTATTGCTGCCCCTCGTCTGAGCCGATGCCCACCAGGAGCGCTTCTGTGACGTCTCCCAGTGAAGGTGGCTGGATCGTGAGCTGCATACTGGAGAGCAGCCACAACGACAGGAACGGGAGGTGTCGGAGAACAGAGGAATACAGACACTAATCTCTAAGGATGACACTGTTCTACCTAGTCATTCCTTCCAGGTACTTGCAAGAAAAAAAGATCAGACTTCTGGATTATCTCCAGATCTTTCCACCACCTCACCTGTGTCCCGACATCGCAGTTGGACCAGATGATCTCTGAGGGTCCCTTCCAACTGAACTGTTCTATTATTTTTAAACATTTTATCCTTTCCTAAGCTCTGTGCAATTCTACCCCGAGCTGTTTTTATATCAACTTGTCTAATGCCTGTTTCCTTACCATATTTATTCCATTCTTTGTGCTTCACTTGAAGCACGAGTTTGTAAGGATAAGAGGATAATGGAAAAAAAGCAAACAGTGGCTGCTGCTCTTCTATTAATGCAGGACCACAGACTACCTAAAATTTTATCGAAATAAACCATCTCAACTCTTTCAGAAGTTTTCTCATAAGATCTATTTCCATGAAATTACTCCCCTCAAAATGTTTTAAAGACCGCCTTTTTTTTTTTTTTTTTAATTAGACCCACAATTGTCAGAAAATGTTTGTAAACATACAGAGCAATTGGGAAAATCAACTTCTCTTCTGATAAAATAAAAAAAATAAAAAGCCCGTTGAGCATCGCAGCTCTGTTCTTATTCAGTGCTGTACAAATGCAGATTAAAATCACAACCAGATATGCTTTGCAAGGGGACCAAGAAAAGACAAGAAAACAAACGCCAAAAGAGAGCATATCAAAATCACAGCAATACTGAACCACATCACAGAAATAAATGTCAAGAAACAGAGAACTGAATATGAATCCTGAAAACTTGGCCAGAGAAAGACTACCGAAGTATTAAAGCTGTGCCTGTTAACAGCTGGGCAAAACCAAGAGTGAGTTTGTCTACCTGTGTCTTAAAAGGAAGAAATCTATACACCTTGAGATGCCTATGAAAGAATAACGCTGAAGAAGAGGTAACAACTAGTAGGGCAGAGCTGTGAAAGGATGACAACATGATTTTGCTGTGGGGAAGGAAACAAAAGATGAAGTTTAGTTTATGGGTGAAAAAAAATGTCTTTTCCTAGAATTCACATATAAAACACCATATACTCTGTACAAACATACAATAAATGCAGTGTATCACCTTTCTGGGCACTAAGAAAAAAAAAAGGATTTGACAGCCTGCACAAGAGAACAAACTTCGGCAGGGAGCTTTTTAGCTTCCCTGAGTTCCAAAAAGCCCCCCTAAACCACCGTTTCTCACTGTTGATTGCAGTTTTCCATACCTTATCGCGTTCCTTAAATACATTCCATAGGCAATAAAACCAGGATTTTTTAGCTAAGAAAAGGTCTGGAATTGAGCAGAACTCAACATTCACCTCCCATAGTAAAAAAAACACTGAAGTGACTCATGTCCTCAAATGCTACTCAAGACAGACATTTGAATAGGTACCAAAATCTTTGGAAGTCAGCACTTGAAAGCATCTGTTAAAGCATAGTCCAAGTGAAAGTTTTTTGTTTTGTTTTTTAAGTTTCAGAATAGATGTGAGCATTGAGAGAATATTTTTTTTTCTGCTTATTTTTTCATCTTTCACTACTAATGATGCTAGAACCCTAACTTAAAAGATAAATACCAATAACCGATCTTGTTCTGCATTGCTGTTGATTTCACAAATAATCAGTCTTCCTCCTGGAAGTGTAAAACTCTTGTCACTCCAACAAAAGTCTGAGCCTAAATGCTCTGGGACTAGGACAGTTACAGCGGGAACGATGAAAGCTTTAGGTGCTTTGTCACTGCGGAAGGACAGCATATTTACATACTTTGAACAGAACCTCTGCTCTGACCAGACGTTTTGAACAAAACGTTCTATTTACCATTTTCAACATGGGCAAGTCTGTGCATGAGAGGCAGCCACACAAGGCACTGAGGAGGTGGATCAGCCATCAATGTGTCTAAAAACATGTTTAGCATGATCTTTTTCTGCAAAGAAAAAAAGAAACACAACTTAAGAAAAAATTCAATTTCAATTAAAAATTTCAATATCAAAAACTTTCAGCCTTAAAATCTCTCTACTATTCAGCTTCTGTATCCCAGTAATCTATCCTACACTATAAAGATAAAAATCACAACTTTTTTCTCAGTGAGTTTCAATCTACAGTAGGTAAACAATAACACCACAAAGAAAGTATCGGTACAGACACAATATAATCATACAAAAATAAAAGATAAGCAGATGAACAGAAAATTCCAAGAAATGGAGGACCAGTCAGTCAGGATTAGCTCCAGACGTGCAGTTAAAGAATCCTCTTTTGAAGAGAGATACAGCAAATGTGAGAGGAGGTTATTTAACAATGTAGAAAATGGTATTTCAAACACAGAGGCAGCACTGAAAAAAGCAGACACTTAAAAAAAGCAACTACAACTAATATTCACACATTATCCACATAGTAAACGACTTTTTTTTAAAGACAAAATATGAAAAAAGAGGCAAGTGGAGAACTGGGCTAAGATTTAAAAAATATAACTGAAAATAAAATTTAATCATATGGAGAGGAAAATCACGTGTTTTAAGAATAGTATTTTCTAAACTCAAGTGAGCAAGAGCAAATGTCTGCTGCAAATATAAACAGATGGAGATAACTTGTAAAAAAAAAAACAGCTAGGAATATTATGGATACAAAGAAAGAATACATTGGCTTTCGCAAGCAGGAAGCCAGAGGATTAGGAATTTCTCATAGGCAGCAGACCAGCTGGTCAGATCACGCTTTCTTCTCACCTTAGCATATGGCAGTGCTACTTCAAAAAGCATCCGTAACAGGGAGGGTAAAGCAGAGCTGGAGGAAAAGCCAGGTCGGTTTTCCAGGAGCTCTGAAACTAACTGCAGCTATCACTTGCAGCTCTCGTGCCAAAAATTACAGGGGTAAAGAGAAAATTCATATTTAAAGAGCAAAGCTATATTTGATATATATTTATATATACTTTATTTTGGTAAAGATAAATTTTATATTTAAAGCATCAATATTTTGTGATTAGTGGCAAATACATAGATCTTCTGCCCCTGAAGCTACCTAGCCTGGCGACAGAATACAGAATTATAATCACCTATCCCAGTAACCATCAAGGAAAACTCCAAGAAATATTTCATCTTATTTCTTCCGTCTTTTATGAAGTGTCCTTGTTCCAGTCTCTCTGCTTCCTACATTGAAAGCCCTTCCTGAACAGCTGCCTGCCGCTACAGGAGGGTCCGAGCCTTCCCTGTGCGCGACACCACGTCCTGCCCGCGTCCCAGCCGCCTCCCTGCTCCCGGCACGCTGCGCAGCCTGCCTGCTCCCTCTCCTTTGGGAGGAGAAGAAACCCAGCCTCCTCCAACAAACGCACATCTCAGCAAGACCAGGACGCGCTCTCCATGTGCTGGAAGAAGCCTCCTGGCAGGAGAACCACCGCGTTTAACCGGGAACTAACCGCGGTACGCAGTGTCGGAGACCACGAAGTCCTGCTCACGCAACAAGGAGCCACTGCTGACGACGTTACGCGGCGTCACGGTCTGTGACCGATGCGAGATGGCTCGTTCCCAATCCTAACACACTCACCTGGTTGCTTATTTACACAGGCGTTGTACAACACTGCAATACTCCTCCGAGGCTCCCGATTTTGACTAGCTTTCACCCCTCACGTTTCACGGACGACAGCACACGAAACATTTCCTGGCTGTAACCTTTCGCCAGAGCTCACAAAGGGAATGCTGCAGCACCTGGCCCTACCGACACGGGCTGTAATGCCTTTGGGTTTGATGTGCTGCTTACTGCAAGTATGGAAAATGCACGCAGAAGTTCCGGATCATCACATCCAAACCCAAGCGAAGTTGAAAGACAAGTTTGGGATTTACCGCACAGGCAGGAGAATGGAAGAGGTTTCAGTTGGAAAGGACCCACAAAGACCAAGTCCAGCTGTGAGGCTAATTCGGGGCCGACCCACAGGTAAAACATTCCATTTAGAGTGTTTTCCAAATGCCCCTTGCACACAGACAGGCAGGGGGCATCAGCCGCCTCTCTAGGAAGCCTGTTCCAGGGTCTGACTGCCCTCTCAAAGAGGAGAGGGTCCCGATGTCTTTCCTAACATCTAGTCTGAGCCTCCCCGGGCACCGCTTTGAGCCATTCCCACGTGTACTGTCACTAAACGCCACAGAGAAAACAGGTTATTTACCAGAAATCACAGCTCTTCAAGCTACACAGCATGCATCCGTCCATTCACACCACGTGTGTACACATGCTGCTAGCACTTCTGTCCTGAGGGGACTTTGCTTTAACGCGACCTGCAGGGACGACATGGCTACGTGGCGTTTGAAGGCTATGTAGATGCCATGGTCGCCCCCTTGTCAACAGGAGAATTCATCGTGGCTACAGGGGTTATGAGGAGGAGGAAAGACCAGACAGGATGCGAATGCTCACACATAATATACTATAATCCCCAAAGAATGCTACTTTTTGGTTAAAGTAAAAAAAAAATACATCTCAGAGTAGCAGCAGGTTCTTCTCCCTGCTGTGGGTCACTCCAAGTAACACACATTTTTCTGGAGGCAAGACTCAGGATCCCTGGGGCAGAGACACAGGATATGCACAGCCACGTTAGAACCCGAAGCCAGCAGGAGAGCTTCTTTGTGCCGTAAAGGGCTCCTCAGGGCAACGACAGCCGCGAAACCCTGCGGGTTGTTAGCCTGTGCAAGGAGCGATGCGGCTGCCACGTAGTTCACAAGAGGGCAGCAGGGACACAGGCTCTGGGTTTTGCACACCGGTAACAGGACGCGTTGCAACCAGCTGACCAAAAAGAATCACGCAGCCTTACCACCACTGCATTACCCTGCCTGTCTGGGTGGAGGCATTCTTGGTAAGGACAAGGCTGACAGCAAAGCAAGCAGCACTCTCCTCCTCCTGAAAATTAGGAATGCAGAGAAGGAGCCTAAATAACAGCTTTTCTCGGAGCTAGTCTAACATTTCCTGCTGGGTTCAGAACCTAACCACAGTGCAAACACAAAAACATCACTCAGACACCATTTGTGATTCAAAAACAATCAAATAATCTGCCAACAGGTTCCAAGCTCCAAGAACATAAACTGAAAATTAGCAAATGTGAAGGCAGTCATGAGGGTCAAATGCCTCCCAGCAGAACAAACACATTTCCACACTGGTATTTTCTGTAATCACCTGCTGACACTCCGAACTATTGTAATAATTCTTTTTTTTTTTTTTAAATCACTTGCTGTTAGCACACCTACTTGTCTTAACAGCTCTGCTGTCTCAAATCTCCTTGCAGATGGGAGCAGTGACAAGTTATGCCAATGCTACTCCTGTATTTAGAAGAATACCACAGGCTTGCTTTAGTGGCAAAAGCTCAGGCAGTTTTATTGTTACAATGCCAACGTGCTTGTTCAAATAAGAAGTTAATGCAAGCATTTCCCCATAAGATATTGACACAAAACCACATCCCCTGAGCAACACAAAGATACGTTTTTTTTTTTTTTAACTCTGTAGTGAACAAAACAAGTTCATAGAATCACAGAATGGTTTGGGTTGGAAGGGACCTCACAGCCGCCCCCCCAGTTCCAACCCCCTGCCACGGGCAGGGTGCCACCCCCCAGATCAGGTTGCTCAGGGCCTCGTCCAACCTGGCCTTGAACACCTCCAGGGACGGGGCATCCACAGCTTCTCTGGGAGACCTGTGAAGTCCCACCAATGTGAGCAAGCAGCTTTGTGTTAGACCCCACCTGTAACTTTGACTGTCCTGCATCTTGTGCTCCATCTGCAACTCCATCAGGCTGTGCTTATACCACCCTTATACACAAGGCCATCCTGTGTTTAATGGCTATAAACAGATATATCCTGCAGTCTGGTTAAAGTGAGTAATAAGATCTTGGCCACCCTTTTGACACCGCCAAGCAGCCAGTTCGGCCATCAGCCACACCAGCCATGCTGCCCAAGTCAGTCAGTGCTTTAGCGCAGCCCTTACGTGAGCAAGGTACGTACGGACGAGTGCCTGCTCATCTGGCCTCCTTGTTTGCTTCGTGCTGCTGAGTTTCAACAGAATAACGTGCAACTTGACCTCTACAGAAGCCAAGCTCCTGGCTCCCAAGTCTCTGAAGGGAACTCGACAGCTCCGTATAAACGCTGCAATTAAACTGCTTTGTAAATGAGATATAAAGTAGATACCTCCGCAATAGTGGGATAGGCTGTGCCATAAATACAGACAGATTCTGACTAAGCCAGGGAATGTCATGGTGATACAGCATCTCTGTGACAAATAGATGGACTGTAGCCAGGTGAACAGAAGTTTTAAGAAAAGTATGACATGATCTCATATCTGTGGAAGCACCCATTTGACCTTGAATAGTAAATTATGACTGGAAGCCCTATATACATCTGGAAACCATCATAAAGAATGCAGCTCTTGCCAAAAGCATCCCAATAAACTCCATTTTGCATGGGCAACAAGTCTGAATTATTCCATCTGTGGCCCAAGAAATGAAATAGAGTTGTGCAGTGTATACAATCACTGACACTTCTTTGCTTGTCTGCCCTTTCACCACTCAGACAGCAGTAAATCATTAGCATTTTGCACCTCAAAGAAGCATCTCCTGAAGGAACCATCGCTGGTCAGGAAGTATTTGTCTCTCAGTAGTTTAAGCAACACCAGGGAATGTTCCTAGTCCTAAAACTCAATTATGCATGGTTTTATACTAGTGTAACTGTGCCTGATTTAACCACTCAGTCTCCCAAATCATTCCAGCATCCCAATCTGGTGTTAATATCAGCTAGGAATCATTTTCAATAAAGTTTCCATGTAACCACCTTTCTTGAGGGAATAAAAGAGATTATTAGCATGGATGCGGTCAGACCATTCCAGTTGATCTTTGGACCATGGAACAGCTCCTACCACTGTTTAGTTAACTAGTACAGATGTAGCTTACATGTCCATCATGTAAATGCCAAAGTCTGAAACCCAACGGCTTTATCAATGCCATCTGGAAATAATTCAAGCAAAATGACATGCTGTAACAGAACAGCATCAGAGAAGCACCTCTGTGAAGCTTATTTTCAAACCTGGGAGGCATAAGAAAATGGATTCAAATCTGAGACAGATTATCCACGTGCTTCCCAGGACCACTTCATTTCACTGCTTTCAAAGAAAGGACAGAGAGGTGTTTTGGGGCACACTCTATAGCAGGACTAACAAAAAAAATCACCACTCTTTACCAACCTTGCCTTACAGTAGAGATTTTGTTTTGCTGAATAAAATTAGAACAAAAGAATTTCTGAAAGTGACTCAATTTGAAGAATTGGCTTTCTTGTTCATGGAAGTCAGTGTGCTGTGACATGCTGCAGGCAAGCAGCACAAACGTGCAAATGGGCAGCTACTGCACCTCCCCTGGAACACGATGAGCTTGCCATCGGTCAGACAAATCTCAGGCAGCTCTCAAAGCCTGGCTGGCTAAACTAGCTTCTCTATGGCTAACAGAGAAATGGTAACCTCCAGAGGGCGAGCAGGCACCTCATCCTAGAGTAGTCTTCAGAACAAATTAGGAAAAAACACTCCCATTTAGCTTCCCTTTGCAGACAACAGGCAGAGCACATATAGCTTAGAATCCACTGTTTGACCTCAACAGCTCTAAAGCGAGGCCACAGTTTGATATTCAACAGCGGTGTCCCTTAAATGAAATTTGATTTGATCAGCTTGATACCCCTACATGCAGAAATGGCTCGCGCTGACTTGACAGAAAGGGTGGCAGGTTGGTGGGAACAAGTGATGGCCCACAAATGCCTCAGTCAGTACTGAAACAGAAAAAAAATCATTTCTTAATTACACCATCAGTAAGAAAATACTCTGTCCTCAGTAACTTACAGATGTGCTGGAGCCCTCATCACTTCCTACATCAAAGGCTCTTTCCTAGTGTGTTGTACTTCAAATATATTAATTGCTAGTTAACTTAAATTTAACAAAAGTGACTATAAATTCTAAGGCTAAATTCTTCAAGCAATGCTTCCAAGAATATAGTCATAACCAGAGTCTAAACATTAAAGTTTAGGCCTAAAATTATCTAGGCTTGTGTTTACAGTAGATTTAAGGTTTAATTATATTATTTTTATATATCAAATTAGAAACAAATCCACGGAACAAGCAAATTACAACAAAAATGTATATAGAGATAAAAGCCTCTTTTAAGATTAGTACTGCAACACGTACGCCAAAAATTACATAAAATGGAAGTATTTTGGAAACAACAACTATACCAATAAGGACAACAGTTAAACCGATTTAAAAAACAGGCTACGTGTACAAATGTATTTATTTTGTGCAGACTAAACCAACTAACAATTGATTTGTTGAAATTTGTTAATACTCTCAACACACTGATAAGATTAAAAAATTCAAGGGAAAGGTTATCCTTGCTGTTTTTCCGATGGGTACAAAAGCGTTCACAAAAAGGGAACAAACTAAAACTGTGTGAAATCCTTTAATTGCCTAACACCTAGATGGATTATTTTGATTTATTCAGACTTTCTTAAAATTGCTTAGATAACACGCTGCATATTACCAATCCCCCTCCCTCCAAACCCCATACAAGTTATACCCAAAGAAGACAGTGGACTTTAGAAGAAAGCACTGTATTAACAAGCAATATAAAAATCCTGTTTCATTAACTCTTACTTGTTGTGGGAAACACGTCCGTACGGAATGCTCTGTGTATCCAAAAGAAGGCCCTTCAAACACAGCTGTTGGAAGTTTTAGAACTTCTTTCAAAAACTGATCAAACTTTGTAAATATCATTAGTCCATTTGAATCTGATATTTGAGAGAAAATATCTGTAAGAAAATATAATAAAACCCTAGAGTAAATACATGCTTGCTACAGAAAAGAAAAAAAAATAATTTCAACTCATTTATTCCCCAAGACATTTCTACTTTTTTTTTTTTTGTTAAAAAAAGTCTGAACACTATTTCTTATTACTTGCTGTCAAGGTAAAATTTACGAATGAACATGTTTGAACATGTTACGATGATATGAATCTTCTGTTTCCTCCATCCCATCTCAACCAGAGAGAAGACTCTTGCAGTTCACTAACTGTAACTGCAAGAAAGCAGAAGCCAGGATGCCTTGTAAAAGACTGTCGTTACAGGACACTGCGCCTGCATGCTTATGCCTTCAAAATAAAACTACATAGAATCCTTTCAGAAACCTCCTAAAATTGGAAAAAAAAAAAAAAAAAAAAAAAAAGTTGTTGTAGGATCACAAAGTCAAAACTGTTAGAACTCCTGGTAACTCTAGTGCACTTCAGCAGCGTGTTGGATTTAAGTCGCCCAGCGCTGGAAAAGGGCATCAGAAGCAGGCAGAGTGGCCGAACTGGGGAGCAATGACTGCTGCTGCCAAGGCTAAAACCTGCAAGTCATGGGCTGGGTGAGCGGGGAAGACGAAATCTGATCTCATTTTGTTTCTGTACGCCCTGAAAAACTGAAATAAGAACTTCTATTAGACACCAGAAAAAAGTTTTGTTTTTTAATGAGAAAAAGGATGCTTTTTAAATTAGCTATGTGGGACTAAATGCATTTCTGAATCCAAAAACAGGATTGAGCGAGATGTTCAGCGGTCTTGTGTGTGCATGGAAAGAGAAAGGGAGGGAGGGTCCCAGCCAGTGGCAGGGAGGGGGGCAGTGCTGCAGGCATTTCCAGCCCCATGCCACGCTCCTAGCTGCAGGCACGCCATGGGAAGACGTGTCCTGAGCCTGCTGCTCTGGCGTCCCTCTACCCCCTTACTCCACAAGGCTCAAACCCTCCAACCGTTCCCTGCTACTACCCGAAGGCTCCCAACTCTTACATCTCAGGAAAAGTTAAAATATAGGAAGAGATGGATAGATAGCAATGGAGGAAAACGATGTCATATAAAGTAGTAGGGCTGCTACATACCGATAAGCCAGAACTGTCATGGGATCAAAAATCTCTTTGGAAAATACAAATCTCTCGAACAGTAAAGCTTGGCTTCTGATCTAACTGCAGAGTCAGGTTAGTCTATGAAGGAAGATTTCTCTAATAAAAGCAGTAATATTAGGAAGACCTAAAATTTTCCAAGATGTGACAGATACCAGAGTTCTTCACTACACAGCCCCTGAATCATCTATGAGGTTATTTAAGACACCATAAGAAATTAATCATCAAAAAGGATGTGTTGACAGAAAATAAGCTTAATTTAAGTGATCAAAGCCAGGTCTGTAAAAAAGACTATTTCAGAAAGGCATTTTTCCACTAAACTGGAGAAATGACTTCAGACTCCTGAATGAATGAGCCCTTGAAGAAGTGTACAGGTGATACAACTACCTGGAGTTTTTATCACAGGCTAAATGGACAAGCTTGAAGTGAAGGTCTGAAGTCCTTGCTAAATAATCTTATGAAGCATATTAGGAATAGGACAAAAAAATGGGGGAGAAGGGGAATTTGAGGACAGGGGGAAGGCAGATTATTAAAGAATACTATATTTTAAAGAATTAAGCCAAGCAGAAAAGTTAAGTTTCACCTGAAAATTGAATGATGAAAAAAATCAGGGTGAATAATGTACACAAATGGAAACTATGGAAATAACTGAAACTAATTAACTTATTAGAGCAAACCCTCCAGAATCCTAAGCCATTCAAGTTCAGACTCACTCCAGAGTGGCACATTCCCAAAAACTGAAGGTCTAATAATAAATCTATTAAGGTGGGACTGGCAGAACATGACTGCAACATGACGGTACTTTTATTTAAAAAGTACAAAAATCATCTGGGTAAATGCAGTCTATTAATCTAATTTCAACAGCATGCAAGATTTAAGTGATTCTAAGGAGAAAGTAATTAAAGCTATGGAAAGAAGTGAAAAATGAGATAAAATAGAACAGGCTACATCAAGGGTAAATTAGAAGAAACCCACTAACCTATATCTTGCTGTCATGAAAACGTGGTTTTATAGTCAAAGTGAAGTCTACAAGGGGAAACTTGCACATGGGAAATTACTGGTTGAAATTGGAAAAGACAAAGATTAGTTGGATATAATTAAATAGTCATCTCCCCTTTTGAAGGGCAGTAAATTACCTTAACAAGAGAAAGCCTCGGGCTAAACAGGGGCTAACAGTGGAATTTTTCAAGATCCCACCTTAATGTTACAACAGGTATGTTAATAATGTTTCCCAATGACAAGGTATTATGCTTTAATTCTCATATAAAGTTTCAATTCAAAGCTACTATGAACTTTTCTTTCTTTTTTTTTTTTAAACTAGAAAGAATACAAAAGGTTAGAACTGCACCAAAAGGCTGCTCGGTTCCAAAAATACCAACATAAAAGTGCCCGTTCCACTCAAGATTTCCTTTTTCAAATATTTGTAAAACTTTACGAACATTATGAACAGATCTCGTATCATCTGATAAACCTGTCCAGTATTTCCCTTGAGAGTCCCTTCAGTTGCTTATAATTTTGCCAAAATTGGCTGTTTTCTCTGTTAGGCATTTGCCTGAAGTTCAAAATAAAGAAAAACCAAAACCAAAACCAAAAAAACCACAGCAGCCTTGTTTTCTAGTGTCTTGACTCTGAGTCTATCCTGTCTCTCAGTTCCTACAAAGTTGCCAAATTTTACTGTACAACTTTAAGAAACATTTGTTAAATACTATGTTTAAGAGCAGTAAGAGATACAAAAATCAATTTAATGTAAATGAATTAATTTGTGCTTTTTAAAGGGTTGCAGTTTTTCCTCGTCTTAATTCAACACATATACCAAGGTCAGAAGGACAATGCAAGGAAATACAGGCCAGTCAGCCCCACTTTGGCTCCTGGGAAAATCACGGAGCAAATCCTCTGATTTCTGTCATTCTCTCTTGGAGCACATTGCTGGGCACACGAAAGAAAAGGTGACCGGGAGCAGCTGGTATGGACCTACCACGGCTAAATCCCACCCGGGCAGCTGGCCGCCTATGAGAAGGCAATGCCTTCACCAAGCTGAGCAAGGCTTTTTACTTGTGTTTCCCTCAGTACTCTGCTCTGCCAGGGGGATGTCGCAGCCTGGATGGGTGAAGCACCAGAAGGACAAGTGGCTGGTTGGATGATCAGGCTTGGAGGGTAGGGGATAACGGGGCCATATCCTGCATGGAGGCCAGTGCCAAGTGGACTAATGCTGGATCTGTCCTGTTTAACATGGCTACTGGTTATCTGCGAGAGGTGCCAGTGTGCACTCTTGTCAGGATTGCAGACACAAAACTAGGGACCAGTTAATTAGGGAGAAATCCTTCCCTGTGAGGGCGGCGAGGCCCTGAGCAGGCTGCCCCGAGGAGCTGTGGGTGCCCCATCCCTGGCAGTGCCCAAGGCCAGGCTGGGTGGGGCTGGGGGCAGCCTGGGCTGGGGGCAGGGGCCATACCGGGGGAGATTTGAGGGCCCTGTCAGCCCAAACCGCTGTACAGTTCTCTATTAGGCCCTTAAGAGTAAGGGCTGCCATCCAGCAGGACCGAGAGGCCGGAGGAACGGGCCAGCAGAAATTGTATGAAACTGAAAGGACAAACGCGAAGGCCAGCCCTTGAGCAGAAAGAGAGCCTGGCAGCGATACAGGCTGGGGGCTGGCTGGCTGGGGAGCAGCTCTGCTGGAAAGTCCTCGGGGGCTCTGGGTCACAAACCGAAGATAAGCCAGCAGCACACCACGGCAGCAAAGAAGGCCAGCAGCATCCTGAGCTGCTCGAGCAGGAACTCAGCCAGCAGATCAAGGCAAGCGATTATCCTCCTCCACTCTGCATTTGTTAGACCCCCTCCTCTAGATACTGTGCCCAGTCTGGGGACCACCAGAATCACTGAATGGTTGAGAACCACAGAATACGAAGACATTCTGATGTGAGCTCTGAGGATACGGTCTACAAGGTCCAATCTACAAGGATTGTCAGCAGGCTAGAGTGCTTAGCCTATGACAGGCTGAGGAAACGGCACTTGTTCAGCCTGGAAACGGTTAAGACACTGGGAAGACCTAATAACAGCACCCAGCACCTACAAAGTGTTATGAAGGACACAGAAAAAGATGTTTATGGAGGAAGATTTAGTGATGAGGGTTAGAGAGCTTGGTATTGGAGAGGCCTGAAGTCCAGTGGAGAGACGAGAGGACCCAAGGACAGCCACTAGATAGACTGAGCGTCTATGGTCATTCACTGGAGGCATCTATATGGTACAGGCATGTGTGTATACACGTGTATTTTTGCCACTAACAGGCTTTCATCCTGGTCACACAGAGACTGAACAGATTTGGCAACTCCAACATTTAACATAAACTAATGAGATATAAGAAGGCCTGTACAAAGTCATACACTGAGCTCGTGCTGTTTGAAAAGATGTGATATCACAAGAAACCACATATTACTACCACTACTGCTACTTTGGTCCACTGATTAGGATCAAAAAAACTTCTCCATAAAAAAAAAATGCCCCCTCCCCCAAATCAAAAGCCCACCATCAGGCTAATTCCCCTCCAGCAGATTAACTTTGGGGGCTGTCATTATGTGAAACCTAGTATTTTGCATACATTGTTGTATGAATTTTTAGGGTGAACTTCAGCAAGCACTAAAGGCTTATCAGCCAGATGGTGGGAGGAAAGAAGGAGCTACTGAGGCAATGAAGCCAAGGAGCACCATACGGGTGGAAATAGTGATTAGAGAAGCTGGACAGCCCTTAAGATGAGCAGGGTGGAGTCTGAAATTACTCAAAGTCAAGTTTTGTTCGCAATTCCCTTGCAGAAAGGACATGGAAGGAAACACTAATTACTTCACTATGCTTGAATGCCAAAATGCAGTCACCCAAATCCACAAACTTCAACATTTTAATATGGTACTGCTTTGGTTTAAAAAAAAAAAAAAAGCTAAAAAATAAACTCCATAGCAATAGGCTGTTTATTACTCCTTCCTTGCACACCATGTAAAGCAACTCCTTCACAAGGAGCATCATGTCACAGGAAATAATCTTTTCCAGCGAGAGCAAAGTGGTATCATGGAACAACTCCATTTTATATGTACTGTCAGACACTGTATGGTCTGAAAACACACACCATTTGTCCACATTTTCAGAATTTAGAAAGAAAGCCTGTACATATGCAAGTACAGAAACCAAATTACTATCACTCATATAAATTATGAGATGAGAAAAAAATATTTACAACTTCCTGGTTTCCAGAAAGCCTCATGATCCAGCTGAGCCTGAGCTGACAGCCTGCTTAGGAAAGGGAGTGGAGGCGGTGGTGTCGGGGGAACGAGTAAACTGGAAACAGAAGTCGTCCGGTGATGAAATGGGTCAGTAATCAGAGAGACAGGTGGGAAAGACAGGAAAGGGAAAAAACAAGGCAGCATATTCATAACGAACAGAAGAAATAAAGAATATAAGAACAGCTGAGGCAGATCAGAGCAAAAGTCTGTTTGTCCCAACAGCAGATGGCTAAGGCAAGCACATTCCCCGGAATATTCTTCCACTCACTCTTAGTATTTTTGCACTCAGCAACCTTTGATGTATTTGCCGTCAGTGAAATTGGTTCAAGGAGCGATCAGGTGATGCGAGTCTGATACAGACAACATCCTTTGGCAAAGTTTAAAGAAACATTCTTTTTTGTTGTTTTAACCTGTCACTGCTAATTTCACTTAATGCCTTTCAGTTCTTGTACTGAGGGGGAAAGGAGCAGCTGTTTTCTATTCACCACTAACATATTGCCTTGATTTTATAGAACTCTATCCTTTCACCACCATTTTTCTTTCCAGGTTGAAGAATCCTGCTCTACAGCCAGTTGTTCCTTATACAGAAAGCTTGCCCTACCTTTGGTGACCTTGCTGTTCTTCTCAGAAAAGATAAAGCAGATCTGGAAAAGGTAGAGTGACAGGTACAAGAGCAGTACTCATTCAAAGTATAAACGCACTACAGATTTATACAGAGCCTTAACCTTTCTATTTTGTTATGTCCTTTTTCCTTATTCATAACATTTTATTTTTTAACCACTACTAAACAGTGTCAACCTTTTCTTAGAAGTATAACTCCAAGATCTCCCAGCTGAGCAGTAACAACTTCCTTAGCTCACCTTTCTGTGCATGACATTAGGATTGCACTTCACTCCTCCGGCACGCGCCACTTTACATAAATTAACATTGAAATTCAGCTACCATTTTATTTCAGTTACTCAGCTTTCTCAGATGATATTACAACTCTTCACAGCCTATTTTAGCTTTACTACACTCATTTGCTTTGTACCAAACTGTGACCTTTCACTGTGTTTTTCCAGATTTATGACATGTTTAAAACAGAGTCCAGCACTATCCAACAATTTCAATATACAAAAGGATCTTCACTGCTCTTTTTTAGGTTCCTTTTAGCTCATCTTTTACACATGCAAAGATGTCACCCTTCATCCCTTTAAAACTTTAATGTCTTGGAGTGTTTGATAAGTGACATTCCTGAACACCTTTCAGAAACTCAAGAAACCTGTATCAGCCAGAACCATCTTTTCTTGCCCATCTTTTCTTTTTTTTCCCTTTACTTTAAAAAACTCCTATAGTTTTATAAGACAGTCCTTCCCAAAAGCCATTCCTTCCCCACCCCCATGAGGATTTATTTATCCCTGAGTCAACTAATTCTATTCTTTATTACCAACTGCTTGCCCAGAAGTGTGGCAGGTATACAGACCTACAGTTCCCCACATAACTCTTTCCAAATTTGACATTACTTTTCTTTTTCCTATCTCTTGGTCTTTAGAGTTTTTTCAGAAAGACAGGTGAAAAACAGTTAATAGTTCAGCTGTTTTATTACTCTTCTTGACTTCTAGTGATACTCAAGAACTTTTTCTGCTAACAATAAGACACTTCTCTGCCCTCAGAAGATTTACAAGTGCCTACTATCCTGTATTACACTTTTAATTTTCTCTCATCTTCCACAAAAAATTGTCCTATTGTCTTGCCTGAAAAGCCAACAGCGTGATTCTAGGGAACAGCCTGGTTTAGAGAAAGCTATTCCCTCCTGCATAGGTTTTTCTGCTCCTATATCTCAACTCCTAATTAGTCGAAATCTCCTTTTCCTGGATCACTTTGTCAGTCACGCATTCACAGAACCATTAAGGTTGGATAAGACCTCAAAGCTCATCTGGTCCAACCATCCCCTACCACCAATGTCACCCACTGAACCAGGTCCCTAAGCACCAAGCATCGATACTCCCTCCGCCTCTGTGTCTAACCTTGCCATGGCACCGTGAACTTTTCAGAGATTAACAGTGTGGAGCTTCCAGTCCTTAGGTTTCTCTTCAACTAAGCAGAGACGGCAACAGGGGCATGAGGGGACCTGGGACTGTCCAGAAGTGACACAGGAATGGCCACAGCCAAAGGTGCACGTGAAGGAACTGCCATGACTTTATAAAGCAGTGGCAAGCCAGCATTATGGTTACAGGCATGAACTAAGAAATTTATTTTTGACAGTTGATTCGTAAAATATTATACCTGACAGAACAACAAAACAGATTGCAAAGAGGTGTGGTCAGCAGGCAGGGTTCTGTCATAAAACAGACAGCATCAACTGGTGAAGTCAATGCGAGTGACGTACTGAAAACACTAAGGAGAGGAACTGAGCTTTAACACTGGTTTCAAAAAAGACAGAGTGCTGGTTCCCAAACAAGATGTCAAATTCAGGAGACACGCGCTCTTTTGAAAACAACACTCCACATCCAGATAAAAGTGCGTTAGGAAAATAGGGAGAGCAGATACTGGAGGACAGATCCCAGCAGTACAATGCAAATTAAAGGTCAGCTGATAAGATATGACCAGAATATAACAAAGCTACAGGAAATAGCAGTATTCAGAAAGGCTTTTATTCAAAAGCCTTTCCTTCGATTGGTATGAATTTCAGTTAAGAATTTTTACAAAGAAGGTTACTGTAGCAAAGGAAACAGGATTCAACATAATTAACAAAAAGAAAGAGAGCTTCAAATGGTATGAAGAAAAGCAGGAAGGGGGGGGAGGGACAGAATGGTACATCAAAATGTTAAGTTTTAAGACTAGACACATCTGTGAAATGAGACTATTAAATCAGATGTCCTTCAGGTGAAAGCATCTCACCTAGCCACCTTTTCAATCAGTAACTTGTAGCTTAGCATAACCTCCACAGTGGTATCTGGGCTTTGTTTGAAAACATCAAAAGTTTATTGATTCTTGTAACATTTAATTCCAGTGGTTAACTGGCTTTTCCATTAAAAGATCACTTATTACCATTTGCTTGATGTTTCAGTATTGTCCTGCTTACACATAAAAATAATGCTCCTTTAATGACCCGAGCTTATGGTGAACCGTTTATCTACTGTAACCTCCTCAAACCTTAACCTAATGGGATCCAAAAATGGAACCTTTTACTCAAGAAATAGTCTCTATATGTTTTTCCCAGTGTTTAATCTTGCATACTTTATCTATTTTACATTTGTTAAAAATGCTTAAAGAAGCCTTAAATTTCCTCTGTAATGTACACCCATCCTCTCCTCTTTATTTAACTTTAGTCACCTACAGCTTCGTTTTTAAAGAGTTTTATATTTACTACCAGGTGTAAAAATAGCACCTGCTGATACTGAAACACGTGCAACTCTACTATTAACATGTCCATGTGATGGCTTCTCGCTATTTATTTTTCAGATTTTGTCAAGTAGTTTATTACACGAGTATTTTGTATAATTAATTTTACAGAAAATATAATAAGGAAGTTTAATGCTGTAAAAAAGTCTAAAGAATTATTTAGAGTGAATAACAATGATGGAGATCAGAAGGAATGATTTATTATAAAATAACTTCCATAAAGGAAATTTAGGGTGAGATGAAAAATGATAAACATTTGAACAGTAAAAACTGGCACTGACAATAAGACTAGCTTCCCATCTTTTCAGGACGGAAAAGAAAAAGAATCCAATAAACAACAGTATGCCTTGCCACTGAGAAGGACAGAAGCTGAGAATTACTATTACAAGACAAAACCAATGTTTCTCGATAGCAATGATTCTCTATAGATAGAGCAGGGGGCTCACAGAAACAAGATAAAAGAAGTTAAGACTGATGAAAAGAGAATAAAAAGGAGTTAAAAAAAAACAAGAACAAAGAAGCTGGAATTGACATAACGAGACAATGCTGAGAGTGTCTCAGCTGAAGCAGAGGATGTACAGAACCCCCCCAGATGACCCCAAAACAGAGGAAATGGCAACAAGTTTTGACATTACTATCATAAAAGTCAGGCCTGAAGTTTTACATGTAAAGTGTCAAAGCGTTTTAAAATAATTAAGTGCACTTGTAAAGCCTACTCAGTAACAAACTCAGTATATTGTCTGGCCAGCAGATGGCATGTGCTACAAAAAAAATAAACAGCGATTTTCACTTCAGGATAAAGAATGCTGAATATGCAAAAAAAAAGTTAGCTTTCATCATATTTGACCAATAACAGAAAAAAATATTTAATAAAACAGTTTGATTTTGCTTGCAAATACTTACATCTTAGTTTGTCCAGTATTTTGCCACCACACATTGTTGCTAACATAGATTTCACCGAAAATACCGTCAACTTCCCATGGCCCTCGCTGTGAAAAAAAATACACGGTAAGTAATTACTATATAGAGTGAGAAGTAACAAAAATACTAAAAGACCTAGGAAGGAAATGCATAACCATTAATTACTAAGGTCTACCAATACTATTTAACATTAAAACAGTGCTTTTAACATAAGCGTTTTTAATAAATCAGAATTGTTAACAGGTGTCTTATTAGAAATTAAGTTTTCTTGCAGAATTATGAAAAGTGCACAAATAAAGAGACTAGAATTTGTCTTGTTCATCCCATGTGTCCTGCAAAAGTGTTAATCTCTTCCATTAAAACACATTTGTTCACTGTAATACATCTCTTTTCCTCTGCTATGCTTTGTTAGTTGCTTTAAATTTTTACTCCTCAATTTGAACTTTGATGTTGAAATAAACATTTTATACTAAACACTGTACAGTAACTGACAGCATACTAAAAAGGTATGATATCCTGAATATACCACATAGAACAGGAATAATGCGAACAATGTTTTATTCTAATTTCAGCTAACAAAGCTGCTGCGCTATCAGAACAGATGGCGTATTTGGGGCATCATTTTATAATATCAGCAAGAGAAAATGAATTTGTCTCTACGGAAGGCAAGAAAAAGCCCATTCAGCACCGTACGGCATGCAGAAACGGCTACGCGTGTTATTCCTGTTACCAAAGAGCAAGAGAAGGATGAAGTTAGGAGGGAAGCAAGTCACAGCCCCGAGGCTGGCCGGGGTAAGGCTCGCACAGCTAACACCAGCTGCAGCCCCTGCCAGCTCGCTGCTGGCCCAGGGACGCACGTGTGGCCTCCCCGCATCCCGCATTTCATAGCGATAAAGGCAGGAGGTAGAGCACCTCCAGTAAATGATATTAAATGGCCACAGCGTGGCGATCTTGGTGTAAATCCACCGTAACTGAAGTTGGCAGAAAGCTAGCTTAGTGGTTCAGAGGGGAAAGGAAGGTGTGTGAAGGGGGTAACGGCTGCCTGAATTCTGAGCAACGTGTTCCCAAGCAGAAATCCAAGTCTTTATCCCTGACTATAAACAGCAACAGTAGAACAGAGTGAAAAACTACTAAGAAAGCTAAAACTTCATGTAAAGGGAGAAAAAGAATATTTAAAAAGTTCAATTAACTGCAATTGAATGTACAGGACTGATCATCTGTACAGCTATGGGAAATACAACGAAGGGGAAAACACATTATTAGAGTTAGAGGAGATCTAAGAAAACCCTCTAGAATACTTCTTGGTGTAAATGAGATGCTTCTTTAACACTCACACTTGGAAGACTAGCACTTGGAAAGTGTGAGGAGTAAAATCACTGGAAGTAAATATTGCCTCGTGGCACTGAAGTGGTGACGCGGCCTAATGCCACCGACAGACACGCAACCAGATGGAGACACCACGAGGTAAACAAGTGACTTCTCTTCCCCCTTCACCCCCTGAGTTAATATGCAAACGGTGCCGCTGCACACTCCATGTGAGGTTAAAGGCTCTCAACCTTTCTGAGGCTGACAAGAATCAGAAATACAGTATGCTATTTCCCTAGCACGGACTCAGAATACGCTTTAAATACTGCCTCTACAGAAGAGAAGCAATCTCTCCAGAACTACACTTGCAGGAAGATCTATGAAGAAGAATGGTGATTCCTGTACCCTTTTAACTTCTGTTTAAAGAAACTAAACAAAGGGAGAAAAAATACATTCTGTTGTTATTTTGAGCTATATAAAAGTTATAAAGTTAGTGACAACGTAAAGGCCTCAGCTATCCTACTTCATTTCTGTCTTTTCTCTTAGGTAGTTTCCACAAAGGAGGAAGTCGGCACTATGCCAAAAAAAAAAAAAAAAGAAAACAAAACTTTACTACACCTGATATCAGAAGTCTGAAAAGATTCATTATTTCATTATTTTCAAGCCTTGACCACCACTCTTGTCCGAGCAAATCTTGGTATCTAACTCAAATTTCGTTCAAGTCTCAACTCCTCCCTCCCTTTTCTTTTCAATAGACATTCCTCTTCTCTCACAACACAGTTCAGCTTTGAATTAATTTTCAGAAAAAACAACTGACTAAAGCCATCAATATCTGCTCACAGGATGCAATCTTATCCTTGAAAAATATCTCATGGTGCCTTCAATGAGATATTTTAGATATCTCACTGCTTCTGCTGACATTCCGTTTATTAACTGAGAACAAAACAAAATTCCTCCCCCTGTAACGTGGTAGAGAGGTGTAGTTATTAACTCCTTGCCAATGCCTAACTGGATTTTTGGACCAATGCTACTCAATCTGCTGAATTCCCTATCAAAAGGAAAAAGGGCAGAACTTCCAGCGTAATTTTGGAACTCCTGCAACAACCAGGATTTCTCAGGATAGGAAACAGGACTGGGGGGACTTGTTCAAAAAAGACTGGGCCTGTGTAGGAGGCCTCTTCCAGCCGCCTGAAGAAAGCCTCCCACCCCACTCCTTCCTAACTCTGGAGGGGGTGCCCTCGGAGCGGCGATGCCCTCCATGCCGGCCTGCCCCAGCTGGCTCCCAGCCCGCCGCCGGCAGGGCTCCGCACATACGGGGGGTATCTCCCGGTGGGCCTGTGCCACCCACCGCAGTGCTCCACTCACGTTGGCTCTCCCACTACGTCCCCTGGAGAGGACTCGGACCTGCAACCCCTCCCCTCCCCACGCCACGTGCCGTAGCGTGCAGCCACTTCAGAGGCACCCGGAGGTGCCGATTTCCCAGCAGAGGCGTCGGAGCTGTGCTCACAGTGCTGATCTGCAGGCGCTTCCCGATGCACGCGAGGGAGCCCCCCCAGCTCTGCTGTGCTACGAAGTCCCTCCTGATCACATCGCTCCGCACGCTCTGCTTGCCAGCTCACCTCCTCCCTTGACTTGGTCAGCCTCTCCCTCCCCCTTACAGCACACTGCTTTATTACCCGCAGACGGTGTTGTTTGTTACCTACAGTATAAAAAGGAAAACAGAAGTTGGAGTGACTAAGCCTGCTGTTAAATCAAATGAGATTTCTAGGATTGCTGACATGAGAAAGACTCCGACATCATCAAATGGAGTCAGGGAATGAGCCACTACTCTGGGGTGGGGGACTTTGGAAAGCTGCAGAAGGCTATCGAGAAAAACAAGCCTCTGGAATAAGCTACCGGCACCATCAAACACCCGTATGTAAAGCTCTGTGGGAGAAAGCAGCAAAGAACATCATAGCAAAGCTATTCCTCCTCCCAACTCACCATCGCAGGCAGTATGAGCCATCAGTTCTGCACCATGATCACTGTTGTTCTATGGGTCAGTGAGTGAACAGTTCATTATAGCCCATTATACAGATTTTTCATACTTACCTAACATCAGCTCTAACTTAAATAGCTCCATGGGAAAGACAGGCATCACATCTTTGATTTACATCCCTGTTTGGTGGAGTCCTAATGTTACCTTGTGATGTTACCACTGTGTTGTAAGAAACTACCAGGCTATGTGGATTCAATCTTCCACGCAGCTACCCCAACGATGCAATTCCAGTGCAGACATGTACATTTTAATGAAATAAGTGTCTGCCATGATGGCTGCTGCAGAGGGGCCTCAGCCTGCCTCTCCTCTTATTCTTGTCTCTCTCATGTCACAACGCAGTGCAGCATCACAGCTTCTCTCAGCCCCACATGCGAGACACAGGAAGCTCAACAGAAGCTGCTGTAGTGTGCTGGGAACAAGGGCGCTGCTTGGGCTGCAGACGAGGTCAAACTTGCAAGGTTAGGGGCAGGGGTGAGACAAACATAGCTTTCACTAAAGCCTCGATCTTTTGAGCGAGTCCCCCAAAACATAACCATTTCTATTTTAAATTCTACATTTCCACTGTCATCTGTCCCAGAATCACAACTCAGTTATAACACCTCTCACAATTAATACGAAATCAGATGAGAGAAAAACACACAGGTTTGATTCTGCTGTCACAGCAGTACTCCTGCTCTGAGCTCTGTGTTGTTTTTAACTGTCCTTAGTGAGATAGCAATTGTTCTGAAGTCTCGGACTTTTTTTGTGGTGGAAACCTACCTTCTCTTCAGTGACCTTAAGAAGAGGTCATATCAATGGATCAATGCCTGGACATTACAAACAGAACAACTATTTGGCATATTCAGTGGCCCAGGTTGTTTTGGGTAGAACTCCTTAGTCTCTATATCAACTTCCTAGCCACAAGTACTTCTCTATTGCTTGGAGGGAGTGCAAAAGCAAAAGAAAGACGAGACAGAAATATTAGCTGACTGTGAGAAAGATCAGAAAATAAGCATAGGAAGTGCTAAACAACAGTGAAAGGTTGCAGTTGCTATTCAAAGTACCCACAGAAATAACTTCTATTCAAGAAGATTAGCAAACCAACCCCTGAAGAAAAGAGGCTGCAGAAGAAACTCATACAACTGGACACAAGGAAGTGCCTAGGCAGCACTCTGAACAGGAAACCAAGCTTCTTCCAGCCAACAAATGAGAATTAGTCCGTATGGGGTCACATAATTTATAATAGGATCCAAGCTGACTGTCAAAACAAGGTAGCGTTATTAAATGGCCTTGTTGATCAAGGTTCTACAAAGCAAGTTCACTTTTTAAAACATTGCTACACCACCACGAAGTTAACATTATGTTCATCACAGTCCACAGAACACAGTTGCATTTCAGTTCAGATACCTGGCTCACAGCACCCTGCAAGTTCCAGAAGGCACTAACTCATTTTTATCAAGAAAGCAAATTTTAAGACAAAGCGTTGCTGTTGTGGCAATGTAAACCTCTGCAAGCACTACTATGATATCAAGTGTGTGCGCGCAACACACATTTTCATGAAATTGAGAAACAGCATGCAGACAGTTTGTCAGAGACTCATGCAGTTGCTGGCTGCATTCACCTAACTAAAAGAGAAAATTAGTTTAAGAGTACAACTAGAGGAGTTACTAGCCTGTCATATGCTGCTATCATGAAGTTGAGGAGAAGGCTGATGGATTGCTCTACACTGATTTGGTGAGTAGAAGGAAGGCGTTTGTTTAGCTGGTAGTAGATGGATGAAATGATTGTTTCTAGTCGAGACACGTTGATCTCTGTGTTATGATCCAAAGTGTTAAGGCCATTATCTCGGAAGGCTTCAATCATATTCCAGATATCAACAAGATGAACTAAAAATAAAGGAAAAAAAATTAACTTCTATTCTGTAATGCATACAAGCTTACTTTCATGGTACTGTTTCTGAATACTGTGTTAGCTTCTATTTTGGAATTAACCATTACGTGTTTATATTCAAAGTGAGAGACAGAGTCTCAATACTCATAGTTTGCGACAGCTAGTGTAAAGCAACAGAGCAGTGCCCAGAGTCCTCGTGGCCTTTTATTCTGCCC
Organism: Anser cygnoides; assembly: GCF_040182565.1. Taxonomy (NCBI): domain Eukaryota; kingdom Metazoa; phylum Chordata; class Aves; order Anseriformes; family Anatidae; genus Anser; species Anser cygnoides. The sequence continues at coordinate 122,574,106 of NC_089875.1, read as the reverse complement.
TCCAACAACTGGGTACTCTGACGGCAAAACTACATAAAGGAGAAATGTGATCTTCCACCATCATGTAGTGTTTAAGACAGGCATTTTCATTTCAGAAAGTCATCAGCCATATTCAAAATCCACTATAAATTGGTTCCAGTAATTTTGAACATCCCCATGCTAACTAGCAGTTCAGTGCTGAAGGAGGAACTTGATGTTCCAGTTCAACTACAACTGTTCCCAGATTATCTGGTTGCCAAGTCTAGAGCGTAACACTTTGTAAACATACATCTGGAACTCCAAAGTGTGTCCCTAAATTATCCCGCTGTATCTTAGCGCATCTAAATGTTAACTTTGTAGTCAAATAGTTTTACAAAACCACACTAAGTGATCTGCAGAACCACATTAAAATGTTTTAAAATAGTTCACAGCTTAAAAGGTATGCATGATAGTGGGATAAGATGTCTAAGGATCAACAGTAATCCATCAGTCCAAACTGAACATGATCCAACAGTTACAAAGGACAGACCTATCTGCTAACTTCGTATTTTCTTTGTTACCTTCCTTAACCTGTAGAAAGGGTTTAAAGTAAGTTACCTTCCTTAACGTGTAGAAAGGGTTTAAAGTAAGTCTCATCTATAACATTTCTTAGGTAAAAACACTCTTTATATTTCTCACATAAAAAATCCACAACAATAAAAACCAAACTACGTATTCACACCAAACGTATGCCCGTGGATCACGGCACGGTCCAGACACGTATCATAAATGCCCAGTCTCGTCTGTGCATACGTGTGGATTGAAGGTTACTCAAGGCGTATGTGTGGCATCAGTGAATTGGGCACTAAGCATGTAATGCACTATAATTAGCTTATCTTAATACCTTGCTACCAATTAAGAGATATTTTGAATTCAAAAGCATTAATTATAGACAAGAACTAACACTTTTCCAAAGGAATTAAAAAGTTGCAACCCATCAAACTAAAGGCACTGCAGTTATTGCCACAACAGCCCTAACAGAGACATATCCCTGGGTCAGCTGCGCTACGAAGGATCTTCAGTCTGCAGTTGCACACATCCTCCACAGGACTCCTCAGCCGTTCTCCTGCCCTCTGCCACACCAATTCCACGCGGTGGCCGTGGGGAGGAGGGAGCTACTCCTGCATACATTAGTCTGTCAAGCTTTTTGCTTGGTCCGGTTCAACAAAGGAATAGAATGCAAAGTAGTGTCACCTACTGACCCTTGGATTACTCTTTACTTTGGTGACTTATTGAAGGTGGAAGGACTACAGAAGAGAATAAGAAAACATACAGTGACTAGTGTGGTGTGAACTTAATTCTTTAAGGCTGCTACACTACCTGCCACCATGGTCAAATCTCGGACACTTTCATGCTAGCGATCATCTTATGCATCACCAAACTCATACCTGCGTCTAGCTGTCTGCTGGCTTGTGCTACACCACGGTGGAACAGGAGCTAAAACAGCTTGAGACTGTCTGCAGACAACACTTAGGGCAACTGAAATACGTCAATCTGGCCCATAATTTCAGTTTTTGTTTTGTTTTTTAAGCATTAGAGACTAAAACTGAAGAAACCAGAGAATCAGTCAAAAATCACTGCCTCTTTTTAATTATATACTTAATCTCTATTTATTTTTAAGTTAACAACTACCATTGATGATTATTCTTGCTATACTTAAAATTCACATGGGTAGATATATTTGAAACCATCATGCATGAAAAATTTATGAAGATAAAGAGTAATTATAACTTACGATTACATCTTTTTTGTACAAACCGCAGTTTACAGGCTGTTCGATACGTTGAAAGTCTGATGACATCAAAATTCTGTGCCCCTAAGGATAAAAAAAAGTTTGTGTTTTTCTTTCCTCTATGACATTCAGCTTATTTGATTACTTCAAAAGTGGCATGACTGTTTCTTCACATACATCACCTTTGTCATGTACGAATGACAAAGATTTTCACGAGGTATTTCAGGAAGAAGTCATTTTCAACAGTGCATTATAAACTGAGGTAAGTGTGAGACTGACATGAGAACTCTGAAGTCCCTAAATGGAAGCAATAAATCGATCAAGTTGCAAGCATGTAAGAAGAGGACTGCACTTATGCTGGAAGACATGTATACAAAAGATAGAAGAGAAAGAAAAGGGGGGTGGATACTCCTACCACCATCTGCGTTGCAGCCCCACCAGGAGAATGCTTTTCTTCTCTCAAATAGATCCAAATAAGGTAAGAAGCAGAAGAAAAAGCATAGAAGAGAGGATCCTTTCCTCACCACCAACCTCCCACTTCGAGACATTTAAAAGTACTATTATACCTTCAAACAATACCACATCATGAAAGATTTGAACGCTATAAACTATCACTAGCCTGTACCACATCTACCAATTCCTGCCAGCACTGCGATTACTTTGAATGTCACAAACTTGAGCAATTCCAGAAGGTTTTACTAACCCTCTGCCAAAGACCAAGCAGATCTGCTCATCTCCTGTCCTCATCAGAGGAGCTGTGGGTGCCCCATCCCTGGCAGTGCCCAAGGCCAGGCTGGATGGGGCTGGGGGCAGCCTGGGCTGGGGGCAGGGGTCCCTGCCCACGGCAGGGGGATTGGAAGTTGATGGTCTTTAAGGTCCCTTCCAACCCAAACCATTCTAGGGCTCTATGATCAAATAAGACTATAAATGATGCAGGGATGATAAATGATACTGGTCTAAAGTCTGGTATTGATCATTTCTAATTTGGAAGCAGCCAACAGTCCAAGGCTTGAAAATCCCATTAATCATGAACAGAAATGCTTTTAAATGGGCTCACATTTCAACAGCATTTGTGGCTATGTCCTACAATCAATGGAGTCCTAAGGTGAAGTGTGAAACAATCCAGTTGCACGTGGGCAGGGGTATGGATGCACGCTGATCCTGCACCTCTTGTTTTGTCACGGGAGTGCATGAAAGCAAGATCTGCTGTAGCCTTTCAAGCTTCTCTCAAAAGTCACAACCTAGATGAGTACAGAACCGAGAAATGGAGAAAACTGTGACTCATAGAATCTAGACTTCTAAAAGACACTTAAAAACAACAACAACAACAAACCCACATCCTGCTGAAGAAGGTATCTGACTGCTATATCAGGGGCGGTGCTCAAAGGTGATAACTTATTCACTCCTACAGCGTTCTGAATTCAGAAACCAACTTGCAAATACCTCATTTGAATTACCTTTGTGTTTGCACCCACTGACTCACGGTTGCACATTTCAAAAATAAAGTCTTCTTGCCTTTCCGGTATTTCATTACAAATTTGCAAATACAGTGTCAAAGCATCTGCTTGGCCTTGCACAGACCTGTCCTCTGTCTTGAAACTGCCATAAAAGAATTATTTCTCTCCATCACAAAAGATGGAGGTGAGAAGACTTGTAAAATCAGTGAGGACAATGACCGATTTCCCACTCCAAGGCTCCCCACGGCAGCTTACCTAAGAGTGGCACTGGACCAGCCAACACCTGAGGAGCATCTGCATGATGGTACGGTGCAACACACAGTCCTGGATTATTTCACTGTACCATCTACAGAATCTAGCATCTGATACATTTCAGGAAAGTATCTGGCCAAATAACATAAAGTGAAGTATTCTTATTCAAGACTAGAACAAAGTAACTGATTTTGTGCTTCTTATGCAATATCCTTTCAAAACTCTCAGTTAGGGTGCCTATGTCTACCTTTCAACGGACAGAAAGCACTGGAACAGACTACGAGCCTTCAAAACATGCTTAGTCTAGCAGAAACCTTTATGGTGTCCAGTCCTTGGCTAGCCATGCACCCCATATCACAAGTACACGTGCAGTAAAACTTGATCAGCTTTCACCCTCACTTCCAGCCCTTATAGCTTTGATGGCTGTTGGGACTTGGAGGCTCACCACTCTCTCTCAAGACAAATGCATATATAAAAAGGTTATTTAACAGCTACATGCGAAAAAAAAAAAGAAAAAAGTCCATTCTTCTAAAGGAAGAAGGTCATTCTTCTAAACAACCTGAAGATAAAGTAGGATGTGTTTTCAAGACAACCTATATAGCTCAGAATCACAGAATAGTTGCGGTTGGAAGGGACCACTGGAGACCATTTGGTCCAACCTTCCCCCTCAAGCAGGGTCAGCTACAGAAATATGCCCCAGACACTGCTCAGCTGCGTTCTGGCCATCTGCAGGGTGGGTACTGCACACCTTCCCTGGGCAGCCTCTGCCAGGGCTCAACCACACCCAGGGTAAAACTGTTTTTCTCCTCGGATTCAGAAGGAACCTGCTGTTTTTCAGTTTGTGCCCACTGCCTCGTATCCTGCCGCTGGACTGACAGGTCTGGCTCCATCTTCTTCACACCCTCCCATAAGAAATTCCGTGTGTATTCTGCAGGTGAGAAAAATGAGAATAGCTTGCACAGAGTTCTGGCCTGTTACACGGCTCCGCAAGTACTACAAAACAAACGCATCCTGGGGTAGCGTGTCCAATGTGGGTGAATGCCATCAAATCTCCTTTTGCCTCACATCAGCAACCACCTAAACACTTGCGTGTTGACCAACAACAAATGATCACTGAAAGCACCGATTTTGCACGTCACGATATGAGAAGCCCATCTAGAAAGGAAAACATTTATCCATTCACCTTCACAGAGAAATATTCCACCATAGGACAGATGAAACTCGAAGACCTTCGATTTCTCATCTGACACACTAAAGAGCCTTACAGAGAAAGGCTGTTCAAAGTGTCCATACACCAGCACTTTCACTGATAAAAGCCAGCAAGAACCAGAGCTGCAAAAACCAAAAAACACCTTATATAAATAATCAGAAGAATTAGCTGTTCTATCTCGTACACAATCAGAAGAATTCTGAATATTTTTGTTAACAATTTAGCCAAAGCTAAGAACTAGCAGGTCAGTTTCTGTTTGCCCTTCCCTGAATGACAGCCTCAAATAAGGCTGCCAGGAGAACTCTTTGAAGACAGCACTCTAGTCAAACATTACGGGTGCTTCAGAAGAAATCTTTTGCTAAAGTAGCTATAAAGGTATCATCAATTTGCAAGGTAATTAGAATATCAAAGTAAGAATCAGATGACTGAGGACTGGATTAACAGGCTCTTCACCAAATTAGTATCGAAGAGAAAACCGTATGGGCATAGGCGGTTACTAACAAGACGCCATTATCTGTAGAAACACACCTAGCTGTTACTAAGCGATGACAAGCCGACTACAACACTCTGAAGATAAAAGATAAATGTAATCCTCCAGTATATCAGCCAAAGCTCTTCTAGAGAAGTACTATTATCAGTCTACAAGATCCTAATGAGATCTCACCTGGGATATCGTGTACAATTGCAGTCATCTTTGCTAAAGTAAAACTGCGCAGAGGCAGAGAAGGAGATGAGGTGTAGAGCAGGGAGACTGCAGGTGCCAGCTCGTGCCATGTGCTGAACAAACCACAGAGGGATATGACTACAAACTCAAACCGAGCTGGGAAGGTGGGGAGAAATACTGTCCAAGACAGCTCTCACAGGAAAGGAAGCAGATATAAATTAGCCAAGAATTAAATTGTTCTTGAAATTATAAGACACTTATAACCACAGTAAGAACGATGCTCTGGAAATCCTCCAAAAAATAGTAGCACTAACATACTACTTGTTTAAGACAGACACTCATCAGCCTATATTTGGGATTACAGGATGTGCTTGCCTAACCTAGGAGTTTCATTCAGTCCCGTGTTTCAATAGGAAAGTAAAATAATATGACAAACATACAATCTTTTACTTCTAACTGCTCATACCGTATTAGAAAGCTACATCTCATTCCTTTAATCTAGATCATCTCTAGGCAGGCACTTGATTTGTAGCAACAATTGCAGCCTATCTTTCAGAGAATGGTCCCATACAAAAAACAACCCCCCGAAACCCTCAAACTGTTTCACTTCCAAGTTACACTAACGTTGTGGTGCAATTTAAGGTAAAAGATGACCTTTTTGTCATTATTTATTTTAGTAGCTGTCCACAAACCAGATTCAGAAATCACCATATACAGGAAACATGAATGTTCCTTAAAAAAGAGCTTTACATAACCTAGGAACGTATGACTCTTCAGACAGCTGTGACCCACCTCTTGTACCCTCCTCTTCACCAGCACCCAGGATGACTTTCACTGGATGAGGCAGTGGTCTTGTGGAAACAAGATGTAAATGATCTGGTAAAATTCTAAAAATGAAGCTCTCAGTAAAGAATAAATGACATTATCTTCAAATTTCTTACTTACTCATTTCCATGAACAGCTGTCTCTTCTCCGCCATTGTCCTCCTCCTCTTCCCACTCTCCTCAATCATTCTGAAGACAAAAATCGCAAACACTGTTTGTGCTAGAATCTGTTACAAGAGCAACTTACTGCAAACAATATTATTTCATTCCTCAACTGAAATAGTTTGGTTATATTTGGTAAGTGAGACCAGTAGAAAGAAATAGTCATCTCTCCGTAACTATAGAGAGAACTACTGTGGGCTTTTTAACACCTTGCATACAAATATGTAGCGATATTATGCAAAGTCCTAGAAAGTCCAGAGATTTTGTCTGCAAAATCCAAAGCAAGACAGACCTCTCCATGAGCGGCTGAGCCAACGACGTGCAGAGCCCTACAGATCTGCAGCTTAGGCTCTGGTGTTCAACAGGAGAAGGCACGCTGCATTCCTCTCCCTTTAACTTGTAAGGATTCATTTAACTTCCACACCTCCAGCCCAAAACACAGGCCTCGCTGTCTTTGGAAAACAGGTTAGAGATACGACATCAAAATAGTGCAACTTACACCACAAGGTAAGGAAGCACAGGACAATTTAGTACCTCCTACAGCTTACTTCATTGTATAGCCCTAAAAGACAAATACTGAACTTCAATCAACTGCGGCACAAAAATAAGTGACTAAATTCAGCATCGGTGAAAATTTTCACTTAAAATTACTACATTATATTATTCTTTTGTTACCAGATTCACCAACTAATTAAATGTTTTTAAAATGAATATATATATATGTATGTATATGTATAAGTAAAAGAAAACACCAATCATCCTACAATCACACCAGAATCCAACTCTTAGGGAGACAGCCAGCTCATCCTCGTGCAGCATGGCAGGACAGATTTCATTAGGCTTAAATGTCAACCGAGGAACAGAAAGTCGCATCTTGGCACTTAATATACACTCTCTGATTAACAGCTTCCCTCAGTAGTCCTCCAATGTCTGTTAATTACTTTCCAGTAAAGATCTCAGCATATATTCGTCTTGGAAGCCACCAAAACCTTTACCCTTACCAGTTCATAAAATGAAAATAACTGCTTGGTTGTGTAATGTAATCTGCAATACACATTACTTTGTTATGCTTCCTACTTCAGAGAATCACAGACTCAGAACCTATGTGCTTCTGTTTTTTTGTTTGCTTTCAAGGAAAAAAAAACAATGGCCTTTTTTCATACGCATAAGTTCCATTTTTCAAACTCCTTTTAATAAATTCATTTTATTAAGTTAAATGGGCGTCTGCAAAATCAGCATCTTATCTTCTCAACCAAAGCTCTTCACAACGCGTTACCTCAAGCTGTGCACCAAAGCACGAGTTCCAAAAGCCAAACTCCAGGAAATTGTGCCTATGGGATTCACTTTGCTCACCCAGATATTCCTGCTACCCTCACACACTGCCCCAAGCCTAAGAGCAGTTTTTCAGAACTAATATTCCCTTTACTTCCTCGTCCCATGAAATATGCATGTCGTCTTGAAGAATGCCACTGACTGCACCAGTAAGCAGCTTTCTCTCAAGTGCTAGCACCTCTCTAAATTCCACAACAGATGGACTCCGAGGGGAGGATTAATTACTTGGTCTTTTAAACTGTTTTTAGTAAGGACTATTTTATCAAGACATAAGGCACAATACCACTTGAATCTTCTGCAAGAGCAAAAAAACCACCACGATAATGTTACATCTGCCAGTCCTTGGGCTAAAAGTCTGTACATTGCATTAAGTGCTGCAATTAATTTTGGTGCTGTTTGGTAGCAAGCACATGTGAAGTCACGACATTACTGTTGTATCAACCTCTTTCCCTACAGACACTGCATCGCTTTGCAGTTATAAGGATTTGACTTTTTTTATTTTTTTTACGAGGTCATTCAAGCTGCATGGACCGCAGCTACGGAACAGTGCCATACGTAATTCGCAGGCAGACTGGTGAGGCTGACCGGGACTTACGCTTTGAAGGAGCTAGCACTATCCTTCGTTCTCTCTGCAAAGCAGAAGAGTGACTCATCTGCCCAGTGATGCCCTTGAAATGGGATGTGAACAAGCAAACCGGCCTCTCCCCCCTCAGAATGTGCTGCAGATAAACGTTAGCACAGCCCGATCAACCACAACTCAGGAACTAATAATGTGCAGATTTTTCAGGTGTGGTCTAAACATTTGGTCAATGGAAGTTGACCACGTAATTCCCTAATAATTCTAAACATCTGGTCAGTGGAATGGTTCTCATCCTGCCACAGAGCTTCAGCTTTTGACCTGAAGCTTTCCGTAACAGTAACCCTGATCAATTTGTTGGACGTCAGTAATAGAAAATCCAGATAAAACGATTAAAAGGGGTTTGGATGAAGAAACATACTTGGTCACGCTTAAAAGCATTAATCATTTTATTACAGCGTTCTAATGAGAAAATAACAGCTTCTAACAGGGCCAAAGCCAGCTTGCCAAAGCAGTGTCGTGTCTCCAAAAGGAGCCCAAAGCAGATGCCCAGGGAAGAACACGAGAAGAACCAGGGGTGCTTCCAACTCCAACTGTTCTGTGATGGAACTGGAAAAGCCTGGGACAGAAACCACAGACCGAACAAAAAGGAAAGACAAAAAGCTGGGGATCACAGCTTTGCACAGGACTAGCTGGAACGGCCAGGAGCAGCAAGGCGTTACACAGACAGTAGTGTTTGATGTGAACCAATGAAAGATGAGAGGTAAGGATCACAACTGCTACAGGCAGCAGAAAAAAAGCTTTTCCAAAATACAGTTAACTCAGAATTTAAGTTTTACTGTAACAATGGAATATAACAAAATGCATTTGACCTGTTGCTGTTCACACATCTGCTGGTGCTTCCTGAAGGTGCGAACTGCTACAAAAGTTGGAACTTCCAGATGAAAACCCGTGCAGGAATCAACACTGATTCAGAAAATTAAATCAGGAAGGGATTTTATATTAAAACTACCCTGCACATTAATCAGACCTTTATAAGAACAATGGTGAATACTATCATAGCCCATGTGTTAAAGGAGAAAGACATAGCTATCTGCATAATTTTACATGCCTCTATACTGGACAATAGAATAACAAATGAAATTCAATTACTAACAGTCCTGCTAAACTCCCTAATAATCAGCCTGCACCCTTTACGATTTCCTTCAGCAGACACCTCGCTTCACCCTCTGGTCATTACCACTTGTGATGTTTAGGACAGTGACAGAACAGAGTTAACCTGGGAACGGTGAGACCCCAAGGACCGGTCTCTGACTCTTCAGCTGCATTTCTCTTCTGGGCAAGACCGTAACCTTGCTCTTACAGAGGAGAGAGGTTCTTCTTGCCTCCACTCTATCCTGACACATTCTTAGTGGTAAGACAATGCATCAGTCTGGTTTTGTTTTGCTCCCCCTTTCCTCACCCCAGTGTTTTCCAAATTAAACGTCTGTATTCTGTGAGATGAAACCAACCTGCGGCTCTTTTCCTTTCCTGCTTGCTGCTAACGAGACGCAGAAGTCATGGTCATCGTAAATATCACAGCCACAACTGAATCAACAGAAAATGAGAGGCCTAAACTGCTTCAAGTGCTAAGTGAAACTGCCACCAATCTTTTCAACTTCAGGAAAAACCTAAAACATGATAAAGGTGTGAATTTCACACACAGACGTATTTCATGGTGAGCATCCATTTTTGCTATCCTCGCGAAATGCCCGTTTGTCCTTGAACTAAAAAGCAGTACGGGCAGATAACCAACTGCTTCTGGTCACGGTGATGTGACAGCGAGTCTCCACGGTCTGTCCTGGATAATTTCTGTAGGTATTTCTTCCTCAAAAAGAGCTGCTCTGTAACCTTTAGCAATCTGGAGAGGACACTTGCACTATGACAGCTCTTGTGTCACTTCAGGACTAAGAGGATGTTCAACCACTGCACTTCTTCCTTAGCGGCTGTTAAGACCAACTTCAGTTGACCCTGCATGCCCGAGCCAGTCCTTCTGGCTGGATATGTCCCAAAGTTTCAAGGATTCTGATAAGCACGGAGAGCTGGAAGTAAACGCATGTTCCACAGGTTCTGGTCTTCACATCACTCCTTGCTCTGATAGCACGGGCTAAATTTACACTCTGTCTACCAAAGGTGGAAGACTTGAAAGGCAGAACTTGCAAGAGAGCGCACAGATGCTCTGTTCAAGCCTGACTCAGAATTTTCTGCCTGCAGTAGTAGTACAGTGCTTGAATTTAAAGTGAGCGTGGTGCCGCTCCCACAGCACGCAGCTCTGCTTTACGTCAAGAGGCAGAAACCTTGTTAAAGGAAGCAAACACGAAATCAGTAAGATGAACCCATCACTGGCAAAGAGCTTATCTTTTATCTGTCAGATAAGTTGGTAGAGGTGCTAATACTGACTGAGGTCTAAAAATCTTAACAGGCGTGTATGCTGGAGTTGAAATCTGAAAAGAAGGTGTTGAAGTTCCTGCTGAAGCCAGCACCTGACGCTGTGGATTCCATTTACTGATTTAACTTCAGAGATAGCGAGAGCAAACCGCAGCCTGCTCCGGTTTCAGCTCGTGCTGTCACCAGGCATGTGCTCAACTGACTTCTCCAAGCATTCAGGTTAGAGGCAGAGGCTGTCAAAAATTACTGAGATTTAGTATTATAATTTTTTTTTTTTACTACCACAGAAAGAGTTGTAGTAAATCCTATGGGAGGATTAGTTCAAGTTGCCTATTATTTACATTTATAATGTTGAGGATTAGCAGGAAGTATGTGCACTGAAGTACAATATTCACTAATGAAACCACTTATTAGATTTATATGTGATTCTTTTTGAATATTATAAAAAACATTCAATGTGATGTTATTTGTATACACTTGCTACAAAACCAAGCAAGAACAAAATAAGTACCTTACTAAAGTATCGTTTAGGAAGTTTTATGCAGACCTTCAAGAAGAGCTTGCTGTTTTCATTTATCCATTCATCTTTTCCCTCTTTCAATAACACTGATAGCTTCACGAACTACCTCTATGACAAAGTTAGTATGGAAGATAATTTATAAATTCCATACTGATAAAGGTGGGAACTGCTACTGTTACTGTCACTATCTGATCAATCTTCAATAGAAACATAAACCCAAACATTTGTTACTTTTTTCCCCCTTTTCTTGTTTATATTCCATTCTTCTATTCTGCAGTTCTCCCTTTTCTTTACCTTTGAAAATTCTCTCCCACACCTACAATGCATGCGTGCATTATATATTTCTACCTGGCTGGATAAAAACTAATGATATAAATAAAAAAGTAAAACTTAATGACTGTTTTTACCCTCTATTTGCTTTATCAGGTTCAGCCTCTGATGACACTAGTGTGCATTTCTGTGGTTCCGGATCACGCCCGCAGCTTCAGCACAAGAACGAATGCGAGCGAGCCCCGTCGGGAGGGCATTAGGCCAATACTACAGGACCTATTTTAAGAGGTTTCGCTCTTCTTGGAGCTCATCAGCTGTAGGTAACGGCCTAAACAACATTTTTTTCTTTTCAAATCAGTGGGAGGAAGACTACGCAGTTGATTCAGCTGAGGCAGCAGCCCTGGCTCTTGCGCTAGCTACAGCCACGCATTGCTCCCCCCAGCCCCTCACACATCCTCCACCCCGCTATGACTACACACCGCAACACGGCCACCCCGGTTCCACATCCCCACCTTAGGTGTCTCCTTGCTGCTTCTTGATTACTCTCACTTACTGACTGAATCAATCAGTGTCTTAGCTGGAGAGGTCTGATGGTTATTTTCTTGTTGTTTGTTGTTGCTTTTTGTTTGTTTTTTGTTGGGGGGGGGGAGGCTTCAAATACTTGAATTTTCTTTATGTTGTATTTCCACCTGTAAGACAACCTAAGGAAAACTTTATGATTTGGTAACTGTTTTTTTTCCAGGCATTGTTTATAATGAAATGCAGCCTCATCAGCTGACCAGAACAGAGAAATACAAGTTTATTTATGAAATATTAAATTTGAGTTTTTCAGATTCTTGCTGTTGCCTTTTACTAGCAGAAATAATATTTGATATCACTGCTAGGAAGACTGCAGTTGCTATGTGAGGATAAAATCATATTTATCCCTATTTATGTTCAGTAATAATTTTTAATTTAAAAAAATCAGAATACCGCACTGGACTGTATGTTGATCTAAACGTACCAGATACACAGTGAAGGAAGTTTAATAATTTTCTGTCAATTTTCTAATTAGAATGAATCCACCTTCACAGGTGTTTTAAAGAAGAGTTTACATCCCCTGTCAGTTCCTTTAGTTTTGAAGATTTTAACAAACCTGTCACTGAGCTGAAGATATTGAATAAAAAACTAGGGCATATCTGTGCTTGCAGAAAGAAGTTATTGAAGTCCTAAAGCAGATGTGACAGCAATCATTTGTTTTGGGCTTCTCAATTTCTATGGCTTCAATCTTCATTTCATTTGAATAATTTTAAATAATTTGTTAAAGTCTAAAAATGAATTTATGTATAGTACTGAGAAGCCTGTATTTATTTACCCTAGGCTGACCTCAGTAAAACAATACTGAAGTATTTTTTCCTCTTTTGTTTTCTAAGAATTTGAACCAGAAACCAAAGACTGATTTCATTCCTTCACCTCTGTCCATCTGAACACCTGCTGTTGACCTACTTTTTTCCCCTTTTCTTCATTTTTCATTCTCACTGGGTTCATAGTCTGACCTCACTTTAATCAGCAAACATGAATATATGTAATGATTAGAAGTATTCCTTCATTCCACTATGCCTGTTACAAGGAAAATGGAAGAGATGTAGAAGTTATTTCAAGGGGATATATTTAACACATTTGGATCAAAACCCAGGGAGAAAAAAAAAAAAGACAAATGGCTTATGCTAACAGACTAAAACCATCAGCTTTTAAAGTGTATTTTAAAGCTCTCTGATAATTATTCTGCTTTAACTAAGATTTCAAACACTGCTCCCATCACTGAATGGAGTTCATTAAAACCATAAATAATTGTGCACAAAAGTATTTTGTGCACAAAAAAAAGTAACTTTAAAATGTTACTTCAATTTCTGCAGCAACATGAGTAACAGAACATCTTTGAAAAACCGTACATAACTTCTAGTCCATAGTTTCCTAACAGAAAGCTCAAATGCTTGCCGAAGACCTTCACAAGTCAGAGCTGGCTTCAGCCTAGAAGGGTGTAAGTAAAAAACAAACGAACAAAAAAACCCACTGGACTGAGACCAAACTCATATTGCATTTCATTGCAAACAAACTTACAAATCAATGGGGTTGTTTTTGTTGGTTTTATTTATTTATTTTTAAACAAATGCAGTGGATCAAAACCCATGCACATATCATACAGTGCATTTCCTTTAAATTAATGGGCAATCGAGTTTGGAAAAAAAAAAAAAAGTGCTAAGAAATAAACACCTCCCTACTCCATGCCTTGCCACTTCTGTTTAAGCTGTTAAAATTTTTGAGGCATAAAATGCCATCTGCTTTGTTTGTACAGCACATAGCGTGCAGCAACACGCTCAGCTGCTCCTCAGTGCTTTAGTTCACGACCATAGCACCGGTCTAAGTCCCGGCCTGAGACCAGCAAGCTTATCTTCCCAATTAGGAAGAAACTCATAAACAGAGATTCTACTAGATACAAGTTAAAGATGGAACAAGAGAATGTGTAATCATGGGTTTCTTTCCAAAGTTTTCAACGCTATTTTAAAAAGCAGCTCTGGATTACCTCAAGACAAAATACAAAAAATTCCCATCTGGGTAGAGTCCCAGTCCACCTGAATCACCGTAGCATTTAAGTAGTAAAACACTTCAGTTCAAGTGTGTAACTTCTGTTCCAGGCACTGCACGAAATGAGCAATCCCTGCCCCAAAGACCTCACAGGGCCAGCGCAAGACCCTGATGAGACTGGCTGATGAGGCGAGCAGTAAGCATGGAACATTAGTTGTCTACATACTGCACAGTTTTTGAGTTAATGTTTTTGAAGCTGCAAAAGCAAAGCAAGCTTTAAGAGACTACCATGAGGCAGACTGTAGGCATGTATCCATATACATGCAGTTCCAGTAAAGAGGGCATCGTTAAGCCCGAGGAACAGGAAAACCACAAGCTGTTAAGGACAACACTGCATGTTTAAGCACGTATTGTACAGTCAAATCAGTTTTCCAGCAAGTTAAAGTGTACATGGATGTTGGGCTCAAGGTGCCTAAAAGACAAAAATGCTTTTCTTTAACCACCAGAGAGATCACACATTTTTCTTTATTGCCAGAAAGCCTGAGGAACAAAAATGATTTCTACAACCCGCCCTGTTATTTTGAGGATCAAGTTAAAAGTGACGCCTATATAGACTTACCATGAGCCTGCAAACAACAATAAATTGAGCAGCTAAAATGGGGTCCTCAGAATAAAGCACTGCTAATGTCAGGTAAGATAAATGAAATATTACCCTGTGATTTTCAAGCAGTAAGAAGTTAGAAAGACCCTAATCAGTAGTTCAACTCTCCCTCTCAGGAAGGGAAGACGCCTTCTTTGTAGCGCTGGAGGGGACTCGTGCAGCCTGTGCTTCCTGGCTTTCCCAGCCTGACCCCTACAAACCCCTGCTAACCCACACAGCTTCCCAGAACTGATTACTAGAGCATGAGAGAACTCTGAAATTGCCTCTTTGTGAAAATGAAATATTTATTAGGAAATGTTTTCAGTTACATTTTGCCCTTTTCTCCCCACCTAGAGAAGTGGAATGAGCACGAGGAGTAATGACCGCAGCACCAGCCCAATAGCGCACACAGGTGGGCACCGACCGAAGGCAAATTCATCCTGTTCTCTAGCTGGCTGGGCGAGACCACGAACACTGCTCTCCTCCCAGCCCAACCACATCAGAAGGTAACACCACTTCCAGCACGTCACCACCTCCACTTTCCTATCGCCTGCTACCATCTTCACCAGTCAGTGCAGTAATTCGTGAGACTTTCCTGCCCCGTGCTTCAGCTGCGGTCAGCTTAGATTAAAAGTTTCAGCCCATAAGGACAAGGTCGCTGCTCCTTTGGTGCACCTGTAGAGACGGTAAGTTCCTGTCAAGGGCAGTGACAAACACCTGGAAACACAGACTATTTTTGGTACCACAACTGAATTATAGAAAAAAAAGCTTATCCAAGGTTTCATTGTTTACATAAAGATCATTTTATCTCCTGCATTAATTTAACAGGCATAAATATCCTCATTAACATCATGAATCTACAAAGTTGTCCTTTTTATCTTTTAAACAGGTGTTACAGGTTATTAAAAAAGTATCAGAGATGAATGTAAATTTCTGGTACCACACTAACTATAAAAGAGTATCTGCCATTTGTCACGGTCAACAGGAAAGTGAACATATTTATAGTACCACGTGTAAAAAAACCTTACTTTTTTTCTGAAGTGTCAGAAGAGCATGGCACCTACTTTGGTCTAAAAATATTGGCTGTCCCCAAACTAGCTGTCAAAACCATCAGTGCCTCCCTACTGTCTCATTATCTCCTTTGATGTGATCATTCTACTGAAAAAAACAGTAATTAAAAGACAAGACTCTATAAGCACTGCAAAGCGTTATATAAACAAACACACTCAAGGAATACTGTTGTGCTTTCTACGTGGCATTCTGCCTGCCCCACAAATACCCATCTCCTGTAGGCAACCCTACCACAACCTGCACACCCAGACAGCTCCGTTCAGCACTCCTCGTTAGGCCTCTCGACACTTGCAGGCTTGCTCAAATTCCACATTATTTTAAAAATAAATATTTTTTTTAGTTGCATACACTAGGTAACCAGGGCAAGAAACACTGTAATGTGCATACTGCACAGCACATCTGCTTCCAAATACTTTGCTGTCTGCTCTGCTACACACCTTCAGGTTCCCAGCGTATTACAGCATGTTAACTGATGTTACTGCCCAGCCAAGTTTCAACATTTACTGCTGCCCGAGGTTTCTGCTCATAGTCTATTCAGGTGTTACAAAAAGTCGACCTACATGCATTAAGCCAGAATACACTGGAGTAGAACTGGAGGCTTCCCTTGCTTCCCTGCCTCCATCCAACTTGTCTTTGTATATACTCAAGAATTCCCTTCTAGAATTTACGGTCCTTAATATTCAGCACTGTGTGTTCTTCTATTTCTGTTCTGACGTACGTGTCTGTAACATGCAAAAGAACTGTTAGATCCTGTTTTAATCACCTATGATTCAACATCCCCAGTATCTGACCAACTTTGAACATAAATGAAGATTCTTCTTTAAGAAAGGAGTGAAATAAGCCAAGTAAAACTCTACGTAACTGACCTTTCTTGCCATTTACTTCTGCAAAACTAAGAGCTTTTATCCCTCAACTATGTCACTGTTTCTGTTTTGGAAAACGTAAGTTAGGGACTAAGCTTACCCACTGTTTGCTTTATGACAAACCACCTTCATCCCTCCACCTCATAACTGAAATAAAAAGCAGCACTTGAAAGCAGCAAGACAGATAAAGACTAAAAAAATGTTGCATTTACAGTCAACGCTTACAGTAGAGCTATTATAACTTGAAGTGTTTCATAACTACAGTACACACTGCATATGTATATCTCAATTTCAAAAAGTTTGAGTATCTGCTATCATAATTCCACTCATTTTCAAACAGATAAAATTGGCCAAATAAAATTCCACAATGGATACCGTATTCTAAGGTCTCTTACTATGCCTTCCATATTTAGGTTGCCTAAAATCTTCCTTGGTGTATTTTTATTTTTTTTTTTATTTTTTTTTTTTTATAAATTTGTATTACTTACGCACAGCTGAGAAGTTAAAATACTTTCATTCTTTCTGGTAAGCCTTGAAAGTCCACAGGACTGGAAAATATCCATGAAACTATATAAGTTTAGCCACAGTTTATCAGTAGAAACCTGTTTAAACACTAAATCAAACACACACTATACAATCATAGTTTCTTTTCCTTAGCACTCAGGGGAAGAAAAATGAAGTATTAACTTAACACAAATGTTACAAACTTAAATCCTTATCACCAAATAGCATAATCCTGAAACCACAGAGCTGATAAAAAAAAAATTAACAATAATAGCAAGAGAACCAGGCTGTGCTCTGAGTGGAATTCTGAGAACCAGCCCTCCATGCCCACAGAGAAGTAGCCTTCGTTTCTATTCAGTGATCATGACGGTGTCAATGGCACAGACACGGCAGTCTGTAGTAGGAGAACTATAGAATCACAGAACCATTCAGGATGGAAAAGACCCCCCAGAAAAGATCATTTAGTCCAACCTGTAACCTAGTACTCGAGTCCACTCTACTTCGTTCTACATCTACACGTTTCTTGAAGAGCTCCAGGGACGGTGACTCAACCACTTCCCTGGGTGACTTGTCCCAGTGCTGCACAACCTCTGCAGCAAAGAAACTTCTCCTAATATCCAACCTAAACTAGTTACCTTTCCTTTTAAAAGTTATAGGGAATTATGTGCAAGGAGCTTTATTAGAAAAGCATCATTTAGGTCCCCAAAAGCTTGTAAGTGACCAGCCGCATGAAGCCAGACTCTCTGAGGTACGCAGACTGAGAACGTACTGTGCCCATACGTACCACGCACCCTGCGTAATGATGCCAACTGATCCTCAAGCCACTGGTTTACACTTCAAGACTCGATATTCTCTCCCTTTTCAAAAGCTGTCAGTATACTTCCACAACATGCAGCAGATAACACAAGATCACATAGTTAGCAGGAATTTTAAGTTAGTACTCTTAATGCCACCCTGAGGTACTGAGTATGTAATATAATTGAAAAGCATAATTTTTAAATGTTTATCAACTCTATAATACTGCAAAAGCCCTTCTTTTTGCATCACGGCTTCTTCATAAATTTTCTATACCGTTCATCACTTAACTTTAATTGATATCATTATTGAAATGTCTACACTCTGTGATAAGCGAGAAGCCTGAACGTATTGGCTGCAACGCAGACAACATGCAAAGGAGTTCACCATTCTGAACAACCTACAGCCTACGACAGAAGGCAGTCTGCTGCAAACAAACCGTTTGAGACGATGCTGACCTGCCCACAGCAGCCCAAATGCTATTGTGGCTTCTGTACTCCCAGCAAAGAACTTTAATGGACATTGGTAAATGGGGGGTCATCCAGCTCTTACACAGAGACCTGCTGGGTACGTCCTCCGAACTGTGAGATCACAGAACAAGCACACAACAAAACCCGGCAAAAAAAATCCCAAACACCTGAAAAGGAAGCCCCCTTCCTGGTAATGGAGAGCTCAGCTGCAGACTGGGAACATATCATCAAGCAGCTACAGAACGAAGACAGGAGTCCCGCGTATGACAAGAAGCAGAAACCCAAGGAAGATTTAAACAGGACAACAGCCAAGGCAACAACCTGGGGAAGCTGGCTCTGCAGCAGCACCCTGGACAGGTGGAAGTACGGCAAGACTTCAAGGGTCAAAGAAACAATTTTGCTGGAAGCATGACATGAACCGAGTAGTCTGGAAAATAACTTCGGGAAGACTGCAGCACAGACCATAGAGAGCCGCTGCAAAATACACATTCTGATGAGAGGCCACTGCTTGAACGGCGCTACCCTGCCTATAGTGATTAGTTCTCCTCTTTCCAGCTTCCCTAAAAAGTCTTGTCAGTAACATTTTGCCCTTTTATCCAAATTCTCTGCTCATCTAAAATATTCTTTAGAAAAGAGGAAACGGAAAACAATGGCCTTAAACTGCTGCTTTTACGTTACCTCCATTTCTTCAAGTGGACTTTATAGCATCATCTAGCAGTACAGGACCATATACACTTCCCAAGGAAAGAAAGAAAAGAGTAAAATAAAACACAATTATTCAGGCCAATTTCTCAAATTTTACAACCTCCATTGAGGATTTTATCTTTCTGAAACAGGCACATAGAACGTTTTGCCTGAGCAGCCACAACAGACAGAGCATCAGAATGTGGAAACTCACACACTACAGAGTCAATTTCAGGAACCCGAGTAAGAAAAGAAAACTGAAAGTTCAAAACACTTTTAAAGGGCAGTAATGCACAGCTATTGAGCAAACTCTAACTTTAACGACTCAGATGCTATCAGACATGCCTTCTCCAGCAGCACAGACACAGCTCACAAAGTACACTTGTGCCACCCAGACCATTCTGGGCAGCTCACCAGTCCCCTCTGAAAGGCGAAGGCACTGCTACACCGGTGCTCTCCATACTATGAAGGTTCTCCTAGGTCTTCACAAAACATTTATCAGCTTCCACCTTCCCCAGCTAAGAGATCTGTTGCACAAGCAATGTAATTGACTTTTTTTTTTTCAGCTACAGAACAGCATCTCACATAGGAATACTTGTACATGTCAATACCTCTAGTAGAGCACAGAAATCACACCAGAAGCCTGCTGTAAGTGAAAAACTGTGACAGAACTTTTGAGTGTGGATGAGCAGGTAACTGCGACCAGCTACCTAACATAAGGCTCTATGTTCAATGCCATAGGTCAGTCACAGCACGTCACATACCTGAATTACGTAGAGAAGTCTCTCAGGGCAACTCTCACTTTCCTGGCCTCAGCTCCTTTTTTGAACATTTACAGACAACCTAAAAAAAGGAGGAAAAAAAAAAAAAAGAAGGTTCTGTGAAAAAGTAAGGCTGCTTTTCCACTCCTTTCAGATTAAAACTCGACTTCTTTATAAATCCAAGAACCACGGACCCAACTGTTGACGTCCGGACCCCCTTAAGGGAGCGGCTACTGGCCTTTGTAACCGCAACACACGCACGGCCGCCCTCAGGAAGCACCACACGCAGCCCCGCAGCGACAAACCTGACCAAGGGAAGCCGACCTCCCCGCCCGCCGCCGTTACCCCCCAGCACCGCCGGGCCTGAGGCGAGGGCTCCGGGGGGCTGCGGCCGGCACCGGGCGGGCCCGGGCAGGGCTCGGACCCCACTCCCCACCCCCCCCCCCCCCGCCCCGGGCCCCTCACGCACCTCCCGGGGCCGCCCGCCCGCCCGCCTCAGCCTCCCCGCTCCAGCGCTCCCCGGCCGCCGCGCGGCGCCCAGCCAATCGCGGCACGCCTCCGCAGGGCCGCGCGCGCCGCCGCCAATCACAGCCCGCGACCGCCCCCCCTCCCGCCAATCGGCGAGCCGGCCCGCAAGCCCCGCCCCGCCTTCTTCGCGAAACGCCGGCCGGGAGCCAATCAGGAGGCAGGACGCTGCGCCGGCGGCGGACGTGCGTGCGCTCGCCCCGCGCGTTCCCTACCTGCCCCTCAGCCAATCAGCCGCCGAGGCTGCGCGCGCCCGCCGCGGGCTCGCGGAGCGGCTGCTTTGAGCGGCCCCTCGGGGCGCAGCGGCCCCGCGCATGCGCACGGGGGGGGGGGGGCGGTGACAGGGCGGAGGTGGCTCCGGCCGCTCTTGTGACAGAACCACGGAGCGCCGGGGCTGGTGGGGGGCTCTGGGGGTCCCTGGTCCCACCCCTGCCCAGCAGGGTCCCTCCGAGTATCCCGGGGGTTTGGGTCTCCCCAGAGGACAGCGCCCAGCCCCCGGCAGCCTGTCCCGGTGCTGCCCCCTCACAGCCCTCAGGAACGTCCCGGGCTCCGTCTGGTGCCCGCTGCCTCTCGTCCTGCCGCTGGGCAGCGCCGGGCAGAGCCTGGTGCCGTGCTCCCGGCAGCCTCCCCTCGCGGGGCTGTGCCCACCTGAGGCTGACCGGGCCCGGCTCTCTCAGCCCGGCCTCGTGCTGCGGCTGCTCCGGGCCCCTCGGCACCTCCGCAGCCCTCCTGGGTGTGCTCCAGCAGCTCCGTGTCCCTCTGGGGCTGGGGAGCCCACAGCCGGGCACAGTGCTCCAGTACAGCCCAGTTTAGCCCAGTGCTGCCCATTTGAGCCCAGTGGAGCCCAGTTAAGCACGTTAGCCCAGTACAGCCCACTGCAGCCCAATTCAGGCCTGTGCAGCCCAGGCCAGTATAAAAGGTCCAATTCAGCCCAGTACAGCCCATTTTAGACCAGTGGAGACCAGTTTAGCCCAGTGCAGCCCAGTTTAACCCAGTTTAGCCTAGTTTAGCCCAGTTTAACCCAGTTTAGCCCAACTTAGCCCAGTGCAGCCCAGCACAGCGCCAATTAGCCCAGTTTAGCCCAGTGCTGCCCATTTGAGCCAGCAGAGCCCATTTTAGCACATTTTAGCCCACTAAAGCCCACTGCAGCCCAACTTAGGCCTGTGCAGCCCAGCGCAGTATAACAGGTCCAATTTAGCTGAGTGCAGCCCAATTTAGCCCCATGCAGCTCAGTTTAGCCCAGTGAAGTGTATTTTCACAGACTCACAGAGTCATCTATGTTGGAAGAGACCTCCAGGATCACCTAGTCCAACCTCTGACCTAACACTACCAAGCCCTCCACTGAACCATTTCACTAAGCTCTATTGCCAGGGTTGGCAGGGAGCTCTGGAGAATCCTGGTCCAACCCCAGCCCAGCAGGGTCACCCCGAGATCCCAGGGGTTTGGGTATTTCCAGAGAAGGAGACTGCACAGCCCCTGGGCAGCCTGTCCCAGCTCTGTCACCTCACAGCACACAGCTGCCCCCTCACATTCAAGGCAGCGCACGCAGCCTCCCTCCCGCTGCTCAGCCTCCCAGCGTGGAAATGCCACGGCACCTTCTGCAAAATGTTTTCTGTGCCTGTGGGAAAGGAAGAGGATTCTTGGTGCGCGGAGAGGAGGGACTGCTAACATTGCACGCGTGGGAGGGAAATACTCTGTCACAACGGGAGAGAAAGATGAGAGAAAACAGCACTGCATAGACATTCTAGCTGGTACTGCGTTAATGTTTATTGGGAGCTATATACGTGCGTGATAGTACATGTTTTTGTGTGTGTTTTTTTTTTTCCCGAATCCTGGAGTTAGGCCTGCTGGCAGCAGTGGAACTAAGATCAGGCAGAGGAGATATAAAGGGTTGTTTCTGCTGGCTGCATCTACGCTGGTAAATTAGGTGGCAGTAGGATATAGGCAGTGGCACTGGAATTTGATTGTACTGTTAACTGTTGAAACAGTTAAGGGACCAATATATTTTGGTGTACATCTAAGCTCCAGACCAATCAGTACTGTCCCAAACAACTTCCAGGCAATTCTGGCAATCCTGCATGCGGTAGGGGCCGTTCCAGGTAGGCATTTGGGACAGAATCACCTTTGTGCAGCCTGCAGGCTTCCAATAGCATGGCCACAGCCCATTCTGTGCCACGTGCTCTCGTACCAGGGAACAACCTTTGGGTACTGGTCTAGAAGCAGCTGCTGAATTCATTTGATACAGAAAGGCTTACCTGAGGCCTTTTGCAGGGTGTGCAGTGCAGCGATCGTAATCTTTCCTTGCATGGCAGGTGTTCCAGTGCCTTCATTTATTTTTGTGGCTTTTCACTGGACTGACTCCAGTAAGTCTCTCTTGTACTGGGGAACCCAGAGCTGAACACAGTATGCCAGCAGTGATCTCACTGGTGCTGACAAGAGGGGAAGGATTGCCTCCCCGAGGCTGCTGGTGACACTGCTTAATGAATCCCAGGATGCTGCTGACCTTTGCCTCGAGAGCACATTGCTGGCCACCGGTCCTTTGCCAGATTGTTTTCCAGCCAGTTGTCCACCAGCCTGTACTGGTACGTGGAGTTGTTCCTCCACAGTGCAGGACTTGGCATTTCCCTTTAACTTGATGAGGTTCTGCCCTGCCCATCTCCAGCCTTTTGAGGCCCCTCTAAACAGCATCACAATCATCTGAGGCTCAACCGCTCCTTCCAGCTTTGTATCCACTGCAAACTTGCTGAGGGAGTACACCGTCCTGTCATCTAGATCATTAATGAAGGTGTTAAACATCTGGACCCTGTCTGAGCCCCAGGGAACACCCCTAGGGACTGGTCTCCAGCAGGGCTTGGGGCACTCATCGTGACCCGTTGAGCCAGCACTCAGTCCACCTCACTGTCTGTGTACACAGTTTGTACTTGGAGTTTGTTATGGGAGACACTTTGAAGAGCTGTGCTAAAGTCAAAGGAAACATCCGCTGGTCTTTCCTTATCTCAGATGGCTATCAGCTCGGTCGTTTCACCGTAGAAGGCTGTAAGGTTGGTCATGCTTGATTTTGTCTTCACTGACTGCTCCTAATCACCTTTTTGCCTTTCCTATGTTTAATAATGGTTTCCAGATACCACTTTCCCAGGGACTGAGGTGAAGCTGCATCTGTCTTTTCCTTCTTGATGACAGAAGTGAGGTTTGCTTTTGCCCAGCCCTCAGGAACATCCCCTGGTCACCATGACATAGCTGGGATGGGCTCGTACTGACATCAGCAGGCTCCCTCAGGCCTCCTGAGCGGGCAGCAGCTCCTGGCGGCGGCGTGAGGCACCGTTCTCTTCCCTCCTGAAGCATTGCTCAGCGTAAACAGGGCAATACAGTCATACTAGTGTGTACTTGGTCCCTTGGCCTAAAACCTCTCCTCGACAGAGGGGAAACCAAGCCTGGGCTGTGGCCCAAACCAACGTCGCTGCCTGGGAGGGAAGATTAATGGCTGGGCTTTGCACAAGACTCTTCCCATTCCCTGGTGGTCTCGCAGTATGATTTTCTCCAAGATGCCGACATCCATCTGCCAGTGTTGCTCCGTTGTAGGCCGCGGCCCCTCCAAGCCATTCCAGGAAAAAGAAAAGAAGGATGAGCCGCAGCAGTGGTACACAGGATACTTGAGCAGCTCAAGAAAAACAGCAGCTGAAGGGGTGCAGAGACGGTATTTCCCAGTGATGTGCACACTGATGTGGGCTCGAGAAAATGAGCTGAGAGCATTAATGGTGTACGCAAGAGAGGCTTATGTTATGGAGGTACAAAGGCTAAAGCAACAGCTGCCGTGCTCCCAGCTGACTTGCTGATTGTGTAGGATCCTAGACTTAGGAAACTATGGACACAAAGCATTTTCCCCTGCTTGGCCTGGGGCCCAGGAGCCACTTTCTAACTTGGATTAGAAAGGCAAGAGAATTACTCCATTATATAAGATAGAAATGTAACCACCTGCAGGGTTAGATAGGGGTTTTATGATTGTTAACAGTGTCCCCATGTTGGACTTTTGTGACTAAAGAGAGATTTAAACAGCTGTATCTTTGTGAATGTAGCCCCTGAGCAGAGTTTTGTCATCTAATTTGAGAAATCTAAAAGTGAGGTAAGTGAGCCTGATCTGGACACCCTGAGATCATTGTGCCTATTTACTAATTAACTTTCAGATGGCAGTTATGTGACCTGCTGTAAGCACCTGTCTTATGGTGGCAGGAATTGCCCTCTGAATTCTCTTTGTCTGCATTGCCTGTAAGGGAAATGATAACTTGCTCAGATCTAGACATCTAATTTTGAAATGGCAACAGTAAGATAAAGTAATCTTATCTTGTGTTTCTGGCATAGAATCAGCAGCTAGTGCACTCCACAGCCTCACCTGTACAGGTAACGATTTCTAAAGGAGTGCAGCAGGTATGGTAAAGACTTCTTTAGTTAAGGTAACCCAAACCAGTAGATCTATTTTATTTATTATTTTTATTTTCTGTGTTGAATTTCAACACCATCTGTCTGCAATTGATTGGAGTGTTCTGTAAAACTTTGCATTGTGCAGTGCTACATTCAGTCCCATGAAGCAATAGCATTTGAGAAGAAATACTGGGCACCACCAGGGTCCTGACACGAGGGGACCAGAGCTACGCTGAAAGTTAGGGTACCAATACCCAGAGAAAACAGTACAATAGCTGAGCTCGGTGCTTCAGCTTGAGGTTAGTTTGTTGCTTCCACAGCACTGTCTATTATGTAGAATTTAGACTTTGTCATCCAGGAAACACTCTGTGTGGCTATAAAAGAAACCACTGAATGAGAACAGGCCATAAAGAAATGCAAAAGTAATACAGGATGGTTATCAGGTTCTTTCAATTGCATAAAATATTAACAAATTACATTTATAACATTTTGATCATCAGCAATCTAAAATCTAGATTTTACAGTAAATTGCTTTATTCTCTTGCTGCTGCTTTGTTGTTAAGGGATAACGAGTATTTGGAGATCCTGTTCATCTCACCTCTGCGTACTAACTTCCTCGTCAGAATTTGTGAGAGACAGCGAATGCCACGCTCAAGAGATAAACATGAAGAAACCCCACACTGTCATTTTCTGCTGCTTCCCACTGTTACAGCTTTAAAATGCCTGCGTATAGAGGAATGGATTCTCCCTTCAGTTTGCATACACACGAATTCTCTCTGTATTTATGGGCAATAGATGTGTGCATCAAGAGACTAAAATTTTACAAATACTTCTTATTTCAAAATATCATTTTCTTTAAATGATGAATAAGTGGATTGGAGCTGGTAATATCAAACAGCTTTTACAAGCCCACGGTGTTCCTCTTTTGGATGCAGAAACGGC
The DNA here is from genome assembly GCF_040182565.1 of Anser cygnoides. Taxonomy (NCBI): domain Eukaryota; kingdom Metazoa; phylum Chordata; class Aves; order Anseriformes; family Anatidae; genus Anser; species Anser cygnoides. The sequence goes on along the minus strand of NC_089875.1, from coordinate 122,548,425 downwards.
TCCACAAAAAAGCAGAAGAGACATTCTTCTGTAGGCGTATGCTTTGATGACACAATTCTGACAGAAGTTTCTGTCAGAAGAATGTACTTAGCATTCCAGAGCAGTGGTACCAGTTTAAAAATAACAGGAAATTTGGCATAGGAAATACTTTCCTTCTTGCTGAGATCCTCAGCTTCAGTGTCATCATGTGTCATTTCATCCAGTTGTGAACAAAACACGAAAATAAAAGGAAACCTCAGATGATGTCACCTCAGATATGAGCACAAGAGTGAATTTGCACTTTGGGGCTGGTGCAAAGATGTTAAGAGGAACAAAAGCAAACCCCAAATGAGATGATTGTAGATGTAGAAGGTTTGTAATTTTCTTTGTTATTGGTTTTTTTAGGAAAACATCATGCTTGTTTGGAATGTAGTGTTCTTGGTGCACTGAAAGTAAGTCTGGAATGGGCCTCTTTCCTAACACATACTTGTTTAACCTGGCTGCAAAAACTTCTGGTGATGGAAAATTCACAATCTTCCTAGGTAATCTGTTTCAGTGTGAAGTTATCCTTACCACTAGCGAGTTATATCTCTGCTATTCTTTGTCCTTCCTCCACAGGGTATTGAGCAACAACTCCCTTCCTCTTTACAGTTATTTCTGGATTGCTGTGATGTTCCTTAGGCTTTCTCTTCTTGCAGTCAAACAGCAGCCCTCCTCGCAGGGCATGTTTTCTGTGCAGAAGCATTCAGCTGCTCTTCTCTGGACTCTTGCCCAGTTGGCCCACTCATCCTTGAGCTTCAGTTCCCAAAACAAGATGCAATACTCCAAGGCAGTGCCATCCTGATACTGTATACAGTAAATAACACCTTCACGTGACTTACAAATAGTACTTCTCTTTATGCATCCCGGTATTATATTTTCCTTTTTCTCAAGTGTGACGTTTGTCTGAAATAACTCCTCCATCATCTTACACAGCACTACCGCCTGCCTGTCCCCCTGCAGTATTTGTGCAGTTCAGTGTACGTACATGTGCTGCCTCTACTGACTGCTGCTACCACGGTTTTCCCAGTATTTGTGTAAAAACTGCTCGGCACAGCTCTGAAGGGGAATCAGAATATCACGTATGGCAGCACCGCATTGCTTGCATTCAGCGCCCGGCACGGTGTGGAACATTACCATAACATCAGTTTACAAGTCTCCACATTCTGGACCTTCGGCAGAAATTCGGCCATTTGGTTTAGTTTTCATCACTAACCAAGCAGAACGGAATAGAATTCAAAAAACAAAATACCTGCTAGGCCTATTCCACTCAGTTTGTACAACTGCAAAAAGCTGTGCTTTGGACCAACTTCAGGCAAGATAGCAAAAGATTTTCAGTAAGTGTGATGGGAAAAGGCTAAAACAAATTTAGTAGCGGTGAAGAAGAAATGAAAGCAGAAAAAAAAAAAGCTTTGTATGGAGTTGGTTAAGCTTTGTATGGAGAAGTGAAGGATTTGCAACATCGGTAATGAAAGTTGCACAGCAATGTAAATGACATGTTTTCCATTATTCTAAAGTAAAAAGAAATATTTTCAACAGTCTGTATTTGTCTTCTTTGTGGTTTTTCTCAGCAACGCAAGAGTATTAAGGATTCTGTCTAAAAGAACCACAGAGAAACAAGAAAAGGGGGGGGCGGCACAGAGCCTGGCCTGCCCGCTCCAGCACTGAGTCATCAGCAGTGAAATCTCCCCCAGTGCTGAGGCAGCAAACTCAAACCAGAGTCATCTCAAGGGCAAATGTTTTCTCAAAGATAAATTGTGCAAAATATGGCAAAAATTGGCGTGGGGGTGGGGAAAGGCATGATCATTTATATTCTTTGCCTTTTACAACTGTTGCTTTCCTAGCAAAGTGGCAAAATTCATAGAATTCAGAGTCCAGAGCAGTTCAGCACCACCCAGCTGCTTGCTCACCCTTCCCATCCTAGATGGGATGGGGAACAGAACGGGAAAGGTAAAAGACAAGAACTCGTGGGCTGAGATAAGGACATGTCACCAGGCCAACAACAGCCGCATGTGCAAGAAGAGCAACGCAAGGAGCTCGTTCCCTGCTCCCCGTCGGCAGGCAGGAGTGAAGGCAGGGCTCGGCACGCGTAGCGGCTGCTTGGGAAAACGCCGTCGTCCCTACATCCCGTCCTTCCTCCTCCTTTCCCCCAGCTTCTATTGCTGAGCAGGACGCCCTCTGGGATGGGACATCCCTTTGGTCCCTGGGGGTCGGCTGTCCTGGTTCTGTCCCCTCCCGGCTCCTTGTGCACCCCGGGCTCCTCGCTTGGCTCCCTGCAAGCACGGCTCTGCAGCAAACAATCCATCCATCCGTTATCACCATTATTTTCATCAAAAATCCAAAGCGCAGCTTTGTATGAGCCCCTATGAAGAAAGTTCACTCCATCCCAGCCAAAACCAGGACAGTGGCAAAAATTGCTTAAAATTCATATGCAGCTTTTCATGTCTTAAAACAGAGATGAGATGTTTCAGAAGCTAATCAGTGAGTTTAAGATTTTCTCCAGTAGATACTTGGTTTTGTTTCAGTCAGTGACTGAAAGTTGTCTTTCTTTTCATGGTAGAGACAATGGTGAAATCATGAGAAAAAAAATCTCAGTTCAGGTCTCACAAGGAGAGACTTTCATTTTTCAGAAACTGCCGCTACAATTGAAGCTCTTGGTGGCATATCAAAGAGAAGAAGCATTAAATTAATCTCGGACATTGCTTGCCTCAGTTCCCTGCTTGTTTCCTCTGGGTACGAAAGATGTTGGTATGGGGTGATTCAACAGCGGCACATTGCATCACTGAGTGAGCTGGGCCCTCCTTCATATGATATCACCAAATCTGACATACTGCACAGCTTTCATGTAGTCATTAGAAATGGCAAACTGGAAAGAATCTCTTGGATCAGCAAGAACAGCTCCTTCATATCACTGACACCACGTCTGTAATCCACTTTGTAAATTTTTAAGGTTTAAAAACTGTTAAATTTTGCACCTGCCCATCTATTAGATGTTTCAAAAATCCTATTTTTGTGTAGTTGAAAATCACTTCCTGGCTTTCATTCTAATTCCCTTTTCAGACCACACCGATCCTATGCTAGTATTGTTCTTTAGTTCCAGTGGTAATTTTCTGCTTGTTTGCTTTGTTTTAATGTGTTTATGAAGAGCAAGAGGACCTGCCTCCATTTTGTGTAATTTCTCTCAGTGGCAGATTCTTTGTCCCCGTGGTCAGACTGAAAAGCTTTCGTGGACCCTGTGCCAGTATGAATGCCCTGTGTGGTTGTGGCTGATCAGGGCTGTGCACTGGGTTCTGCACAGGAACGCTTAAATGTACTAGTACTAGCTAACATTTATTTACAGTATTTATACAAAAAAATCTAAAATTTAAAATTGCAAAAGCATAATTTTTAGCCCATGCTGTAGGTTTTTACAGTCTCTGCAGTTACTGAGCTCTAAATATTTTTTTCAGTCATCCAGAGAGTTGACCGTGCAGAGTTTTAAGTCTTCTTCCAGATGGCTCGCACCAACCTGTTCTGTTTTTTTTTTTTTGCTTTGTTCTCTACCAAAAAATAGAAACACAGAGCGCTATCAGCAGGCATTGCCAGTTCGCTGTGTGTGCCAGGCAGCGGCTCTGTGGCTGAACACGGTGATTGCCAGGTCGCAGCGCTCGGACACCAGCCCGGAGCTCGGGGCAGAACGTGGGGCCTGGTGCGCGGCCGGTACCGCCACGGCCTCCTCCGGGCCCAGCGGTGCCTGCTGATGGGTTGGGGCCTCCATTGCCTTTTCTAGGCACCAAGCAGCCCCGCTTTGAAATGTTTTCCTCAACCTGGACTCAATTTGATGTTCTTCCCGACTGTTTGTCTCGAGCAGTGTTAGCCTTCTGAAGTCCTTTCGTAATTTTTACTTCATTTCTCCAGATGAAACCTGAAGTACCTCTTTGAAGACAGGCTCACTTTTAACGTCGGACCCCACTGTCATTAGACTTTATTGTCTATGATCAGGTCTAAGTAAAGAAAAGGGAACTTTCCGTACATATTTTTAATTTAAAATTTTCTTGACACTGTTATTGTAGGTGCCAGCCCACCCTGTAGTCTGCAGTCCTTTGTTGGATTCCTGAATAACATGAAAGGTAGAGACAAGACCATTTGGCCTGGTGCTCCTAGGTATGTTGTTTGAAACACAAAGCAGAACCCGTCCGTTCTGTCAGTTCCTCGCTGCCTGCAGGACTCCAGGCCTTCTGCCCTCCATTTTCCTCCTCTTCGTGCCTCTGCGTTCCTGTGAGAGTTAGGAGTTAATTCTTTTCTAACACTGAAGGATGCATTTGCACTGTTCACGGCTTTCCAACTTATATGTTTTACTGATATGTTGATTTTAATTAATTTCTTCTATAGCATGCTTTTTTGCTCTTTCACCATTATAGATTTACACATTTGTAGATTTACACATTTATAGAGTTAAACATTTATACATCAGAATTCACCCAACCTCAGTGTCCTATTTGTCTTTGCACTTTTGTGATATTTTATCAGCAAGGGGTGGATAGCTCTTGTTACTTCTACATGGCTGTAACATCTCATGTGAGACTGGTCTACACTGTAATGCTACCATCATGTTCACATCTTTTATTTTCCCTCTCTTTTTGTATCAGTATTAATACTGGCCTGTTCTGTGATATCTTTCATAACCAGACTGCTACCTTCGCCCTTCATTTGCTCTTCTTTTTTTTTTTTTTCCTTAAGTGCTTGTGCTGCTATTTATGCATGAGCTCTCGGTGTGCCATGCCATCAGAAGTGTTCAGGAGTTAGATGGCTCTGAGTTTAAATCATCTGTCAGCTTTTCTTACCCTTTACATGAAGTTGTGCTGTATATGGTTGTAAAGAGATCATAGGCCGGTCCAAAATGTGTTTAAGTAAAAGGGTAGGGTTGAGAATGGGCTATCTGAGAAACCAGAATAACAATTTTGGAATCCTTTTATTTATTTTTTTTGTAATAATTTAAGATTTTTAAATTATGAATGCACGATTTTGGTCATTAGCAGCCATCCAAGTACCAAAGAAGGTCCTTACAGCCCCTGTATATTTGTATCTCCAGCTGTGGGCTTAGCAAGCAGTGTTTGTTGCTTGCAGTTTCCTGTGCGTCTCAAGCTGCTCTCCACCTCACAGGTATTCCCATCTGACAGCCAGCACAGCAACTGAGATAAAGCAGGAGCTGAGTTCAAGAGAGAAGCAATCTCTTTTTTGTTCCTGTTTAATGTGACAAGATAATTCCCTTGCTTGAGCCACGAGTGTGCTTCTTATCTATATTTAGAAATTGATTCTGCAGTTTTTCTTTCACTTATGAGGTGCTTTTTTTTTTTTTTCCTTAATTGCAATTTGGCAGAGAACAAAACAAACCAGATGATGATTATTAAATTGAAAGCAGAGTCTGTTAAAATACAGATGAAATGTCTGTTTAATAAGATATGCTTTGTATGGCTCTCTTGCAGGGCACTTATCACAGCTGCCTCGCTGCTCTGAAGAGGCTCATGGAGAGCTGAAACAAAACAGGCATGGGAAGGTACAGCAGTCTTAGAATGTTAGCACCCATTTGTTATAACCGGTTAGGAGCAATTAAAGGTTGGACTAGATGATCTTAGAGGTCTTTTCCAACCTAAATTATTCTGTGAATAGCTGGGGTGTTTTTCTTGAGGCAGGGTTTTCCACTGCATAACAACAGGATTCTGTCTACTTCTGCAAGTATTTGTTGTGTGTTGTAGGGACGATAATGTTGGAGCCTCACCGCACCACCAGATGGACCTTTGGAAAACTTCATGTTCTTTGGAAAACTTCATGCTCTCCATGTAAAATGGAGGAAATGAGACAGCAAAGTAAGGAAAGGATTTTTACTTCTTTTTTACTTCATGTCTTTCCATAGTGGGAACAGAGGTAGGAAGTGGATTTTTCACTTTGTGTCATTGTATTTCTTTTTTACTTTATTCTCTGGTCTTTTTTGATATTGATAAAATATTTTTCTTCCTTACTTCCAGGGATGATTTTTTTTATTTTTTTTTCCTGGCCCATAATTCTTTCTTTTTCATGAGCTCCTCCTTGCACTGCTGCGTTACTGCTGACTGGCTAAAGCCTGTCATCCGGGACGTCATCCTGTTGTGGTTTAAGGACAGCAGGAGATGGAGGACCCTGCACTTTGTGCCATGTTTGTTTCAGTGTGTGATCACCCTCGCAGCTGAAGTAATGGGTTGTGATGAAGCTGCTCTAACTGTTCTGCTTCACAGTGATGACCCAATTCAACAGTTCCTAGGAAGATGCAGACTCCACAGTCGATGTGCCCGAGGGCATGCATCCTTCATACCACCCCACTAGCGGTGTTCCTAGCGTATGCATAAGCATTTGGAAAAACAGTTTGCCATGTGGTCAGTAGAGAGAGGCTTTGAAAACTAGAGCAACAGACGGTGACCTGGCTTTATTTATGCCTTTGATGCTTGGATTTCAGGCTTCGCTGCTTCCTAACGGTGGGTCATGCCCATCCTCTCTCCTCCCGGGTGTCACAGGGGAGTTCAGTGGGGCTAACAAAAGCTTAGAGTTTTATTTATTCATTTAACAAAAAGACAAAGCAACTGATCAGTTACATGAATTCAAAAAGAGAAAAAGAAGCTCAGGAAGAAGTCCCATGACGCTGACTTCTTGCTGGCAGCAGCTCAGCTCCTGCGGGGTGGGAAGCGAGGAGCAGGTTCTGGTAGGTAACAGGCGTGCGGCGGAACCGCTGCCTGCCTGCTCAGTTCCTCCAGGATGGGCAGTACTTGCTGCCACAGGGAATTACAGGGAATTTGTGTTAGTTGCCCATGAGGAGCTGATGTTGCCAGAAATTAAAAACAGTTGTTTGTGAACTGGTCGTTGAGGGCTGCTACTTTAGCAGGTTGCACAGCCACGGGTAATACAGCAGCAGCTTGTGACTGCAGGGTTTCAGAGACTTTGTGTTGTTTCAGCCATGCACTGCGAGGTGTTTAGGAGCCCTTAAGATGAGAAATAGAGCATGAGTGCATGAGAAATTATTCACATTTATGACACATTACTGTGGGACTGAGATGGTACAGTAATAATCTGATATAATAACCTTTAAAGAGTAGAACAAAATAGCCGAAGCGGTGCCAAGGACATGGCATCACTGTTAACACAGACACGACAATGAAAGGAATAATTTAAATTGCTCATAAAAAATTACTGGGCTCTAAAATTGTCTTATTCAGGAAAACAAGCCTATTAAAGCCTTCCTAGAGCACTAAGCCTGATACTTCGGTGGAGACATACCATCCCTGTAACTCGCTTCATGTACTCTCTGGTGTTTTACATTTTGCCAACTGAGTAGCAACTTTCTTCTAAACTAAGTTTATCCGCAGTGAATTTATATCCATTTGTTCTTGTACCAGTGCTGAACAGCTGGTTTTGCCCCTTAGTGTTTAGCCTGCTGCTAGCTCGCCATGCCAAACCTTTCAGCTTTTGTTTTAACTTGAACTTCTTGACTTCTTTCTTACCTGTCAGAGCCTTTTCCTTTCCTGGTTATTTGTAAGTTTTTCAGTACATTTGTTCCAGTTTTAAGTAGTCTTTCCTGAATGCAAGTGAGTGGAACCGCACAAGATATCTCATTACCTTGTACAATTCACTGATTTTATCTCTACTGGCAATACACAGGCTGGACTTTCAGAATTGTTTTTCCTTTCCCATAGCTGTATCACACTGACAGCTTATAATTACAGGGTATGATTAATGAGTATATCAAGGTCCTTCTCATCCCTGTTACTTCCAGGTACTGTACACCCACTCCTGAAGCAGAAGCTTCTTATTTGTTCCCAAATGCCTTGTGACACCAGCGTGTACGATTGGTTTTCACATCACTTGGGCTGTGGATTACCGGTTTGGTCTGGGTGTGCGTTGCCGATACTTCCCAAGTTCGTGTCATCAGTTAATTTTCTTGGGATACTCCTGACTTCTGGTGCTAATGTCACAGATGAAAATCTGAGTAATTTCAGTAGGATCCCCCATCCAAACCAATTTCCCACTTCTGGGTCTATCTGTATTAAGACCCCTTAAACCAGTTCTTTACATTTACTTCATCTTCTCAAGTTTTATTACCAATTTCCCACATATCAGTTTCCTGTATCATTTGTATAACTGAAGATATTCCTTATGTGACCGGAAAACAATTTACACTGAATTAGTCTGCACATATCTTTGGTGAGATTGTGTTGCTTTCTATCCCATTTTTCAGCATGGCTTCAAGTAGTTTTTACTTCAAAACTTCCAGAGCCTTGCATATGAATGATGTAATTTTCTCTTATTCTTAAATATAGATTAATTTCTATATTTTATAGTATATTATCCTGTATTATGGAATAATTTCTATCATTCCTGTGCTCCACAGGTTACCGCAGTTCACGTGATAAACAAAACCGCGCTTTGCCTGAGCTGCAGCGTTGTGCCAGCTCTTTCAGGAAACCCTTGTCATCCAGCTGAAGCAGTACGTGGAACAATGTCCTCAGTGAAAATAAGGGGAATAGCATTACTTGTGGTTTGGGTCATGCCTGCAGACTATCTTTAATCACTACCTTTTCTACTTTTTGCCTTTTGTATTTTTTTTTCTCTGCATGAGGTGATAGATTTTTTATTTTTTTGCCACTGGTTGCAAACTCCAACTCAGCTGGCCTTGTATTCCACTTTGTACTGCAAGACACACATCTCTTTACTGAGCCTTCCTTCTCCATTTTGTGTTAGGTCTTAACGCTCTTGTTGCGATTATTCACTCGGGAGGTTCACAGCCCCTTCGCATTACCTTTCTATACCTGAAATATAGATTGTTGGTGCTTATAATAGATTCAGTGAAAAGAAATCCCAGGCACCTCAGTCCTCCTGATTTTATTAAGTTGTTAACCGTATCTAAAGTTTACCTGACAAATCAGGAAAGTTGGTTTCAGATTTACTTCTCTGAACTCTTCCCTTTATAATAAATGAATTTGCAATTACGTGATACAGGTTTTTCCCTGTTCCTTCCTTTCCCCAGATTTACAGTTCAATGCCCTTAAAGTGTTTCAGCACCCCAAGAAGTGAGGCTTGAGGGAACTGCAAAGTGTTTATTAAACCAGAGTTTTCCCCATGAAATGTATGGAAAAGACTTTACAGATATCCACAGCTTACGAAGCCAGAGAAATGTAGTGCAGTATTGTTTATCGGGGTCCATTAAAAAGACAGAAGGTAATCACTGAAAAATCAACATTAGCAGCACTAACAACCATAAAATCATATGCTTTTTATTTAACATAAAATGAAACATTAAGATAAAATACACATTTGTCCATGTGCTGAAGAACTACGGTATTTTACATTCATTTATAAAGCAGGTAGTTTTACATGACAAAAATAAGTGAGAGGAAGAGGAACAGAATCTGCAATAAGACAGAAGCCACAGGGCAGGCTTTGCTTGTCAAAGTGCTACCTCCTATGGGCACACAGATCCTCAAGTGACAGGTTAGAAACAGGCCGCTTTTAGCACTCCTCAGGTTCCTCTTAATGCTGGTGAGAAGCTAAGGTGGAATCTTATACAGCAAAATGGGTGAAGACTTGGTGACAAAACAACCTTTGCCAAAATGCATAGCTGCAGCATGACGGACCACTTCGTCCCTGATGTATTGCTCCTGCTAGAACTGGCCCACGTAGCTCTTACACGCCCAGACGTTACCTTACTGAACTACAATCACTTTTTTCCCATGCAAACTGCCGGATATCTTGCCTGAATTTGACTTTGCAAACAGGCTGGGACAGGGCACGGGCTCACGAGGGCACCGAAGATGGACGGGAAGGGAAGGAGCTACCGCGTGGCACTGAAGTCAACTGCTCGTGGGCATGTCCTGGGCACGCCTCTGGACACCAGGTGAAATTGGAACCGGAGCCTCTGTCCCCGAGGTCCAAGACGATGCCTACTGCACCTCTGCTCGAGGTGGGCGCAGAGCATATGCACTCAGACAGCCACGAACAGGAGGCCAGGAGACACCCACAGCCCCCGCACCGCAGCCTTTCGGCGCCCGCGCTGCCCCGCCGCGGCGGTGCTGGCCCTGGGACTCTGCTGTGAGGATGCCGGAGCCCCGGCCTCAAGCGCTGAGCTCCCGGCCCAGCCCTTCCGATAAGAAACCCGTGGTGCAGCGCCTGCGAGGCCTTACTGAAAGGGACAGGAAACCAACTGGGCTTAAGTTCTAAGGGGGGTAGGAAGGGGTGGGAGATGCAGCAGTACGAGGGGAATAAGGAATGTTTATTAAAAAGTGCAGCAGATCAAAACACGTCACTATTATATATTTCATCTAACCCATATATCTTAAATAGGAAAACGAATACAAAAGTTGTACTTCTGTCTCAGGCGTGCGGTAACTTTCCAAGGTGTAATGTCACCAGAAGACTGAGATGAAGCTGGTCTCGCTGTGTACACTCAGCGGCACCCCTGTGCAGCCCCCCGCATCCAGACCCGACCTGTGCGCGCCCCCCACCCGCGGGGCTTCCTTACAGTGCAACTCTGGGGAGCGACAGCCCTGCCCAGCGTGTAGGTAGCAACTTTTGACAGTCATTGGGTGCCTCGTTTATTGTTTTTTCTTTTTTCCCCCAAGGGATTCCAATAATAATCGAAGCAGTATATACAAATACCAGTTGCCTGCCTTTTCAGTTTTTAAATTTGTACTTTTAAAACCTGACTCGTTAATGCTTCTTCTTTTCCCCCAGTTTCTTTCCCCCCAAGTCCCAGCAATAGAGAGTTGCTTTGAACACCTCCAATTTATACGAGTCCTGCAATTGCTTGCAGGAATAAGGGGAATATAAATGTGATTTGAGATTCACCTAAGCCAAAATGGGCGTCATGGAAAAGGGGATGAGGCAGGTACGCTGTGCTTTGCGCGTTGTGGAGCCATTTCCACCCTCCTCTCCGTGGGAGATTTGTGTTCTCTCTCTATGCAGAACCAGCAGTTACAGGGGCTGCAGATCTCAGTCTGGCGGGGAGCGCCTCGAGGAGCCCAGGCAAGTGCAGGTGAACGGCGTTCACTCAGTCCCCAAGAGCTGCACGGACGGGCCATCTCTGCACTGAGAGTTTCACCACAATTCCCACAAAAACCAAAACAAAGCCACTTTGATAGTGCTTCCTCGAAATCATTGGACTTTTGGTACATTGTTTCAGTCCCCCATAAGCACCATAAGATGCTCGCCCAAGAAATCAAACTATTTATGGAAATTCCAGTGGCACAGCACGACTGGGCAGCTTCTGATTCTGTTTTGGTTGAGTAGCTTCTGTACCAGTACGTCTCTTTGGCTATAAAGGTAGCGTTGCTTGTATAAAAGATCCACCTCTTTGTCTTCTCACCATGGATGATTCTGGGTGGTTACGAGGCAAAATGAACGAATACAAATGGAGACACAGACAGGACACAGGACTGACAAATGTTCTGTATGCTCTACCTGAAACTGCTAAACTTCCAAAATCCCTTCGCTGCTGCACTTCTGGTTTCTCTACTCCCTGCAGGCTGCTAAGAGCAGCAACTGCAGCGTGCAGGACTCATCTCCTCTCTCCCTCTTTTCTTCTTTTCCTCTTTTTTTTTTTTTTTTTAACATTATTACATGCTCAAATCCAAACAGCTCAAATACTTTTTAATACATTGAAAATGTAAAATAAAGAATATATGAAGTACATACAGTATATATATACACATATTTCAAATACTTAAAATCCTTACGTAAAATATGATTTTTCTATATTATTTGTGTAAAAATACATTTTAAAATGGTGTCAACTTGATTTTTCTGTACATACCCTCTATTCCAATTAAAGTCCCTTTTAAAAAGGCGAAAGACAGACAAAGGTTTAGTATCTTCTAAACTGTGTTTACAGGCCTGTTGTCAAAACAAGAAAAGCATGTGGTAAACAGTATTGGATTTCTTCTTTTTAAGAACTCCCATTTTTATTGCATTAGTGGAAAAAACTGAATCTTTTCAGTTCTCCTGCTAGTAAAACTACTCCTGGCCTTGCCGAGAAACTGCATACTCCCAATACCCTGTTTATCTAGTTCATAAATCATCCTTTGTCAATTTGTTTTAGATACTAAAATATATATTACTTAAAATATATTACTGTAAGCTCTTAAAGTTGATCTTCAGTTATATCAAATGTATAGCATTAAAAAAAAAAAACAAAACTTAGTTAATCAAGAAAATTCTGGCTATCATGATCGCAGCACGCGCGTGAGCTCTTCTCCCTGCAGGGCACCGGTGGCAAACGGACCCGAAGCCCCCGGGACCTCCCCCACTGCAGCCCCGTCCCGTCTGCCCCCTCCCATCCCTGCAGTGTCCCCGTCCTAGCACAGGTGCCCCAGGACCTCACTGTGCTCCCCACCGGCCCCGCTCGGAGGCTTGGGGCAGGGCCTGGCCGCTGGAGCTGAGCACAGCGCTGCTCGGCTGGCCCGGGGCGAGCAGAGCCCCGGTGGCCGGTTGCTAGCGGCCAGCGGTGGCTTTGGGACAACGCTCCCAAGGGAAACGAAGCAGCTTCCCCAGGGCTCCGAGCGTCCCTGGTGAGGCTCTTCCAGCACAGCACGCGCGCTGGTCTTTCAGGCACTTCCCTCCGCAAACCCAAAGTTTTTTCCAAGCTGCTTTCAGCGACCCGAGCGCCGTGCGCCCCAGCTGAGGTGGAAGCTCCTGCCCCAGCCCAGGCAACTGCTCCTGCCCCAGGGCTCCTGCCGGGGCTGGCAGCCCCCCGGCCAGGAGGTTCAAACCCAGCCAGGCTGAGCCTCCCCGTGCAGAGAAGGCAGAGCCCCTTCCAACCGCGGCATCGGCGGCTGCTCATGGGGCAGGAACCGGCCGGCGATGCTCCGTGCGGCCTGGGCAGCGCGACCGCCGCCGTCGGGCGGCACGGCCGGTGCGGTGACCTCCCGGCCATCACGGCCCTGGCCAGAACTGCCTTCCCCATCAGCTCCGTGACTGCCCTACGAAGCACAACGCCGCCGCGCCCAGCATGCCGCCCTTCTGTTTCATTTGAGACATTAACATCTCAAACAAATTTCCTTCCCCGCGCTGCCCATCTGCATCTCAAGACCTCAGCTCACCTCTAGAGTCGCATTCGCTCCTCCATTGAAATAACTTGTACAAGGTGGTTTTTTCTGCGCTGGGAAGTTAAATGCCAGGGGTCACTTTGCATTTCTCGTTCTCACGCTGCAGGGCTTGGATTGAGGCCCAAAAGGGAACACACACACCTGAGTATCTCTTCTCGCCCAAGTTGCTTTTACTGCCACAAACATGGTCTGACATCGGGCTCTGCAAACATTTCATCTCAGATTTTGTTTGTTACGACAGCATTTACTGGAGAATGTCGCTACTTTAATACCTGCCCACCACAGCCTAACGCTTTACGCTATGTCACGATCTGAATTACAGACGCAGAGCGAAGCAGGCTGGTTGCTGGCTGGAAGGAGGACCAGTGGGAAGGGCAGACGATGGAGGAGTGGGGATGAACGGGGGGAGCCTCAGCAGGAAGGCAGCAGGCCAACGCCACGCAGGGAGCGCTCCCAAATGGGCTGCAGGATGTTCCCTTTCTGAAATACATTATTCAATAACCAGCACTGTAAAACATGCAAAGCTCTCAAGGTTTTATGTAGACCTGTACTTGTACTGATCATTACACTGAGCCCCATCATTTCTAACGATTTCCTAACCGCTTAATGCCCTCTTGCAAACCCGTGGCTATTGTTCCTCAAGTTCCACCTAGTAGCTCATAGCATCTGGTAAAATCAAAGACATGCAGTTAAAAGAATTTATTATCTGAAAAAGGAACAGAATAAAAGTAGCCCAATAAAAGTGCTCAGCTGTTAAAGTATAACTAAGGCACTGAACAGAGTTGTAAACTTCCAGGTCACCACGTAAGCTGCCCACACTGCCCAGTAACGCCTGGCAGCCGCTGACACTTGGGGGTCACCCTCGACCCACGGCGACCTCAGCTCGGTTCCTGCAGTGCTGCTCGTGAACAGCAGCCTCTGGCTCTCAGACATGGACCTGGCAGAGACAACCGAATCCACACGCTGCAGGGGAGCTTGTGCAATTTAAAGGCAGTAGCACGTCGGAACCACAGCTAGGGCTGCTGACTGTTTTAGAAAACGCTGAGAGTACCGGAGCAGCCTTTCAACGTGACAGCGGCAACAGATTCAAAAGCCTGTGAACGCCAACAGCAAGGCAGCAGGTGCGTGCTGCTCCCTCAGCATCCCCTCCTTCCCCCTCTGGAGCAGCCTTGTCAGCCCACAGAATTCACACTGATGGAAGTCAAGGTGTGAACAGAATCGATCCAATTACACCAGCAAAGCCTCTTTGCTTTTTATTTGAGGCAAAAATGACTTTTTCAGTTTAGTTTGTAACCCAAAACAACCTTTAAATTGGATTACACTGAGGGAACGAACGTGTCTCACTGAGGATTATGTTGCCGTAACTTTGCTTTCATGTCTAGACAAGGCTCGAGTTAATAAGGGAAGGGAAGATCCTGCTCCCCCCGGGGTACACCACGTGAAACCATCGCACGCCGCATCCCACGATTTAAAAGAATGGCAGAAATTCCTGTTGCAGCAGCAAAGAGGGAAGCAGGCAGTGATGGGTCGCTGTCCAAATGAGCACTTACATACAAGGCGACCCAGGGAACAAATCATCCCTGCTACAGCATTTGGGGTTGCAGCAGGAGAAGCCAACCCGCCTCTGCTGGGCTTGCCGGGCACGCACGGAGCCAGCCGTGGGACGGTGCAGACCTGGCGCGGGGCTGCTGGGCTGCAGCCACCGGGCGGTACGACCGAACTGGGAGTATGTCTTGCATCCTTTTGTGAGATGTAAGTGGTTAAAAAAAAATAGTCTGTACTTCTAATACTTAAATCCCGTCCACCACCGGATGTCTACAAGGAGCGATGCATAATTAGATAGCAGGAGTCGCTGCTCCCCGGTAAATTTATTACGGGCAAAACTAAGCCCAAGATACACACGGCAGCTCTCGTTACCTCACGCGCACTAACCCTGCTTTGGAGGACACCACGCTCTGCTGGACAGGGAAGGAAACGTTTTTATTATGAAGCGATTAAGTCTGCAACTCTCGTTACCATTAACAAACAAATCAACACCCGCTCCTTGGAAAACCACACGGCGCTGCCCGGGCAGTGCTCCCGACCCTACCGCCAGCACGCCAGGTTCCCACGGCAGGGAGGGGGAAGCGGGGAAAGCAGTAGTATAGTCAAATGGGAAGAAGGAAAAAAGGCTTTAGGACCCCAGCTCATAAAACAGCTGTCACCTATTTTGTTAATATTGCTTCATCTTAAAAAGGCCTTTGGATTCAAAGTGAATTCAGTGCTTTTCCATCAAAAAGATACATAGATCTGTTACCTGACCAAGCTCCAGGATGGCCCCCCTCCCACCCCGCACAGTGACAACATGGGACTGGACGTGACTATTGAACCTGACGCTGTTCTGGAAGAGAAGTGACACACACACGTCCTCCGTGTGCTGCGGACACGCGGCGATACGTCAACATGCAGATCGGCGAACGCTTTATTAGCCAGCCTGTCGTCAATCCTTGTTGTCGAGCACAAAGTACCGTTTCGTATCGGTTAATTCCGACCACCTGGAGCGAACGGAGGCGTGAGCACCGACTCCCGGCGGCGAGGAACGCGTCCCACCAGCTGCGCCCCTCCCGAGCTCGCCCCGACGCACCACGCGCGGAGCCGGGCCTGGCTCGGCGTCCTCCGACGGACACCCGCTGGCGGACACCGGGAGGCCCAGCGGGATCCTTGCTTTCTTTCCCTACGCTCAGCTAAATAGAAAATCTTCTACAGAAATTCGAGAAGTCTGACTATCTGGAGTTTTTAATGAGCCACAAAAAGCTTCCTAGAAAACAGTAGGACAGAGGGTGACATTTAGTGCACTTCACTTGCATAACGTGCTGCAACAACTGGCGCTGCTCAGCTCTGGGGGTGGCACTCTCCAGCTCCCTTGAAATAATGCCTAATAAAGCAGGTTTCTGCCGGGTCCTGACAGTCCAGAAATGAAATGCAGTTCGGCACATATTTGCGATCTCTGCTTTAAATGGTTCCTGGAATTACCAATAATCACGGTTACTGAGTTGTTTTAGTGATTTAAATCCTTGAATCCTATGGTTAGTACAGTTGCCTTTTTCAGTATTTGCCAGTAGCAAATCAAGATACCTCCGTCCCTAGAAGAAGGTTACTGCAACTGCCTCCTTGAAGAGGAGAGGATATGCGAATCGGAAACACCAGCCAATATTGCACAACCCAGTATGCCTTCCGGAGACAGCCGTGTCACAAGTGAGAGGCAATGACTTGAAAGGCCTGTGCAATGTTAACGCCTTCCAATTCTGAAAAATTGAACTAAAATTTAGAGCAACACAGTAAGCCCGTTCAGGGTTTCCTGCTTCGGTGCTCTGTCATCAGTCAGAACAAACGTTTAGTTTCTTAAATCCGCTCTTCTCTTTGCCAAGAGAAGCCCAACAGGCTGATGTTTCGCCGGGGGTTCATTCCCCCATCTAGAGCAGAGCTCAGCAAACATGCTGGATAGCAGGCTGGGGTTAATGAAACTGCAGTACAAGTCAAACACTATCTCCTAAAAGATTGAAAAAATATTTTTAAACAAAATAATGTGACATATTTACATAATTCCTTAAGTGCAAACTCTTGTCACAATTCACGTAGTTGAGCTCAATTTAGACTCACTGTACAAGAAGGTGCTCTTTCTTTAATGAAAGAAGAACTCTACTCTGTATTCCTGATTCAGTAACGTGTCTCTTGTGCAAGGCAGTAAATTTCCTGTTTCTTCCCAACGTACTTCCGAAAGCAAACACAACATCCAGCCATCCTCTTCCCCACTTCACGTCCCGGTTACCGCACCACAAGGCAGGAGACACAGAGCTTAGAGGGGCCAATGCAATCGTCATGGCAGAAGGCGCCGCAGCCCTTGCACATGATCATGGCTTTCAACCTGCAGTAACATTTGGAAGGGGAGTCCTCCATGCTGTGGTCTTCAGCGAAGGCTTGAACTGGGATGGTCTGACTGTGGTTGCCAGAGTTCATAGCTTGGCTGGTGGGAATGGTGGTTACAGTCACCGAAAAGGACATGACGTTCCCCATGCTACTAGACAACTGATTGCATTCCGACAGCCCAGTCATAAGGGACCCTTGGTTCACGTCCGGGGAGGTGGAGACGTTTATGGTGCCGCTGTAACTGGGCCCAATGAGCTGTGCTGCAGCATCTCCACCCAGCTTTGGAGGGTGTGGATGAGGAAGCTGGGGAGGCTGCTGCTGCGCAGAGTCTGTGGACGGTACGGAAGGACTGAAAAGCTCAGGGCTGCTGTGCATTTTTCCCCTCATTGCATGTGCCATTTGCTCTTGAGCGGCTTGAATAAAATCTCGCGCTAACGTAGTTCCGTCCAACCCCTGGACGTTCTCCCTGCTGGCTGCTGCTTGCTGAGACGCGGCTGCTTCCGTCTTTACACCCTTCTTAGCAAGGATGCTGTAATCTGAAGGGTTTACGTTATGTGACGCCTGTTCTTTTTCACACTGGCCAGACACCTGCGAAGCCTGGGGCTCCTCTTTTACACTGACACGTTCACGTTCATCGCCAGTACTCTCATCATCTGCATCTCCTTCCTCGCTGCTGCTGCTGCCGTGGCCAGCCATCTCCTCACATTCCCCAAATTCTGTTTTCGGAGCATCAGCAGGACTGTTCAGACACAAGCGGTTTTCTGGGTTCAGGGAGAAGCCTCTCCTCAAACCCTCTGAGCCACGGCCATAGGTGGAAATGTTGAGCAGATAATGACCAGACATAGCAGGCTTGGAGGTCCTTCTGCCCATGAAACCCAGCACAAATCTCTGGCTGGTGGAGCTGTTTTCTAACTGGAAGCCTGAGTGAGTGAGGTTCAGTTGTGAAGGCTGAAGGACCGGAAACAAATTCTGCCTCTGGACCCTCTTGATGAGAGTCTGAAGGATCTGCTCTTGGGTTGTTTTGCTGAGCGCCTCTGGGCACTGGTGCTGGTCAACGCTGGGGTCCTTTCCCGAGGGGACTGAAAAGGTCCTTGGAATGTGAGGCAGAGGCCTGTTCTGGCAAAAGATCTTCCCAAGCTGCTGTGCGGGTAAACCCGGTTGTCTTTCGCCACCCTCGGCTCCAGTGCCGTTCCCTGCTACACTTGTAGCACTGGGTGCTGCTGCCCCTTTTTCTTCGTTAGAAGCTAATGGGACAGTTTTCATTTCTGTTTTGGTGAGGGGCTTCGGCAGGATTTGTTCCAGAGGGACATTCTTGCCCTGGAGAAGTTGGGTGACTAAAGGGTTGTTAGCAGGAATATTGGAGCTTGTTTTGGGGAGGGCCCCACTTGAACTTAGGTGAGTTTTAAGGCTGGGTACTGCTGACAAAGTGTTAGAGGATGGGGCAGATGGAGCAGACGTTACCGCACCTCCAGCCTGGGCTTCTGAGCCTGTGGGTGTCAGTGAAGACGAAGACATCAGAGGGGAAGGAGATGTGCCTTTAGAGACGTCTAAGCTGGTCCCTCCTAAGGCCGCAGGCGCTACCTTAGTTACATCTGTGTTGGTACCCGCTGGGGACGCAGTGACACAGACTGTTCCGTCCCTGACAGCTGACGCCCCACTGGCCTGGCTCGGACCTGCTGGAGCAGAAGGTGCTTTCTCTTGTTTGTCACTGCTACCGGCGTATGGGGAGCCTGGAACCTGGTTTACAGTCATGTTTGGGGGGCTCTGTTTTATTCTGCCGCTTTTCTCTAATGCTGATGCCGCTGATGAGGAGCAGTTGGTGCCCGTATTGCTGCCTGGAGTTCTGGATTGCAATGTGGAAGTTTGCTGTAGTTGTGCTCTAGAGAGATTGTGAGCTGGTGGCTGGTCCGTGGCCTGGGTCTCCATTTGGGAATGGGGCCCTGGACAATGGGGAAGAAACCTTCTCGAACTTCCCCCGCTTCCAGTTCCTGCCAGTTCCAGTGCATTTCCTCCAGTTCCAGTTTCGTTGGTTCCGCTTGGTGCTGCGTTACTCCTCTCTCCTCCCCCGCCTGGAGGGCCCCCGCCACCGCCGGGTCCGGGCCCTGGCACTGCTCCCCCCGAAGAAGCGGCGGCGGCGGCGGCGGCGGCTGCGGCGGCGGCCGCTGCCCTCTGGGCCCTGACTTGCTGGGCTTTTGCCTTGATGTCTGCCAAAGTTCTGGCCCCTGTTCTTCCCGGACTGGTAACTGAGGCTGGGAAACGTGCCCCGGGAGAGACCTGGCCCGCAGGAAATGGCATTGGGGAGATTCTGGAAACAGGAATCTGAAAGAGAGGAGGAGAAAAGTAGAACTGAGATACAGGGGACGTTTGACCCGCGTATTTCAGAACAGAAGCGTTTACATGTGTAGTCCTAGATAAATCCCTTCGGAGTTCTCACTTGAGATATACACACAGAAGGACATGGATGATGTTTTGATGCCTGGCACACTGATTTTGAGTCTATTACAATCTTAGTAACTCGGACTGGAAGCTCCTCC
The DNA here is from genome assembly GCF_040182565.1 of Anser cygnoides. NCBI lineage: Eukaryota > Metazoa > Chordata > Aves > Anseriformes > Anatidae > Anser > Anser cygnoides. The sequence goes on along the minus strand of NC_089875.1, from coordinate 122,528,864 downwards.
CTTGCAGCTACAGGCTAGTGCATCGGACTGCATTATTCATAGGCCTCTCAAGATCCCTCAGCAAATGACTACATGCTGTAAGGTTGTTCCGGAATTCACACCTATCGTGCCTTATTCTAAATTTCACCCTCTATGTATACGCAGTTTATATCCATTCAAATGTCTGTGTCAATGTTCTGCTTTATTCTGAATTATACTTCTACCCCTGTCTGTGTCTTCCTGTAAACTAGTCATATTCTCTATTTACTGTGTCTTCAAATAAAATGCCAAATTTTAGTCCTTTCTTCTAAAACATGTTCTCCACTCCCCGTATCATTACAGTTTATTTGTGTAAGTAAGTTCTTTCTTTCTAGAATGCAAATGATGAGAGCAGGGCACTAATGTTGGTGCTTTTCTGTCTCCATTGTAGAGGCTTAAACTAATGTCTTATAAGGCTAACATTTCTCTTCACAGATCTGCAACACCTTGTTGACTCCCAGCCATCTTCTAATTAACCAGTTCACTACTTTCTTCTTTTCTGAAGACTGACATGTCTTTGCCTTACAGAGGAAACTATTTTCAATCACCCATAAATTCACTCTGTATTATTAAATTAAATGCCATGTTTATTACCTCGCACTGGAAGGTCAATTGCTCACCCTGCATGATATTTGTTTTTCCCCAATTTTGTGTTATTAACAGATTTTATTAATACTTGCCTACCTTCGCGCTATACTTATTAATGAACTTAGTTTGAACAACGAACCACTTTTAAAATTTTGTTTTTGTGTTTGTGTATTTCTTAGTAAGAACAATCTTAATAGGAGATCAGAATTCTTAGAACATGCAGAAACACAGCAGTTCTGCAATTTCCACTTACAGCTTCTGCCTAAGGCCCCAAATGAGGCCCTGTTCTACGAAAAACAAACTCATATTCCCGCATATATAACTATAAAAAAAAATTCTGCGCTTGCTCATCTGTTTACTGTCTACTATTGAGCATAACATCACTGAAGAAAGCATTAGTGTTATCCGTACGTGTGCAATCTTGCAATCATTTTCTGAAAGAGTATCAAATGTGTGAAATGGGAGTGTTTGTTACCTACCAATGCGAACTTCACAGAATCATAGAACAGCTTGGGTTGGAAGGGACCTCAAAGCCCCCCCAGTTCCAACCCCCTGCCACGGGCAGGGTGCCACCCCCCAGATCAAGTTGCTCAGGGCCTCGTCCAACCTGGCCTTGAACACCTCCAGGGATGGGGCACCCACAGCTTCTCTGGGCAGCCTGTGCCAGTGCCTCACCGCCCTCGGAGTGAAGACTTTCCTCCTAACATCCAATCTAAATCTCCCCTCTTGTAGTTTAAAACCATTCCCCCTTGTCCTATGGTTATCTATCCAAGTAAAGAGTCCCTCTCCATCCTTTTTATAAGACCCCTTTAAGTATTGAAAGGCCGTGATGAGGTCCCCCCGGAGCCTTCTTTTCTCCAGGCTGAACATCCCCAGCTCTCTCAGCCTTTCTTCCCAGGAGAGGTGCTCCAGCCCCTTGATCATCTTCGTGGCCCTCCTCTGGACCCGCTCTAACAGCCCCACATCCTTCTTGTGCTGGGGGCTCGAGACCTGGACGCAGTACTGCAAGTGGGGCCTCGCAAGGGCAGAGGATAGGGGGACAATCACCTCCCTAAATTTCCTGGAAGTTTAGTAGCAGGTGTGTCATCCTATGACCTAGATCTCAAGTGCAAGAGAACTGCATTGTCCAGGCCAAAGTGTGGGACCTTTCAAGCTTCCTTTCTGTTTCCTGTGTCTTTTCAGTGATTTATTGCCAATTTCCTTTCATTCTCGCTAAGACTCGGCACTAAAGGACTTTTGGAATTGAGATGTTCCCTAAAATAGCCTTTCCCTGCTACCTAGTCTGACACTCCACTGCATTCAGCTGGTATAAATGATAACCGTATCATTTCTAGATGGTCTTTTTAAGCACAGGCAAATAATTTACTTTTTGGACTTGATAAAATCTATTGAGCTGCTAATAGCATTCTTTCTAGACCTATTATTGTACCAAGGGGGATACTCACACGTCTACAAAGTTCTGTGCACTCTTGGGCTACAAGTCCCTTTGTTAGTATAGTCCTGTAATTCCTCTGCAGCTCTCCCCAGCTCCCAACCGTGACCTGCAGTGCTCCTTATTATTGTCAGTCTTGGGCTTGCATGCTAGAGCGTCTGGTCCAGCAGACCCTTTAACAGATGCATGTGTACGAGAGGCTTAACTGAACTTGATTAGCCAGCCAGCTGATTCCCTTTAGCAAACAGCCAAGCTTTTGTGGTCTTGCACCAACTATTTCTATCACTGTAATAAGCAGGTAACGTAATTCACATGCATAACCAGAAGTGAAGCTCCCACCGGAGCTGATCGATACAAAGCCACCCTGTGGATCTGTCTCGGTTTCTCCTTACCTTGAGTGGGGGTACCCGTGGCACCTGGGTCCCAGCTGCAGGAAAGGACTGCGGCTGGGTCCGAAACGACTGGTGGTGCTGGCAGTTCTCCATGATGCGGGGCTTCTTCTCGGGAGTGGTTAGACCTTCTTCACGGCTCTCCGACTTCCTCTTATGGCCTTCAACACTGACCTCCATTTCTTCATTTGCAGGGGACTTCTTTTCTGGTGTTTGTGGAGTAATCACTGGACTTGCCGCACTTGCTACTACTTCACCTGCTTCAGGGCTCTTTGGTTTGCTCAGGGCCAAAACTGAGGTACTCACAGTCTCTTTTACTGGCGCTTCCTTTGATGCAGCATGCTTCCTCTCCTCTTCTGGCTTTTGACTGACAGCAGATTGTGGTTTCTCTTGAGTGGATTCTCCTTGTACTTTCTCTTTTAAAGAGAGAGGGCGGTCGCTAGGCTTCGCTGCACAGCCATCTGGGGAAACTGAGGCCTCTGCAGGTTTGGCTGGTTTTGGCTGCGTGTCCTCTCTTCTTTCCTCTCCTCCTTTTTTCATCGCGGGTGCTGCCTGGACTGCTTGTGCTTTAGACTCTAATGGAGGAGTAATCTCCTCTTTGACTGGTGCCAGAGAGGCTGGCATGCATTTTGGCTGTTCAGCTGCTGGATTTTCAACCTCTGTCTCAGCAGGGCTGGTGTTTGCTGTCAGTCTCTTGGACTCTTCAGGACTTAGTCCAGAACTAACAAGAAAAACAGAATTTTTGTTTTGTGAAACGTTCTTGCAAAAAGTATACTACCCTTATGAGAACAGAGTGGATTCTCTAAGTATGATACCCTGAATATATTTAACACCTAATTTTATGCCATGATCTTTGAAATCCTTCGCTACTGTTAGTACTTCCAAGTGAAACAGAATTTAATAGCAATGTTTAAAACCAATTAAATAAGATATATGGAACATACATTAGATCTAGTCCGCTAACCAGATACTAATTTTCCAAGCTGCAAACCAAAAGGATTTGCCCAACAGTAAACATTTCCTTTACTAGCCACCACAGCCATTTCTCTACCACATGCAAACCCTGCACAGCTTGCATCTGACTGAAGCTCATATGGTGACATTTGCTGGAAGGGAGCTCCTGAAAAGTGTCCCACCATTTCTTCCAGAAGAACGTGGCTAGTGCCAGAACTGCTGAAGTACCTTTAGCTTAGAACCAACATTGCTGCCTTTCCCCATCATCAAAAATCTGGGAGTATTTCCCTGTACTGCTCATCCATCTTTATTTGTGAAATGCCACCAGATTACTTGCATTCTCAACCTGGTTATTTTAAAAATACTTACTCCTTTACTCAGTACTCCATATGTACACGCATACACACCAGGCTCCTACTCACTCATGGAACCCCAAACTACCAACACACGGAATGGTAAGAATAGGGCTTACAATAATCCGAATGCTCTAGAGGGTTAAAACGCCATAGACAAATGGAAGAGAAACTAGCTGACAGTCCAAGGAGAAGCATAAAAGCTGACTGTAAAGATGCAGGATGAGAAATTCAGCATCAGGTATTTATGTGCATCTTGTAATTTCCAAGTTTCTTAGCACAGTTATTCACACAGAAACCTGAAATCCTTTCCAAAGCCTCAAAAAAGGGAAAATCTTGAAGCCAAAAGAAACAGAATGAAATATTTACAGACCTGGGAGTTTAACCGAATGTATGTCTGATTGAAGATGTGGGGAAAAACACAAGATTCTACATAGCAGGTGACTCACGGTACACTCAAACACCACACACCTGTGGATCCTCCAGAATACTGACACTAGAAGAACCACAGGAAGGAAGTGTCTCAAAGTATCACAGTAAGGAGGGGGAAAGGTTAATATGTGAAGATCTAAAGGACATCCTCACATAAAGAAAACAATGCTACACTAGTTAAAGACTTAGAAACCTTATGATAGCGAACACATCAGTTCTGACCTACATACCTCAAGATATTTTCTCAGTTCTGTGACAGAAGGCTGAAGCTAGACCTTGTTCAGGTTTCAGGACTGATGAAGAGCAATGTGTATTGGTGGGCAGCACGCTAACAGCACAGAACATGTGTGTCTGGGCAGGCAATGAGGGGGATAAAAAAGACAGTTGAAGGTCTTACCTCTGACCATAGTAGCTCTCAAAAAAATGTTCCTTCCACAGCTCAACCTTCTTTTCTTTTTCTATCTCTTGACGTATTCTTAGCTGCATTTCTGGTGTAAACTCACCTGCAAAATGCAATAAAGGATATCTGCATAAAGTGAACTAGGATAACCACAGAAGCCTTCACACTTCCAGATGAGAGTGATATCTCACAGAAGTCCCCTCCACAGCCTGTGACACTAGCCCTGCCTGCGACACCTCAGCATTTCTCCGGAGCTGCAAGGTGTTTCTTTGCTGCCTCCTCCTTGCAGTGGGTGGGCAACAGCTTTCTGCCAGACAGTCCCAACTGCTTTCGCTGTCAGTGTCAGCTCTGGCTGCCAATAGATGCTTTGTGTGAAACGGTGCTTATTAAATAAATATGAATATATATACAAAAATACGTTGGATGTATGCGTGCACTACATAACTGCCACTTTCTGAAGGCTCAGAAGAGATTGCCAGGCAGACAGCAGAGCAATATGGCACTTGGAAATGACAGCCATGGGTGGCTGTGGTTAAGTGTGCATGTGAGAACATCAAAAGCTTCTTGCTCAGCATGCAACTGAAAATGGGCAGTCTGTGGTGCACAGCACTCAAGTCTCCTCAATCTCTGGAAAAAAAAAGGAGGAATTCTAAAAGAAGACGTGTCAGCGTGGGTGCCAAACGTAGACATGGCAAGTAACCCCCGTTTGTCATCCAGGACACGTGCATATGTTATATTAAACTGTGGGTGACTCCAAACAGCCTTCTTATGAATCATCAGCAACTTGAAGAGTAGCTGAAGAAAGCCTTCAGGACTGCTCTGCCCACAGTGCCACCATGCTTTGATGCTTGGGCAGTGACGTGCTGCCCAGTGAGAATGTCAGTGGAGATCTCCAGCCTTCGCCCTGATCGCTGCAAGCTTCAGCACCACAGCAGGTTCTACAGCAGTTTTGTTTTTAATCTGGTGAGAAGATCTTTGTGTAAACATTGTTGTACCCTCTGGATGTGTACTCATGAATGGACAAAAGGTCTTCTTTATAGAAGACATTAAAGGAAAACCACTAAATGATGAGAGCCAAACCAGGGGGGAGTTTCAACAATTATGCAGTACAGACAGCTGAGGTCTACGCCTTGTCTGTTTATTGGCACAGATACATCCAGAATCCACAAAATATAAAGGGTGACCCAGAAGAGGATACATTTTCTATGGAAAAGCCTCTTAAAAATCAATTGTCTGTGATGAGTAAATGGTATTCCCTTCTCCCTGAAGTGAGTCCTGATTGATGCTGCTGTCTTTACAAAAACAGCTTCATGGCTGAATTCTGTAGAGGAAATGGTCCCTTGCCAACGAATCAGTGCACTTCTGATGATCTGATCTGATCAAATCATGGAATTAGCACCTCTAAGTTCAAGATGCAAATGACTGTTGAAGGTGCAGGTGTCCTACATATTAGTAAAGGGCTGTCTTTACGGTATACAAAAATTATGGCTCAAAGGATTGGCTGTACCAACTAGATGACTTCACTGATGATGAAGCGCATTACTCCGGGAATGTAATTTACCTTCCCTACTGAGTTTAGCAGTGGGCTATGTTTAGCTACTAAACTTAAGAATAACACATCTTTGCTATCATTTCACCAACATTTTGAAAGCATTTTTCCTTCTTTTGTCATTTCTTCCGAAGACTTGCCCATTTTTCCACATAAGTTCAAAAGATAATTCCCTCCTGCAGCCCCTCCTATGAGGTGTAGTTTACAAAGACGTAGGCTTGCATTTGCTCGCATGAGCTACACTGACTACAGTCTTTGCCTAATAAGTTACTCCAGTGCTTCAATTTCACCATCAAATATCTTCCATACATTCCCCCAAACATTTGTTAGCCAAAAGCCTTCTAGCATTTCACTTCTTTGTCAGGAGAATTTTTACCTTCTGACAACCTCTCCTTCCAGCCTTGGGCAGCTGACGTGAAGAACTCGTTGTTCAATGCAGAGCCACTCAGCTTCATCAAACCATCTGCCCCAACCTGGAATACATAACAAAGCAAATAGCATTAATTAACTGAAAAGGCAAATGTCATGTTATGTTGTCTGAAAACAGAGCAAACGTTGCAACATTGCCACAAATCTTGCTAAAATTGGTCTTCATCTCATTTGGAAGAAAATAAGCAGGCTTTTTAAGGCTGTGCCAAGTTTGGGATCCAGGAGATTCTGATAAATTTTCCTCTTCCTTGCTTCAGCCCAGTTGTCTCCAACCTGGCTGCTGCACAAACATACATGAGCAGCACATGATACAGGTGGCAAGGAGAATTGCAAGGAAACAGAATGGCATGAAAAGCTGAAAAGCTTCTGCAGATCCACTTTGCCCTGCAAAATCAATGCAGGATATTGCCTGAACTACCATCCAGCTCTGCCGTCTTCTGGGAAAAGTAAGGACATAAAAAGTATCATCTTAAAGTAACTCTGAAATGTATATAATCATTTCCCTAAATGCTTCAGGAAAAAAAAAAAAGAGATGAAGCTCAAAACCAATTCAGTCTTCAAAATATGGTTAACCAAATAGGACAGTCAAGCTATAGCATAGGACATAAATGAGAACGAAATAAATAATAAATGAATATAAATAAATATTAAATGAAATAAGGCTAGGACTGGAACATATCATGGTGGGACATTATCATCACATAAATAAACATGGAACTTTCTCTGTTAGAAACACAAAAATATACTTATCAGTCAGGTAGTCACAAAAACCTGCTGTGGGCAAAACAGATGCGATTCCATTCCTTGTATAAGTAATAAATCAGAGCAAACAAGCGAAATCTTATTGTCCAAATTTGGGATATATCCGATTATAATGGAAGATCTGTGGAAGAACTTTCAATGGTGCAGGATTTGGTAAAGAGAAACACTGCTTTTACTGAGGCCTCATTTGTGAGCAGATAGTTAAAATGCAGGACAGGACGTAACAGGAGGTTTCATAGTTAAGATTGAGTTAGGCACTTAAGTTAGGAGCAGCTGCACAGCCAGCCACTATCGAGATGTACAAAACCAGAAGCTTATTTTCTAATCCAAACATTCATTGATCAGCTACAGGGGACAGAATTCACCAGACTATCCTCTACAGCAGACAGGGTGCTGCCTGCACCTTATTTTGGAGCACAGGCAACTGTTGCAGGGCTGACTCGGTTGTGTCTCAGAAAGCACCCCCTTTCTGTTTTACAGAGGCACCAACTGGAGTAACTCAGAGGGAGTTACTACCACGCGGAACACAACAGTTATGCGACCTTTTGCATTTCACCTCTTCTGTTTACTACAGCAAAGTCTGACATGTTTTTGGAACATATCACGATTTGATGTGGTGGGCTGCTCTAAGAGATTTACTACAGTGAAATGTAGAATTTGTCCTCTCAGGAGCCAAGCATATTATTTAAATAGTCAAAAGTTGTTCTCAGTCAAATTCTAATTGAATTTAAGGATAATTAAACTTAAAAGTCAGGACAGAAATGTCTTCCCATCTGCTGTGAGCTTCTTGCCAGTAAACTCCAGCTGCAAACTCCACCACATTGTATTTTGACACATACCTAATTATTACAAAGGCAACAGGACTTAGAAAACAATTCCTTCAAGTATTTATTGGACTAACAAGTCCCCAGTGAATGCTCATTGAAGATAGGTCTTTGTGAGACAGCAAAAAATGTTACAGCTCTTCCTAACTCCAAGCGAACAGTATCTGTTCAGGAGAGCATCCTCTGCAAAGCAGATCACACGGTAGCTGCGTGACCCAGATGCATTATTAACACTCTGTGAACCCCCAAAGAGCAGCAAAGCCACAACAATGGATGTAACTTCACTAAACACGCATGTCTGTGCTGTAAGTGTCTACTTCTGGGTCGGCATCCCTTCACGGTTCATAGTGATCATGCCGTCTGTGTGTGTAGGTCAGGACTGAGCTCTCACCCCGAAGCAGACACCTGTATGTTGCCACGTGCTGCTGGCTGTACCAACTGCATCTCCACTGGCTGTAAAAGGAGCCTGGAGTAACGAGCTGAGATGTCGACTCCCGGGGCATGACTAAGGTGTGTAAACGCAGGCAGCTGGTACTAGTTTGAACATTGCACAGCAAAACGTCTTCAAGGGACTCACAGATCTGAGACGGGACATACAGAAGACATCCCTCTGGAGTGGCATCTTGAAGCCAGCCTTGGTATCTGAAGGACATTCTAGATATCTAAAGGACGTTCCTTTGGAATGGCTCTAGGCACATATGTTAATGCACCCGAATCAACAACCCTACAATTGCAGTGGAAGCACAGTGCAGAAGCCCATTTTGCTCTTAAGACCCTAGGCCAGTTGAGGCAGGAATGATGATGATAAATATAACATACGATTAAGGTAAAAGGAAGGAAGTATTCTTGGTTTAGCTGTAACTTCTCTGGTATTCCACATGAATAGATTTAACTTCACTTCCTGAACTCACTGTTTTTTCCTCCTTTTATATGCAAGTGCAACATTTGTTCTTTTCTCCTCTCTTGGTGTCATCCCTGTCTTCCACAAGCTGCTGAAGAAAACTGCTGTGATGTCGAGACTGGTTCAGCCAGATTTTATTTATCCCTTTGGATGAAATTCATCAGATCCATCTGAGATGAAAATAACTTCTCAGTAGGTTCTCTCATCGGTTCTTTCAGTACTGAAGGATGAGTTCTTACCCCCTTGTGACTAATGGTAATTGTTCCAGTTAACGTAAATTGTTTAGTGAAGAGTTGGGTGAAAACCTTCATTGTTTCTTCTGTGCCACTTCCAGAAAATATTCACCCATTCCTCCCCACTGAGTACTTTTCTACTTTTTCAAATCCCTCTATTCCTGCACAAAGAGGTTTCAAGCAGACAATCCCCAAAATATAAAGGGCCTCCAAAGCTGACTCACTTTGCACGCTTGGTACCTTTACTCTAGTGTGTTTCAGATCAGGACACAAGCTCTTTGCAGTCTACTCTGCAATCTGGACAATATTAAAATGCAATAGAGAACTCACTCAGTTTTCACTCTACCAAATCCAGAATTTGACAGCAGTAACACAACATAATGGGAAACAGAAGAGGACGGAACTAAATTCCTCCATCCGTTTAGGCATCCTGTGGGAAGGCACCTGTACAGAGGGCTGCAGGGTTAATCCTGTGCTGATGAGTCTGGGGGAGGACAGGAGAGGAAGATGCTGAAACCATTGCTCCAGGCCCTCATCAAGTCCAATGTAACAGAAACATTTTTAGCTGGGAATATGCAATTGACTGAATGGAATTAAGCCACTGGTTTATCAAATTTGAATTATTTTATCTGGTAGCAACAAATACCCAAACAAATCACTGAAGAATTTTCCAGTATTTTGCACTGTACACAGAGAAAAAAAGTCTATCCCATTAGATGTTGACATAGATGTGGACATAGATGTTGACGTCTTGTCTGAATTACTTCTGGAGATGCTCCCAACTGACCCCTAAGAGCCTACCTTCTCTTCACACCAGAAACATAACTTACCTGCCTGTCTACCTCTGGCAGCAGCAGCAGCAGGCGCTGCTGGCATTCCGTAGGCAGAACAGAGAACGTATGCTTGTTGATCAGTGCCCGCAGGTTTGTGTTCACGAGGATGGAGTCAGGGGTTTCCACATCGATTTCAGCACATTTTGTTCTCTTCAGCTGCCCTGCAAAGAATGAAAAAGACACAAGTAACATCTTACCTAAGTGAGGATTAAATGCTCCTTCAGAGTTCACTCCAAAGTGGCATTTCAAACCTTAACTTGAAATAATACGTGGTTTACCTTTGTAAAACGTTATATATATAGCTAAAAACAAAATGTGGGAGGTCCTTTCTGGCACAGAAAATTTCCATACCTAATACATCATACCCTGTGTCAGTTAATCAAGCTTTTCTAGGAATCCTGGGTATCTATCTGGGGACTATCAAGGACTCTTTTTCAGGGGGGGTGTTCTAGAATTGCTTTTAGCCACATCAATTTTCTATTTTAAGCCTCTAGTTAAGGTCAGTTTGTTCTTCTGCATTTCTTCTTGGACTTTACTACCTTATTCTGAGCAAAAGCATTTCAGAAAAAATCATCAGCTCATTCTGCTCGTGTTGAAAGCACAACACTAGACAAAGCAGTAAAAATGCAATATTTCTCCTCTTTCCTTTTCTGTGTTTGAAAGCCAGGAAATCCAGCCTTAACCCTTACACTACTGCCAGCTTCATGTACGTACTGCAAATTCAGAAGCTATCACTGAAGAAAGCATTTGTACCATGTACACAATTTCCTTTGGATTCATCTACTGTCTATTACTGGCAAAATACCACATGCTTTGAGGCTTAGATTAAAAGTGCCTTAATAGAAAAATGGCTTATGTTAAGACAGACCCTGTGCCACCTGAGTTCAGGGATCACAGCACTTACTTTAAGGTAACGGTACCTAACAAAATACATTCCATGAGGACTTGTTCCATTTAGGGAAGACTGCTCCCTCAGAAGTTGTTCAGGAAATGGCTCTGCAGGTTTGTAACTTCTCTAGACTTGCAGAATTTCCTATTCACAGTGAGAGCTGAAGCTAGACTGTAGAGCAGGCATCTCAAGCTAGCTGCACTGTTCCCATCTGACTGAGTTCACTGATACAAGTGCCCTAAGTGGCACCTGAGCATTCCTTTGCCTTACATTTTTCTCCCAATATTTCATTTGTATGAATTTTAGAACCTGGAAATTGTGTTACCTCAATGAGTCACAATCCTTTTTTTTTTTATGGCCAAGATAACAATTGCAAAAGCAACCTTATCTCACATGGCACTGTAAATGTGTCTGAGCCTTGAGGCAGTGGAGAGAGAGAAGGAATTCAGAACTGAGGAGACAAAAAATTTGACAAATCAGCCAAATGTGATACTAATAAGTGTAATAGAAACACCAGAACTAGAAGCAAGGCCACATCCTCCTCATTGATAAAATTACTAAAAAATGATCAGTAGCTCTTCATTAAATTATGGCTACCTGTTGTCAAAGAATGAGTTGCTCAGAACAGCAAATCAGAGGATGGGGGATTAGAGAAACCCCAGAGGACTCATGGGTGAGTGAAACTTTTGAACTGATGGGATCTGGGTACGGTATGCAGTGAGAAGTTATGGGCTGAGAACTTACTGTCTTCCTTTTCCTGTGACCTCTAGAGGCAGGGCAAGGTGCCATTTAAATAACGATATCCTATTTTATTCCACCAAATGTATATAGGTGTCTAAAATGCAAGCATTGGCACATCAGCTAGCTGTGTGGAGGACAAATGAAACATGCCCTCAAAGTGCCTTTTTTTACCAGTGATAAAGGAAATTAGCATAGATGGAGACCTCAGCATGGCCTTATGTTCACTGAGGTTAATTTCATCATTGGTATATGCAAAAGAAACCACAAAAGGTCATGAAAGCTGAGAAAGATCTAACTCAAATGAACTGAAAGGAAGCTGAATAACATTGGGGTCTGAGGTATAAAGACCTGGGAAGGATTTATTTATTTTTAATATTTTTTTTATTTTTTAATGTTACCGAAGTATCTTAAACACATGAAGAAGTCTGCTAAATAATGCAAATCCTTCTTTGCTTCTCAAACTGTAAGCTGCAAATTTAAAGGCAGAAACCCCTGATGATAAGAAGTAAACAAAGGCTTATTTGTATGTGGCAAGTTTGAATTATTTATCCTAGTTCATACAGAAGGTATTAGGAGCACCTTCCAGGATTGTCAAGAAATCACGTTAGCAATGGAATTAAATGCACATTTTAGTCAGTTTTGCTATTTAGGCTTTTGTTCTGTCATCAGAATAACTAAATCTCTGTAAGCAGAAAAATAAATATCTTACTTGCATGGAGCCTGTCAGATCTCTGGAATGGCTTCTTCCCCAGCCCTGGCAAGGAGTTATCGAGCTTAACAGAGGGAGAGGAACTGGAGGTGGAGTTCTGAGGGCTGCTTGACTGTCCATCTGACTGCTTTCCTTCCCAAGCTGCACAGGAAATTGAAACATTTAAACACAGGGATGTACAAAGAAATATTACGAGACATCTGTTTGGACTGAAATAAAGATTCTTTAACACGTGTACCCTAATCCCGGCAGCTCTGGGACAAGCACTTCTGTGATACTTACATGCCTTTATTCTTGTAGCACTCACTTACTGCCCAACAGGCTGACAGCAGAAAAGCCTTTTGTAGCTTTCAGACTGTCACAAAATAAAGAGACACCCATTTCAGCTATGGTTTCAGTCTACTTCCCGTTTGGTCCCATCTTGTTTCCCATCCATATCCAATCCTGTGATGATCTTGTTAAAATGTCCTTTCAGAAGCAGCTTCAGTTCCTACTAGACTTTGGTGTCACAAAAAACCTATTCGTACCTTATGTGTACTTTCTAAATTTTTACCCATTTTTCTAAATTGTATTATTTTAGACCAACCTCAGTAATTCCTCCTCCTCTTTCAAATAGAGGTATTTTCATGTCCTCATCCGAAGTCACCATTTAGCTAAACTAATGATTTTACCACTACAGTTTTTCCTTACAAAGCAGTGCCACCCACACCCTTTTTTCTGTAGCAGTGTTTTTTACTGCTGGTGGGAAGAGTTTCTTCCCTAGATTCTCCCTGCCTTCCTTTCTCTCCTCTTTTTAAGTGAGATGAGTTAAGAAAACGAGGAGGTCTTCTCTGCTCTCTTCAGGTGTACACGCAATAGCAGGTATCCACTCACGCATGGAACGGCGCCGAATCCCGTGTCCTTACAGGCCTCTCTCTACCATCTTTGAAAAGAAATGGAGACTGGGGCAGATTCCCCACAACTAAGGCAAATGTTGCACCCACCTTCAAAAGGGCAAGAAGACGATCTGAGAAAATACAGGATAGTCACATTCATCCCTGGGAAAATAACGGAGTGAGCCCTCCTGGAGCACATTTCTGTGCGCACGAAGGAGACGATAGTGACTGGAGGCAGTCAGCATGGATTTACCAAGGGGTAAATCATGCCTGAGGAGCTTCATTACTTTCTGGGATCAAATGACTGGATTTGTGGATGAGGGAAATCAGCTGGATGCCAGCTACCTCAACTTTATCAAGACATGTGACATTGCGTCCTGCAATACCGAACACGCTGAGACGTCGGGGTCTGGATGGTTGGACAACAGGATGGGACAGTGGCTGGATGGTCGGACTTGGTGGGCAATGCTCCATACTCTGCCGGGAGGGTGGCAACAAGCGAGTGCTTCTGGGCACCTGGCCTGCTTCACGTTTTTATTCAGGGGACAAAAGACTTGCTGAAGTCTGCAGGTGCCACCGAACTGCGGGGAGCACCCCCTGTGCCCAAGGACAGAGCAGCCACCCGCTGGGGCCAAGCCAGGCTGCAGGCAAGGGACAGCAGGAGCCTCACAAGGACAAACACAAAGTCCTGCCCCCAGGGAAGAAGGACCCCTGCCAACAGGGCAGGCTGGGGCAGCTTTGCTGCAAGGCACCGGGGGATCTTGGCGGACAGCGGCTGAACTGGAGCCAGCAGTGTGCCCCGGCACCAAAGGCCTCCTGGGCCGCATGAGCAGGTCCCCAGGATCCAGGGGGGAGGTTATCCCCCTCTAGTCAGCACTCGTTACACCGCTCCTCCATTCTGCGTCCTGGCCCAGGTTCTCAGGTACAATGAAGACATGAAGAAACAGGGCTGAGCTCTGCTGAGGGCCACCAAGATGCTCAGGGGACGTAGCACTTGCCCTGTGAAGTGAGGCACAGGGACCAGGCCTTGTTCAGGCTAGAGAAGAAAGGGCTGAGGGTGGCCACCTCGTTCCTACAGGGGGCCGTCGGGAAGATGGAGCCAGGATTGTCACAGGGGTGCAGAGCAGGAGGCTGAGAGAAAGAGGGGTCTAAGGAAAAGTTTTTTTTCCGATGAGGACAGCCCAGCAGGGGAGAGGGGGCCCAGAGAGGTTGTGCCATCTCCATCCCTGGAGGTTTTCAAGACCTGACTGGACAGAGCCCTGAGCAACCCAGCGGAGGCCAAGCTGCCCCTGCTTTGAGCAGGAGGTTGGGCTATAGGCCTCCCTGACGCCCCTCCCCACACGAACTATTCTACAACTCTAACATGCTTCAGAGTAGTACCAGAAAGGCTGCACAGACCAACAGGCAGAACGTACCACACCTTATAAACTGCAATGTAGCAGCAAAACATGGCAAGTCAGAGAGAGAAGGGAAAAAAACAAAACAAAACAAAACAAAAAAACACAATAAAAAACAGAAATGCTGGAAGAAAATAGTTAAGTTCACCCACGATAAAAGTGGATGTGGCAATGTCGTGGGAAGTGTAAAACCAAAATAAGGAGAGAAATTGATGTGCTGTGACCTCCTGTCCCAGGGGCCTGGTGTGCTGCCTGTGCAGGGCAGCAGGACCTCCTGGCCACACGCAGGAATGGCAAAAGCCTTCCCAGGACCACAAAGAATTAAGACCGAAAACACTGTAAGCACTTTATGTAATATGAATTTAGATTATTTACTCTACTATTCTATTTTAATAATTACTCCATGTTAGCTAACAATGTTATGGGAATATCCTAGCTGCTCTGGGCCCTTTTTCTTCTCCCCTGTTCCTACTTCCCTAAGAGAAAACACAATTCCTCCTGGGGCGGGGAGCTCGGGAGGTGTGGTCCTCCAGGAACAGCATTGAGAGTTGTGCTAATGAAGCATTCAGGTTTAATCCTAATAAGCAGAGAAACTGCAAAAGGCTTTTAAACTATCATTTTATACCAAACACTTTATGCACCTGGCACTACATTTTCTTCACACGGCCACTGGAAATGTGCAGTTTTCTAATGGATTGATTTTGGCTTCCCTTTCACACCACACCAGCTGAGGTGTAAGGGGCACAAGCACAGCTCAGGACTGATCTTCAAACAAGCACAGTGAGATTAACTGTTTTCCCCTGGGCTTTTCTGAAAGGATCTGAACTAGAAAGCTGCCTGGGAACAACAGGCAACAACATCAGCTGCTCAGTACCCACCTCCCTTACTCTGCTATGAAACGATGCATGAAGTACAGTCGATAAGCACGCCTGGTTCTTTCAGATGGATGTACGGAGCATAGCTGCAACCTTCATATGTTTGAACAGATGTTACAAGAAACATTCCAGCAGTATACAACCAGCAAGCCAGGACAGATTGGTCTAGTTTTGGTTTGGATTTGTTTAGGGCTATTTGGAAAGGGAGAATAAACAAACACACTAAAACACAGAAAGAATTTTATACTAAAGAAAATCAGAAGAGATGAGGAAACATCTCCAATTATGCAGAAGGCTGTAGAGAGAAGAAATCAAATAATGTGCATGTCCATGGTGGATAGGACAGGAAATCTTGGTTTTAAACCAAAACAAGAACAGATTCTGATTGGTGGCTGATAAAAACAATTTAAGGATAAAGTTAACAAAGCAGGAAGGGTGAGACTTGCTGGGAGTTTTTGGCCTTTGCATCGGTGGGGTTTCTGAGAACAGGCTGAAGAAAACATCTGTCAGGAATGCACACGAGATCCTGCCCCGAGGAGAGGATGTGGACTAGATGAGCTCTCGAGGGTCCTAGGGCTAGTTTCCGATGACTACAGAGTTTTTAACCCAGCCAGTGAATTTCAGCTAAACGTGTAATTCATATAATCACACCAAGAAGGTCCAGCAGCAAAGTGTTGCTCATGCTGCTGTTATTTTATTGCTATGTAATCCTCTCTGGCTGCTTCTATGCCAGTAAACTAAATGGTGTCACTGGGCATCCCCCCGGCCCTAGGAACGCCTGGCACACACTGGCCATGTTCTGGCACACACTGGCCATGTTCTGGCACACACTGGCCGTGTTCGCAGCTTTAAGCTTTCTGAGTCCCCAGGCAGGGTGGCTGCACTGATTGCTTTTTGGGAGCGATGTTCGGCCTGTGCTAAACACCCAACCATGCCAGGGACTGCCTAAGAGACTGCTAGCTTGTCTTGACTGCCAGCCAAGGCTGCGTCAGGCAGGGGATGTAGCAGACGGGATGGACTGAGTTCCAGTTCTGGTGCCCAGTACTTTGGCAACGATGAGCACAGTAGCAGAGATGCAGTTTCTTTCTCCACAGGCAGTTGCTTCTTGTTCTAAGCAAGGCTTGTTGGCTGAAGGACTGACTGCTTGGAACTGGAATCAGGGTAACAGATGCTGTAATAATAATAAAGCCACAGCCGCCTTCTTTAGAAAATGGTTTGGTATTACCCTGGTTATCAGGCTTTGCCAAAAAGTCATTTTTAAGAAGACTAAAAATAGCTTAGGATTTGAGATTGGAGATACAATTTTGTTGTGATCTTTTGTGTAACATTTTCTCTGCCATTTTTGGGTAAGCTTCATGACTGCCAGGCTCAGCCACGTCATCTGTGCAGGGACACCTGGCAGAAACCTTTTACAGTGAGAGCTCCTGCTGCATTTTTCTCAATGCTTACATTTTTATGGTCATCATCTTTCTGAGATGAATCAAGATGAGTCAAGAAGATCAAGGGTGAAGAATGGAAAAAATGACGTAATTATCGAGGGGGAGGGAACTGCCATCTCACAGAAGGGTCTGAGTGTGACAGACAGCACAGCGTTTTACCCATGATAATTAGTGTAAAAGTGCAGGGACTTCAGACGGGGACAGCATGTGCTGCAGAGGCAAGTGAGGTAGGATGAGAATCAGCGGAACTGGGAACGAGAGGAGGAGATCCTTGCTTTTTGGTAGAGATCCCAGCCTCGAAAAGCGAACCCTCTTTTCCCCTTGTACACAGCGCTGTTGATCCTGCTCCTGCCTCTCCCTGCTCCACACGACATAACACCAACCCTGTGTACCAAAACTGTGCTCGTGACTTAGGTCCCAACACACATTGCTCCCCGTTATAGCTGCAGAAATACTTCGTGCCAGTGAATAAACGAGCGACAGAACAGCCATGATTCACTGCACAGAAACATGAAGTGATGTACAAAAAGAACAACTCTTCTAACCATATATACGCAGTGTCGGGCCCTAAAATAGAAAATAACGTTTCAGGAAAGAGTCTCAGAATTTCAGCAGTTCTAGGAAAATGCCTGCTTTTGGCTGAGTCTAAAAAAGTAAATGGAATGCTAGGAATTATTAGAAAAAGAACAGAATTTAGAATATCAGAATGCTATACAAATTCACAATGCATCTGCACCCTGATTACCATGTGTTCATTCTCTGCCTCCGTAGGCATATAGCTTTCCTGATGAGGAATGAGAAAAATCAGTAGGACTATTCCAATTGAAAGAGATGTTTACTAAAGACATGAGGGGCAAGAAGTTGTTGAATAAACAATAGTTGTTCATTGCCTTTTTGATAATCAGATGGAATCAAAGTTATAAGGAGCCTGGCTCAAAAATAATAACAACAATAGTTTTTACACTGTAACATTTGCCACAAGGCATTTACGAAGTCAGCATACCCACCCTCCGGATTAGGCAATGCACTGAAGAAAATGCCACTGAGTCCATGAAATACAAAGGCATCTCCTCCTGCTTGGAAGGTCCCTGGGGCACAACCTGTGAGATTCTGCGAGAGCACTGCCACATGCCTACCCTGTTCACACACCGTGCTGAACAGAGGCCAAACGCCTCTGACTTGATATGGCCATTGTTCTGGTTTCTGCCATACATATGAACAAAAGCAAATTGGCAATCGGTGATCTGGGAGATGCTACAGAGCCACTACTGGTAACGTTTACAGATGACTCAACAAACTGTGGATTGATAAAACAATTATGGACTTGGTCTACAAAGTAATTTAACTGTACAATATGTAAATCACAAAATCCCAGCCCCCCAGGATGGCTGGGAGCACCCCTGGGTGCCCCTGTCCCCTCCTGCCCCAGCAGGGTGCCCAGCCCCACGGCCCCGGGCTCGGGGAGCTCTCCAAGGAGCAGCCCCCGGCCCCTCTCGGGGCAGCCTGTGCCAGGGCTCCGGCACCCGCCCGGCCCAGCAGTGCTGCCTGAGGGGCAGGGGGAGCCGCCGGGGCTCCGGGCTGGGCCCGGGGCCTCTGGGCCCGGCCCTGGGCACCGCCGAGCAGAGCCCGGCTCCGGCCTCTCCGCACCTCCCCGCGGGTCCTGACGGCCATGGGGGAGCTCCCCCGGAGCCTCCTCTGCTCCAGGCCGAGCAGCCCCAGCTCTCGCAGCCTCTCCTCACAGCACGGGGGCTCCGGGCCCTTCGGCATTTTGGTCTTAGTGTTAATCAGTCAATACAAACACAGAAGCATTTGCTGCATCTAGGAGAAAACAACTTAAGTCGTGTTTACAGAACCAGGAGCTCATCCTGGAAAGCAGTTATGCTGAGAAGAGTTTGGAAGCAACTGCCTAGAAATAACTGCAAAGAATTTATGGTAACTAGTGAAAATCTTCTGCTGGTAAGGAAGCAAATAAGTTGTTGAATGAGCAAGAGAAAAGCAGCGATCTCTTTAATTTCTAATGCAGCATAAATACAGGAAGGCGCTTGAGGATCTTTCAGATAAGAACGCACATCTTTGGAACAAGACACGAAAGCCGCACTACAAAATGAAAAGACAGTTTGAAGAGAAATAAATACAAAAAGAAATGCCATCTAATTTGCTTAGCCACGAGAAGGACCTGACTACAGTGTAGAGACAACTATGAGGGAAGACATTTGTCATGGAAAAAAACTTTTTAACTAGACAATGGCACAGTCAGACCTATTCAAGATCTGTTCTTAACAGAATGCATCCCTAGTAAAACCAAAGCCAGGAAACAAGAAGCTGGAATATTTCAGAAACAGAAAGAATACCATATGGAAAGGGGACTTTCTCCTCTCCTCCCCTAAGAACAAGAAAAAGCAAGATACAGAGAAAATGACCGTAAAAGAAAACACAGGAATGTCACTGCCACGTACCAGATTTTGTAGGTGTGGAGTCACTGGCTGCCTTGACAGCCTTCAGGAGGACATGCTGATTAGACGACACGGGCATGCCTGCTCTGCATTGCTGCTGCTGTTGCTTCTGCTGCTGCTGTTTCAAGGCCTGGGGAAGAGGACAGAAGAACGTGAGCAAAGAGATATTAAAAATATTCTTAGAAATTATTAATATACAGTATAAACATCTTGTTTTACAGCAACCAATAGCTGGATTCTAACTGTAAGTCCATCAAAAGCTTAAAATGGCTTCTGAAATACGTTCAGTTTGCAGGGGACACTGATACTGTCTATTTAAATACAGTTCTACAAGTAGAGACATTTCCTACCTTTGCATTTAAAGCAAAAAGCTAATGGTTGCAGAACTTAAGTTGTGTGTTTCGTGAAAAAATGATCTCTAGAGAAGGCAAAGAGAAAGAATTCCAAATCTGGAGTTGGTTCAAGAAGTAATTATATAAATAACTTCAAAGTAAAAGTTCCACAATGTAATTCATTTCCATCTCCTGGAGAAGCAAGTAGCAACTTACTAAAAACATTCAGCAGAGACGATACCTAATAAGAAAGACTTTTTTAATTAGGAAAGTAATAAAGAATAGAACACTGAAATCCTTTGTTTCAGAGAAGACTGTTAAGGCAACTATAATTCTGCCTAAAAAACACAAATGACTAAGACAAGGAAGTAAGGAGGCAATTTGGTTAAACTGCAGCTTTTACCCAAACCAAACTGCCTGTTTTCCAAAAATGAACTCAAAACCCAAATAAATTTGACAGAATAAATTACAACAGATTAAGTATACACCTGAATTTCACAATAGGAAGTAACAGAAAGTAATATGCTGTTATATATACAAAGGAGTGGGACTGTTAACTAGAGATCCACTATCTCAAATAACAATAGT
This sequence comes from Anser cygnoides, assembly GCF_040182565.1. Classification (NCBI taxonomy): domain Eukaryota; kingdom Metazoa; phylum Chordata; class Aves; order Anseriformes; family Anatidae; genus Anser; species Anser cygnoides. The sequence continues at coordinate 122,508,469 of NC_089875.1, read as the reverse complement.
GAAATACAGTTTGAACTAGGAGCCAGAATAAAAATACGCAGGAGTCTGCAGAACCTGCCACATGAGGAAAACAAGACAGACCTTCAGACACAGCTTGAGGAAGACTAACAACAGGATACAAGTAACGAAGTGACATGTTAGATTTCTGTTTTCCCATCTATTAAATAGCTCCTATTTATCTGCTTGTCCTGTGGACAAAAAATATTCAGTCAAACTGAAGAGAAAAAAAATGAAAATCACTAAGGAAATATCCTCTGCTATCACAATTAATCTCCTCTTATTGAGGTCAAAAGGTTTCAAAAAAAAAAAAAAAAACAAGAAAAAAGAGAGAGAGCCGGTATTTGAGAGACCTGGTATTCATACAAGTAACACAAAAATCTATAAACAAGTTCAAGGAAGCTTTTACAAAGTCTTTTCTGATTTGAAGACGAATTCTTTTCTTGTTTGAAGACAAACTGCAGGCAACGGTGACTGTCAGGAAAACATTAGACTACGAAGACCACTAGTATGCTTAGGTGTTTGTGTGAATCCCATACTTCTATTACACAAATCACTTCAAATGTTTAAGATTTCACATGTTCAGTTCACCTCCTCTTCTGTATGCCATTTGACTGCTGCATTTTTCTTAGCTTAGGTAAAACAATTCTGCTTCTGTTCATTGTCACCCCACAGCTCTCCCCTGTGCAGTGTCTCAGGTGCCCACGCCAGTGGTGGCTGAGGCACGTGTGGGAAGGGAAGGAAACAATTATTCATCAGACGTCTCTTCTTAAATTCCGTGTCAACTTCACACTTAGGTTCTGCTAGCATCATCTCCGTTTCTTTATAAATCTTTATATATTGAGTCCTGTCCTCATCACAGAATAATTCAGGGCTTGTTGTGACAAGCCTGGCTCCATCAATACCCTCCTCAGAAGCACCTGGAGGGGACAGAGGGACCCTGCTGTCCGGTTTTCCCCTCAGCCTCCCCTTCTCCAGGCTGAAGGAGCCCCGTTCCCACAGCCCCCCTCACAGGGCAAGCGCTCCAGCACTATCCCGTGGCCTCCCCGAAACTCACTCCGGTTCATCAATGTCGGCTTCTGTTGGCCCCAAAACAGGACGCAGTATTTTAGGAGAGGTCGAATAACGAGTGATAATAATGATAATGATAATAATCAGCAGATAGATATAATCACCCCCCTCCACCTCCTGTTTGTAATACCCCAAAAAGCTGCCAGGGCATGCTGCAAGCTTCATTTACAGCTTGTGTCTACCAAGACCGTGAGCTCTTTTTCGGCAGAGCTGCTCTTGGTGCTATTGCAGGGAGTTAGTCTGCCCCTTACTAGTCTGAGTCCTCACTAAATTTCATGAAGTTCCTTCCAGCCCATTCCTCCAGCTTGTCCAGGCCCTACTGAACAGCAGCCATGCCCCTGAGTGCATCACCAGTGTCATCTGCATCCCGTCTCCTGCAGGACACTGAGAAAAGGTATTTAACAGGAAAGGTGCCAGGATAAAAACACGATGAGCTCCACCTGCAACCAGCCTCCAAGCTGAGTATAAACATACACCACCACCCTCTGAGCCTGGAGATCCCGTGTTTTTTAAACCAAGTAGTAGCCTTGCCATTTAGGCTGTAACATCTGAGCTTGGACGTATGGATGGTGTGGGACAGCCCACGAGAAGCCTTGATACAGGCGAGATACACAAAATCCACAGCTCTCCCCAGCCCCGACCCGCACCACACGAATGCTCCCCCTGTGCCCATGCGCAGGGGTTCGTTATTGTTCTGTTTGCCTTTAAGTTGCCCTTTCCTTCCGCCGTGGTCCCCATGGAGGCAGGTGTCCTGGGCACACGGGGGGGTCTGCACGAAGGGCAGCTCTGAGGCAAACCCCGCTGCGAAGGGTGGAAACCACTGCTTTATTCTGCAGGGTTGAAAAAGCAAAATGCTAAACGGTGCTGTTCAGTATCAGCAGCATCTCCTTTAATTGCCACTGAAGCGAAGACCTTACAGCACCAGCACGTTCCTCCCCGTCAGCTCCACTACGGATGCCAGCAGGGCTGGCAGCAGGGACCGGGAGCTGGGCCAGTGCTCCCAGCTCTTGCTCTGGACCTGCTTACGGCCCCCGACAGCAATGGTAAAAATGTACAGGGACACACCTAACGGGGAGAAGTCTGTGCTGTGCTGCTCCCTTCGTCACACAGAAGGCAACAAGGACTGTTCACCGACCCAAGAGCTTTTGTAGGGTACAGCTGACCCCGGTCCCTGACCTTACTCCTTCCATGTGTGCGTGGCAACAACAGATTAAAAAACGGATAAAGACAAAGGCCAGCAGTATAAACCTTATCAGAACAGAGGTTATGGCTCCTAGTCTCCAAAACCCCGATGATATCTGAACTCTGATGTCTTTTGGACGGCTGCTCAAGCTAGGTAAGGAGAGGAGACGGTCAGTGGATTGGAGAGAAACAGAGGAAAGAATCAGGAGGTTCCTGCATTTTCCAGCAAAGAGTGAGAAATCACCTGTCTGGATCCAGATCACTAATTTCAGAATCTCAGTGTCTTTTTTTCTGTATCACCAAACTACCACTGTAACCAAGGAGGCTTCTCCCCACGGCTGTTTCATCATTTTAGCAGGATGAGCACGGACATGCCTCTGTCACTTTAGACTCAGATTTTGCAAACCTCTAACTCAGGATTCTTCAAAAGCACTGGAAGGAACATGTGGCTTGTGCTGAACACAACCATCTGCTTGCTTACTGTACTGCGTGGTGTTGGCACACCACTGTACGCCATACTATTTGGATGTATTTTACAGTTTTAACCCTGATCTGTTCAGGAACTAATTCCTATTTCTTCTTTCTTGAAGGACCTGATACTTACTGCCAGTATAGCAGCAGCATGGTGCTCAAGGGTTAAACGTCCTCACTTGCAAATCTGCTCTCTCTTCCCTCCAGTGATAATTACTTAGTGCTTAAGACAGGAGCGCTGAATCCAGCCAGCTGTCTTCTCCAGTGCACACTAGCAAATAGTCCGGGTGTAATTAAAAATATGAAAGCTTTCCTTAAGATACTGAGTGAAACAAGAATTATGTTTTTCCTACAACTTTACTCATGACATTTGTCTCCTTCCTGCTATCAACATTTGCTCATTCTATCTATTTTTATGACTTTTCCTGCCCACGGGAGCAATCCCGTTTAGGAAGAGGTGGAGGGTGTGGTATTTGGTCAAAATGGCAGAATTCCACTGGAACCAAAATCAAGCAATGGATCGGGCATGTGATGATCTTCATTTGACCCAAAGCCAGAGCAAACTTTAGGCAGGTAAGTTAGAATGTCTGAATGGTTTCAGCATTCTTCAGCAACACCTCTGTGCCCAGAAGATAAGTTACCCGTGTGCCCAGAAGATAAGTTACCACGATGCTACAACTTGATGCTGTACTCTGGGACGAAAGAATTCAGGGAGAAGAGCTGCCGTGATGGTAGATGATAACCATCAGAAACTGCTTTTGGACCTATCGACAGCTGCAGAACTGTGAAGCGCCATCAGGTATGCTATGCTATGCAGACACGATTTGTTTCCCCATTTCTCTTTCTGGGTTTCTGACCTTTTTTCCCCAAACCAATGAGATTCTGAACAGCGAAACTGAGAACACTGTCTGAAGTTTGGAACTCACTGGTTCTGACATATTTTACTACATACAGAGGCAGAGCTGGAATGAGGATGTTCAGGACGTACACATCTCAGGATATGAAAGCTGGGGAGTGGAGGAAGAAGAGAGCAGAGGCAGAGAGGAGGAAATGTAAAGGTGAGGAAGGCTGGTGGTAACAGGGGCAGAAGGAATTCAGACACGGAAAGTGGAAAACTATTAGGCATGTAATGACAGGCTGGGAGGAGAGGAGAAAAGTAGACGGAGTGTAGGTTTGGAAATAGGGACCCACAGAACAGGGAAAATGAAGAGAAACTGCCGAACACAACAGTGGAAAAAGGACTGTTTATAACAAACCCTAAATGTGTTTGATCACTCTCTTAAAAGAGAAAAGACTGTGGATGTTGGAGACAAATGATTGCCAGCCAGGCTTACAGAGGGATGAGGAAGGGATGGCAAAGAGTATAGTTAATATCACGCTGAATTAGTGAGAAGCAACATTCTGAGGATTCAAATGAAAGTGGAAACCTGACTCTTCAGAAGAAAATCTGCCTGAAGTGACAACACAATCTCACGTCTTTAATTCACCGAACAGCAGCAAGCAATGCCATAGTAACACTGCTGCTTCTGTTGAGAAACAGCAAAGTGGGAAATGAAAGACAGAAGATTCCCTAAAGCAGGCATCTCATTTTGACATCAATCCAACTCTTGCTGGAAACAAAGCTCCAGTTTATTCAGTTTCCTTATCTTCTCATGTAATATTCTCCTCAACAATATGCCCTAATTAGATCCTTCGCTCTCACTGCAAATCCTTTTCCAAACACCGTAGGCATCTCTGATAGCTGAATACCACTCTGAGTGTTGTTTCCCAGCTGGCAAATTCAAGAAAGCAGGCTGGGCTGGTAAAGGTAAATCCTATCCAGAACACATCATGATTTCATCAGTCTGTGACAAGCTTCCGTAATCCCTCGACTAGCACCTCCTCTGCAACTTGATTCATAACTCCTTACAGATTTTACTCGACTAAGGAGTAAATCTAACCCTGTTAAAGCATTTCCTTTCTAAGGATCATGGAAAACTAAACAATGCAGCTGGGGAAACACCTGCAAATAAGGAACTCAGGGGACTAATTCATCTTGCATTTTTCATTAAAAGAAACAGATCATTTGAGGTACAAACACTTACCCATTCCATCCTGAGTGCCTGCAATAAACACTACCTACAGAACAGTCATTCCCCGAGCATGGAAAATAACCAGTCCTCCTCCTTCTCTCCTAATGCCCAGTAGAAGTCAGTGTGCAGTCCTTCCCCTTCATCCCTCAATAAATACACACATTGCCCACAGAATTCCTTGGAAGGGAAAGTACGCCCCTAATTAGGGGATGAAGTCAGAGGACTTAATTCTTTTCTCAAAAAGACGTTCCATTTTCTAAAACAGACTGTCGAAAGCTAAGGACACTCAACAAAAGGTTGGGTGAAAATAAACAATGTCTTCTATCCATTATCTAAAATAACAATGACAAAATTTCCAGCTGCTTTTTCAGGGAAAAGGCAAAGCACTAAATAGCACGGTATTTTCAATCTCCTTTAGGAGAGGGGGATGTTTTAACAAAGCCCTGTTTACTACCAGACAGCCAGGAAATCCTGACTTACTTCCTTGCAGAGTGCGGTTCCACTTGGCAAGATGATTTACCAGAGAAATAAAATTATTGCCACAATCCCTAGACTAGGTTCCAGACTGTGCTGCTTACCTGTTTGAGTGCCTTCTTGCTGTGCTTCTGGGACGAGGAGATGACTTTGCCTGTTTGGATGGAAGGTGACGGGCAGCCGGCCTGGGGAGAGGATGTCTGTGACAGTCTAGATGACACTGCAAGAAAAAAGTACGAATGAGCACACCGGACAAGCCAACCTTTATAGGTTTGCCTGCAGCACATTAGCCAGTCCTCACCATTTCAGATCATCTCATGAGGCTCATGAAAATTGCACCTCCAGCAAGTGTTACTTGTGTAACAGAAGAATCATTTCTGTTTCCTAGTCCTGTATCAGCGAGGCAGCTGTTTTCCTCGGAAAGCCAACAGCAATTCCTGTGACTGGCTTCAGATCTTTCATCTCCTGTCCATTTCTTTTTCATGATTTTAATCATGCAAATAGCTGCTATCAAACAACACCGCAGCCTGAAAAAGTTTCAGCTTCACACAGGTTTAGCTACCCGAAGTCTAAATAAAAATACAGACACAGATAATGGTTATCTTCATCTGGAACGACCCGTGGTCAGGTACCTGCCTGCCTGGTGGCACTTCTGATCAGATTAACTGTGCACCCCATGTAAGAGTGGGAAGATAAATGACACGGAAACAAAGGGGAAAGTGACTATCACTCACTCCTTAAGAAAGAACTACGGGAATATACTGGTTATACCAGTACATGAACATATAGGCTCACCGAATGAGCCTGGATAGAGTGTAAAGAAATCTAGTCCTAGCCATGTGGAATCCTAAAGCAAGGCTGCTAGGTTCCCATGATTTGGACTTCCATATCATCCCCTTACAAGCAAGAAACCAGGGATAGGAACCAGATCACAGCTGGTTATGTGGCTATGTTATACCTCTTTGGTACAGGATACTGAAAATGCTCTGCTCTGGCGGCAGTGCTGATGGATATGTGGCCAGCCGGGGAAACCATTTGGTGTCAGGAGGAAATCCTTCCCTCCCAGGGCGGCGAGGCCCTGAGCAGGCTGCCCCGAGGAGCTGTGGGTGCCCCATCCCTGGCAGTGCCCAAGGCCAGGCTGGATGGGGCTGGGGGCAGCCTGGGCTGGGGGCAGGGGTCGTGCCCATGGCAGGGGTGGCACCGAGGGGGCTCTGAGGGCCCTGCCAGCCCAAACCACTGTGGGATTCTGTGATCAGACTCAGAATCATGGTTTCCCACCTCCTGTCTTGGCAAACCCGTACCGTCGTGGCCAGCAGCCAGGTTAACCTCCCACATGTGCGTACGGAACAGGGCAGGCAACCAGGGCACTAGGGCCAGTGAACGCTTTCGCTGCTGAGGCTGAGAGAGTGCAACAAAAAAGACCAAAAATACAGAACGACATGAGTCGGAACGCCTCACATCGCACGACGGCCATAACAAAGCAGACACCACACGTGTCAGCAGGAATACCAGTGAGATACGGCTGCACCTGCAATGAACTCCAAAGCCGTGAGACTGATGGGGTACGGGAGCAGCGGGTTAAAAAAGCAGCATAGGTTAGCAAATTTGGGGTCTGTGTATGTATCTACACATAAATTAGTGCAGATGATAATGCCAGCTGTAAGATCAAGGAGAAAAAATAAGTGCAAAAGAATGTCTGATCCCAGAGACGAGCGTGACCCCAATCACAAAGGATAATCAATAGCTTCACGTTAACTGTTTGAACTACTGCTTCCTGAAGCAATTAGCTGCAGCCTGCACGAGGCTAAGCTAGGATCCTTTCCTCGCAGAAAGGAGGTAAGAGGTAATAGCAGCAGCTCTTCATTAACGAAAGGCGCGCTGTGGTTCTGTTCAGTATCCACAGGAAAGGGAAGCTGCTGAATAGGGCACTGACGGCAAGCACCAGAGAGCAATTTCAATAAAAGGCACAAAATTAGTAACAGCAAATCATACAAAGTAAAATTCGCATGTGTGGCACAGGAATGAAGTGTAAACAGCAAGTTGCCTAGAAGGCATATACGCTGGAGATGGGGCTGCATCAGACTCTGAAATGCCATTAAAAACAACTCCTAGGCTATCGCGCATAGTAAGAAACCAGTAATTTAAGTCACTGGTAAGATCGCCATATCCAGGTGGATAGGTGCATATAATACAGGTGACACAGCCGTACAGCAAGCATAAGTACCACTTAAATAGGGAAAAGAAAAAAAAAAGCTGTCATAGCAAGCCCTGCAAAGCAAAGGTTATATTTGTACTTTAAAACAGCAGAAAGAAAGTTCCAGAGACATGCTGCCTCTACTGCCTTTGTGAACTCGCATTTGTCTCTCAGTCTGGTTGAAATCAGAGTTCGGGAAGAAAAAAAAAAGGTGCTGGAAAGACCGCAGCCTGGTAACACCTGGAGAGAGTTCATGAGAACATAAACTCGCAGGAATTCTTTTAATGCATCAATAAGGAGTAATGGCAAAAAAGCAAGTTTGTTGCTGAGAGTCACTCAGACTTCCAGAGATGTTCAACACGCCCCCTGAAAAAGGTTTCTAAAAATTATTTGGCACTTGTTTAAAAAACACAGAATTGGCCTTACTCTGACACTGGATAGAAGGAAAGAACAGAATCCAACGTTAATCAGGCAAGGACTTAACAAATATTCTGCAAGGTCGCATTTTAGTGCTTAGGGATAGACTGGAAGTAAGTACACTTCTGGAGGAAAACAAACAAGCTCCACGTAGAACCTGTAGTAATCCAAATTAACCGCATCAGCTCAGGAGAGATGGCTGACAGGTACTTGAAAATGGCCAGCAAGACGATGCAACGAGTAAGGATGGAGAGATGCAGTATCTACAGTTCTTACAGCCTATTTATGCTGGCTGTCTCACTTGCACGCCGTAGCGCTGATCACGTAACATCAAAAAAATGATTATAGAGTTTGACAGGATTCAGGAAAGTAAAGAAAATGGTTAAGGACATGAAAAAACCTAGGGACACTGCGAGATTTGCTGTTAGTCTACAGGAAGGGCCGGGACTGGAACATGCAGAACCAAGTGATGCAGCTTCACGCCCATGGGCAGCTCCCAGCTCCCAGTTCCCAGCTCCCAGCTCCCAGTTCCTGGCTCCCAGTTCCCAGTTCCCAGCTCCCAGTTCCTGACTCCCAGCTCCCAGTTCCCAGCTCCCAGCTCCCAAATCCCAGCTCCCAGCTCCCAGTTCCTGGCTCCCAGCTCCCAATTCCCAGCTCCCAGCTCCCAAATCCCAGCTCCCAGCTCCCAGTTCCTGGCTCCCAGCTCCCAGTTCCAGCTCCCAGCTCCCAGCCCACCAGCGCTGCAAACGCCCCGCGGCCAGACCAACGCCGTGCCCCGTCCCTCTGACACGGACCCCAGTTTGTCGCTGTTACACACGAAGAAAACACAAGCGCAGCTCAACATTTGCACCCCGTGCACAGAAGCAGACTGGCTGCTGCTGGCTCTGAGACGTTTGAATAGCAGAACAGAAACCACATCCTCTTTGAAGCCTATCACTGCAGAAACTTGAGGCTCTGCATGGAGCAGACGCATTAAGCCAAGCGGGCTACGTCCCTCCAGTCTCGTGCTCCGTTCATGTTTTAATTTTCGTGCTGCCTTGTAACCATGAAACCAACCTTCCGAAGCCAGCAGTGGTGGCGCAGGCTACAATCCCCGCCTGGGAGGACTCACCCCCGGAGCTGACCCAAAAAGTCGCGCCATAAGATTCTGCGCATCCTCTGAACGCGTACGAGCCCCCGGTGCTCCAACGGGCGCGGAGCTTCGACCGGCAGCTGCGACCACGGCAGATTCCGGAGAACAAACAGGAGAACTCGACAAAGCCGAGCGAGTCACAGCTGCTTGAGCTCAGCTGCGGGCCCCAAAGCGAAGGGGGGGTGGACGAGGGGATAAACCAGGCAGAATACACCCCTGGGTCCTCGGGCCCGAAAGCGCTCAGAAAGTTTACAGCCTTTTAAGAACTGAGCATGCAGCCAAGTGGAGGTGTAACGCAAGGACGTGCACGTACAGAGAAATGCTCTGACTCCCCCAAGGACGAGGCTTGACAAGCTGAGCTTGTTTCCTTTAGATTTAAAAAGGGCTTAAGTAAAGTACGCTCTCTCCTCACTTCAAGCTTTCTTAATTGGAAAAATATGCGGAGCTGAGACTACACCTCTTGATGCCCTTAAATCCTAAGAGCACTTCGGGGGGGAAGCCGCAGAACTAATTGCAGAGCGTAAAGCAGCACCTGGGAAAGCAATGAACCTTGCAAGACACCCATTTAAAAAACTGGGTGAGTTGCTTTGCACAGCTTTTCCTTCATCAGCTGAAGATTAGGGAAGACTGTGGGACAGTACCTGGCAGAAAAGGGTTTCAGTAGATTTCGTGCATTAGAAACAGTGAACAGAACCTTCTTGTCCCAAAGAGGCGTAACGGAAGGGATGGGGATGTCACCTGGATAACAGGAGACAAGGACAGAAATACGGCTGAAGGGCAGTGCCAAAAAACCCTCAAGTGTCTGAGAGTGCTGGCCTGGAGAAGCAGTTAAACCTAAGCACGCACAGCCAGGACAGCTCCAAAACTAATAACTCCGCACGCTCAGCCCCAAGTCTTTAGCCAGCTGGTTCATTCGCAAGGGTTTATTACTTCCCGCTGTTGGTTTGGCTGGGAGAGGAGTGTGCCAGGTGAAATTTTAACAGCTCTCTTAGATTAAAGTAGATGAGACAAAGTGGAACATGTGTCAGCCAAAGCTCATGAAACCCAATTTCAGGTAAACTAAGAATGGACCCAGTAGTCCTGTGTCCCAGCTGCAAGAAAAAATCCTGCAGAAGGTATATCTGCAGTCCATTACAGTTGCAAAACGTGGGACAGAGGCTCCTTTACGCTTCAGTCTTCTTAACGTAGTTGACACAAAAGCATTTCTTCTGAGAAACTAAATTACAATAGAAATTTAATTGTGTTAAAGGTCAAACTAAATTAGAATTTTCACTCTGGAAAAATCTGATGACATTTTACAAGGTATTAGGTTCCTTTAAGGTTTGCAAACCCTCAAATAGTCATAAATCTATTCTCTTACGTATGCTTACAAACAAACTGTGCTAACAGCAACGGGGAGATATAGTAAGATTTATTTAACAGTAACTTATTGAAAGAGAAAACGAATGATTAATCCTCTTAGAAAAACTGCAGTAAAATACCACAAATTTCAGGATGTAAACGAAGGCCGGTTCCCTCCTGACATAAATAGGACAGGTACGGTTTCATCAGGATGCTGCCTCGTCTCTTTGCTCTGTAGAGCCCCGTTCGGTCACCGCTAAGGCCCTCTGCTCGAGCCCCCGTGCCGAAGGAAGGCACCGGTTCACCACGGCTCGGATGAAGCAACCGGAGGACGACCGGACTGCTCCCCCGCGGGACACCGCGCCGCCCCATCTGCGTCTCCAGCGGTCACAAGGACAATGGTGGGGAGCGACACGATCCTTCCGACCCTCCGGGACTTCGACCGCCCTGCGCACGCTCTGCTGTCCCTGCCCAAAGCTGCTCCTTGCCCAGTACCTGCCCCCAGGCCACCCTGATACGGAGCACCAAGCAGCAGGACTCGTAACTCGCACCTGGTGCTAGGCATTACCATGTAAGACCAAAAAATATGGAAAGGTGGAGATGCTTGAATTATTTTTACCTTTTTTTTCTTTTCCTTTTTCTTGGACATCTTGTCTTAGTCAGGTTATTTACTTTCTGGGGTGTGAATTTAGACAGATATTTGCCTGTTTGAAATAACAGGATCACAGAACCACAGAATGGCTTGGGTTGGAAATCCTACCGGCTCCTGGCATACATCTGCTCACTAGCTTAAAGGAACACTTAACAATACTGCAGCTAATGTTTGTCTTTCACAAACAGCACCAGGTAAGCAACGAGAAAACACATGGATGCGGCTGATCCCCCTTTGTGAGAGCAAGATTAACTGCCTGACCGTAATGTCCCGTTAAGCTCAGTATTTCTGGTACACAGAGCTATACGGACCTTAGCTCGTTCAGCCAGTAATTTGCTTTTTGATTGATTGCCTTACCCTCCCCTGTCGCTGCACAAAGCGTGGCCGGCTGCAGAACTGGGCTGTTGAGAGCACAGCGGCTTAAGCCAATGCAGGAAAACACCTGGAGGAGCACTGGGATGGAGAGCAGGGAACAGAAAAGTAGAGGGAGAGCTTGCAGCGTCACAGTGGGGATGATGACAGAAGTCACACTTTTTTGGCAGGCACCCGGGTAATTCCAAAATCAGGATCAAGACGAAGATTTTCTTAAACTGATGTTGCAGAAATGAGTGGCTGCTTTGCTCAGGCCTGCCTCAGAAGAGAGCAGTGGGAACTGCTGAAGAAAGCAAGCATAAAGAATGACCTTGTATTATACAACGGTTTTATTTCAGTGACTCCAGGAGAAAATTACTCTTGGAGCAGTCAGCTCAAGGTCAGCCTCGGGTGTTCACTTTACCAAATATTGGCACATGGATACCTTAAGTGCAAACCATTTAACAGCACAAAGGGAAGCAAAACTACTAAAAATGCACTAGGAATAAAGGAAAAAACTGTAGTTGCTGGAAGAGTTTGAGAGATAAAATACTCTCAAATCAGAACAAAAAAAGATATAACAGATTGCTAAACTTTGATCCTGACCAAGAGTCTTTTACATGAGCTAGGAAGACAACCAAAACAAATCCACCCAAGTATTATTATTGTAAAATGAGTACAAGGACCCTGTATCCTGATACTGCAACAGGTTCGGTGATGAAGGCAGGGGTGCAGCCTTCTGACCCGTGCTCATCACTGGTAACTGGAACTGCGGGGTTTTACTGGATGTCTCATCCTCCAGCTTTTAGAGACCAGAGCTAACTATCGTTTCAAATATACTATGCAATAAAAGAAACTCTCATCTTTGGTAAATGGAATCAAACTATTTCGGAGCAATGAAACCGTTCTGCTAAATTTAAAGGTTAGATAAAAACTCTGCCAGGGGCAGAGAGCCTTCTGCTGGGTAACTGCTCTGGCTACCTGCACCACAGAAACCAACGCCTTAGGAACGGGTGACACAGCCCGGTAATCCATTCAGAGCACCACAGAATGGCTTGGGTTGGCAGGGACCTCAAAGACCATCAACTCCAACCCCGTTCCACCCACCAGGAATCTGAAATCTGTAATCCGCTGCCAGGGTGAATTTGGCTTACTGCTTGGCACGGAAGAAGAACTCTTCTGGACGGTCTGCAGGCACGAGACACTTACCCTTTGCCTTTAACAGGACCCAAACGTAGCGTGGTCCAGACGCAGTACGAGAAGCAGCCCTACCCAGGCAGTGGCGCCGGCCCTACGCCTGCTCTCGCCTTGCTGCGGGACTCGGTGAGCAACACGTGGGCGCACGGACATGGGACTCACCTCTGCTTCCCGGCTGCAGCTTGGACGTAGGGACTCTACTGGGGCTTTGTCTCTGCTTTTGTTTGGGCTTGGGAGAGTGTAACATGAAACGAATTAAAATAGTAGATCCAGAGTTCCTGCTCAAGGGGTTGCATGCATTTCCATGGGGTTTTCTGCCTTGAAAGCTACACATTCAGAAAGAAGAGGCTGAACTTTACTCATTTGGAAAGAAAGTACAGTCAAGCTGAACCAAAAATACAATACTCCCCCCCTTTCAACTATGTGCAGTCACAAGCTTAAAATAACCCAATTTTAAACAGCTAATGGGATCCAGATGTATTACATGAAAAACTCCCAGTGAAAGTCACTGAAACACGTTTTGAGAAGCACAGAAACGTCTCCTGTTCGCCCAACGCCACCTTTGTTCTACAGGTATGCAGTTTGTCAGAGCAAGAACAGGAACTCGAGCTTGAATTCATAACAAAACAGGATCAAACATACAAGTGAGACAACGTTTTCAAGAGTTCTCCACCACACAACTGCTCCTTGCTAAAATTAAGGAGGGAGAAATGACAAAAAATATCATCCAACTGCAACTTCCCAGAACTCCCACTCCTGCACCGGGTGAAGTTAGAACTTTCAGTGCTGTGACACAGATTACACATTCCTACTGTCAGGTTACGTTCTTAAAACGTAATAAAGATCAACCGTCTGCTTCATATAGAGAGACCGGAGTGCATTTGGCACTGGCAGCTCTGGGAATACAAACTGAAGTACTGAACAAGTCTGCGGCTGAGCACCGTGTGTCTCCATGCCCCACAGACAGGCTCACAATCCTCTTCACTACCCACTGTGCTCACTATCTTCTTTTGCTCCCAATTCAAAGCTTTCTTAGAGTACAGTTATTCACAGACTCATAGACCCATAGAACATCCCGAGTTGGAAGGGACCCATAAGGATCATCGAGTCCAACTCCTGGCACCACATAGGTCTACCCAAAATTTTAGACCATATTTATTGATATATGCTTACTTGGTTCCATGGTTAATTCGTCTACTTGAGGAAAGGACACAAATTAAATACTGAAAACCACCTTAAGAGATAAGAGGAAAGGAAGGAGACAGCTCCACAGCCCTGCCCTAGTGAAGAACTGAAGTTGGCACCAAACAGCTCAACACCACGAGCAGTAAAGTAGTGGATCACTTTGGGGAAGACCTGATAACCTGAGGTGCCGTTAAGAGCCAAACATCCCCCATCCAACACTCAAGACCTCGTGTCCGTGATGCCCGGTGGTCAGAGGGACGGGTCACTGCGGTGCTCTTCGGGGCGCAGAGCCCCTGCGGCGGCAGCGGTGCTCTCCGGGACAGAACATCACCCGTCAGCATTATCGAAGCGTCAGACACCACCACTGTCACAAAGCCTTATCAACCGTGGAGATCTCCCAGCTAAACAAACCCCAGGCTTGCCTAAATGACACAGAAGTAGTTCTGGTTTCAGCCTCGGTGCACAGGGAGGGCACGGGACCACCTTCATTATTCAGAGCACGCAGCGCATCTAGCAACACCAGCCCCAGACTGGGAGGCCCTGCTGCAGACGGCTTGCACAAAGGCAATGAGAAGCCCCCACCCCAGTATAAAACAAATTAAATTAAAAGAAACAGTAAAAAAAAAAAAAAAAAAGGCAATCTATATTCCTATCAATTCTGAAAGTTAAGTGTTACCACGTTTCCTGGAGGATGCACAGCGATGACAGAGGCAGACAATGTCACGTCTCCCTGTGTTTGCAAAAGTAAAACCAAGATCATCGAAATGCTCTGAATTTAGAGATATTTTACTGATCTAAGCAGCATTTTTTCATCTGTTGGGGTGTAAGGTAGTTGTTTTACATACATGTTAGAAAACGACAGCTCTAAGTGCCGGTTACCTCAGCAGACACCAGTTTAGCCAATGCCAATGAGTTGTTCCGAGCTGGTTTCTTTAATATTACAGCAGATGTGTGCTTTAGGAAAAAGTGAGGACCTGTAACGGTGACTGCTAAATCGAAGTCATTCACTTTGGCAGCCCAGGTATTCGACAGGAGCTGTCGCTACCACGGCTGACAAATATCCAGCTCTCACTGGAAGTCCCTTGGCAGCTGATCTGGGTTGCTGCTGCTCTCCGATCTCACCAAGCGGACGAGGCCGTGTTTTGCCAACACTGCAGTTCTGTCCAGCTGCACTTTTCCTGCAGTCTGAACACGCTACACTTTCAAGGAGCACGTGGTACATTAGTGGAAAGGTTGCAGCGTTTTCTTCTTACTCGTTTCCATGCCACGAACGCTTCCTGCTTCCTAAAAAACACCTCTAGAGCTCAGAGAACTTAGCAGTACCCCTTAGCTCCTCTCCTTTTGGACCCTGGAAAGCAGAAATGGAATTATTCAGGTGAAGGCCAGTATGTGTAAAACCAAGAACTGAGTGTAGCAGTCCATCCTGCCCAAGCTTACTGCCACGGAAAATCCAGGTGCTGCTGCTGTGTGCTTTCTGCTGACGGCACACAGGTACTTTGGATCAGCACCTGCAGGTCGCCCCAAGGCAAACGGGGCTGTGCAGAAGAGCCAGCCTAAATTCGTAAAAGACACCTGCAACGCTCCACGTTACGACCAGCAGAGCCTGAGAAGAGGAGCAGCGCTGACGAGGAGTCACCTCCGCAAGGCAGGCGGGCGCCTTCCCAGCGCCGCGCCGCCCAACTCCGCCACCCGACCAGGGCGAAGGCGCAGGGCGGCGATGTCTGCACGGGAGCACGGCTGACACCGGTGGCCACCGATGGCCTTGAAACGAAGAGCGAGGAGGGTGCATCGCCCCGCAGGGAGAAATCCTGTCACTTCGTGTGATAACACAAGAGTGAGGAGGAAGCACGAAGCCTAGGGTGGTTTGGTGCTTCCTGAGGCCAGTTCCAGGGCCTCAGTGGGCCCGGGGCTGGCCTGGGGCTGGCCCGGGGCTGGCAGAACCCAGCCGGCCCCTTCCTGCTCCGACACCCCAGGGGAAAGGCAGGGCAGCCTGCTTGGGAACAGCACGCCGCTGAGGCAGGCCTTGGCGATGCCGGCCCTCGTTTCTGGCTGGCAGGGGCGCGCCACTTGGCCGCGAACGCAGCCCAGCGGGGCAGCGGCCCCAGAGCGACAGCCCCACCACAGCTCCGGCTGCTTTGCAAACCAACGTCTGCGCAGTCCTGCGGCGCGCAGTGGCCTTCTTCTCAGTGTGATACGGTTCTGTGGTTTCAGTAAGCACAAAAATTATTTGGCTGGCTAGGAGTCAGCCTGGAACCCATCCTGCAGAGAACTTCACCTGCAGGTTTGGTGTTCTCACTGAACGCCAGGTAGGGATATTGAGACACGAACACACGAGGCTCATGCAGTCTACGATAAAATGAGGGAAGGCAGGAAAACTGTCACCTAAGCATGTCAGCAGAAGATTTATTTTGAAAAAGGCCATTATGTTACTCTCTCACACCTGAAACGCTTCTAGCACTAACATTCAACTCCTAAAGCGGACAGCTGTGATGTGGCTGACCCCAAACAACTGTTCCCTTTCCCAGTATCCTTCTGTTGCTCAATGTGAACACGGCACCTGCCCCGAGGACCCTCTAAATTGGCTCTTTTTGTTCTTCACAGGTATTCTCATTCCCTGGATCTTAGTCAAAGTGCAGTAACCAAAGCGGAGGTGCCATTTGAATAGGTTATTCCTCAACTTCTGAGTCCTTCAGGAGGAAAATTTACAACTTACAGAACAGGCAGCGACTTGGGTAACATCTCGACAGAGGCCAGCAGGCCATGGACCTCGCCATGCCAGCACCTCCTGCCGCTGGGCAGGGCCGCGCGCAAGGGCAGGAGCAGCACAGCGTCTCTCCCCTCTCACTTTTCAGACATTCAATTAAAAAAGGAGCGTGGAAGGTATTTCGGTATCACTCACGTGAACTAGAAGGGTGATTAACTGCACAACAGGCCACCTCACCGTGGGTGCTCTCGCTGTCAGGGCCTGCAGGAGGAAGCGGGGCAGGTCATGGCCCCACGGCACGGCACAGGGCGCACGAGGCACGAACACTTGGCTGCTCTGCAGACGCGGCCGTTCACAAGGCTGGCACCCTGCTCGCATGATGTGCTGGCTTCTGTAGGGCTTCTTCTGGTGTAAAAAGCCAGGATGTGAATTTAGGGTCGGAGGAGCGGGACAGCATTGGTACAGCAATGTGGAAGCAGAAACTGAGGCAGACCTGCTGAGAAGCACGAAGGAGTGCGCACGCAGCACCTTCCTGCCCTGAAATATTTACCTTGCCACACAGTTCACCAGTTCGGCTCAGTGACAGCCAACTGACATCATGGTAAAGCAGAGAAACTCACCTGCTTGTATTAAACCACGTACCTGTGCATGGCAGTCACCAGATTGCCAGGAACGGACAGCTTTAAACAAATAGAGCAGAAATGGCAGCACACGCAGGGCACCGGTGGCACTCGCTGCCAAGCAGGTTCGGGGCAGGACCACAACAGCTTACCGGAATCCAGGGCTTTCCCTCCTGGCTTCCAGGGGGAGTTGAAAAAGGAACTCCTGTCGACTGCCATCACTGGTATCATCATGTTTTTAATAACAGTCTATTTTTAAGAGAACCCACTTGCTACATAACTCCACAGGTCAGAGAGTACTGTCTCCGAAGAAGTCACACCCATACACAAGGTCTGATGCCTCCACCAGGCCCCTCGGTGAGCTGCTCAGGCACTGGGCTCCAGCCTTCTGGTCGCTGCTTTGTTTCTGGAGGACTACCGAGGCGTGCTGGCTCCCAGCAGGGTCCCCACGAGTGCCCACCCCTACCCACGGTCAGGAAAGAGAGCACAGGGACCAGAGGCAGGGGAGGAAGTCTTCCGAGGGCTCTGCTGGCCCTGAGCATCTCTGCAGCAGCTGCTTAGAGGCCGACGTAACGGGACCGTGAGCTTCAGGTGCTTTGTTACGGGACACCAGAGCACGTTTCTAGGTTGCTGACTCAAACACAGAGCTGATCAGAGGTGGCCAAACGTGAGCCGTGTAGGAAGCAGACGTAGGCGTTTGAAGAAGGGAAGATGCGGTCACGTTTCTTTGAACTCCCCTCCAGCTTCGTGCGCTGCATATCACCACGGTGTGAGTGCAGAGGGGGGGCCAGCACGGCTACCCTCTTCCTCAGGTCTCAGGAACATTATGCACCGATTACAATTAATTCATTAGCTCTCAGGTCTCTTTGATCATTTCTACTGCAGCCTGTCTCTGTCAAGACGCATTCCAAGAGCAGAAAATACGCAGCTTTAAAATCCCGTACCCTGCTCAGGGAGCACGTCCGATGCCGCCGGGCAGCTGCACAACCTGGGTCGCGCAGAGGACCCCCGCTGCCTGTACCCGCGAGGTGTCTCGCCGCCTGATCCGCTCAACCAGGGGCAGCTGCCAAGACACACGAGCCTGAGAACGAGCCTCTAAGGACGGTGTGAGGGCCAGGAGGGGACAGTTTCATTTCTGTGTGTTTCATGGGCACACGAGAGCAACAAGCAGCTACGCCTGGGCTGTGACAGCAGTGCTGCTGAGATGGCACTACCACAAGTGTCTATTTCGTTGAAGAACCATGAATTACTCACTACACTGACGCTTCCTGATTTTCACCGTGTGAAGCAACATTTGTCTTGGTCGGTGAAACCCCACACAGCTGATTTGGGCGATTCAGAAATTCTCCAAGTAACTTTTATGCAGGGAAACTGGAGAAGGGTGACGACCCCCGCAATCGCCTTGTGCAACACCGGCGCAGGCTCTGGGGTAAGCACAGCTGGCTGGTGGGCCCGTGGCTTGCAATCCTAAATAAGGGGTCAAAGTGTAGCCAGTACAGATGAATGCAATCTGTTTCCCTTATCTGGTTTTACCTACTGTCACTTGTCCTAAGTGACTTGAATGTGAGGTCCCGAGGGGCAGGAATCCCACGTGCAGCCTCCAGCACGGCGCTGATCCGGTGCTAGAGCGGGTTTGCAACGTGTCCAGCTTGGGGCTTTCTGCCGGAGAGCAGGAAACTTAGCTAAGATTAAATTTAGTTTCTTCCCTGCTATTTAGGGACCATTTTCTACAGACCACTGTCAAAAACGTCAAAATAAAGCTATTATGGCTCTTCCTCATGCAGTTGTTCATGATTAACTCCTCTTCCTGATTCACTCCAGATGTGAACAGTCGCTCAGGAACAGAAAGGCCCACATGTAGAAAGATTTGTGAACATCAGTTCCAGCTCACACCCAAGCTGATTTCTGGTGGAGAGCAAACAGCACTGAAGAACCGGTCTCAGTGCCGGCCCCGAGATTGCTGCTGTGACCCGTGCCCTTGCCCAGCTCTGCAGAGCAGCTAAGCTGAATGTCCCGGAGGCTTAGGAAAGCAGGCGTAATGTCAGGGAAACAAAAAGCTGTTCTTTTCCTACAGCAAGAAACTGCACAGTCGAATTTCAAGTCCTGGGCTGAGGCACTGCCATGGCAATGCATTACACTTGGAAAAAGAGGCTTTTAAATTGACAGAAAATCGATTTTCCTACACTTTATTCTCAGCTGCAGCTGAAGATATTTTGCTGCTATTAAAAGACATTCCCGTTTCTCCAGACAGACACTGAAAATAGAGAAACCGACCCCCCAAACTGAAGTTTGGCAAGTGAAAAGACCGGCGGGCAGATTGAACTCCTGCTGCCGCCGCTTCATGGCCCGCCTGTGGCACGCAGCAGAGACGGGAACTGTCCCCAGCCCCATCCGCTGCTCCAAGCACCGGTACGACAGCCGCGGGGAGGAGAGGATGGCCACGAGAGGCAGGGACAGCATCCGCAGCACATCCACGTGGGCAATCGCTCGCTTCGCACTTGCTGAGGCGTTTGTGGTCTGAGCCACCGGCTGCTTCGGAAGCAGGGTCAATCTCCCTTAGGCGTCTGTCTACATGATATGGAAAGAAACTGGGAAGTCTTGAAGACATCAGCCCACGCAGCCCTCCGTAGCTACCAGCAAGAGCTTTAACAGCTCTGAAAGTTAGGAAATTACCGTGGGGCGTGCGTTGAGAGGAAAAGAATTAATTCCTGGACTAGAAGATGGCAACAGCTGAGAGCAGGGAGCACGATCGTACAGTTCTCACTAAGAACAGGGACGGTCTGAAACACTGGTTTGTGTATTTCACTTTTAAAAGGTTTAACTTCCCACAAGTGATGAAAACATGAGCAAATCTGGCTGGGAAGAACGCTGACCAGAATGGAAACTGCAGATTGTTACAGACACCAATAAGTTGTGTGCAACCACACTGCACACGGGACAAACAGAATAGAGAGGGGAAGCGAAGGAAACAGTTAAAAATACAGAATGTACTATATATTGCTGTGACACCTTCACAGCTGAAGATGATGACCAAGCTGGCCGTGATCAGTGTTAAGGTGGAACTTGGCTCCTCTTGCTGCTAACAGAAGAGGCAGTTACGTGGCCAATGCTTAGTGAAAATCAGGGGAGTGTGGGAGAAATGTCAGTTCCTCTGCGGGGAGCACAGGTCAGCGCTCCCAGCCGGTGTTTTCAGAATGCATGTCATCCATTTCTTAAAAGCTAAACTTTAGTAAGGCTGAAAACATTTGTACCCTCTTGCTGGTGAAGCAAGATGTCGTCAAGTCACTCGGGGCAAATGCTGCACAGTGTCCAACGCCTACAAAGACCCCTCACAGCCCTACCGTTCAGCAGTGCAGGCTATACAGCCCAAACACAGCTCTCCTACTTTCAACAATGGCTGGACAGGAAATTCAGCCAGGTTCGGTGTGCTTATGACAACCACCACGATACGGCCAAGCCCCACAAGAGACACGATTTGCATGGAGCTGCCGGCTGCGAACCCGACCGAACGACCAGCGCCCAGGGACCGACACGCACCGCGCTCGGCGTCAGAGCAATGCTGCCTCGGTACCGGGAAAAACGCTCCTAGGAAAGCCTCTGGTCGACGGGGGTCAGAGCAAGGAGAATGACAGGAAACGAAAACATGTACCTGATCTTGAAAACTCTGCGCCATTTCCATCCCAGGTCTAAATACAACCCGGTGAGGCAGAAAAGCACAGCAAGGACAGAACGGCCCTTGAATGAGCAGTGAGGGTCATGCGGGCTGGGGGAGCTGAGCAGCGGGAGGACGACAGTCTGTGACATGCTGAGAGGCACAGCACAGCCAACACAACGACTGCTCAGGCTCAAGTGCGAGAGAGGAAAGCACAAAATGAACGGAGAAGATGCCAGGTTTAAAACCAAAACAAGCGAAGGGAGATGCTCCTTCACTGGCACGCTGAGCTGAGCAAATAAATCCTTACTGCGGGACAGGGCAAGGGCCAGAACCGAGCAGGGGTTCAGCAGGGGACGGGACCAGGCCACGGATGGCATCAAGCACAAGGACAGCCGCTTTGCTCCCAGTCCCTGAGCCTCAGGCTGCCGGGCGCTGCGAAATCCACGCCTGTCGCGCTCCTGCCCAGGAGGCGCCGCCGCCGCCCTGAAGCACGCCGGGCTTCCCTGAGCACGTCTGAGCCTGGGCTGGGGTTTTCCTGTCTGGGAGCACCACTGATGCTCAGCCTCTGCTGAGGGTTTCTGCCCGCAGAGCCCTACCCCAGGAAGGTTTCACTGGGACGCGGACGTGGAAAACACAGAGCCTCGGTGTCGCAGCACACGGTGTTCAAAAAAAGCCCAGTGCTGATTCACCGTGGAACAGCCGGTTCAGTTTAAAGGCACAAGGGAAAAAATGGATGGAGAGAGGTTAAAGGAGGATCCCATCGTGCTGACAGAAGGAGAAAATCAGGCTTTACTCCGAAACGGCTTCGTATACGGAGATCTCAGACACCTCCTGGGGGTGTGCTTTGTTCCAAGCCCCTGGGGAGCCCCGGCAGTGCCGGTGCCCCCGGTGCGCAGCCGCCTCGCCCCCCGGCTGCTTTCCAGCCTGTATTGCCCTTCTGCTAGGGCAGAGCTCAGAGGAACAGCAGGCCGCAGAGCACCTTCAAACACACCTCTCCTCCAGAGAGGAAAGGCACTGGGCACGTCCGTCCGCACGTAAAAACCTAACGTGACACAGAACACGGAGCTGAAATGAAAGGCACCGAGATTTTGTTTGAAATCCTGAGATTCCGTGTGCTCCGGCGACGTGGAATAATCCGCATTCATCTCTCGCCAGCTGGAGACCTACGGAGCAAGAGGCGCTGGCACCTCCCTGCCCAGCCCCTTCCTGCAACGCAGTGCAGCCGGAAGGTCCGAATGAGACAGGACAGCACATCAGTACTCAGCGACTCCCAGCAAACGCCCGTGCAACACATTTCCTCTAGTCTCCAGCTAAGAGAAGCACCGGAGACGCCGGCTGCGTGCAGCCGGAGCCCGTTAGGACAGCAACGCCCCGCGCTCAGACAGAAGTGGTTTTGGGGCTCCGCTGATGGCCCCGAGCAGCTGCAGCCACGCGCAGCAGCTTTCAGTTCCTCCCCGCTCTCCCCCGGCAGCTCTGTGGCTGAACCCCTCCATTCATCACAACCGGCAGCTTTCGGGGTCAGGCCTCACCTCCCTGCAGCGACGGGACGCCCTGCCAGAAACAGGCTCTTTTCCTCAAAAGTGCTTCCCACGATAAGCGGCTTCCCACTCTTCAGTTTTCTGGAGAACACATTAGGGACTTAGAAATCACATTTTCCTGCATTTCAGTGGAAATACCTTGGGGCCGTACAGCACCTTACAAATATCACACCTACGGGAATATTTAAGGTCACCCCAAAACAACCGTTCCGCATTGGTTGGAGACACAAGGCAGGAGTGATGCCCAAAGCTTCTCCGGTCCACGTACCGATGACAGTCAGGGAGCAGCAGCACGATGCCCCTGACCGCCAGTGCGTCCCGCAGCAGCGGCTGCAGCTCCCGGCTGCTCTGCCCCTTACGGACGCGGAGCGGAGCCAGACCGACCCAGAGTTCGTTAAAGAGCTGGGAAACGGCCACAGGTAGAAGCAGCAATGGGAAGTGCACGGCAGAAAACTCATTTCTGTTCCCTTCAGTAAGCCTTGGGACTTTTAGCTGGGGAAGAAAAGGTGCTAGCCCCGAGAGCAGCGATTTTACACGAGTTTCGACACGCCGGCCCCAAAGCACGTACGGCGAGGGCTGGCCCGTTCTGCCCACGGGCTATGATGAAGAGCGAGCAGGGCCGGGTTCGGAAGGCTGGTGCAGGCTGGGGTGAGCACCTCCGACCCCTTCGCTCCCTGCAGCCCGCCCCAAGGCCCCTGCAGCAGCACCTGCCCTGGGAAATGCCGGCACAGAACCTGCTGGTGTGCAGTCTGCGCCCCCAACCCATCCCTCGGCACACCTGAATGCCCCCGAACCCGGAGGCAGGTGGAAGAGCCGTGACCACCGCCAAGCTGCTCACCCATCGTGGAACCAGGGGGCCCGCGGCCAAGTCTGGTGCAACTCAGAGTCAGCCTCGGGCGGCTGACAGCCCGTTGTGCAAACCCACGGGTCACCCCACATCTGGCACTGCGGGACAGCCTGAGCGGGGGGTACGCTAACCCAAATAAAGGAAAAGGAACATTTCTGACTTTGCATTTGCAGGTTGCTTGATAAACTGCATAACGTGACACTTGGGAACTGCTTCCTCGTGAGTCACGAGCACCGGCAGGAACTGGCTGAATTCACAAAAGCTGCTATTTCAACCGAATCTTTGACAGGAAGAAACAAAATGACATAACCCAAACAGAGATCTTTTCTACAGTTTTTTTGCAAGTGCTAAAGGCTTGCGGCAGCAAAGCCCTTTCTGAAGCCAGCACCCTGACCAGCCCACGAGCGTTAATTATGGCAGCTGAGGGCCACCGCCAGGGCACGGCTTCTACAGCAAAAGGCGGTGACGCCCTCCAACTGCGAGATCGCCTTCTGTGTGTCCAGGACACACGAGACTTTCCTCTATGCTAAAAGCTAATATACTGAATTTCAGGTATGGAATACAGTTTTATTTCTGTTTTCCCAAGCACGGGCCATTGGCAGTGAACATACCAAGTGTGGCTGTTTAACTGCACCAGGTATTCTTGGTCACTGTCCTGTTTAAGGAGTTTATGGTGAAATCCTATTTTAACCTTACTAAAATATTCTAGTTTCGGTAAATAAAAGTTAGACAAACTCTTGCCCTTAAACAGTAATCTGGTTGAAAAAAACCTGCCTGCTGAGGAGCCACGAGGGCTCCACCAGTGTGTGTCTGCTGTACAAGAACACCCAGCAAGCTGGTAACCGGCTAGTGGAGCAGGGCCATCTGTAATTGTGCCCACTTTGCTCCCTCCTTTTCCCTTCACATTCATTTCAACATCCGTTTTTTTTCCCTTTTTTTCCCTTTTTAATACAGCAAATGTAGGTTGTGATTTGCTGCAGAGACCTGTGATCACAATGATCCCCCAGAAGGTGTCAGCGGCAGAAGCCACACGAAATCCTTCTCCTTCAGGATGCCTCTGATTAGAAAGCGTGCACCAGGAACATCCAACATGTCAGAAATTACAGGAAAATCCAATTTTGGCAGCTATTTCTATCATTAGAAGCCACAAAAGTCTGGGCAGATCTATACTGGAACAAAGTCGATTTTATTTATTTGTACCGGCTTGCGAAGCCAAGTTTACGCACTGCTCCTGTTGCACTCAAGCCAGCTGAAGTTTTGCAGCCGACCACAGAAACAAGACTAAGTTACACACATTTACTTCCAGACACCGTAAGCACAGACTGTGTCAGCAAATTTGAGCTTAACAACCCCAGACGTACAAATGAGGTGCGCCCAGAGACCTAACGCTGCGTTACTGTACTTCTTGTTCACCGCGTGCATTACGACAAAGCACTTGCAAGTTGCCCTTGGTGAAAAGGTGATAAAAGCATCTGGAATCGAGGCATTTACACTTTAAGTTTCGAGATGATTTGAAAGAACACGACACCAAAGAGTCTTGGCAGTAGCCTTTACAAGTACTGTACTGTATCCAAAAAGGCTTTGCTTTTATTGTCAAACTCAAAAGACGACAGCTAAGGAGCTGTTTCGCTTCAAGGCCGAAGAAAAGATATCTCTGTCTCACCGCTGCTCGAGGAATCCGAGCCAAAAGAGCACCCACTTCTTCCCCTAAAGTGCAAGTCTGCAGCAGCTGCCTGCTGAAGCAGCTTCATCTTACCTTCGAGTGGAATTGCATAAAGCTGCTCCATGAACATTATTTCTTCTTCTTGAAATCTGCAATCAATGCTCCTGGCTTCCTCCAGCCTTCCGCTTATGCACAGATGCACAGACAATAATGTATGAGGGTTGTTTCAAATTTTTTCCTCTGTGCTCCTGATTGGCTCAGCGCAATGCCCATGTGGGTCTACAATGCAAGGTTTCTATCCTTTTTAAAATCAAAGTGTCAGTTTTGCTGCTGTCAGAGCACTTTATTTTTGTACATATAAGGAAGTGGCTGTTGATGTTATCTGAATGTGCTTCCTGTTTTATATGTATATGAGCAAAAATAATGTCACATTAAGCTAAACTGCCGTTTCGGAGAGCTCAAGTCAAAGCCTCCAAGCAAAACACGATAATGTGAGCACATCTCATCTGTTCACTGTCTGCCCCAGTTTGCATCCACTTCGCTGATTCTCATCAGCAATCTGCATTCTCCCAGCGAGAGCTCTCCCCAGGAGCCCGGCACGGAGCTGCACGCCACGCAGCATCGCCGCCTCCAGAGGTTCTCAGGAGGGTTCGAATCACAAAGGCTCGCCTGAGCTGACATCCGTACCTCAAACACTGCACAGGTGAAAGAGCAGCCAGCACCCGGGCAGCACCACGAGAAACTCTGCCTGAATTTGGGCTATCCTCAAATCAGGGTGACTCTTTTTTTTTTAACGAGGAAGGAGTCTTCTGAGTGTTTCATGTAAGCGCTCAGTCCAGGAAGTGGCGGTGTAGGAGTGCTGCGTTCCAGAGCTGATGCTGCAGAGCATAACACCAAAGGAATCTTTCTAATTGGAATTTAATGTCTTTCTGGTTATTTTAAGGCAGAGCAAATGAATGTGCAACCGCAAACTGGGTTCCACACAGAAATCCTTCTACTCCTGTAGAAGAACAGGGCAGCAAAGCACATGGAGGCACCTCCGAGGACAGCTGCCAGCGCCACTGCTGCTTACCCCCGCTGGCAGAGCTGTCCCTGCCAGGAGGTACTGCCACTTGCACACTCATTCACTGCCACTTTCGCGCAGTGCTGGCTGCAGAACACCCACCAGAGACGAACGACTGCAGCTGGGAGCGAGCTGAAGCTGTCTGCACTTTCTACTTTCATCAGACTTCCCACAGCAACTTCTGGGATATTGAATGCAAGCTATTTTTACAGGTAACAATACAACAAAACTGTGCGTTTTGCTGAAGGAAACCAAAAGAATCCTTCCAGAGGCATGCAGTAAGTAAACGAAGTAGTAAAAATTAAAGAAGATGTTCTTCCCCGTGGAGCTGATGGCACAACGCCTTCCTGCGTGTGTCTCTGAGAGTGCCTCTGGCGTGCAGCTGCTCTGCACCCTCAGAAACTTCAGCTGACCCACGCGTGGGTTCTGCTCCGTGCAAGTTCCTGCCTCTGAAGTAACAACAAGGAGGAGTTACAGCGTGTGACCGACGGAAGATGCCTTACAAGTATCAGAATTTAAAAATATGTTGTGCAAAGATTTTTTTGGACCATTTCCCATTGCAGTACCTTATTCTATCTCATTAAGCAGATTTGGATCATTTCATTTTGGTGCAAGGCTATGTTACAGGCAAGAATCGCGCCTGGGAAGATAAAGCAGGTGTCTTACATAGGGACAGAAGACCGAAAGCCATCACACCAAAATTAAGTATTAAGACCCAGACCTAGCAAAGTCCCATTTGCTGTACATTTATGCCCTGGCACTGATTGATTTGAATGTCTGAAACCAAACAAGCTTCACAAGTTTCTCCTGCAGCTGGGGCAGTCGCATCGCCCTGCTGCGCGCTCTCACGTGCCTGACAGAGCATACGGTCCCGCTACAGCTTTTTGCACCCCTGGAGCGGGTACGGTGCCTCTTCTCTCCACCCAGCCACTGTCTGGAAACGCAGGAACATGATAATCTTTGTAACCCCACCAGCTGACAGCTGGGGCTTAAAAAGAGACCAACCCCAAGAGCACAAGCCTTGTTTCCAAGCCCCAAAAAACAAATATCAAAGGTGCGTCCAGCCCCGGACCCCCCGGTCGACCAGCTGAGTTGGATGATGTTCAACGCACTGCAGAAAATAAGGGAGCTGCGATTCTGCCCCTACCTCCCATTCCCTCGTCACAGCCTGGAAGGGAAAACAGCACCAGAAATCCAGGGCTTGGAAGCTTAGTGCATCTTTTGTGTGTGTTTTTTTTTTTTTTAGGACATTTTACTTGGAGAAGTATCTTTTGCTTTCGACCTTCCTTACATGTTTCCACACCCGCTCGTGAAACACGGACTGACACAGACCTGTAACGCCTACCAGGGGTCTCATGGCTGAGCTGTCAGATACAACTTCTTTAAAGCGAACACAGACGTTTCATGTCGGTGATTTATTCAAATGCACCACACGTGCTTAACTCTTTCAGCTTTAGTGCTTTCATTTTATATCTCCAAAGAAAACCGATGTTATGGGGGGAAGAGGAAGCGGGAGCGAGCAAGCAGACGTTCCTACTGCCTGTCCTGAGTTTTCTTGGATACCAAAAGGATGAGCTCAGCGGTGAGAAGTGCTGTGGTGTCCCCAGGGACCCTGCAGGGGCTCAGAGCCTCCAAGCGAGCGGGGCCGGCAGGTTCCTGGGGCTCCTCGACGCGGGGCTGCAGTGGATGGCAGCGAGACGAGGAGGAGGAAAGGGAGAATAACAGAGAAAGGAAACAGGCACTGCAAAACAAAAACTAAAGAAATCACCAGCAAAGCAAAAAGCACGCAGGGGAAGCCCCTGGTGTGGTTGCTCACTTCCTACGGCTTATCACTGACACAGCAGCATGAAAAGTCACCGAAAACGGAAAATTTGTCAGTAGGGGTGAATTTGAGCCTGTGGAGAGGAATAACACGTGGCCATACAACACACGTCCATTTTCACATTTTGCCAAAAGAGGGAGCTTATCAGGAGCACCAGCACCAACGCATGCGTTTCTGGAGCCAGCCCAGCCTCCACCCTGCACAAGCCCCGGTGCCACGGAGCAAAACCTCTGCGGTCACACACGGGGATTCACACCAGCATCCACAAGCACGGGTTTCAGGACATTAGAGCTTCATTTTCCTACAGCGCTCCATAAAAAGAAAAGGTCGTTCATTCCCTCTCATAATGTAACAGCGAAATGTACTTACAACTTCAGCGTTACTCTAAATGACTAAAAAAAAAACTCCAAACCCTTATAAAAGCCTTTTAAAGAGTAAAGAACTTATTTCTGACTTTGAACATTCTCTTGTGCAACGCAGGCTAGGAAATCTTGCATGAAGTCTTGCATGAAGTTTCTGACTTCCTGGCCAGTACAGTTTTTTGTTTTTGCTTTTAGATCTAGAGAAATCTCTAAAAATATTTGATGTGCCATGTCGTGGTAATACTAAACACTTCATAAAAAGAAGAACCCCACCGAAAGACAGAAACAGGTTAAAAGGAAATTAAACAGCTCATTTATAAGGGCAAAACACGTGCCAGGGGCAAAGACATCACTTAAATTAACCATTGTAGCCTTCTAGAGAAAATGTTTATCAGACATCAAATATGACTCAAGATTTAGAAATAAATTTGCCTGGTTTAGCAACAGGGTAAAGGAGATGACCAGCAGGGTGCCCACGGAAGCACGCTCCACCGATGCCATTCATCATACACGATCTATCCAGCAGGCAGACACGGCTTGCTGGCGTGGAAAGCTCTTCCGCAGAACAGAAGGGTAAACGTGATTGCAAAGAATTGCCATGGTGCCACGGGAAGGGGCACTGGAACAACCGGGATAACTCTGTGAGGACAGAGGGCAGCATAAGGAGCAAAGGGAAGAACAGCAGAGCTGTACAGCCTGCGTGATGAACTCAGAAACAGCTACCGGTGCTCAGGACAAGGATCCCACTCACCAGATGTAACTCCAACTCCGCTCATCAGCAAGTAAAAACGCAAAGACTGTTGCGAAATATGAGGGAAAGGAATAAGCATCAAACATTGAGCTGTTAGAAAATAAAAGACATCATTTTGTGTATTCACAGAACACGAACGTTTTGAACCGAGTGTGCGTTTCTGCCCAGCGACCTCAGAAAAGGTAACAGTGAAACTGAGAAAGGTTCAGCAAATGAAAGAAGGAGGGTCAGAGGGGTCGCACAACGACCAAGTGAAAAACCAGCAACAAAAAGAGAATGGCAAAGGCCAAAAGGATCACGGCACACTTACTGCGCTGTGCCGGCAGCGCCGCGGGGATGAACAGGGACCTGCTGGAAGACCCCGGCGTGCCGGCACTGCCTTGGCAAGCGGCCGTTACTGTGGACGTGCTGTTCAATGCAGAAATACCCTGTGATAGTCCTCAGAAGCTGATACGCTCAGGAAAAACAACGTGCCTTTAAATGAGATGCAGGTTGATGGAACATCCAGCAACCAGCAGCTTCTCCGAAGGGTGCGCAGGCTCCAGGCAGGACGGCCTCCTGCGGTCCGGCACACCAAGACCTGGCTGTGGCTGACGTTCAGGAATCAGCCAAGCCAGACACAGGTTGAGATCAGGAAACAAATTTTCCGCAGACATTCCTTCAGAGGAGTAAGCAGAGACTGTTCAACAGGGTCAACTCAGGAATGAAATCCACTCCTTGGCTGCCACCGCTGTCGCTCCTCTGGTGGAGGCAGAGAAGAAAACCAAACCCAGACACCACCTCGCCAGTCCAGGGCTCACAAAAGCAGTCCTGCTTCTCAGCTCTTGCCCCCTTTGGTCAGCTGGGAATTTTTGCATCCCTCCCCACTGCACGCTGCTCTCGCCCTCCTGTCTGAGTGGATCCAAGTCAGACCTCCTGTCCTGGTTCCAGTTAGGACAGAGTTAATTTTCCCTCATAGTAGCTGGTAGGGTGCTATGTTTTGGATTAGGATGAGAAGAGCGCTGATAACATGCTGATGTTTTAATTGTTGCAGAGCAGTGTTTACACCAGGCCAAGGACTTTTCGGCTTCTCGCTCTGTCCTGCCAGCGAGCAGGCTGGGGGTGCAGCAGGAGCTGGGAGGGGACAGACCCAGGACAGCTGACCCAAACTGGCCAAAGGGGTATTCCATACCATCTGACGTCATGCTAAACAATATATAGGGGTGGCTGGCCGGGGTGGGGGGCCGGCTGCTCGGGGATAGGCTGGGCATCGGTCAGCGGGTGGTGAGCAATTGCATTGTGCATCACTTGTTTCGTACACATTATTATTATTAATACTATTATCATTATCACTATTATTATTATTGTTATTATTATATTCCTGTCTTAATAAACTGTCTTTATCTCAACTCACCGGCTTCACTTTCCCGTTTCTCTCCCCCATCCCAGAGAGGGAGGGGGGAGGGTGAGCGAACGGCTGTGTGGTGTTTAGCTGCCAGCCGGGTTAAACCACAACACCTCCTCACAGATCCCACCAAAAGCAAACCTCCTTCACCTTCTCCATTAGCAGTTTTCGGTGGGACCTGACCTCTGACTCAGCTCATCGGGTGGCAGCAGAGTTGCCAGGACTGAGACCGGAGATGCTGCGTGTGTCCTTTTCCTTGCCTGCTCTCTGCACCCTGCTTTAATTAGGCATTGGAATGGGCTGCCCAGGGAAGTGGTTGAGTCACCGTCCCTGGAGGTCTTTAAAAGACGTTTAGATGCAGAGCTCAGTGATATGGTTTAGTGGAGGACTTGTTAGTGTTAGGTCAGAGGTTGGACTGGGTGACCTTGGAGGTCTCTTCCAACCTAGATGATTCTGTGTTCCTGTGAACTGTCTGCGTGTTTTATTTTCCAGAACCGTGCCCCAAATCAGACATAACAGTTTCAGCTAAGGCATCATCGGTGCTCGCTGCACAGCAGAGCAATTCCGACCTCACAAGCTGTTCTCCTGGCGGTGTATTCCCAGGTGAGCCTTACCCTCACCGCAGTGCTGCCACCGACTGACTTGTTCGTGGTCTGTGCTATCGCAGCATTCTTGCCAGAGCTCCTGCCTAACCAGCTCCTTCCAGTTTTGTGTTCGTGCCTTTATTTAGTCCTTCCTCAAAGCAGTGAATATGCACTTGTGTGAGTTGTAATCTTAATTTGGACTTCATCAGTTTAGTGAAGGTGCCACTGCATCCTGGCTCTGTCTTCCATTCATTCTCTGGCAGGTCTCCCCTCGCGTCCTGCCGACTCTCCTGGCTTCCAGGTGCTGCGGGTGCTGCCTCACCTGCACGCTGAGCTCTGCTGGCAGATGCACCAAGGTTGTCTTGATCTGGAATAAGCCTCCGCACATTGTTTCCTTTAGAAAACTATCCCGGTTTCCGGCACAGTCACAACTGCAGCTTTTAAAAGCAATTCATGCAGCTTAAGTAAGAGAAATGATTGTAAGGACATTGGGTTTGCTCTAAGATGTGCGGCTCATCCTGCTCTGCTGAAAACTGAGAGAAATAGAAATCACAGAATCACAGAAGAAAGTAGTACCGTCTCGTATCACAGCAGCGAGATGTAACAGAAAGCACCTGGCACAGCCCTCAGATTCTGAGATGCAGCAGAAGTCCTACCAACCAGAACACTTATTTTATTCTGTCATCTTCTGGAGAGTCTCTGGTGGCTCCCAAAAAAATAAAAAAGAAAAAATCAGTTTAATGCTGAGAAGAAAACTAACATGGTGTATGGTGCTAAACAAACACGTCTTGCTGTCCATCATTTTCTTCATGTTCATGGTGGCCTCTACTACTCAGCATTTGAAAGAATGCACTTCCTTTTAATACAGCCAAGTGAGCAAAGCTGACTGCAAAGAAAAGACGTTTCAGGTCAGCTTTGTTAACATCAGCATTCAGAGAAATCCAGTATTCTTTCCCCCTCGCTCAGCTTAACTCATTGCTTGTAACAGAAGCAGCAGGAATGCAGAGTGCATTGTTCAAGTTGAGAAGTTGTCATACACCTGGGCTTTCCAAACGGCACAAAACACAGTAGAGTTGTGTCTTTTCTAAAGAAAGCAGCGCAGCAGAACGTGCAATTGCAGCCGCTTCGAGCAGAGCAGAAAGGTATCCTCCAGAGCTATCCCTCCAGCCCCACACCCAGTCCTCCAGGGGTTTCGGCTTGGTGTTTCTGAGGAATGTGCTAAATCTTTAAGTCGGTATGTAAAGAGAAATTTTAATTTTGCTGGGGAAGTCTGTCGATGCAAAGGGACTCATGGTTGATTTACATTCTGAAGCATGAAATTTATCTTTGGCAAGTGGCCTCTGAGACCTAAGTATTTCCAGAAACATCGCTTTATTTCCCCAATGCAACATGCAGAATTACAAGTAGCCATTTCTTAAACCCATTACGAACCAAGAAGACAATGGAGGAGGCCGAGCTCCTGTCCAGGGGAAGACCTCAGACGAAGTCAGCCTCACATCCGTCTGCCCGCCGGTAACACCGCCACAGCAAGTCTCAGCACCACCACTCGGTTCATTTGTTCAAATGCATTCTGACTTCCAGATACACAAACCACCAGGCAACGTGCTCTGACACACCGCCTGTCGCTGCTTTCCAACCCATTCCCCTGCACGGAGGTGCATCACCTTTTGCGGGAACTCACTCCTACTCATGCACAGCATTTCAGTATTTCAAACCGAATACAGCCAGTGGTTCCACGTGTCCTAGGGGTGACTTCCCTTTATGCCTCATCCTGATGGCCAAAACGTGGTGCTCAGCAGGCAGCGAGACGAGCAGTCCCCTCCTCTGCTTGTGAGCAGCCAGGCTGCTCAGTGCGGTGCTCACAGCTCACTGCCGGCTCAGCTCCGCCAGCAGCAGCCAAGGTGAGAGCTGCAGAGAAGAGCAGAGCGTAGATGGTGAAACAAACGCCCCCCAGTAGGGCATCTGTGCGTCCCACAAAGGTCGGGCAGCTTCCACCGCCGCTGCTCGCTCCCGTGTAACTGTAAGACATGAAACCCAGAGGCAAGAGAAGCAGCCAGCCGTGGCACAGCGCCTCCGTTTGCATCCATCACGGACCCATAACAGCCGAAATATGGGATGCACTTGTGGGCAGGAGGCGGGATGCACGGACTCGGAAAGGTTTGTCTACAGATACTGCCAGCCAGCTTATGGGATTTAAACTGGGTTGTACATTCAGGATGACTGCGCTTCAGTTTTCACTCCTGCAGTACCGTGCTAGCACAGGTGAAATCCAGGCTCCACGGAGCTCCCCTGGGTCTGGAAGAGGCTCAGTACATCCACAGCCCTAATTAACCGCGCAGAAACGCCACCCCTGGTTCAGCAAACACACACTTTGTTGTTCGCAAGTCTCTTAAAGGGAAGCTTAAGGATAAAGTCATCTCCCCTCAAAAGCTGGTCACTGTGTGACACTAAGCAGTAAGTTTGTTAATAATTAAGAGTTACTCACACAAAGGAACGCAATCCGCAGAGGAACAGAAGGAAAACACTCAGTAACACCGCTGACCAGAATTACATTGCTAATACTGAAGTTCTTGACCTCCAGTGCACTGAAGCACATGAAAATATGATCTTTATGCTGAAGGTCAAAATGCCATTCCTAAAAACAATCAGTATCAGACAACAAAGAAGTTCAAAATTGCTTTTTCGTATTTGTCCTGAAACTGTTATTTTCAAATTCTCTGCTTTGAGGTGTGGGTAACTTTTGCTACCCGTTTCAGGCTACAACCCCCCTTCCTTCTTCCTCTGGTTCCCAAACCACACAGGGTCCTGGTTGTTCAGCCATTCGGTAACGGGGTATATGAAACTTTTATATAGACGTATACAAATATAGCTACACAAGCATTGCGATCTCACTGTAAGATACATTTTCTCTCGCAAGTTCACGTTCCCCTTTCGAATTTTTACATAATATCATAATGTTGGAGGTGCAGACAATGTACCCAAAAAAACCCTTACTGACCAAATGTTTTGAGAGGCTTTGTTAGAAGTGAAAATATTTTAGCCAGACTACCTATAGCTTTCCTTTTAAAAGGATTAATTTGTAGTCAAGTTTTACTTCTAAATTTTTAACGTGTACTTTCCTGGTATTTTAACTGCTCAAATCCTATCTAACAATTTCTTTTTGTTGCTTGCACTGTGACTACGTGGGAAGCCCCACGCAAGGTCTGGTTCCCACAAGCCTTGCATGTCTCATGGACAGAAGGGTTTGGCGGACCCCACTGCTCTATAATAAGGCTTCAGTGGCTTTAGAAAACCACTTACACTAGACTATCCTACTGTATTGGAAATAATTTTTTGATTTTGTTTCATTTCAGCCAGGAAATTCTGTGCATGACTGCGTAGAAAAGGAAAAAGGAAAGGATCAGATTAAAGGGAAAGCTGTAACATCAGCAGCTGCACCAAGAGCTCTGCAGGAACACCCAGAAGGGAGAGGTGCAGCCTGCTACCCCTACTTAAGGGAAAGAGTGAATGTAGAATTTCTGATAAATGTATGTTGCACCCTCACATTTTATTATGATTTTTTTTATTAATTCAGCATGTGACATCTAAAGAGATAAGCAGATTTATGAGCAGAATTTTGAAGGAAGAATGAAAATTCAGACAATATTTGTCAAATGAACAGACATGGGAAATAGAGGGGAGTAAAAGGGGGAACTTCAAGTTTATTACTAATACATGATGTAACTATTGCAATGCATTGGCTGAGAGGTGCTCGTTTCTGCTGGTCCTGAGAGAGTAAAACAGCATGATATGACAGTATCCAACAAGATACATTGCCTCCTCAGAGTGGCAAAGATATCAGGATGAAGAAGAATTCATCAGAGTGAAATGCATTCATTACCTTCACTTGGTACTCCCCTGCAATACCAAATATATTATTTCGTGTAAAATCCAGAATCTAGATAGCCTCAAAAAAATTGCTGAAATTTACCATATTATTTAAGGTCGTGATTTAATATTCAACTGAACTGAATACCTAAACATTGTTTGGTTTATGAGGGAAGAGAGTCCAAAGCAGGACAGGACAGGAGGGCTGGAGCCCAGACCCCATGGGACCCCTCGGTTCCCACAACAGGCCGTCACCTCAGAGCTGCGGTGCTCACTCGTAGCCAGTGTTGCATCCAAACATCGCCAAGAGAGGCCAGAATCAAAAGGTGCGGTCATCTCAGGAAAGGAGGGGGGATGGCAGAGAAAACCCGAAAGAAAACGATTCTGCTGTTCCTAGGTCTGAAGCACACTATGCTGGTCGCTGACCTGCATCAAGCTGTAAGTACAGACACCTAATGAAAGATACCTTGGGTGTCTCGACAGTGAAGCTGCTCTTGTGACGTGAGTTCTCACCAGGAGCACAAACAGTAAAAACAGGCCTCAGGCTCCTGTAACGGCCTGGCTGTACAAGGGAACAGATTTGACTGGCAAAATCCTCAAAGTCCTTCACCAGAGACCGTGTCAAAATCACCACTCCTGGAAGGGAAAATTACCTTTCCTTTTCCACCTGCTTTTCTTCCCGTCCTTGTTAGTGCACCCATTGCTGCTGCTGCTGGTGCTGCTGCTGCTGTTCTCGGAGCTCTGCGAGTCGGACTGCACGTCGCTGCTCTCCTCCGAGCCGTCAGAGAGCTCCTTCAGCCCGTCCGGAACGTCCTTCTGCAAACGAAGCACGCAGGCGAGTTACCCACCCCACGACAAACTCTCCAGTTAACGCAATTCTTAAAAGGAGCACTTTGCTTTATTTGCCAAGCACTCGCTGTTGATTTTTTATGCTTGAGAGCTACGTCAGGACTGCTTAGCTGCCGGCCTCAGAGGCACACCGCCTTTCGCCAGTCTGTATGAAACCCATACCCGCTGCCGCGGCTTCTCCACTCCCCCCGTCACCACCTCACAGGCACACCCTTCCCTACGCGCCCCTTTAGTTGTCTGCTCCGTCCTCAGCCACCAGCTCTAACACACTTCTGCATAACGAGAAAGGCAGCCAGCTTTGGAAGGTCACGCCAGAGGAAACAGAACGTGCCGGTTGGGCGGCCGGCAGCCCCGGAGACCTCTCACTTCCCGAGCAGGAAGGCCTGCCGGCACAGAGCCCGCCGCAGCAGGCCCGGCAGGGCCGTGCGTTCACACAGGGCTTGAGGCTGCACAAAGCACCAGCGGCTGTGCTCGCCTGTCCGCACCTAAGCCCAGCCTGCCCTCTAGTGATCGGCACCACTCCGGTTTTAACCTACTTAGCGCTAATTAGGGACAGCACCTTGAAGCCTGCCGACTGGGACCTCAGCCGTGGCCGTCACCCCGTCCCGACGCCCGAAGCCCCTCGGTGCGCCGCTTGCCGATGGGCCGTGCACGCAGCGCAGGGCAGAGGCAGACACTGAACTAACGGCCCAGAGTTACCTATAAACCGCAATCCTAGGGAGGACGTCACCAGAAGCAGAGAAGAACCTTTCTATTTATACCAGGCGTCACCAAAGCTGGTAAAAATGAAGCTTGCCTGCTCCTAATGCTCACGCTCCTTTCAGCGAACCCTCTTTATGTCGTAACTCTTGGAAAGATGACTTTAGTAAGCTGGGACATTTACCTATTTTTCTGATTTTTTCAAGATGTCTCTTTTAAAGTCTTCCACCTGGTCGTCTAGCTACCACTCCTACAGATGTGTCTCCTAAGACGGTGTGCTCTGTCTTTATCACGTGTGGTAAAAGCTGACCTGGCCAGACTTCTCCAAATCTCGGGTTAGAAATATTCCTGCAGACTGGAATCTCCCAGGCTACCGGTGAACAGAAAATCAGTCGTGGGCCTTTCCGATGCAATGGGATAATAAGCACAGGGGAAGCAATAAATAAAAATGCAGGGGGGTACCAACCAGATGCACAGAGGGTTCCCGGGACAATGCCGACCACCGAAAGGCTCCAGCCGCTCACCGATGGACCATCAAGACCCTCCAACCTTGGGGAGGGCCAGCTTGAACTTTTTAAGTAATAAGATGGGGAAAGGGAGGAAAATGAGGGTTCTGCTTGTTTGCCTTGGTCTGAATT
The DNA here is from genome assembly GCF_040182565.1 of Anser cygnoides. NCBI lineage: Eukaryota > Metazoa > Chordata > Aves > Anseriformes > Anatidae > Anser > Anser cygnoides. Next base: position 122,471,687 of record NC_089875.1, on the reverse strand, counting down.
TCCAAGAATGACAGCTGTTTTTCCCAAGAACTTTGACTTTTAATTAACAACATGACCTTCAGTTTCTCTGTCTATTGACATCAATACGTCAATTGTTCACTTAAAATGTGAATCCTTCCAGGCAAGACTAAACCTTAGTGTACACCTCTACAGCCTGAAACAAATTCAGCCCCTGAAAGCTCATCCTGCACACGCAGCCATTGCAAACACTGAAAAATATTACATTACAAGAAATTGAAATACCAGAAGTTACTAGAAATTCAGCACTTTTGCTACAAGTTTTTAAAGGTCATGTAATTTGGTTTATTCTTTAGTATTTAAGAGTGCTTGGAGTTGATCTTCCCCAGGGAACCAAGCAGAGTGTTCAGACTGTCGGAGAAGTGCCCAAGGTGCCCTTACCAGGGCACGTGCATCTTGTAGCTTTAAGAGGAGCACTGCTGGCCGACCCGTGCCGTTAGACGCCACTTCAGCCACAGCGCACACCCACGGCATCTCAGCATTTTTAATCAGATGACATATTATCAGTGCTTCCACCTCTCCATGCAAAGCTTGGCTATTGTGTCTGAAAGGCAGTATCAGTAAAACACTGAAACAGCCTGTGCTCCTGTCAAGCACAGGTGTGCCTGAAGCTGTACGCCCCCCACATCCACGCTGCTCGTTACAAAAGCACACTGCTGTGTGTAAGACCTGGCCTCATGGCCTTAAGCAAACCGCTGCAGCTTAGTTGAGAAAGTAGCCACGTTTTTGAGAGCTATAAACCACGTCTTATGGGCTCTGTCTTGGAAGGGTTCCTGTTCACCACCATGAACAGACTCACCGCTCCGAGGCATGGAGTGCTCGGTGCGCTTCGGATCACAGCTGACTGCTAGAATTAGGCAAGATTTGGGGAAAGTAGAGGATTAGGTATTTGATAACAGAACTAGAAGCAAAGGGACAAAAAAGAGCAACAACAAAATCCTATTAACAAATATTAATGAAAAATTTGGTTTGATTTCTTGCTGCCCTTAGGAATTCTCCTTCGAAGCATTTCCTGGCAACCACCACCAGAAACACCAGATCCTTTAAACACGATTTCACAGAACTGACATACTCCTTTGTTATGGCTCTCTAATCTGTCTTACATATCTTTACAATCAAATCTAAAAAAAAAAAAAAAACTGAAGGGAGATCCTGGCAGCCTACCAGTCTCCTTCCTACTTGGATCGATGACACAATAATCCGGTTCAGGGAGCCAGCAAAACTGCAAGTACAACTTTGCTTTACTTGCCAGGGATTTTATCAGAAGCTTTCTCTCTTGAGCAGTGTGATTTACCTGACACCTGGCTCTTCTTCCCTCTACTGCAATGGCCATCCCTGCTCCTCAAAGCTTTCTAATGGACAAACCAGCACATTTCATTGATCATGGATCCCCCAAAGGATTTCTCTTTGAACGCACCATCTTCACAACTTCTCCTCCTGGCATTGCACTGGGACCAAACATGACAACGGGGACCAGAGGATGGTGTGACATGGCTGGCTGACACAGCGGCTTTCTTGACACTCCACCAACATTACCACCTCCGGATCACACAGCCCCAAAGAGGGAAAGACAACGACAAAACTGCCGTGTCCTTAGACATGCAGGAAACAACAGGGTTTTGGAATAACTCGACCTGCTAGTCTAGCCTCCTGCCTAAGACAAATCATTACATTTAATGAACTTATTCCTACGCTGAGTTAAATAACATTGGAGCTTTGCTGAAGCTTAACATTAAGAAAAATAACCAGTTTTAACTTACAGTTCTCATGAGGATGACAAACGGAGCTACCACAGCAGCTCTGATGGGTTTTGTTGTTCAAATGCATGCTCACTTCCAATCTGACTTTGCTTAGATTTAAGCTCTTGACGTTGGATCTGCCTGTGACTTATCCCATCAAAAACACGCTCGCAATCTTTCAAAAGAGATCTTTTTTTCATATCTAGAATTGTTTTGTTCTTTGAAACTTTTCAGCATGGCTTGGCCACATCCTGACACAGAATTCACAGACAATTACTCAACCACTCGTCTGCTACAATATGTGAATCTTTTCCTGAGTCATAACGTTCTGACAAAACACCTTCTTCCCGCTCTCGACTTAAGGTCGGCATTCCTTACGCCTAAACCAGAAAACTTTACACATTTTCATAATGAAACAAATTGTGTAAGAATGAGACCCAAAAAGACAACCACCTTCCCTCCATTGTTGGCTGTATCTGATAGTCCTTACCTTAAATATACATCCTCCTACCAACAAGATGTTTTATACTTTCACTTCAATGCACTGAAATGAGGCCAATCTCTGTTTGGCACAACAATGTTCAAAGAAAGAAGTTTGTGGGATGTCTTGCAAAGGAAACTTTGGAAGCTCTGAAGATGTTCTCCTCTGATGGCACGTCAGCACCAGCACACAGCTCCCAGGTGACAACCTTTGGTGTCACTTTATGTGCTCAAGGAATCGTGCCTTTCCAGTTTACAGGGTGGAGGCAGAAGACGGTGAGAACAGGAAAGCATTTCTCTTCCATTTTAAATATTTTAGGAGACGAATCTCATCTTAGAAGTTACTGTTGCTGTCCAAGGAGCATGGGGTGAGATGAGGAAAGCAGCTCCAACAGAGACATACACTGAGCGGGTCTGTGTTTAGTGAGAGGAACCCTAACTTATTTGACAGTCATCAGTTTCAAATATATAGAGAATTGAGAACAGTGTCAGCAGGCTTCATTCTAGTAGTTTAATTGGGGAAAAAAGTTTCAAATAAAGATTATTCTTTAAAAACCAAATCAGCTAAATCAAGGAATCCTCACTTTGTCCCTTGAAGTATTTTCTGCCTACTGTTAATTGAATAAGGTTAAAGGACTTTTTAATTTCTAAACTGAGATTAGTGAAGGTAACGTTACCTTTTTATGGCTAAAATTGTATCACAATTTTAATTACTCTTTCATTTCTGGATTAATAATAACAGTAAACTGGTAGTTTTATTCACAGTATTGCAAATAAAAACCAGCACTTTGGTTGTGTTTTCAGCACAAAGGTGCTCACTGACAAGCATGAGGAGACCATGCTTGCATTTGGAGGGATAGTTTGCACTACAATTCATGCCACTGAGGAACAGTTCCCTCTTCAGGATTATCCTAATACAACATATCTTAAACAAATAAAAGTCCCCTTAGCATTCAAACAAAACTGCCCAGCTGAGACACTTACCTTCAGAGTGTACACTCCCATCCGCCCCGGGACCTTATAGAAAATGCCCTCTTCCCCTCGGGAGTTTGTATGTAACATAGCATTCAGGCATGCAAGAGGAGAAGTCCCACTGAAAATAAAAACACAGGATTAATTTTTGTATTTCTCTGGTCAGTATTAATCTTCTGCTGGGAGACGATCACGGCCCCTCACCTGACCACCAGGCATGCAGCGGCAGAAGAGCCCAGATCCAACGTGTATTCCCAAGAATACAAGTTGAAGCTGCCTCAACAAGCAACAGTGAAACCAGTCCAACGAACCCACGCTCCAGCTCCAGAAAATAGGCAAACAAACAAAAAACCCCCAAGTTCAGGCTCTCCGATACCCCTTTGCAGAACATCAAAATGGTCGTTCATTCTTAAAGCTCCAAATGCTCGACGTTGCTCAGCTGAAACTCTGAGCAGATCTGTTGCAAGCTAATTACTGATTGCAGAGATATTTAAAGTTTTCTGGAAAAAATTGCAGCGTGGTGCAACGAGGTTTGTGGGATAGAGAATGGAAACCAATTCTGCAATTTTAGCAATTCCCTGAAAAGAGCCGAGAGCTTCAATCCCAGCCCCAAGAGCTGAAACAGGAGCTCCATCCTTTTCCCTGTGCTGGTGGGGGTTTCTTTGTTTGTTTTTTAAGCTATCCCACTGCAGACAGAAGCAGAATCAGTGGGCACAGAAGACAGGTAACTTTGTTCCCGTTGCTGGGTCAGGCAGATCGCACACGCTATTTAACAGCTGCCACTGCTTGTACAGCACGCTGGTATCTTGCACTACCCCGCACAGGAGATGCAAGATTCAGTGCAAAGTTTTCACCTCCCAATATCTTGTCACAAAGGCTCGTACTGGAACCACCAGGTTGACTGAAATCCTAAATTTGTGACTGAGTGGCCAAAACTCCTGAGTGGGAGCTACAGCGAGATTGCTACTCATTTGCAGTATGCTTTGCTATAAATATTCAAACAAATCTGCATCGCGAGCAGTGAGATGAGCCCTGGGAGGAAATGGAGATAGAGGTGAGGCAGAGCCCAGACCTCTGACGGCTCAGGCAGCACACGCTCACGCCAGGTTAGACAAAACAGCAGCAAAGCAGCTTGGCTCCATTACTGAATTCTAACAGGAGCAGAAGCTGATATCCTGGAAGAGATTCCAGGGCTCCTTTGCACAGGTGGGGTATAAACATGCAGAGGCACACAGGGAATGGGCTCCCCAGGGGAGGGTGCTCTCCCCAAGGAGCCCCACGGCCCCTCGGGGAGCTCCCAAGGAGCAGCCCCCGGCCCCTCTCGGGGCAGCCTGTGCCAGGGCTCCGGCACCCGCCCGGCCCAGCAGTGCTGCCTGAGGGGCAGGGGGAGCCGCCGGGGCTCCAGGCTGGGCCCGGGGCCTCTGGGCCCGGCCCTGGGCACCGCCGAGCAGAGCCCGGCTCCGGCCTCTCCGCACCTCCCCGCGGGTCCTGACGGCCATGGGGGAGCTCCCCCGGAGCCTCCTCTGCTCCAGGCCGAGCAGCCCCAGCTCTCGCAGCCTCTCCTCACAGCACGGGGGCTCCGGGCCCGGCAGCACCCTGGGGGCCCCGGCCTGGGCTCTCCCCCCTGGGCCCAGCTCTCTCGGTGCTGGGGGCCCAGGACTGAGATAAAGCAGCTCACAAACCACAGGAGAATCACTGTCCCCAGAGGGCAGCTAATATTTACATTGCTAGGCCCAATGCCATCCGTACTAACTGCAGTGCTCTGAGAATTCAGCCCCTGCCGGGGGACCACGGCTCCAGCCAGCCGGTGGGACGCTCAGGGAGGGGGCACCGCGTGCCGGTGGCAGGGGCGAGGATTCAGAGCCACGGACACGAGCCGTGCGTTATCAGGCGGTTCGTGGGACCAGATGGCCGCTTCCTAACCTAAATTATTCCATGTAAAAGGTCAGGAAACAGCCCCCACGGCATTAAGGCAGGGGTGCAGAGCAGTGCCTCAGCACACACCGCTGCGCCTGCTGCCTGCAGTTCTCTCACGTGAACGCCGACAGGGACGTGACACAGCTGAGCGAACGTGTGTCTGAGCCACGCTTGGCCCAGCTCTACGTGGCAGTATAAACACTATTCCTGTCCTTCTCCCACCGCTGCTCACCAGCTTTCTCCCCCTGCTGCTGCATCTAGAAAATGATCAGAATTTCGTACTTCTGGATCACTGAGTGCATACTGAAGAGCACCGAGCGTGCCGACGCGTGCCTGCACTCAGTAAAGGTCTCAGACGGCGAGAAGCCTGCCACGTACCTGACCTTTCGTTCGCTGAGTACGTTCTTCTTAAAAACTGGATCAAGGCAGAAAATCAACGCTAAGCCAAGCATTTTACAGAAGTCTAGGCAAAGCTATGCTCTGGAAGCTCACCAAGGAATGAAGTCTTGGCAGGACCTATCTTTACAAAAACTATACTTGTCTGGCACCTATACTATTCCTACTCGATTCCATTGTTTAACAGCTTATCTATTACTTTTGCTTTAATTTCTTCTTGCATTCACCTGTCTACAGGTACTTGTCTTCCTCTATACACTCTTTAGAGATCTGGCACAAAGCTAACATTGTTCGAGCCTTTCGTGCACCTTATTGGGAAAATTTTAAAAGTTAAAGCCAGTCAACAAATCCCACATAACTTTCATAAGTTTGGGTTCTGTTTGGGTATAAGATACGTGGTCCTCGTGTCATATTGCATCCTCTCTGCCTCTGTGAGCGACCACGGACGAGCCCTTCCCATAGGAACACCTTTCCTCCAGGACCGTCGCTCCATCCGCGCCGCCCCAACACCAGCGCACGGCCGTGGAGCGGAGGAGCAGCCACCACCATGGAGCTTCTGAGCTGCCCTGACAGCAGCTCCCAGCTGAACAGCTCCACATCTCCATCTGACACACAAACCTCCGCTCTGGAAAACACATACCCAGCACGGTCACAAGGCCAAGGGAAAGAGAGAGGCTGGAAAATGAGCCGAGGTGCTCGTGGCAGCATTCTGATGACATCCCAACCAGGGGGGCTCTGCTGAACTTGCCTGAATCCCACGGGAAAGTGCTTTGGGCAGGTTTCTTTGACAAGATATTGCATTAGTACAACCCTCAACCCACAGCTGACAGTTTGCTAACAAATAAACGTGCAGTGGGGCGGTGGTTATTTATTCCTGGAGATGCAGCCTTCCCCTCTGATGGGAAAGACTTTGCCCCTGATCTGCTCTCTGCTGCCCTTTGCTCAGAACCCCGTAGCACTCACTCATTACTTTTTCCAGCTACCTGCATTTGGTGCCCAGGCGATGCTTTTAAATGCAGTAAATGTCTAAAAATAGCCTTAGGAATCAGCTGATATTACGCTGTTATTTCTGGGGCTTGCCTTTTTTTTTAAAAAAAAAATGAACGAAGGCCATCCCTTCCTTTTGCAGGAACTCACACCAGATCATCAGCCACTTCTGATGGTTCCCATCACTCGACCTCAAACACAGTAGTTAGAGAAGCATCTCAATGGGAAGATGCTGCTCCAGAGGCATCACTATCTGCTATTTCATTTCAGTCCCTTCCATTGCCCCCATACTGCGTGTATGGAGCCACAGTCAGCTGGGTACTGCTGCCCATGTGGTGCCGTTAACGTGCAAGGCATTTTAGAGGTCTCAGAAGAGGATTCAGCTTTCAGAAGACCTCAGCTCTATGACGTGACAAGGTCCCTATTGCTAAGTTCCTTCCCTTCTGGAGAGCAAGCCCCTAACTCATTTCTGGATCTTCTGGACTGAAGCAGTCTCCAGCTTTGCAATCACTCCCATCGATCACCTTGGACTCTAAATAAGCTCAAGTTGTGGTTCTTGGCTTGAAGATCAGGGGTTTGAGGTGCAGTTGCTCAAATGTTCACAGCTCACGAAGGAATTACGTGACTGCTTTGAGGACAGGCTCGTTGCAGGCTTTTGTTCTATCTACTGAAAATTGGCTTGACACAGTATATTGCCTCATGGACAACATGTGTAGAGTTACCGTGAAAAGAGAAAATAAGGTACGTCCATACTGAGTGCCAAAGTCTCCCGGAAACAGTCACACGCTGTCCTTCCAACAGCATTCCTCTCCATCGCCCTCTGATGAGCTGATGATCAAGAAACACAGAGGCTTGCTTCTCCCCTCCTCCCTGCCCTCTTTACAGGCTTTTTGTTTTAAGTTTCCACACAAAGAATCTTCCCAAATGAGCTAAGACTAACTTGCGCTTTTCTCATGTGTTGAGTTCCCCTGTTCCCCCATCCCCAGTCCCCTCGGCATTCACATGCGCACACGTAACAGCGACTGCACCCCAAGGAGCTGGTGGGCAGCAAAGCCACTCTCGGATGAGGGGTTTTGCACACTAGCAGTTTAAGAACAGGCGCTGAATGTGAATGCAAGTAGCACAAGGTCCTGTAACCCCTCCGCTGCTACAAGGTGTAAGGCATAACTCTTGGGGGTTTGTTTGTTTCTGGAAACACGGGAATGTTTAGGAACCAAGCGACATCCTCTTTGGTTCCACGTGCAGCATCCTTAGCTGGTGTGGGACATGTACTGTTTAACAAAGTAGGCAAAATGCCAAACTCACGTTTATGGCATGGAGCTAGAAGAGAGGGGTTTTTTTTGTTTTTTTTTTGTTTGTTTGTTTGTTTTTTTAAATGAGGTGGTTTTTTTTTAAATGTAAATCCATGCACATGGATTAAGATACTTCATGTAGACAGGGCACACTTAGTATTTTACTGAACTGTAAAACTAAATAGTAGAATTTCCCCCAAGAAGTAGTTACTATATGAAAAGTTACACATGATGTTTTTATTAAAACATTAAGCAGCCTACATATATATACTTTTTTTTTTTTTTTACAGCTATATAAGCAGTTCCAATATTCATTCCAGCAGGTTTTTCAGTCCGTAAAGATTTTTACATCACATGTACTATTCAAATAGCATGAAAAAAACATAACATTTCACATTAGGCTTCCACATAGCTGAGAGGCTGCACAACAGTGATCCAGCTGGCAGGTTTTGTGGAGAGCAGGTAGAGGATCACGGCTGGGGCTCTGCCTACAGCCAGCTCCAGCCTGAGCTGGTGCATGCCTCTGTTGCTCCTGTCACTCAGCAACTGGAGCGGCTGCCTTCAGTTCTTGCTTTACTTCTTAATTCAAGGGAGGGGAAGAGCACGACTTCAGTTCACCAGACCCTGCCTCTCTGATCACCCAGCTGCAAAGAAAGACTGGCAGCAAACTCATGGTGTCAGAGCAGGGACCGTAAGCCATGCTTACACCTAGGAGCTTGATCATAAAACCAGGCAACACAGACTTGTTCTCTGCTGGAAGCCTTAAACCATTGTACTTTTCCGCATCCTATGTATTACCCTTCCTTGCAGTGTATTTCAACTTGGGAAAAACTTGGGAGTAACACATCCACCCAGGCAAAGCTACCTTCATGAGCAGCAAGAGACACGGTTTTAGCGCACGCACGGGCATTAAAGTACAGCACCAAGAAAATTTGCACTTACAGATGCTGCTTGAGAGGTCCAATAAAGCAAGTACTCACCAATACTTACCAGGTGACCACCCAGCACAGTGAACAGGCTGAGCAAATACATGTTCTTAAACTCTGTATTATTTATTATCTTTATTATTTATTACTATCAGAGAAAGCATAAATCTTTTAGATGTACACAACATTCACGGTCAGCCCCAAGAGTGGTACTCCATGAGCCTCTCTAGAACCATTTCCTTACTCTGTGTTGGGACAAACATTAAGCGCCTGTAAAGTGTCTGTTCTGTGACCTTGTTCCCAGCTGCTCTCCTACCATTGCTGTTCTCAGCAGCGCTTTCCACTGAAAATCACATTTTAGGAATTATTCTCGTCTAACACTAACTGCCCTGTTAGAAACATCAAATTTAACAGATTTATTGGAACTTATAAGTCTATTTATACTTATAAACTGTTCATATTTATAAACCTGTGGCTGCTACATGAACTATAGTCTGTATACTGATGACCAAACAAGGGTTTCTGGTAGCTTCTAAATATTTATTGTATTTTGAATATTAACATTTTCCTTAGCTGCACTTTCATCTCATTAACGAATCAAAAATTTCATCTCAAAATTAATCAACCAGCAGAAGTGACAGGTGCTCTGCCTGCAGAGCAGGCACATACTCCACTTACTTTATTGGATTGCTGAAAGGGCTAAAACAGGTTAATAACAATCTTTATAGCTAAAAGGTAGTTATGAGGCCAGTGGCATACGAAATACACATTCCGAGCTGTCACCCCTCCGAGCATTTCTCTAAGCTACTTCGCTTTTCCAGTGGCCGCGTACATACCAAGTCCTCCTTCTGAGAATTGCCAAACTTAAGCCTCCATCATATCATGGCATTTTACATTCCACATTAAATTCAAAGCTTCTTCAGACTGAGCAGGGAAAAAGGGGTTTGAAAATGGTAAATGCACACAAGGTTAAGATGAGACATCTCTATTGCGAGCAGCTGCCTGTTCAATGGGAGAAGGAGGTGAGAGCATTTTTCTTTCCACACTTTCAATTCCACTGCGTAATCCTTTCCAATCAGCCTTACCCCTGCAACCTCGGGGAGGAGCAAGGGGATTTGTTCTGATTTGAAAACAAAATGTGACTGAATCATTTCTGTTCAGTCATCTATGGATGGGATGCTAGATTGAAACTGGATTGAAACCCTAAAAAATTTTCATCTGTGCAGTATTTGAACTCGCACTCAGAACATCGTGCAAGGTGCATTTATCTATCGAAAGGCTACTTTATATTAAAGCTCCATTTTTCATGTGTCATTTACGCTATTCCTCCGTGCACACCAGCAGCGTTCAGCTGGGTGCAGGCCCAGCAGCTCCCACCACAGGACCACCACCTCTGGCTCCAGAGCATCCTGCAGACAGAGGCGGCACCTGCTGCCGCGGCTCGCGCAGGAACAGCGCACGGAGTCGGTTCTGTTACACCAGGGCAGCGCGGTAGCACGCAGCAACCCGGACACCACAGAAGAGTTAATTATCCTCTGCTCTGAATGGAAGCTTAATATAAAGTGCATCCGACAGCGAGCACCTTCATGTCACATTGTCACTGCAAGTGCATGGAACTCGATACAAGGCCCAGACTCGGCTGCGTTTAAGGGTGAGGGTTTTCCCCGTTTTGTCCTTTTGAGCATCCCTTCTTCCCCACTTTCTATTTGAATCAGACATTCACACAAATAGCTTTTGGCTTATTAGTAAATTAAAACATGATTTTTAAAAACGATAGGTTTAGATCTACTGAAGTGTCAGAGGAGAGAGAGAGATCGTAAGCAGATACCACAGTACCGACTTGAAGTTTGTTAACACAAATTTATGATTTAGAAAAGCAGTTTTATTCTACGCATTAGATTGTTTTACCCCATATACACTGCCAAATGACCCCGGGACAAAGACGCACAAAAACATCATGCAAATCAAGCACCCCCTCCCCACAAATTCAGGACTGCAGACAGCAACGTTAATTTATGAGACACCAAGCACTCACATGCTATTAGCCTGGTATTTTCCACAGACTTGCAAGCAGATTAAGATTTCACGTTTGCATTACACTCAAAGGCTAATGCAAACTGCATGCAGGAAAGGTAGATTAACGTAAGAGAAGCATTAACACTAGTTTTACTGCTATTTCTTTGTTTCTAAGTCTGTGAAACAAGCAGTTGCTCTTTTAATTAAGGCTTTTGCAGCTTGCGTTAATACAGAACAGTAGCTTTAGAACAATCAGCAGTGGTTCTTACCTTCTGGAGTTGGAGTGCAACCCAAAAAAAGGAGAGAAACACCCCTTTAAAAACTTTAGCAAAACAATTGTCTAACCATTAATACGAACCCTCCTCCCCATCCACCAGAACCAAATTAAGAAAGCTTTGGGCAGATCTGCAGCAATACTACAGCTAGGCTCTATCGTACACATAAGCGGGTGTAGGAAGATGTGCACCCGCCAGGCTTTTTTTCAGCTTACTTTCCGAGAAGCTGGCATAGATCTACCAATCCCAGGTAACTTTCAACCCCCCCAGTTAGTGAACTTCTATTAGAAGTCAGGTGGGCCCTTTAGAGGTCCCGTATGTGGCCAGGCACCATACAGAAGTTTACTTTTATCTCACAACTTAGGCCCACAGTTGTGGGTACAGCAGCAGCCCTACAACCCAGAGGAGCAAGACAGTCTGTGAGCAATTTATGGAAGCCAATGGTTGGGTTGTGTCACGTGTACAGCATCATCTCAGCCGTGTTCCCAAGGGTAAATCCAGGGGCTGGCCAAGTCATCAGTAATGCAAACTAACACACTACTTGCTCCATTTCAGTATTCCCACTGTTGGGGGGTGGGGGAGAGGGAAGGAAAGAAGGGAAGGGCTGGTTTTGGTGGTGGTTTTTTTTTGGTGGGGGTAGAATTGGCTACAAGATTTTTCATGTGACAAAGCCGATTATTAAACACCAACACTTGAAGTTCCTGAGAATTTGTGCAAGATCAAAACACAGTGCCCTGAAAACCTGGGTGGTGCCAGTGAGCACAGTGAGCTGGGGTGGAGCTGCACTTGTATCAGGGTGTAGTAGAGGGCACTGGAGACCCTTGGATCAGGACCAGCCTGGAGAATGCTGTAGTGCTCTTCAGCACACGCTCAAGTTGAACTTTCTTTATAAGCTTTAATTACTGGTCTGCTAAGACTGATATGACTACTGGATCTGACCTACAGGAACATTACTAGATTCTGACATCATACACTGAGTCCTGGATGAGATCAAAAAGCCCTTAGATATTGTTTACATGTGTAAGCAAAAGCTTCAGGTTTATAGCCCTTGATTAGCTTCACCTTACCAGTGTCCATGTGTAAGGTACTTATCTGTGTGCCCCTTGAGGGCCTATGCAGAAATGATTAGCACTTTCTGGTTTTAAAGGACAAATTCATATAGAGGAACCTCCCTCTAAGGCTTCTGGGGTACAGAATTAAGATTTCAGAGTTTCTGGCGTCCCCCCACTCTTTGTCTCTGCTACAGGGCCGCGGGCTGGTTCAAACTGAAGGTAAATCCTACATCTAGCTGCTTGCTGAGATCTCAGCTCCTGTGTTTTCTAGAAGAGAATGCCAACTTTTTAGATGCCTGTAGTGCTCATCACTGGAATATTACACCCCACATTTCTCCCTGCAATAGCTGTTACACTTTCACATGATAGAAATGGATGTATAACTTTATTTTGAGGAGCCAGCAAAACCTGCTACTATTCTAGTCTCATGATGAGAGAAGTGGAAGATGTGGTTAGTCAGGGATTTGATACCTTTAAGTAAGTAACTGCTATGGAAAGTCACCTAGCTGGACTTTCTCCTAACATAATGAACGCATCTCCTGCTAATGGTAACATGATGTTTCTGTATAACCATCCTCTTCACCTCTTCCTATTCTTCTTCCTTCATCCTCTTCAACTTCTTTCTATATAGCCATCCTCTTGAATTCCAACCTCATGGTTGGAATTAGAAGGGACTTTAAAGATCATTTAACTGAAACCATTCTATGATTCCGTAAGTCTTCAAACTACTCTTTTTCAAACCAACATTTTTCCCTACAGGCATTATTTACATCATCTACCAAGTCATCTCCATCCTTCTGCAGATACTGGGTGGTGCAGAGCTGATGACTTCGATGTTTCTTTAAACACTAATGAGGCAGAGTCCTGTGGGGTTTGCCAGATCCAAAGCGTCCCTCAGGACCAACAGCGTTTCATTCTGCGGCCTGCAAGCCAACAAGGCAGGCTCCAGGTGAAGTACGGGCACTGCCTGCAAAGATTCGTGAAACAAACCTGACAGACTTGGTGGCCTGCAGGTTGCCATTCCCACTGCCCTGCAGATGAACAGGAAAGACCAAGGTGGGGTTCTAGCACAAAGAAAGCCTTTTATAAACACCTGAGGTCACCTGGGGCTGGTAGAGGCCGAGCGCTCGGCTGGCAGAAGATGGGCCTCAGGGAGAGCCCCGGTAGCAGAACCCCAAACGACAGCAGCCACGGAAGGCCACAAGGCCCCTCGCCATACGTACCGCTAGCCCTAGTGAAAAGCTACCCGAAAACACAGCCCAGAACAGCCTCCCTCCACCAAACGCCACCTGAGGCCCTCAGATACGATGAATGCTGGCAGCCATTTGACCCAAGATGGCTTTAGCCTGTACTTTACAGAAATTCCACTTCACTACAAAAGGCGTCACAAGTACCTCAAACAATGTGATGTTCTGGTGAACTTCAGTTGAAAATAAGCTGATAGTTGGTTATTTTTTTCAGAAAAAGCCAAATCCAGCTTTGTAACTGACTAAAAAAATGCAAGACCTTACTGTACCAGCAGTTATTGCCCTCTGCTTCTGCCAGCCCTTCTCTCGAGCACTTACAGCAATGAACAGAAGCAAGCTGAAGAAAAGGCTTGCAATTAAAGCCAGCCTGCCTGTAAGGCTGGTGCTAACGCACCTGCTTCCAACAAATGCCCATTTCCCATCGGGAAAGACTCCCACATTTCAGATGTAAAGAGGTCAGCAATACCTTTATGGACATTTTATAATATCTATCTTCCAGCAGAATGAAAACAATCTAACTAGAAACAGCAGAGAGGTGGAGATAACCCAACCCTGGTGGTTCTCAGGAATGAAGTGTGAAAGGCCCTGCCTGATTTCCCCTGACACGCTCTCAATATTACTGAACCTATACAACTTGAACCCCGAATGTTCCAGCTCATTGGAAGATTAAATTCAAAGAAACTGTGGATTAAAGATTTTGTAAAGTTATTTAAGTGTTTGTCAGCTGACGGCTTCAGCTAGCTACAGGGCCTTCCACGCCAGCCCAAAACTTGCAACTTCGCACACTGAAAGGGAGGAAAAGCAAAGCTGTTTTGTACTAACCAAGCACGATCTATTTGCAGTATCATACCTCCGGTCACCCATGAGAAACAGCACTTTTAACTGTACTCTTTCCACAAAGAAGCCTGTAAAGGCTTTGAGGTATTGCAATGACTCAGTCTTACAAGAGGCACTGAGGCCAAAAGGCCACTTCTCCCCCGGAGCTCGAGGCTGGGAACCAGGAACTGCAGCGATTCAGGCTGGGAGGAACCCCTGGAGGCTGGGAGGAACCCCTGGAGGCCACAGGCCCAACCTCCAGCTCAAAGCAGGAGCACTCCAAGTGTCTCAGGGCTTCGTCCATCCCAGCTTTGAACACCTCCTGTACAGGGAAAAACCTTCCCTGGCCCTGCTCTAGTGGTTTACCACCCCATAGTGAAAATTTTTTCCTATCTAATCCAAATCTCCCACCCTGCAGTCTGTGCTCATCGCCTCTCAGTCTAGCACTGGGCTCCTCCACAAAGTCTGGCTCCATCATATGTAAGCTATCAGCAGAAGTGAACACACCAGAAACCAAACCACCACATTCTGAAAAGCAGCCTTGGATAAAATAGCTTTGAAATGTACTGTGGTACAAGCAGAGCGAGCTCCAGAAGCTTCCTGGTGTGGTTACCAACAACAAGAAGTTGCAAATACTTTAGACCAGTCTACAGAGATTTTTTTTTTGCAAGCTTTGTGTCACCTGACCCTCACGTTGTGAGACGCCACAGCAATCACCAGGCAAATTTAGATCCAAATCTGATTTTATGGAGTTGTGTAAAGCTTTATTTGGATGAATTAATACAGCAAACAAACCAAGTGTGCCAAACCTGCTGCCTGCTGCACCCTCAACGGGCCACTGAACCCAAGTCCTGCCAGCACCTCCTCCCCATAGGGGTCCCGCAGCACGGGGCAGGTGAGGGCTGATGCCAGCAGAACGGGCTGCCCCCAGGAGAGTTTACTGGCATGCTCCATTTGCATTTAAGGAGCTGCATGGCTAGCTAGTGTCAGAACATCACAGAAGCACAAGTGTCCTCCTGAGGACGTTTTGCTGTAGCAGTGGGAACAGTCACTCCGTGAGCAGGCCTGAAAGGTCTTCCCAGGCACACGCTGTTCCCACCTCATTCACCCCTTTCCAGCCAAGCTCCTGACAGAGCAGAGGCAGGAAAGTACACTTTAAATAAGCTTTCTAGCTTCAGCACATTGCTTTCCACTTTTCCAGCTTCCTGCTGCCATGAGGAACCAAGGCAGGGAACAGGAGTAGAAGATACAAACCTCCTGGTCCTTGCTTTCCCTCTCAGGTACTGCCTCACAGGTACCTCTCAGCCCCCGGATCAGATCAGAGGACAAAAAAACAAACTAGATATGAGTTCACCAACATATCAAATGGCCTGGAGCCATTTTAAGAGCAATAATTTTAAGAGCAATACAGCAAAGGCTGTTCTGACCTGTGCAGATTTCCTTTGTCAGAAGCTGAGCTCTCTGTAACAGCTCATCAGTAGAAATAGCTCTTCAAAATATTGACAAGTTTAAGCTGTCAGTGTGCAGATCTTCACTGAAAGGAGGCAGGAAGCAGATGGCATAGCAATTTCTTTCCTTAGTATTTTGACTACGGACATGTATGTCCAGTGAGGCACTGGAGATCAAGAATGAAGACATCCCAAAATCTCTTTTGCACATGCCCATAACCCAAAGCTACTTCCCACCTCAAGTGATTTTCCCCAGGTGATGCAACTCTGATCTGGCAATTATTTGGAGTCTCCTCCTTGGAGGGCTGGGCACCCTGCTCACGTTGGCCCTGCTGGGGCGAGGGGGAGGGTGACACAGGGACACCCAGGGGTGCCCCCAGCGCCAGCCAGCCTAGGATTATTTGGACTGCCAAATAATTACCTGCTACCAAAAGCGAGGACATCACCTATCGCATGCAAAGCACAGCCCTCGTTGTGACCAGATGAGCTCTGGAGGTCCCTTCCAGCCCCAGCTGTTCCGTGATCCCCAGCTCCGGAGGTGACCTGACAGAACAGAACCAGGCATCCCAAGGGTGCCTCTCCCGAGAGCAGGAGCGCTGGCTCAGAAGCAAATCCAAGCGCTCCGGGTTTCGGTTCTCCCAAGAGAACTTAGTTGGTTATATCATGCACTATACAGGCCACACTCTGTGCTTAGAACTGTGAATATAACTTACTGCGTAACTTGAAATAACTGGAATTTCTCTCTGGGCGTGCTTCCTCCAAGATATCACCACATGGACCATGAGAAGTTCTACCAAGATAATTCTGCGCATGAGCCAAGCATGTCTAAAAGGTGGGCAATTGCACATAAATGTTTCTCAACTGAACTTATGACAAGAACCAGACTGAGCTGATGGAAACACTTCATTTCTTGAAAGCAAGTGTCCAAAGCCATTACGGAGTGTTTTGAAGGATTCAGACTACACTGACCATCCTCAGGACTTGTGAAAACGCTGGAGGACTTCAAAACCTACAGGGAAAATGAGTTACAAGACCTGCTTTTTGGGAGGTAAAATGATCAGTGTACTCGTACCCAAGATTTACACCCTCATAGTGGACTTGCAGAGCAGCAGAGTTTTGTGCAGTTCCCTCCCAGGCAGGGGAAGCTCCCTCTCCAGAAGGGCCAGGCACAAGCTCCACGTGCAACAGCCCCAGCCAGCAGCAAGAGCAAGAGGCTGTCACGCTATCTGCCAGACACAGGATGCATGTCTCTTCCGCTGGTGGATAGTTTCAGTTTCACCATTTTTTTAAGATAATTTTTTTCCCAATCGATTTTCTCCATAGGAGACTTTTTGCCTAGACTTTTACTGTAGGCTCACAACCGCTTTAAAAAGCAGCTTTCACAAGAGGTAAATCCAGCAGTTTTGACAGAAGCAGCTTCTACAGAGATCCCCTTCCCTGTTGAGATAATTTGTCCTCACACCCAGTTAAAGTGGGATCAAAAGGAACTTCACCCTTTCCAAAATTTAAAAGCCTTTAAAAAAAAACCCTGCATCCTTCTGAAGTCCCCTCCCAGCCCTGCACTGTGCTGTGGGGTGTTTGTGCACGCACCCTTGTTCACTTCTTGGAGGAAGACTCTGCTAGAACCAAGCCACGAAGGAACGCCAGCCCTGAGAACCACGGAGCTCAGCTCCCCCAGCCCTGTGTTATCTCCTAGCTCCACAGCAGAAGATAAGGACATCGACAAAGCACTGAGGAACAGCTGTGAAATATTTTAGCGGCAAAGTGTTCTGCCAAGAACAAGGAGAGTCACTTCACTGGTCCTCAGCTGATGAGACTGAGACAAGAATATCCTACAGCAGTAAGCAGCCTCCCTCCTCCTACCACCAGCACGTTTCTGAGACTGGTCAATGAGAGAGCTGGTCATTTGCATCAAGTTTATCCTCTTCAGTTCTCCTCTTGCAAAAGAGTGACCAAGTAGAGGATCTTCCCCCGGTCAGGGGGATGCTCATTTCATAGCACACAGGCTACTGCAGAAATAATACAAACCTGGCACCGCTCTGAACTACACAGAAGCTAAAAACCCGTGTTTACTTTAGATGAGGGTAATCAATATTCTCTTCCTCACTGGTTAGGAAGAAACACTGCTCACACTACCAGCCCACAGAGGACAAACTAACCACAGAAGTACAGCAGGCTTCTGATTTGCAGATAGCAAAACAGGAGAGAAATAACGGAAGCCAGTTAAGAACCCTTATGGAAGTCTGAAGTTACAGAGCTGGCAGCTCAGAGACCGAGCAGCTCCAGCCCTGCTCACAGAGCTTGCACCTCCTCAGGATGGAAGTCGCCTCCCCAGGGGTGCCCCGAGCTGGATGTGCAGAGCATCTTGCAGGGCGTTTGGAAGGAGAGATATGTCATCGAGCACCACCTGGAGGGCAGGAGAAACTCAAAACCATGCCAGTTACAACACGTTTATCTCTAGCCCAAACAGGACCTGTGAAAAGGAATTTGGCTTCTGTGCTTTTTTCCAAAATTGTTTCAGGACTTTGTTTGGGTTTCTTTGTATAAGAAACTCAAAAGAATATCCAAAAGCAGCAGCCAGAGCACCACGCTTATAATTTCACTGAGATTAGATGAACTTCCCTGTTCGAAGACTAACTCATTAGCATTTAGGCAAAAGCATGGACTGGAGTTCACACCAGTATTTTTACACAGCCTCCTCTGTAAACTCCCCAAAACACAGAACATTCATGGCTATTGAGAGGAAAGTCTCAGAAAGATAGCCCCCAAAGATGCCAATTCTTTGGGTACTCTTACACTAACGGACCCAAGGAGATTAAAGGAATTCAGTGACAAGCTAACAATTTTTTAAACAACAGCTACTTATCTTCAAACAACCACGATTCTCTGTTGTTGCCTCTTGCTGCCCTTCTATCCTACGCATTCAGGTCTAGGGAACTTCTACACCTGGTGTTGCTGGGTTAGCACCATGATCCTGTGCATCTTCAAAGCCTTGTGTGAAAGCGTGTCACAGCAAGCTCAGACTCGTCCAAGATATGCTGCCAGCACAGCGATAAGGCAACATAGGATGCTGGAAACCAAAGCCAGATGTGGTTACACTGCCAACTCATCAAGTACTTTTTTCCACAAGTTCTATTTTTGCAGTTTGCAAGTAGTGACCTGTAGGAAAGGATCTCAAATGATTAAGACAGCCTGTCAAAATAGGCAAATAAAGAAAATCAGGATGACAGATCACGCAAGAAAGATAGGTCTGGCTTCGGGATGCCTAAGGTCTCCAAAAGAGACATGTCGAGTACTGGCCCTGGGCTGACCTTTAAAATCACGATTTAAATTGCTTGAGTGCTATGATAAAATTAAAAATACATGCAAGATCATTAGCCAGTATCACTCAAGGTATCTATGATCTATGTTCTTTCAGAAAAAGATCTTATAAAATATCTAGCCTCTTCCCAAAAAAACAGCCTTGTCCTGCAATAACAGAAGTCACTCTTCCCAGTTTCTCCACACTCAGGGCAATTGCCACCCTTTGTCCCTGCAATTCCAAACCCCCTACAAGAGGGCCAGCACTTCAAGTCCTCTGAACTATGCCAACCTGCCCTCAAGCTTCTTGCCAAGCAGCTGCACAACAGGAATCAAAGCAAGAGAGACCTGACCGGCTGCGTGACCAAACAAATGACTGCTGGGCGCTAGCGGGCTCCCCATTCTCTGCCTCATTTCAGAAAACCCATGGGAAAGTAACTTGTCTCTTCTAAAACTAATTTCCTACCTGGAATTTGAGCTTAAAAGACAGATGTATCTACAGATATAAGAAATAGATGTTGAAATAAAAAAGCATCGCAGTCAATACTGACATGGTTTAAGAGATTCTGGTTTGCATAGTTTGCTACCAAAAATTTGTTTTTCTTTAAATTAAAAGCAAATTGCACTGAGAAAATTTAAAAATTGAATGCCTTGGGTACACGTGAGCAGGAGAGCTTATGTCCTGCCTGCAAACTCGCACACCATTTCTACCAACCTGGGAGTCTCGCAGCTGCTTGCTATCTCAAGACAACAGCACAGGGAAATTGCTGTAATCTGCTCTCGAAGGCTTTGCCATGGTTTCCTGCCAGAACTTCCACATGAAAGACTCAAGATCTGGTGAGCCACACATGCTCATCTGACAACTTTTACATCTTATCTAACATGCTTTTTCCTCTAAAAAAAATGCTGATTTGTGTTAAGTCCGTCTGTCACAGGCTTTGACTTATCAGAAGCTCAATCCAGCCACCAATGGACAAACATTACTGTTATGAACTGGAGCTGAATTGCTTAAAAACTGATAACTTATGTCTCAACCTAAACAAAGCTTTCCTATGTCACTAACATTTAAGAGGAAAGACCACTGCATGGCATCTGAACATGGATGAATCAGAAGATGAGTAGCTGAACTGGAGAAGTCAAGTTTGGCATCTGACAGCTCCCACCAACATCTTTTGGTATTTGAGATACCGTGCAGTTTGCAGTCTCCTGATGCTCAGCAGCAGCTTTTAGAAAGGGAAAGAACTTACTATCAGCTCAGGCGAAACCCCCAAGTCAACTGCCACTGCACGGCATGGCATTCCTGCCCTTCCTTTTTTGGGGGCCTTTCACTCCCAAATCTAGTCTTGCGAGCTAGACCGGATCTTTTGCACCACATCAGAGCTCCTGCCTAGGGCTCTCCCGAAAACAGGGTTCTGAATTGCTACAAGGTTTCATGACTTGTAAGTGCCTACTGCTTGCCGGACTCCGTGATCACCAATACAGACCACTGCCTTTCTGTCTTTGGCAGGGGGGTAACCATGCTGGTCAGCTCCTTCTGCTTGGGGAGGTGCCTTTTACAGGTTAACAGCATTTGATTTGTTTGATATTGAAGCTGTCCTAAGGCTGGTAAGCCTCTGGTACAACTAAATGTGGTACTGCCCCAGAATGAAGCGCATTGTCAGGACAGGAATTGCATCCTGCTTTTGTCACATCACATCCTTAAGAGCAAAATAATAATTGGGATTCCTTACTTTAAAATAAGCTGACATTTCCAAAAAGCAAAATACTATTATGTTGTCCACAACTTGAGCGGAAGATCTTGTTATCTACACTTGGGCCCTTCTGTATTTCCTGAGAAGCATCTGTATTGCTGTCTTAAGCTGGCAAGGGGCGTGGGGAAGATAATTAAGTCAAATTTAGGATGGTTACGTCATTCCAAAATAGATGAGCTGGCATCCAATCCTCTTTTCTTTCCTTTTCCTTTGCTCTTAGAAAACAAATAAATACTTTCTACTTCACAGGAGCTCTGTATATCAGCAAATAAACCTGTCCATCTCAGGGAGATAGATATGAGCAAGGACTCACGAGTTAAGCTATGGTAACAGCAGCAGCTCCACATTTGTCATCTGAACTACTTTTACAGCAGATCAGATCAGTAACACCTGAGTGGTGTACTGGGCAAAAAGGGGCACTCAAATGCGCAATACACTCCTTGTGCAGAACAGGAAGATCTCTAAAACAGAAAAGCATCATACTGCAGACGAATACTAAAAATAGCATGAGACAGTTTTCAAATAAATTGTAACTGAAGCTTGAAGCTGCCTTTTTTTTTTTTTTTTTTTTACTACCTGAATAGTTTCCAGTTTTGTTTTGGGTCATTTCCATTAAACTATTCACTTCTTTGTTTGTTTTTAAAGATAAATAAAAAGTAGTTAAAGTTACCCATACAGTTATAACTGGAGTTTGAACCTGATCAGACCCTGTTCATGTCATACAAAAGCTGCAGACCAGAGGCGTGCAGCATATATTTGGAAATGAATGACCCTCATCTAGCTTTCTCAGTGAGAAGTATCAGTGACTTCGTTTTTTTTGTTTGTTTGTTTTAAACTGGGATCTGGATACCAATTCTAAAGACATTTAACATTTTAGTCCCAAAGATCCACAGGAGTTAGGGGTTAACAGTGAACTAAGTTGGAATCAAAGTGTTACCCTGTTTTACTGCTATGGATGCTTAACTTACCTGATTTCTTTAAGTCCTTCTTTCTGGATGACTTGAAGAATCTCTTTATGGCTCATAGGTGTATTAGGATACTTCTCCAGGACCTGGCAAAGTAAATTGAAAGTACATCACTCATTTGCATTTTCATGTTAGTGTTCCACTGCACAGAAAGCTACATTTCATGATTTAGACATCTCCTAGGATACAACCAAAGAACTACTGAGGATCTCACAGCTGATAACCAGCCCTCTCATCTGAAAACCAAAGAGCAAAGAGACTCCAGAAGGCCGCCTAGAAGACTTGCGTTAGTGCAATTCCCAAATTTTATTTGTAATGCACTGCCCCTAGATAACATTTCCTAAAGAGAACAACAGTCATGCTTTACAGTAACAGAGGAGCTTTTCCACCATCCCCTTCATCTGGGAGTTCTTCAGCAACCACTGAAGTACCACAGACACAGAACTTGCAAAAAAACCAGATCCTTCAAGCTTGCAGATATCTGAGGTACAAACATAAAGCCAGACACAGCTAGCTGAGGCAGTGGAGAGCTACTGCATACAGCTACCCACCCCAGCAGACTGTTTGCATCAACAAGCATGCTCTGAACTGGCACAGCTCCTGCTCACAGCCATGCAGATTTATCCAACACACCTAGGAGAAAATCTCTTCTTTGAAATAAAGCTGCAATTGGTATTATGCAATTACAGTCCCTAACAAGAGTCAGATTCTTAATGAAATTTTTTCACTTTTGGTATTTTTTTCAGTGGCTTGAACTTCTCTCGTCCTAGGCGGAATGGGGGTACAAATGGGGCATCTGCAGAACTTCCACCAGTTAAGTCCATGTAAGACAGGAGGAGTCTGCACTACATCAGTTAACGTCAAAAAAGCCAGATCAAGTTGGGACAACTTTAATACTAATGATTGGCTTGATTTTAAGAAGTTTAAGGAAATTTGATGTCTAATACTGTTAGGGTTCTTCACAGACAATTCACATTTAAATTTCAGAAGTACGGGCTAAGAAAATATCTCCTGCATTAAAACTGTTAAATATATCCTCTCCTTTCCCAGCCCTCACTAAGCACACCCTAGCACCTGTGTGTCTTGCCCAGCTTTCAAGAGGAGCAAGAGGCAAAAGCGTAATTCACAACAGGGGACAGATGGATGCTTAAGACTGCCAAAGGAAGATGCATTATATTTGTGCTTAGTGAACAGTGAATGTAATGCAAGTTAATGCTATGCTTGACCAGAAAGTTACGTTATTATATTAAGAACAGAAAGGAAAAAAGTTTCCCAATTATAACCCTGCATGTCCATGGAAAGCTTAGAATACAACAGTTCTGTTGGATGGGACCTTCAAAGATCATCAAGTCCAGCTGCTGACCACCTCAGTGCCTCTACATAGTTATTCCAGGTAGCTTGGCCCCACACCTTTCTTCCACAGGGCTTTTTGTTGATGAGCTCAGCAGGGTGATCAGCCCGGACCCTGCCAGGCCTGCCTGCAAACCACGATGGAGCACACCTGTGCTTTGAGAAGCTGCTGCTGATCAACCAGATGTCAGGAGGATTCTTGTAGGATCCCACACACCAGCTCCCTGAACAAGCCAGGGACAGGCATTTTTATCCTTCTCCTCACTTCCTTCAGTTCCCATAGGATCTTAAAGCCTCATCTCATTGTCACCAAAACCAGAAGATGCCATGGACCTGCACATTCCCAGTCAGCTCTCAGTGCTGCTCTGCTAGCACTGACAGCTCCTCAGACCACTGTACGTGTTCTCCATCCAGACACCTGCAGGCAGAGGAAGCCCTTTTGCTGCTGAAAGGAATAAAAACTTCCAGTCTTCACCACTGCCCCAAGGAAGGCAGCTTTTTATTCACTGAGCAGCACAGGGCTTGGGCTGTTCCCAGCCCCCCGGGATGGCTGGGGGCACCCCTGGGCACCCGCCCGGCCCAGCAGTGCTGCCTGAGGGGCAGGGGGAGCCGCCGGGGCTCCAGGCTGGGCCCGGGGCCTCTGGGCCCGGCCCTGGGCACCGCCGAGCAGAGCCCGGCTCCGGCCTCTCCGCACCTCCCTGCGGGTCCTGACGGCCATGGGGGAGCTCCCCCGGAGCCTCCTCTGCTCCAGGCCGAGCAGCCCCAGCTCTCGCAGCCTCTCCTCACAGCACGGGGGCTCCGGGCCCGGCAGCACCCTGGGGGCCCCGGCCTGGGCTCTCCCTGCTGGGCCAGCTACTGGCTCAGCCGGGGCTGCTAGGCGAGAGTAGACGCGTGTGGTATTTCGGTTTGGTAATGCTAAAAGGTCCTGGTGTCAAGGTGAACTCTTTGTGTATTACCCCAAAGTGCAGCAGTGAGAGCTCAGGAAGACAGATTAGCAATAAAACTTTAATGAGAAGAGCCTGAGCAGGAAAGGAGGGCCACTTTTTTTCCTTCTTGCCCACAGTTCTCCACCCCCAAGAACAAGCAGCAGGATTTGAGCTGCCAGCTTCCCCCCCCCAGCTCACACACACTAATTCTGAGCAGAAAGGCCAGAAGAGCAGGGAGCACAGCAGCAGGACTGCCACACGGCAGCGAGGATCACGCACTGTTGATCTTGCAAAGTTCAATAGCTCCACGTGGTTAACTGCACAATTCCAGCACAGCACAGGTTTTATGGACTTAAATCATCTGGGATTCTGCTCAGAGATTCCACGGAAGCCTTATCTGTCATTATACTTGAGAGATAGTTTTATCTGCCAGATCACAGTGCAAATTCCAAGCCATTTTCCACTGGGAGGATGCACAAGAGCATTCTTCATCTGAGGGCACGCCCCAGGTGGCCGAGTACACAGCCGGGGCACCTGGCTGGAGCCACTGGTGGGGTGCCACAGGGCTGGGTACAGCAAAACTGATCAGTAGGGCCTGTGCTCAAACCCACGAGAAGAGTGCATTAAGTCCCAGTTAACCACTGATGTTGACTTCAAAATAATGCCGGCCTCACCACACAAGGTGCCTGCTGCTGGTAGAAAAGGAGGGCCCACAAAAGCCAGGCCACTCCCTGACTCGACACAGGATGCTCAACAGGAGGGTGAGAATCTTTACTTTGCATCTCTCCCCTCCCCACATACACCAGTGAGGACATTAAATCGCATGAAATTAAAGCGACTAGCAAGCTAGCTCGAGGCCCAAGGTGCCATTTTAGTTGCTTAAAAAAAAGTCACAAAACCCAGGCCTCCTCTGCTGAGACAAACAGTCCTCAGAAACCCAAATGTTTTTGGACAACCATGTCTAAGTAGAGAAAGAAGACTTCAACACATTAGGAAAGGAGGAGACACCAAACAAGTTATTGCGGTGCTGCTGCAGTGCAGGATGTGCAGGGAAAGGAGCTGCAGAACCGCTCTGCAGAGGCTATCGCGAGCACTGACCAACGCGTGCCAAAGAGTGGCAAAACACACAGATGTTAATGCCAAGTCAACGCTTTCAGGAGCCTCACTCAGAAGCAGCTGGGAGAATACTTTGGGGAAAAAATTGGGGGAAAAATCACAATTGCCTCTTTTTGTTGTTTAAGAATGTTACGTGGCCTTTTTTTTTTTTAATGCTAAGCCAGTCTTGAATGACTGCTTTCTGCAGGCAGTTTCTACAGAAGCTGGGGTCCATGTAACCAACTACATGGCAAGAATCAGAAGATCTCAGAGTTTCACTTAAGATAAATGGAAGCACGGGGAGGATGGAGACAAGGATGCAAGAGCAAGTCAGAGGAGAGAAGTATTCAAAAAGCTTCGCATTCTTGTGTTGCCTTCACTATGAGAACATAAAGCAAGTTGCAGTCAGAAAAGCACGAACTGGAAGTTTTAGGGATTTTAGTCTCTCTCAGTGGTTACCTGTAACCGACACGTAAGGCACAACACAGGAGGAGACTCCTCAGAACCACTGCTCCTACGCCACAGAACCAGCACTGAAAGCCCTTTCATCACCTGAAAGTTCACAAAGGCATCGTCTAACAGGGGGAAGAAAACACTGCCTTATTGCAAAGCATGAGCAGGAACAATTGTCAAAAGGCTTTTGGATCACTGAAAACACTTTATCCCGTGAATACTACGCAATTAGGTACGGTTTAAATAGAACAAAATCCCAGGAAGGGTCCAGCTTTGGGAAACACGCCCAACGCTTAAGCTCGGTCTAGACGAGCTCATCTGGAAAAACAACTTTCCTGGCCCAGCAGCCCGGCTCCTTCCAGCAGCAGAGAGTTTACACGACAATTCAGAGACTTGTTTACAGCGGTCAGATGTTCCCCAGCAGCCTCAAACACACAGCTCTGAGCTCTGCCCCGGCCCAAGGACAAAGCCGGAGCGAGCAGCTCAGACAGGCCTGCCAGCCCCGTGTCCCCCCAGGGCACGCAGCCCCCAGCTTCGAGCGGCACGCCCAACCCCACGGGTATCCCGAAGGCAAGTAAGGAGCACTTAAATCCACACGGTTCGCTCCACGGAGGACTGCTTCACCCCATGGAGGCCGGCAGCAGCCCCGGGACACCCACCCGCGGTGCTGCTCCACGGCTGCCCCAGCCCTGCACGGTGGGATGGGGCCGTGGAGGTGGTGGTGCCACAGACAAACCCAGCACAACTGGCTGCGGCTACGCAGGACCGGGGTAGTTTGCACTGTCCTGGCAACAGGTCATCATCTTGTGCTCTTCAAGAAACGTGTTCAAGTCTCTGCTTAGATAAGCAGAGCAGTTGGCACCTTAAGAGGCAGTGGTAACTGTGTGCTGCTGTACAGGCTGAGCCAGAAGAACCAGGTATGAGGAGATTAAAGAGGCTTTAGAAGATAAATGCACCTCAAGTAGCTTCTCCTCTCTTCTGCCCATTTAATGCCATGTCAGATCTTTCACTCAAGGACTTTTTTTTAATTGCTGTGCGTAATAAAAAATATAGCCACTATTATCCGCCACAGAACTGAAGCAGTGGCATTTTAAAACTAAGCGTCGGGATTTACAACCTACCTTCCTGCTATGCTCGGCATCAGCTTAGACAATCGAAAGCACAAACCAGCAGACACCAACAACAAGATGCCAAGAAGCCACCTCATTGTGTGAACCTAGCTATTAATACTGGGAAGCGTCAATGTGCAACTTCGGTGAAGCTGTGCACTTGAGATAGTGTCACCGATGCTCAAATTATGCTGCCTTAGGTGCCAAAGTACTCTCTTTGGCTCATTGTTAACAAAAACTGTTAAAAGAAGTTCTTTATTGCAGTATATTCTGCTTTGTACCCCGAAGCCGTCCTGGTTTCTGCAAGGGTTTCAAAGAAAACAGGACCATCAGAAGACATTCCTTAATTTTACACCTTGGAAGAAAGGCAGCTTTCTTCCTCTTAGAGTAGTTGTGTGAAAAACGCATTCATCCTACCTGCAATTAAATTCAAAGGATTAAATTTCAGAGGGTAAGCATCTATACCAGGCAGACCTGGAAAAGAGAGACACCCCTAAAGCACGAGCCTACCACGCAAAACCTCCCACAGAAATACCCCCAGCGTCTCTGCTCTTCAAAGCAGTTCACTTTTTCCACGTCTCCCAGATTTACGAGCACTGGCAGGACGACTCCACCTCGCCCCAAGCCTACAGCAGAGTAAGAAGAGCGCATTTCACCCAGGCTGCTCACAGAGCGAAGCGGCAGCGGGCAGCACGGTAAGAACACGGAAGCACCTCGGCAGAAGATGCTCTGAGAGACGCTATAAAAGGAAAGTAAATTTGTCGATGTAAATTACTTCGGCACTTCTCTTATTGCAGCGCTGCTCAGCTCAGGCTCAAAGTCCACGTCCTCCTCCCATGCTGTCCGATCCGGAGCGCCACTCCTGCACCAGCCCTGCTGCCCGCGGGTGTTCCCAGCTCTGAGAGCAACCTGGGGAGCCCGAGGCGTTCCCGACAGAGAGCAGCATTCCCAGCATCGCCCTGTACAACAAGGGCTCGCCGTAATTACTCAGCCTCTGAAGCTCCCAGGAAGCTATCTGCAGCCTGAATCTGACTGCACTGAACTGCGTCCCGAGGACCACGGGGCTGGCAGAACCGGGTCCCAGCGGCAGGGAGCAGCAGGAAGGACGGGGCTGGAAGCGCCAGGGATGTGCAGAAGGGCACCGCAGCGCCGGGCTCAGGAGGGCACCCTCAGGAAGAGCTCATGGCGGGAGCTGACAAGCAGCAGGGCGATGATGCACCACAGGCAGGGCAAGCAGGAGGGATTTAAGAGCTGAGAAGCAAAGAAGCAGAACTCCAAACACGATCATTCAGGGCTTGCTGCTTTGGGAGTAGGACAGCATGCATTTGCCGCCCCGCAACCAGAACAATCACCTTGACCTCCAAGCTTTCATCTCATTTCCACCTTCAGATGAGATCAACGCACTTCTCGCCCCAAGCCCAGCACAACAGCAGCCTGTTCTCAACGGGGCCTCGAAAGCGGCGCTCCTGTGCACTGCACCAGCCCGGCTGGAAGGCGGCTGAGGCTGAGCAGCACGGATGGCTGCACACAGCGAGTCCTTTCGGTACTGCTAGGGCCGAGCGCTGGTTCTGAAGACACACCAAACACCGCACGCCACTGAAGCAACTGGGCTCCCCAGTACAAAGAGACAGGGATCTCCTGGGAAGAGTCCAGCGGAGGGCCGCAAAGCTGATACGGGGCCTGGAGCATCTTCCCTGGGAGGAAAGGCTGAGAGACCCGGGGCTGTTCAGCCTGGAGAAGAGAAGGCTGAGAGGGGATCTCACCAATGTGTATAAATACCTGAGGTGTGGGAGACAGAGGGATTTGGCCAACCTCCTTTCAGTGGTTTGTGGGGACAGGACCAGGGGCAATGGCCACAAAATGGAGCCCAGGAAGTTCTGCACCAACACGCGAAAGAACTTCTTCCCGGTGAGGGTGACGGAGCGCTGGGACAGGCTGCCCAGGGAGGCTGTGGGGTCTCCTTCTCTGCAGATATTCAAGGCCCGTCTGGACGCCTGCCTGGGCAGCCTGCTCTAGGGAACTGCTTTGGCAGGGGGGCTGGACCCGATGGTCTCTTGGGGTCCCTTCCAACCCCTACAATGCTGTGATCCTGTGAAACCAACCAGCGCTACCATTGCTAGTGAAATGAGCACACAAATCTAAGCACAGTGTGCCACTGCATGCAGGATGCAGGGCATTTAACTCCTCTGAGCTGCCTCCCAAGTCTCCCAGTGTGCAGAAATCTTGCTTAGAGGTAAGTTCCCTGCCTTCCCATACATACCCAGGCAGGCCAGGTAACCCCCTCATTTTAGATTTTATTCCTTTCTTCAGTTATTTGACAGAAGAGGAGGAGGGGAAACCCCATGAAGAGAATCCTTAAACAAAGCTCAGGAGCACGGCGAGGCCATTACTGCATTGCCTGACTGTTAACAGGAAGCAGCTCTGGAGGAAAGCAACGAGAACCTCAGTGCTACAGCTCTGTGTTTAGCCAAAGGTTATCAGGAGCAATAAGAGCAAGGGTGTTCAGCTCGGAGACATTACAAGTTGAAGATCCAGCCTTAGCTTTGGAGGGATCTCCACGGATGTAATTTCATCTAGAGCCTTTCTAGGAAAATGCAGTCTAGAGTCATGTTTCCTTATGTTCATTTCCCTCCAGCTTTTTACTACAGAAACTAAAATTACCCTCCTCCAGAGCTTGGAGAGGCTGCAGTGACCCCCCCGGACACTGACACAACGCAGGATTAACTCAACACACCACTCCTCCTCTTCCTCCTCCCCCCGCTTCCAGCTCCAACTGCTCAACTTGCACAAAGCTCTCGCTGGTGGAGGTTTCCACCCAGGAGAGCTGGATCAAAGCTGGACCATCACATAGCCACTACCGCTCTGATCTCCTGACACTTCAGTACGCCACCCAACAACCCAAGCAGTACCAGGCTGTTGGGAATCGCATACTTCTTTCCAGTGAAATACTGGAATACGGCACTTGACCACACATCCCAGTGCAGTAACTGCTAGTAGATGCTTCTCAAACGTTTATCTTCAGTCTGACCATCGAAACAGCAAAAACAAACCAACTGAACATCTGCTTTCAAGAACAACCAAGCATCCTTTGCACGCACTGTTAGGGGAATAACACGCTCGCAGAACAAAACTTCATGGAAAATCGCACTTGCCATAGGAAGCCTTACAAGTGAAACCCCACTAGAGGCCAACGCTGTTCCTGCGGCCGAAGTGCAGGTCTTTGGTTTGGGGCACGCACTCGGGAGCTGATCAGCAGCTGCTGGTAGTGCTGCATCACGCCTGCGTGGGACCAGCTCCTCAGCCACCCATGAACGCAGGCACAGACGACGCAGCACTGTTTGGTTTTCATCCCACTGGGGGGCCTGAGGGGCAGAAAACACAGCTTCAAGGTGCACCCCACCCACATTCACGTCCCCTCTTACCTGCTTATGGGAAAGCTCGCTGCAGTCAGGGGTTACCTTAGGGATGCCCCCGGGGGAAGTCTTGCACCTTACAGCACACCAGCCAGTGTTCAGACATATCGATGTGGCGTACTGTTTGCAGAGAGTTCCATCAGGTGGCTGCACTCCCACGCCAACACTCTTTCAGTAGTATTTCCAACAGTAAAACTACCTAAAGATTTCCACTCAGATCCACATAGATCATCAACACTGCAGCAAAGTGCCATAGCTCCACCACTTCATTGCCAAGGCACGAGGAACTTGCCAGAGATTAAGCTTTTCTGATGCCCACAAATTTTTCTTTAAAGCCACCAGACTGCAATTTGGCTAAGCCAAAGCAGAGGCAGTCCATGACTCCTACCTACCTGCTACCTGCTTCACGCTGCAGCCCCCTGAATTCCACGAGAGGGAAACTGCATCAGCTGGGAATCTGACCCTCATCTGCTGGCAGACAGCAGAGCAAAAAAAAGTTCTGGCAAAGCAATTTCAATTTCATCCATCAGCAAGTTTTCCCCCTCGCCTTTCAATATCCTCACTGCCTTGCCTAGCTATTTGTGCTTCTGGAAAGTTAGGATACGACGTTCTTGATCCGGCTCAGCTTTCAGCCTTGCGTACAAGG
Source organism: Anser cygnoides (assembly GCF_040182565.1). Lineage (NCBI taxonomy): Eukaryota > Metazoa > Chordata > Aves > Anseriformes > Anatidae > Anser > Anser cygnoides. The sequence continues at coordinate 122,441,098 of NC_089875.1, read as the reverse complement.
AATTTCTTCGGTTCTCATTATGGTCTGGCATTTTACTGACAAAACAAACGCTAGGTTTCAGAAGCACTAATAGCATCCATATTGAGCTCTGTTGAAACAGCATGCGTCCATTTTTCCCCCCTCGAAGTGCCACGCCACCAAGCTATCTATCTTTCCATTTCTAAACACCAACATGAAAAGCTAGGGCAGCAGACTAAGCTATCCTGCTAGAAACTACAATCCGGGAAAGGAGCTTTTGAACACTTCCACTGCTGTGCCTTTTCCAGCAGATTACATCAGGAACGAGTTCCTTCCAGTTAGTTTCAGCTCGAGGTCTTCAGGAAATTCAGCAATTGTTGAACAAAAACAGCATTGAGCGCTGACTGCAGGATGAGGAAAGAAGAACATCAGTCCAGGGAAGCTACTCCATTCACCATACGAAGTGAATCCACACACTCGTTCCCAGGTACCAGGGTTCCAGGCTGGGAACGGCCTCCGAGCACCCTGGGCGCACCAAATTAGCATGCACCGCACTGAAATGCGCTCACACCGCGGGCAGGCAGCCTCCTTACAGGGCTGCAATGAATCATTCATGAATAAAGGAGCTAAAACCCTCATTAAGGGAATAAAAAAAGACATCCCCTCCCCCAGACCGGCCCAGCACAACCGACTTACTGGGTCACGCTGTTGAGTTTTCTTTTAGAGCTCGCCCTTTGCCAGCAGTGAGATTCAGCTGTAACTTTCCGTGTGAGCGAGCTCTGAGGGACCAGAGGCGGCTCTGGGACTGAGTACAGCACAGCGGCATCCAAACTTCAGGTAAAAGCCTCACGGCAACTGAGGTTAGATTTTTGTTTGTTTTTAAACATCACTCTCCAAGCTCAGAATGAGAAAAAAAGCACCCTAATCCAGTAACGTTTTCAGCAAGTTTTGATAAAAGCGCACTTTTGAATTCCTGCTGTCGATCGTCTTCTACACGGAAGGAAGAGAATTGCCCAAGCCAGCGCTGTAAATGACATCACCGCTTAAACTTGGGCTCCTTCCTGCTACTTCCTGGAAACAGAATTTAAGAATTTAAACTTCATGAAAGCCGTGGAAACCACAGCAACTCGAGAAGCCGTCCCCCCCCACGGTGACACCCGCTGACTAGGCCTCAGCACGGGGTGAGGCGGGACCCCTCGCCTCCCCGCCAGAGGTGGTAGGGGGCAAGTGCCCTTACAGAGCCCGTCAGTAAGGGGGGACCTCCATGCAATGAAGCATTTCACACAGAAATGGGCCGGCTACAGAAAGCCAGGCACACATGACACGAAGCCCCCGTGCCGCGGTCGCTCCAGAGCACGCCGCGGCCCCCTCCCGGCAGCACCGAGGGAGCGAAGGGAAGGACGGAAGGGCCTGACCCACATTGCAGCGCCTTCGCCACTCATCCAATTAGCCAAACGCCGTTCAAGGCTTTAACCAGAAATGAGGTCAAGAAGGAACGGGCGATTCTATGCCATCGGAAACCTAGCGCCATTACATGCCAGTGCTTGTGACCGCTCTTCCACAGCAGTTAGGACCACAGCACGTCACACCACTTTCAAACGTGTCTGAGGAAACAGCAGCGTGAAGAGGCAAGATTCAGACACCACATTTCACCCACAGAACCTGGTGAGGCATGTGCAGAGCGCCGAGCTCGGAGGACACGGGGCCGAGCAGCTCCAAGAAGCGCAGGGCCTCCTTCCACGGAGTCGCCACTGGGGCAGCGAGGCAGAAGGCGAGCGCTGGCCCAAGGAACAGCAACCTGGCTCCAAAGTTGTCCGCATGTGTGAGCAGTTCAAGGATACGGCAGAGCAGGAACTGAAGCAGTGCTTCAGGTAAACCACTTCTGGATTTGCAGAAGCAAAGGCCCATCAGCAGGACGGCTGCAGCCTCCTCGTGAGCGCCGCAGGGCGCGCGATCCTGCCAGACCTGCACACCTCCGCCTGGACGCCCGATCAGCTCAGCTCTACGTGAGGAAAGAGCACCGACAGGATTGTATCGACCTCAAACGCTGGGAGAAGCCTGAGTCTGTGACAGACAAAGCCAGAAGCAACTCTCTCTACAAAAAAACCTTAAGACGTTTGGACCTCGCACTTATATGCCTTAATTTAGAAGCAAGGGACTGAAACAGCACCTCCGAGGTGTGGGCTCGAGTGCAACCTGCCTCCAGCAGCAACGTGTGTATGGGAGGGGAAGGGATGGAAGTCTACCGGGGACTAACAGAGGAACGCTTTCAGACGTTCCCTGCGTTACCTCTCAAGGCTCGGGAAGGCCGAGGAGTTGTGCAGCAGCAATCTAACACGACATGAGAAGGCCGCAGCGGTCAGCGAGAGCCTTGCTGACCTACCTGCACCTGGCTGCGTGTTCTGGCTCTGCCACACAGCACAAAAATTCAAGTTTGGATGCAGAATTCTGCAAAGCCGTGTATATCTGTACAGATACACACTTCAAATGTATGCGGCCTTAAGCTCCCAATAAGTATTTGGGAACAGGATTCGAGCTTAGGCCCTGTACCTATGGGCTGTGAAAGGAGAGCGTGGGGCAGCCAGCAAGGCTCTCCCAGTGCAGGTCGATGGTTCCCAACAAGAAACAAACCACAAAGCAACGGGAGAGTAAACACCAAGCGGGTCAGAGTCCCGGCAACCTGCGTGTAGCAGCCCAACGAGGAAGTCTCAAAAATAAACGGCCTTCAGACGGCCGCCCCGCGGGGGGCAAAGAGCAGCTCGCAGGCAGCTCCTGCTGCAGCCGGGAGGCACAGCGGGCCGGCCAGGGCACGCACAGGAGAGCACGGGCTTGCTAAACCCGACGTGACCTGCTGCTAAACTCAGACCGGTTCTTTTACTGAACCTGCTGCCAAGACACTGCATTTGTCTCGAGCGACTGAGCGCGCCATTCGCACAAACTCCTGCGAGCTGAAGGTCCTGATGCTGGAGCCCTGCACCTCAGCGACATCTCCCTTCCTCCGGGCTGCACAAACACGTGCGCTGCCAAAGTGGTAAACAGGATTGGGGCCCTAATCCAGGCTAAAAATGCCTTTTTAAAAATACCTTTTTTTTTTTTTTATTAAGGGCCCAGATCCGTTTTATGATTCGGTTTGCCAAGCAGCTTCAAACACGCATGCGGCCCTACTAGAACAGAGAGGAGCCAGCACCAAGGCAGACATGGTCCCGCACCTCCCCTGGACACGCCACGAGGACCCGCAGGGAGCAGACCACCACCTCCCCATACCCGCTCCCACCCCGCACCAGGGGGTCGTGCCGTGCGGAGCCACCGCAGGCCCTTCACCCATCACCTGGGACCGTGTCCTTGGCTGGCACCCTCTGTTCCGAGAGGCGACAGCCGCCTCTGAGCAGCATCGCTGCCACGAGACAGATTGCTGCTGCTGGGCAGGTACTTGCAGAGCCTCCAACTGAAAAATCATCTTCAGGCCCCAAGGTCGTTGCACAAGCAATGCTTAACGCGGTTCGAGCGCACCAGCTTACCCGAAGGCATGAGAACATGCAACGCTGAGTATTTACTGCCAACAGTGAGAAAAGTCTTCTTTTCAAGCACCTTCCTTTTCAGAACTCCACCTTGCCCTGAGTAAAATTGTTAACAACCAGAAGAACCTCAGTACTGCTTAATTTCTAAAATGTGTCCTCAAGTAACCAGAACCAGGGTAGAATTAGTAACTTTTACTACAGGAAAATGGCTGGTATCTTTATGCTCCTCTGTCCTTGCTGGAAAAAGAGCGTTCTCTTCCCCACCTTAGCTTTCACACCAGTCAGAGAGCTGAAGAAGAGACCTCGGGAAATTCAGTGCCACTGACCCGAGAGGCAAACAAGCACCAAAAGCCTCCATGTGAACACGAAGAGCTGACGATGAGGCTATGTGCCTGGCTATTCCGAACAGAAACATCTCAGAACAAACTCCTACAGCTCCTCACAGCCTCATTCAAACACAGTTGGACAGACCTCGAAATGCAAAAGCCTCCCGTGGCCGTAGGAGCGCTGCTGGGCGTTGGCACGATGCTCACGCTGCCTGCCAGCAACCCCCCGAGCTGCTCGCAGCCCCCGGGCCCGCCTGTCCTCCCCGAAACCACGGCCGCGCGCCTTCCAGCCGGAGGTCGCTGAGCTGGAGTGTGCGCGTGTGTTTTGTTTTAGACACGGCGACCAAGGCTTTGCAATTCCCTTTACTCGTTTTGCCTCTGGTATTAAAACCAGGAATGCTTTCCACCAAACGCTGCCCGTGGGAATTGGTGAGCACACGCTGCAACGGGCCGGAGGTGTAAGAGCAGCTCAGGGACCAGGCGGGCGCGCAGCAGGTACCAGCAAACTGCCGGAGCCTGGCAGCAAGGAGGGGGCTCCTTCCCTCTTCCGACAGGCCACAGACCGAGGCCTTGCAAGTCCCTGGCCAAGGCCAGAGGAGGCGATCTGCTCCATCGGGAATTCTCTCCCCGCTTCCTTCCCGTTCTGCTGCGTTCCTCCACAGGTAGCACAGGAAGCCCCGCGCTGTGTGCTGGCTCTAGACAAATCTCCCAGCCTTAACCTTCCCCCATCGCCGCTGCAGACCCAGGAGACCACCCAGGACCCCACGTTTCCCCTTCGGATCTACTTCTGCTGTAGTGCAGCATCAGCACAGGACCAGAGAGCGATGAGGCATTATCTGGGCTGTAAGGCCCCGTGATGCTCCTTCAGCTACACAGGAAAGAAATGACCAAAAAGACAGATGCAGAGAAAGCTCAAGGCAGCGTACACAAGCAGCATCCCGGGGAAGCAAAGAGGGATGACCAGATTTCATGCAAGACACCAACATCTCACAAGATTTCTCTGTAAGACCACAGAAACCCCTCGGGAGGGCAGAAGGTGCACAGGGCACCTCTCCTCTCACCTCTGCACAGATGTAGCAGAGGACAACAAGGTCCCTGCAGCTGCTGAGATCCCCACGAGATGCAAGGACAGAGAGGTGACCCTGACAGCCCCTGCTAACTGGAGCATTCAAATTTCCACATTCAAGTAACCACGGAAGATACAGGTAAGTGACTCGAACCAAGGCAGCTCTCCTGCAGGATATTGTTTTTCCACATTCCTTCCCCTACAGCAAAGAGGAAACCTTAGCACTCATTCTTTCCTTATAAGACTGGAAAACATTCAGCAGCGCACAGCTCAAGAGCAGACGTTAGGTCAAAGAGACAGGAAGCCTCAGCAGCCTGAAACATCAAAACGAAAGGCATCTGAATCACATGAGCTGCTTGGTTAAGGAACAGGTAACATTTGCAGAGAACCACGCAAATAAAACCAGTTTATTAACGGAGTTAAGAGCTCACCTACAACTCCAAACCTTTGTCAGGAAGGTACCAGTTTGCTGCAGAGCTCCTACTCCCACCAAGAGCCCCCCTCCAGCAGGCGCACGGTCAGGTACCACCCCGCAGGCGCTCAGCTAAGGACAAGTACGGAAAAAGCATTTTGTGAGCGTGTTCCGGGGGCATTCAGGGACTGAAGACACTGATAAACCGGGGCTGTATGGGCGCCTTGCCACCTGGCTTTGAGGTTCATTACCTACACGTCCTGAAGCAAGCAGAAGGCCCAAATGTAGAGACACAGGTGTTTAATCATGAGGTTTCCTAAGACATGTTCATTTATTTAGTGAAAGAAAACCTACCCAAGTTCAGGCAAGAATGAAGTCTTCCTGATGAAGGATAAACTCGTTACTGCCATTCCAACTGCACTTCTGACGTGAGAATTTTGTTAGCAGCCCTGTGAGCAGCTTCAAGAACCGAGATCTGCAGGCTGAGCTGGAAACAGCTGCAGGGAGGCGAGCAGGGGGACTCGGCGGGCTGCAGACAAGGCCAACTTTAAGGTCCCTTCAAACCCAAACCACTCTAGGATCCTCAAGGTCTTACGTGGAAGAGGAACAGGCTTTTGAAGTGATGCTTCACACCAACACCTCAAAACCAAGATAAGCGGCTTGTGAGACTTGAATCTCAGCTGAAACCTACGAACCTGTCACTGTTCAGTGACAGCCAGCCGCAACCTGCACCAGAAGTCGCGCTTTTCCTGCACGCTACCTGCAGAAAGACAGCTTAAGTGATGTTCTGACAGCACCACGCAACAAACGCTGACTTGTTCACGACGGCAGGAACAGGATTCACACTTCAGCGGGAGAGAACCGAACCAGTTGTGGCTGAGGTACCAGAGGCACGCCTGGGAGAGGGCGAAGTGTCACAGACGGAAAGGGCACAAACCCCACCAGGCGTTATCACTGACCCTCTGCCACCAGGGGGGCTATGCCCACAAGGACAGTTTCATTTTCAGTATTTCTGGGAGTACACGGATATTCAATAAGGCGGCACTGAGCAAGCAGAACTACACTTGTACTGCAAACGCCTTTAAGAGAGAAGGCTGCTGCTGCTGAAGAGCCCGCTACCTGTCACGCGGAGACAGGAGCAGCGCAGTCAATGCCATGCGAGCATTACTTTCCATTTACTTGCCGAGGTCTTTTCACATTGCAAAAGCCACAACTGCCAGGAACACTAGCCTGCTGCAGCTTTTCAGCAGCCACAAATCCCTCAAAATGCTCAGTTTATACGTCACAAGCCAGAAAGAAAAAGGGGAAAAAAGGAGTAAGTGGGCTTTGTTGATCTCAGGGAATGACATATTGGGACAGAGCATAGACGGGGCTCAGAAAAAGGTTCTGAACAGCAAAACCATAAGCCATAAGAGGTAATGTTTATTGTTGCGTCTAAGAGGTTTAAGAGCCAGTTCGTATTTCCCCACATGGAAAGGGAGAGAAGAATTTGTCCAAGCAGAACTGGGGTTGCATGACTCGTCTGAAAAAGAGCAGGGCAATTTTTAAGCAGCAAGATGGCAACCACAGGCCAGCCTCACCTCCGTCCCTGCAAAGGTGATGGAACAGCTTGCTCTGGAGGCCACCTGCAAGCAAGTGGAAGAGGAGAAGGTGATGAGGAACAGTCAGCATGGATTCACTGAGGGGAAATCGTGCCCAACCAACCTGGTGGCCTTCTGGGTCGTCATCGCTGGCTGGGGAGATGAGGGGAGAGCAGCGGGTGCTGTGTGCCTTGACTTCAGCACTGTCTCCCACAACATCCTTGAGAAGGAACTTAGGAACGCGTGGGACAGGTGAGCGGACAGCGAGGCGGACTGAGAACTGACTGCCTGCCTGGCAGAGCTCACAGGGTCGCGACCAGCAGCGCTGAGTCTAGTTGGAGGCCTGGAGCTAGCGGTATCCACCTGGGGTCCGTACTGGGCCCGGCCTTGGTCAACTTATCACCAACCTGGACGAAGGGATAGAGTCCGCCCCCAGCAAATTCGCTGGCACAAAGCTGGGAGGAGCGGCTGACACCCCAGGAGGCCGTGCTGCCATTCAGCGAGACCTGGACGGGCTGCAGAGGTGGGCAGAGGAACCCGACGGGGTTCAACCAGAGCAAGCGCAGAGCCCTGCACCTGGGGAGGAATAACTGCGCGCATCGGTACAGGTGAGGGGCTGACCTGCTGCAGAGCTGCCCTGCAAAGAAGGACCTGGGGGTCCCGGTGGGCGACAGGTTGGCCATGGGCCAGCAGTGTGCCCTGGTGGCCAAGAAGGCCAAGGGGATCCTGGCGTGCATTAAAAGGAGCGTGGCCAACAGGTCAAGGGAGATGACCCTGCCCCGCTGCTCTGCCCCGGTCAGGCCACATCTGGAACACTGTGCCCTGTCCCAGGCTCCCCAGTTCGAAAAAGTCAAAAAAGACTTTGTCAAGTCCAGGGTAGGGCCTCAAAGATGATGAGGGGCCTGGAGCATCTCCCATACGAGGAAAGGCTGAGAGACCTGGGTCTGTTCAGCCCAGGGAAGAGAAGACAGATGATCTGATAAATGTTTATAAATATCTGAAGTGCGGGAGGCAAATGGACAGGGTCAGGCTCTTTTCAGTGGCGTGCAGCAACAGGACAAGGGGCAACAGCCAGAAAAATGGAGCGCAGGAAGTTCCACACAAACACGGGCAAGAACTTCTTTACAGAGAGGGTCACAGAGCGCTGGGACAGGCTGCCCAAAGGTCGGGGGGTCTCCTCTGGAGGTCTCCTTCTCTGGAGATAGTTGAGACCCGCCGGGATGCCTTACTGCTCAGCCTGCTGTTAGCAGGGGGGTTGGACTCGATCTCCAGGGGTCCCTTCCAACCCCCACAATTCCGTGAATCTTACCGAGTTTCTATTCAGAATCCTACCAAACACGAGTAGGTGCACTCGGACTCTTGTAGGGCCAGCACAGCTGCGTGGAAGGAAGACAGTGTTTGACGTGTATAAAGCCACTGGAAGGAGCTATAGCGGAGCGATGACAACGAATTATTTTGTGCTCTTGACAACGAAGTTTTAATCTGGAAGTTGAGCTCCTACCCCACAGGAGCTGCAGTGAGGTGACGTCCGCCGGACTTCCTGCCTGGAAGCAACCGGTACTCGCAGCAGTTCCTCCTAAAGCAAACCACAGGGCATCGAGCAAGGATTCCTGCGGAGGTTTTTACACGGACCCACTACAGAGCTACACACAATCAAAATTTGTCCACGTGCACGGCAGAGTTTGGGCTTGCTTCAGAGCACTACAAGCAGGAGGCAGGCACAGCTGCTGCCCCCGGTCTGACGGAGCTCTCACACGCAGGTTCTTTCTGTTAAGCTTACCTGAAGATAAAAGCACACTGAACCCACCTGAGAGCCGGCAGAGAGATCGTAATCTTCTTGCAACTAAACTTTGATGCGCTTCAGCATAGAAAAAAAATGTCTCTGGGTTTTACACACAACAGAAGCCAGGTAAGCATGTAACCTGGCTGGCCGAACAGCTTCATCCATGCTTTCTGAGGCTGCAGTGTTGATAGCTACACACCTGGTTTTAATCCCTGATCTGAGAAGGATAAGGAGCTTTATCGTGCACATTTATGATCACCCCGTACGTGTCTCTGGAAGAGCCAAACGCTCCATTTCAGTACCAACACAACACCGAGCTCCTGGACACCTGGCCTGAGGGCTGTCGGTACCCGCTCGGGACAGGCACTTGAACACATCGCACTGCGGCTACCACACAGGACCCGCGTACTTCTGCAGAAGAACAGCAGTCTGAACCACAGAGCAGCAAAAGCAAAACAAAAACATGCGGTTTGGTCTCAAAGCAGGACAATACACTTAGACACGTACCAACGGCGCTGCCTACAGCCACCAGCTCCTGAGCACCAACGCACCAGGGATCCGACCAGGAAATCGGGAGCCCTCAGTACCTCTGGTGCACTAAGCATCACCACAGAACAAGACGGTTGGTCTCTGTAAGGATCACTGCCCCTAATTTCGTACCAGACCCTTGTGCCTGTCTCTCCCGTCAGTTTTGTATTGACCTTGTCACCTGCCTGCATCTCACCAGCTCGGTCACAACCATACCATGGGGGGGACGTGGAGAAATGACACCGAAATCCTCATTACAGGCGAGGTGAGGAACACCCAGCGCCCCATCCTTCCCCAGGGACAGCCGTCCCATCAGCGACAGCCTGCCTTCGGTACGTCAAGCTGGCCATCCCCTGCCCCTCTTGTCCTCCACATGCATAAGAACAGCTTCCAGGAGTGCTGGCCCTGCAGTGAGGAGACTGCTCTGTGGTTGTTCTGGGACGCAGCTGACCCGCCTCGTTTCCCTAGGTCTCCCTCCTCATGCTTTCTAGAGGTGAACGCGGCGTTCGCCCTCTTCTCATCAGCTTCCCCCAGCCCAGGGAAGGTGATAAAGGATCGACCTGCGGCCGTGTTGGCTGGTTCCTGCAGTGCACCAGGAAAGCAAGATGCAGCTCGAGGTTGAACTGAACACCTGCCCCTCTGCTGTAAGTACCAGGCCCACAGCAGGTCTCGATTGACCTTCTGCCCGAGACTCCAGCACCCCACCACCCAGAGGCGGCTCCCCGGCCCTGCACGCAGCTAGGGACCTCCAGAGCAGGAGGGAATTTCCAGGTATTTATCAACCTGCCGTTTCCACAAGCCCGTGCAAGCCTTCAGCACCCGCAACACCCTGCAAAGGCAAGTTCCACAGCTCACATCTCCTCCCGCGCTCTGAACGCGGAGCTGGTGGGTGGCATTTGACGCCCCTTGACTTCTGCCCTGGAACAGGAGGCTTCCCCTCTGCCTCTTTGCTCCTCCTCTAGAGGAATTCACATAATCTTACCGCCACAGCTATCGAGCCGTGAGCTCACGTGGTTATCCTCCAAGTTTTCTTCTCCGCTCAGCTCCACCCGGAGCAGCAGTCACACTTCTCTCCTGTGCAGCGCAGTGCCTTCCGGGGGATCAGCAGAGCAGCAGCAGCAGGCGTAGCTCGTTATCTCAGTCCTCACATTTTATTCGAAGGACTATCAGCAACCAGGTCAGTGTTTTCAGTGCGCCCCACCGAAGCTGCCTCGTTTGGGAGACGAATTCGGATCAGACTCTGAGAAGATCCCACACCAGCGGTGTTTAAGGGAGACGGGAAATCAGACCACACGTCCTGGCTGCGTATTTATCCCTCCAAGCAGCCCGAGCTAAGCACATCCACGAAGAACCCGACCGTCACACAGAGACGGATCGAGCACCCGCTTCGTTCTGCGCACCTGTTATGCTTTAACACACGTTGTAGGCAACGGGTGCACGTGGTGAACTGAAGCCAAAAGCCCCCAAATGATCTTCCACGCTGGCACGTTTGGGCAGTGACAGCCGCCCACCGCAGGCACGCCGCGGTGCTGGTGAGAACAGCTCGCGCCCCCACCTCCCTCCACCCCAGGGGTGAAGCCAGAAGAGCACCGCTCGCTCCCGAGCGCGACTAAACACAAAGAACTCGAATCTCCTGCTTTTTGTGGATAAAGCTTGGTGATGCCCAGATCCCAGCTACCTTTTACTAAAACATGATTCTCAAATTTTGCCAGCACTCTGGCCAAAACTCTGGGTGCTACCCAAGGGCGAGGCCCATCCTTCTTCTGCAGGCGCAGCAGACGGCATCTGGAAACAAAACTGGCTTTTGTTCTCAAGCGTCCCCACTCGGAAGAGCCTCACACAGGAGGTGCACAAGACACGCTTGCACACCTACACTCCCAGCCGGTTAGAGACCACCGCTTGCTGCAGAGAGGCCGCTCCGCTGCTCTCGCAGCTTCAGATACAAGCTCAGTGAAGGAAGCCTACAGATCTTTAAGCCTTCAGCGCCAGAATGAAGTTAAAGGAGAGACCAAGCAGAAGTATACCCAGGCTCCACATTAAAATTAGTACCTCAACTGCATTTATGGCTTTAAGTAAGAACACAAAGAAAGAAAATGTGTTCAAGATCCTGAAGCACCCCTTGCGTTCCTTTACCTTAGGACCATTAAAGAGAGACCTTTTTCTCTGAGTACGGCAAAGACAACTAACTGGATCCCGTTATATGCCAAAAGGCTCAGGAAGTCTCACTAGCAGCGAGTTCAGAAAGCACTTTTCTTCTCGAAGCCAGCAGAAAGACTTGTGTCGACACAACGCAAGTTTGCAGAAGTTCATCCCAGGTTCAATTCTCTTGTCAGTTTGTCTCCGGACAAGCTCTGAGGTCCTCCCACAGCATTACCTGAACCCGATTTTGTACAGAAGTCACAAGAAGGCAGAGCTGCAGCCTCCTCTCGGGAGGCAGAGCAGGCAGGTGCCTGCCCCAGCTGCGACCGGCGGGGATTTCCCCGGGGTTCGGGCATCGCTTCCTCCTCCCGCACCGTGAGCCGGGCACCTGCGTCCCCACCGCCCCCCTGCTGCCCGGGGGGACCCCGGGGTCTCACCGCGTTACGGTGCCTTGGGAACACGGGCTGCACCGCCCTCAGGGCCAGAGGCGGCCCCGCCGGCTGTCGTTGAGGGGCCGTACTGCTAATAATAAAAGTTTAACCACCCGGCGTTGCGCGGTCACCTCCATCCATCGGCTGCAGAGCCGGCGAGGAAGCTTGCCGAGCCCAGCTGCACGTGCAAGGCAGCAGGCATGCCCAGCCCCGTAACCCAGCCCCAAAGAGGTCAGTGCTCCCAGCAGGACCGTCACGGGGAATTAGCTTTAAAATGGCAGGCGGCTAATTGGATGACTGATCGGAACCAGTTTGTAGTCCCCTGCTTTCCTAGCGCAGCGGATTCCTCTTCCACCTCAGCCCTTCCCGACTACTGCCGTACCAGATCCAACTTGAGGGCTCCATTTGCAAAAACTTGTCTTCCCACGGATTCCCAAGAGGAGCTGAGAGCAGCTTTCAGGGTACTGCAAGCCCCAGCATCCAGAGAGTGGAAGGACCATCCGTGTGGAAGGACGCCCTACAGAATCACAGCGTTGTAGGGGTTGGAAGGGACCCCAAGAGACCATCGGGTCCAACCCCCCTGCCAAAGCAGTTCCCTAGAGCAGGCTGCCCAGGCAGGCGTCCAGACGGGCCTTGAATATCTCCAGAGAAGGAGACCCCACAGCCTCCCTGGGCAGCCTGTCCCAGCGCTCCGTCACCCTCACCGGGAAGAAGTTCTTTCACACGTAAACTGGACCAAAACCGAGCTCTTATTCACAGAGCAACGGCTGACTTCACAGGAAGGTCTTAAAAAAAAACCAACACTGTCAAAATGAAGGAAGAATACATCCTAGTGCCATGGTCCACACGAGAGACATCTCATTAGGCAGCGAAGAAAACTGCAGCTCTGTACTAACTCTGTACTACTCGGCACAGCTTCAGTCCCGTGCAGCCAGGAGCGTGCCCCCAGAGCAGCGCTGCCGAGGCACTTCCCTGGCCAGGGGACGTCACTGTCACGGGGCTGGCGGCCACCAGCCGCACCGGGCCCGTCCCACGGGTGTCCGGGCAGGGTTTTTGTGGAACAGAGCAGCTGAAGCCATGGCTTCCCGTCCCCGGTGAGGCGGGTCTCACACCTGGAGATCAGTCGAGGACCGGCAGGCAAGCGGTGACATTACCTGGGGGATTGAAAAAGCCGCATGCCACGCCACAGGGAGCTCCACCCAAAACAAACAAGGCAAACCTCAGCAGCCGCGGCTATCGGCTCGCTTCACAAGCTTTGATTAATCATTTAACTTTCTGCAGAGCCACCTCTTTAACTGCCTCGCTGCAAGTGAAAAGCCGGCTCTGCAATTCCACGGGAAGGGCCTGCTGGGCTCCCCGTCCTCCTCCTACCCGTTTTCCCTCCCTAATTAATTCTTCATTTCACCAGTCCTTCAGAGGCCTGAGCGCCCGGCCTCAGACGCCTCACGCGTTTTGTTCCCAGTTAAACCGGGCGCAGGCTGCGAGCAGAGCCCAGCGCCGCTGGCCTACACGCGGGAAGGCTGCAGGCAGGCACTGGAGGCGAGTCGTAGCAGAAACCACCAGTGCTGTCTGCCAGGCCATCCGTTCCTTCCAGTCCGTCCCCAATTAATGTTTTACAGACCCCTCTGAACTGCTGTTTATTTCTGCAGCAGTCTTTGAACCTCTGTAGATTTTCAAGTTTGTGCACACGAGTGAGCAAGCGGACGTGCAGCCAGGGCCCAGCTCCTGCCGCTCAGAGCCTCCTCCGATTCCTCTCTCCAGAGCATCGCCCCCTCACGAGGTGGGTCTCCCCGAAGCCCGCTGCGAAGGCAAGCTGTTTGCTCCCCCAGCTTCCTGCTGGATTTTGCCCCGATCTCCTGTGGGACGCAGCAGACGGGCCTGTGAAGGCTGGAGCAGCTCGCGTGCTGCGCGCTACCAGGGGCGGCACGGCGTTAGCCCCATCGCAGCGCTGCTCCAGGCCAACTCCCCTGCGAGAGGAGCCGGGTTCCTGCCGCAGGAGCTGCTGCGAGAAGCAGCACCACGACAGAGCTCACATCTGCTCCTGAAGCATCCTCCACACCGCAGCTCTGCTTCCCCTGCCCCGCCAAGCGCACCCTCTCACTAGGTTTTCACCCTCCGAAGCCAACAGAAGGCGGTTTGGCTCTGCAGGAAGCCAGCACAGAAGGAAAAACACAGCTGTAGCAGCTCCAGCTCACAACAGGTAGCACAAAATAAGGCATTTCGCAAGCCTAGGTGGCCGGCCGATGAGCAGGGTCGGAGCATTTACAGGAGACAGCCTCGGGCACCGCGCTCCTCCCACCCTCGCAGGGCTCCTGCCGCCCCAGCTCCGTGCAGCGGAGCGCTGTTCTCTCAGGTCACACACGGGGACTTCCCACGAAAAACAAGCGCCGAATTTCTTCACGTTCGGCACGTGACGCCTTCCTCTGCGCAAACAAAGTGCGGAGACGGCCTGCTCGTGGCTCCCGGCCAGCGGCAGGATCGCTTGCCTGGGTTCGGACAGGCCCCCGGCACGCCACCGCGCCCTCGCCACCGCAGCAGCGGACGGAGGAGGATGCACGGAGCTCCCCGCCGCTCTCGGCTCCTCTGCTCTTCCAGCGAGCCGTGGCACAGGAACCGTGCAAAACCGAGCCAAGAGGAACAGCGGCTTGGGGCACAGAGGAGCGCGGCGCCCTGAGCTGTCCACGTAACGCCGCGCCTGCACTCCTGAAGCCTGCCCCTTCAGCCACAGCGAACATCGCTTCGGTGCCATAACACACATCCGAACGAGACCACAGCAGAATTACTGCACATTCGCTCTCACGTCTGCACCTGCTCAACCAGCCCCAGCTCCAGCGTTCTGAGCCCCAGGAGAGCCCCACAGCTGCAGCTGCCCGTTCCAGCTCAGCCGTACCCGGGCACCACCAGGTCAGGAGCGGGGCTCCCGGCTCAGATCTGCCTGCGAGACTACACGCTGAGCCCAGGCACCGACCCCCAGCGAAGTTCAGGAACACTCCCGAGCGGTCACCCAGCTCTGAAGGGCCGAGGCGTAACCCTGCGGACACACACGGGTTCCGAGGGGCAGCCCCGGGGCCAGGAGAGCGGCCCCGGAACCCTTTGGTTTGCTAACGCAGACGCCACACCTCCCGGTCTTCAGCAGGACGTGGAGTTCAACGCACAGCTGACCGTAGGGAACAACTGGTTTTTGATAAGTCAGCTCTTTGCTCTAGACACGCTGTCCCGCTGCTGTGTCCCTGCAGGTCCCTTTGCCGCAGGACCGTACCTGCGGCACACGCTCCAGGTTGGAGACATCCGCTGCATTTACCTTAAACTCGGGCACCGCACAGCACCCGCTGCTTACCTCGACGCAGCTTTCTGTTTTAGCTGCAGGGACACGCAGCCGCTGTCCCGAGAAAAGTCACAAGCTAACAGCCAACTGCAGCTGCACATTTACTGAATGAGCCAGGAAATAAGAAAGAGGTTGTTTATCAACAGTAACTTCCTCCCTGAGCGCCCTGCCCGCGTGGGGCACGCTTCCCTTACCTCACGCCGCAGCTCTGCTCCGATTAAGGGATGTACACATAGAAAAACGGGCACAATTTAAGCCCCACTGAATCAATCCTGTCCGCACGCATACCTGCTGCCCGCCCTCTGCCTTCCAATCAAACAACGGCCACGCTTTTGCCGCCCGCCACCGTATTTCGAGCTAACCCTGAAACATCGGAACAGATTTCGGAGGCTTGGCACCCCCCTCGCCACGCTGCCATCCCCTGCCCTGCACCGGCAGGCTCCCGGCTGCAGGTAGCTCCTGGGAAGCCCGGGCTGGCACGAGGCCACGCCGGCACCACCCCAGCGGCGCTTTCCGGCCGGTTTAGCTCCCTGAGCTACACGCACCCGCGGTGATGCAAGAGAGAGGAGGGACCGGCCCCAGCGGAGCATCGGCGCTCAGCGAACCCGGCGGCCGCGGCGGCGCAGCTCGCCAGGACAGCTGCCACCAAAACCCGCGGCCCCGAGCCCCCCCCCGGCAGCTGCCACGCCGTGACCGCCAGGGCTCCTTCCACCCACCACGAGCGGAGAGCTGGAGCTGCAAGGAACTTCGCTCCTGAAACAGGCGCAGAGCACTACGAGAAGACAACAGAAAGCTGCTCCGGTCTGAGAAAAGCCTCCCGCTACCCTTCAGGAGCGGAGGAAGGGGACGCCTGAGAGCTGCTGCGCTGCCGAACAAAGCTGCAGATCTCACCCTGCTGACTTCAGCCACCGGCAGCTGAAAAGCCAACGGGACCACGCAGGCCAGGGCAAGAACCAAAAGATGTTCTTTCAAGCTGAAAACACAGGGAAACTTTTTTAAAGGCTGAAACTGGAGCTTGACCAGAATATTTTAACGTTCCTGCTGAGGACACAGAGAGAAATATTTGCCAAAAGGGAGGTTTGGGCAAGCATTTGCTCAGCTTTCCCTACTTTTGGCTCCCTCTGCCATGAAAGTAGATCTGTGACCCTGGGTAACACATCACCTCCAGTTCGATAATTTTCAGCGCAGCTTTTCTAAGCGCTTACTTTAGCCTTCGAGTGGCTTTTGGAACAGAGCAGCGGGCAGAGCGTGAACAGCAACGCACTCAGGCTGAAAAGGATTTGGTTACAACCAAAAAGTTGTAGAAAAGAAAAAGAAAAAGTTTCACGCTCGCATTTGCTCTGTGCGTTGGGCTGTGTATCGGGGATTCTGCCATGCTTCTCGGCAAGAAATAAAAACAGATATGATATATTAAAGCTATATTAATAGATATATACGCAGATATAAACAAAAACACGCGGAGAAGCCGGTGCCCACCCGCGGGCCACACCTCACGCCCTTAAAATAGCCAGCTGCGTCGTACCCCCCGATCGAGGGAGCACCCACTTGGGTGCCTGGCAAGCCGCGCGCGCCGGGCCCCGGAGCCCCAGGGAATCGCCCTTTAGGCGGATTTCGCGCTCGCAGGCCCCACCCGCAGGTGCCCGTTCCCCTTTACTTCCCCGCCAGACTCCTCCGGCCCTGTTTTAACACCCACCCCCGCCGGGACGCGCCTGGTTTAACCCCGACCCCTCCTCTCCCCCCCCACAGGACCCGGCCCCCCCCGGCCCCCCCCGGCCCCCGCCCCGCGGCCCGGCCCCGCCGCCCCCCCCCCCCCCCCCCGTACCGTGCGGGCGGCCTCGGCCCAGGTCCTGCCCTTCTTGCGGCGGCCCTTCTCCCTCATGTCGGACGCGGCGGCGGGCTGCGGGCGGGCTGCGGGGGGTGGCTGCGGGGGGTGCCGGGGCCGCCCGGCGGGGCGCGGCGGCCGCCCTAGGGCTGAGCGCTGCCGGCCCCTGCGCCCGCCGCCGCTGCCATGTTGGGCCCGGCTCGGAGGGGCCGCGGTCATGTGACCCGCCGCGGGGCTCCGCCTCCTCCTGCGCCGCCGCGCGGCGGGGGGCGGGGCTTAGGGGAGGGGCGGGGCTCGCAGAGGGGCGGGGCGCGTCGAGGGGCGGGTTCGATAGGGAGGGGACCGCGAGGGGCGGGGCTTATGGGGGCGGGGCTTATTGGGGGCGGGGCTTCGGCGGGGGCGGGGCTTCTGAGGGGCGCTTTGGGAGGGGGCGGGGCTTCTGAGGAGGTTTTAAATAGAGGCGGGGGCGGAGCTTTTTGCGGGCGGGGGCGTGGCCTCTTGGGGGCGTGGCTTTCTCTAGGCGTGGCTTCCGGGGTGGGGGTGGGGCTTGTGGAGGGGCGGAGCCTCGCCCTGCGCCTGCGCGCTGCCCGCCCCGCCCCGCCCCGCCCCGCCTCCCGCCAAGGGCCGCGGCCCCAGCCGCCCCCCCGCCCCCCCCCCGCCCGTCCCGGCCGTCCCTCCCCCACCGCCACCAACCGCCACCGTCCCCCCCTCCCCCACAGTGCCACCCACGGCCCCCCCCCCCCCCCCGGGTCCCCTCCCCCACCGCCACCAACCGCTTCCGGCTCCCCTCCCCCCCCCCAGCCACCAACTGTCATCAGCTCCCCTCCCCCACCGCCGCCATTGACCCCCCCAGCTCCCCTCCCCCACTGCCGCCAAGTGCCACCAACTCCCCTCCCCCACCGCCATTAACCCCCCAGCTCCCTTCCCCCACTGCCACCACTGACCCCCCCAGCTCCCCTCCCCCACCGCCAAGTGCCACCAGCTCCCCTCCCCACCACCACCATCAGCCACCCCCCCCCCCCCTCGGCCACCAGGTCCCCACTCCCGGTAGCCACCACCGTGTCCCCACTGCCATCACGGCCACCATGTCCCCACAGCCACCACCACGTCCCCACCACCACCACCATGTCCCCACAGTCACCAGCACCACCATGTCCCCACCACCACAACCACCACCGTGTCCCCACAGCCACCACCACTCACGTCCCCTCGCCGTGCCAACTGCCCCACGCAGCCCCCACCGCCCCCCAACCCCACCGAGCACCAACCTTCCCCGTTCCCAGCCTCCAGCGGCCACCACAGCCCTGTGTCCCCATGGCCAAGGCCCGCAGCATGAGGAGTCACAGCTGTCCTCAGAGCTGCCCCCGTGTCTGCAGCCCACCTCCCCCCACCGGCGGTGGCCGCCATCATCCCAGGCTCCCCAGACCTCTGCTGGTGCCTCCCAACCACCCTGCCCTCACCGCCACCATCACCCATGCCCTCCTGCAGGCTCTCAAGGCCCTTGCCCGTTCCCTTCTTGCTCCATGTGCTTGTAGTGCCCCCATCCCACCCCTTCCTCCAGCGCAGCAACCCGCCACCATCTTCCCTCAACCAACACGAAGCGTTTCTGCCCTCGGAAGCCCCATGTGGCATTCCCAACACACGCAGTCTTCCACGTTTATTTCCACCTTAATGTGAATCTCGGCGACTGGATGGAAAACCTTTATATAAATCTTTAATTATATAATCACACTGTTTGAAAGCCAGGCATTGCCACATACCTGCCAAGGACACATCTGCGCAGCATCCCAAAATGGCTGCCCTGTCAGCCCCGTGGTTTCACAGGGAAACGAGCGGCTTCGCCCAGCGTGCAGCATCGTGTGTCCCCGTCTCTGTGGGAAGGGAAGGTGGGAAGCTGCGGTGTGTGTGTCTGTGTGGGAAAGACACCGCTGAGGAACATTGCCAGAGACAAAAGTCAAGGCCCGCATCCCTGACGGTGCCTGCACACCTTCACGTTCAGTGAGCCGCAGGCTTGTATGCAGCAGTTGTGTAATGAAGCCAAAACACAGCAGTGAGCACAAATGTGAAGGCACAAGTGGTCCTACAAGGACCACTGAGTGAAATGAGCGAGTTTACGTTATGAACTCCTTGAAGAAAATCGCTTACAGAGGCTGTGAGAGGGCCAAGCCAAACCAGACCTTTCCACCTCTTAAGCGAATCTAAAACTGACTGCAAGAATTACAGCTCGCTTATTTTTCTGAATTGCAGTATGGTTTATGTGCCAACGTGGGATGATATAGCGGACCTCAGGATTTATGTAGTGAGTTACAAATTCCCAGCTCAGCTGCACCTTCTGGAAGAGGTTTTCCTGATGTCCAGCCTGAACCTCCAAACTGCAGTCCAGCCACTGCCCCGGTTCCACACCTCCCAAGACCACAAACAGTTTCGCCCCATCCCTTTACACCCCCTCAAGAAGCGTTTGGATAACGCTCTCAGACACATGGTCTGATTTTTGGGTGGTCCTCTGGGGACCCAGGGCTTGGACTTGATGATCCCTGTGGGTCCCTTCCAACTCGGGATATTCTATGAACTATGTTCATATGAATTTGAACTTGATATTCTTGATACTTGTACTTGATATTCTATGAACTATGTTTCATATGAATGTGTAGCCTGCTGCCACGTGCCCCCTTTCCCTGGCCAGACCAGCCCTGCTGCCCCAGCCTCTCCTCATAGGCCATCTGCCCCCGGGCCTGCAACATCTCTGTAGCTCCGTGATGGCTCTCTCCAGTTTCTCCACATTCCTCTTTAACTGGGGGGACACCACATTAAAACTTTATTCCCCATGATGGCCCAACAGTGCCACACGTAGGGAGATCAGTTGTTTCTCTCTCTGCTGATGCTCCTCCTCCTACCATGGGCAGCATGCCACTTGTCTGATCGGCGACGAGATCGCACTGTCAGCTCATACCCAACCGTCTGTCCTTTTTATCTGGACTCCTCGTGTCCCCATGAACCGGGTGAGCTGCCTTAGTCATCTCTCATGGCTTACTGTTATCTGTAACTGTGCAATGGCCCGGAGGCGGTTAGGAGGTGGACCATGTTAATGCAGCACCTTTCTGCATGCTGCTGTCTGTTCTTCACTCTCACTTATTTAATAATAGCTTCCAGGGTCTTAAAGAAGGAAAAGCTTACATTCTGGGTAAAATAAAAATAGGTCGTTCATCCAGTGAGCTAAGGACATATATATTTGTGCAGTAACGTAACCATCCATCAATTATTTCAGTTTAAGGATGTGATCCATCATGTTATTTCGCTCAGTGTTTATATAAAGCCTGGAGTTCTGAATCTTAACTTACCGGATGAAGGACTTTTCATTTCCAAACTGGACGCCAGACAACCTGGAAGTTATTAATCACTGTCTTTTTGACTGACAAATGACAGCAGTGGCAGCAAGCAACCCTAACAGCACCTGCGTGCAGGAAAAGACAGAGCAGGAGCAAAAATATTTTCTGCAAAAATTCATGCAAAGCCTGGAGTTTTTAAGAGGACAGTTGAGCACTTACCCCCAGATATGTAAACTGAATTTAAAAATCTTTATCTAAGAGATTTTACCTTATGACCATTACACTCTTTCCACAGTTCAGTAGCTGGGAGCTGCCAGCAAGAAGCAGAGGTTACCCTTGTCAGTGCACACAGCAGCTGCAAAGCATCCGGCAATTAAAGATACGAGCAAGGTTCGGGTACCAAATGGCTCTCAGAAACTGAGAGCTAAATCACAGGCCCATTTAGGGCTTTCTCTGCCCTGACAAAGAGGTTCAATGAACAGATTAATGAACAAGTTAACTCCAGTCTCACTGCCACGTTGCCTCATCTTTGACAACATCTTTAAGTGTAGGGCAGTCTGGTCCAACGTCTGCTACAAGTCAGCCTGCCGTCGTAAAGATCTTCCAGCCCTGAGGAGAAGGGCCTGGGGGTGCTGGTTGGCGAGAAGTCTAGCAACAATATGTCCTTTGCAACTTACCGTGTCACTGAATTCCCTATTTCCTGGAGCTGACTCCCCCACGCTATCGAACTGGTCACATACAGTGCATCAGCCAGTACAGCCAGCCTCTGCGCGGGATGAATCTATACGCACACTGGAGCATGGAGCCTCGGCCTGAGTTCTCTCCTCATTTGAACTTCCTCAGGGAAAAGAAAATAAAGGTGACCACGCAGAAGGTCAAAAATGGCTTCTGCTAGGGCAGCGCAGAGTTTAATTTGTGCCTTTGGTGTAAGGACCCACTGATGCAGAGACCTTACATCAGCAGATTTCAGGCACGGCAGAATTACACCGCAGAACTTAGCCTCCTCGGGAAGGCTGGTGGTGTGTGCGGGTGTGCTGCCTGCAGGCATGGCAGTGGCAGTTTGTTCTCCGCGGCTAGATTTCTGTGCTGACCGCCTTTTGCTGAATCCAGCTCCTTAGGCATCACAGACATGCAGACTGTGCCATAAATCTGACAACTCAGGCCTAGGTCCAGGTCGTGCATCTCCTCATGGGTAAGAAGTCAACAACCAGCCCCAATGCAGCTAAAACACACCCTCAGGCTCTCCGCCCTGCCGTCTGTTTTGATCACCGTGGATATCACCAGTGTCTTGACCATAAATTCAGGAAAGCCTTCAATCTGGCTATTTACTTGGGCCTGCACAGCCAGGCTACATCTAAAGCCTATAGATTTTGACTGTGTGAAATATCCAGTGTAGCAACTTTCCTCTCAGTCAAACATAAATCTCTCCCAGGCTGTCACATACCCAACCTCAGGTGCTGCAAAATCTCTCTCTGAAGCCGCGAACAATGCAGTCATGCCCTGATTATATCCATCCGTACTCTTTCCATCACTTTATAATCCAAAATTGCTCTTCCCCGTGTAGCTCCTCCTAGGCACTTATCATGTTAAAAAGGAGATCGTCATTTTCAGCAGCTTTCATGTCCTATCACACTTATCATCTGAGATGAAAATATATTCCCAAATCCACGCAACCAGTAACATCAGCCTTCACTGTCCATTTGATTGATTTTTCACATGAACTTATTTCTATGCCGTAAAATCTTACCTTTCTCTCCTATAATAAAAAACATCTGTTGTCTCTTCTTTTGTGCTTAGATAATCTTTGCTTCCCAAACGTGTGCTGCAGCTCCGAGGTCACAGGGCAATTTTGCTCTTTGACTAAGAGGTCTGAATTCTGCCATGCAAGTAGCAAGTTCTTGGTATTTGAGACTGGCTGTTAGGAAGGCAGCCCTTAGTTCATGTTTCTCAGTGGCCATATCCAGGGCATTCATCTCCCCGCGGTCAGCCAGCTGCACTCCCAGCTCCAGCCCAGGTCCGTGCCGTTCTCATGACCTCCCTTCATCCCAGCCAGTTCCTGTGATGGAACAAATCTACATTTTTCAAACACCAGGACTGATGGGAGTAGGCATCAAAATTCCTTTCAGAAGACTCTTTCTGCTCATGTCACCAAAGCACGATTCCTACAGCTGTTGTCTACCACATTCCCACATTATTCTAAGTCTAAAATCAAAGATAAGTTTGTGTATTGCTCTCCTTACCATCCCCCCTGCACTGGCACCCAGTGGTGCATATGAAATGAAGCAAAGCCAGGCTGGGATGTGTTTCTGGGATGTGTTTCTTCAGCCTGCACCTGGCTTGCTTTTAGCAAACTCGGTTTTGGCACCTCCGGGAAGAGAAGCCCCTGTACAAGTCAGTGGCCACTGTCTGGTTTGCACTCTGGAGTCTGAAAGCTCATCTTCTAGAGGAAAAACAAACATAAATAGTCGTGAGTCACTACGGCATGTATTTTGTTCTTATTATTACTGCTACATGTACCGTAGCATGGTTTCCTCGTCCGGATGACCATGGAAAGCACACAAAGCCAAGGCGCACAAAGCTAATTTTAGAACTGCAGCCAGTTGCAGTAGATAAACAAATAAAAATAAAAATAGAAAATAAAAATAAAAATAGAAAATAAAAATAAAAATAAAAATAGAAAATAAAAATAAAAATAAAAATAGAAAATAAAAATAAAAATAAAAATCTCCTGGTCATCAGGAGCCGCAGTGGGAGCGGCGGTGCCGCCATCGCAGCAGAGCCACTGCTCCTTGTGCCGCACACAGGACCTCGTGCACCCCTGCCTTGTGGCTGGCACCAAGCCCTGACAGCAGCAAAACTCATCTCCGGCCTCTGCAAATGTTTCCACCGTGGGGCAAAGGAAACTACCTGAGCCTTGCCTGTGAAACCTGGGGAGAACCTTGTCCGAGTGATAGGACCAGGAGTAATGGCTTTAAACTAAAAGGGTGGAGATTTAAGTTAGATAGAAGGAAGAAATTCTTTACTCAGAGGGTGGTGAGGCACTGCAACATGTTGCCCAGAGAAGCTGTGGATGCCCCATCCCTGGAGGTGTTCAAGGTCAGGCTGGATGGGGCTTTGGGCAACCTGATCTGGTGGGAGGTGTCCCTGCCTATGGCAGGGGGGTTGGAATTAGATGATCTTTGAGGTCCTTTCGAACCCAAACCACTCCAGAATTCTATGATTCTACGAAAATCATGTACTCCATGGGCTTTGTTAACAGGCAAGACTTCCCTCTCACTTTTCCACACAGGAGAAATTAAGATGAGGATTTATAGGAAAAAAAAAAAAAAAACCTAGCCAGAAGAAATGATGCATTGATCCAGCTTGGGACCTATTAGAGAAATTCTGTCCCCCTGAGGTATCTTGGATGGGGCTCGGTCTTTGCCATCTTCTTACAGCTGGAGTAGTCGACAGAACACCACAGGCCAGCATCCGCCACTCCTTGCCTCGTTTGTACCCCAGTGCGTGTAAGGGTGCGGTGAAGCCCACCACTTTTATCCCTTGCCAGAAAACCCTCTCTGCCTCCCACAGCTGTGTCTGGAGCAACAGCATCAGCTCAGCCAGCTGAACGCTGCCTGTGCTTTGTGCTGACCCAAAACATGCTCAGACACCCCAGATCCGCCAGTCTGACAAATTATATTCCAAATAACGCTCTTTCTCTTTGTTTTTACCCAAAGATCAGAATCTCATTTCTCTGACGGCTCATTATGGCATTAGGCACGCATATAGCCTGGCAGGAGGCCGCACCTGATACTGCGTTTCAGAGAACCAGTATAAGTTATCCTGTCTTCTTTTACCTTAAATATCTGCATCCTACAGGTTTGCAGGTATGACTTGTGCTGTACACACGGACTCTTCCAGGAACATCCGCACCATGCACACAATTCACACTTGCTTTCCCTCTCAGTCTCCCTTGGCCTCCCCCTGCCTTTACTGGCACACGCGGGTGCCTTCGGTTCTACCTGCCGCAAACACCCGCTCTGACGGTGCTCAGCAGTAACTGTGCACGATGCTCTCAGCTGAACGCTTGCCTTGTCCTGGCTTTGCACTTGTGCCAAGCTAAGTGCAAACTGCTGCCAGCACAGGGGTTTGCCTATTTAGAGACAAAGGTTTTACCCGCAGGGTTATCTGCAAAAACAAACAAACAAACAAACAAACAAAAACCACAACTACAGAAAAAGAGCCAACCAAAAAATCAGCAAAAATGAAACAAGGCTAGTTTAGTCTTTGTGAAGGTTTAGGACACACTTTGGGCATTTTTCAACTTTGATTTCAGGGTTTTTTTTATATGGAACTTATTTATGTATACAAAATTAAAATATTGAAGCTCAATTTCTAATCCAATCGTATTCTTCATCATCATGGGCCTTAAAGGTACATCTGAATGTTGTAAGACTTAAAATCAAGTTGTGAGATTAGCAAGTTAACATTAATTTTCTAAAGTCTCTTTTTCTCAGCTGTTAACGAAACTGGACAGTAGAAATAAAGAATTTTTTTTTTTTTTTTTTTTTTTTAATCCATTTTTCCTTGCTTCAGCCTGCTTAGCAGAGAGCCTATAGAGACCCCAATTGGCGCATACACTGCCCTGCTCTCCCTGCCACGATTATACCTGCTGAAGCAATAACAAGGTGGTGATGTCAAAGTTCAGAAGACATTGTGTTCTTCAAGATATTTGCTTATTTTCCTCTGCAGCGAAAATAAAATAAAATAAAATAAAATAAAATAAAATAAAATAAAATAAAATAAAATCAGTTTGGCAATAAAGACGCCCCGCGAAGGACAGCCCCGTTCTGCATTTCCCAGGCGGGCCCTGCGGCCGGCAGGACTTGGACCCAAGCACAAGGCAGCCTCATGGGCAGTGTCGGGAGCTCGGGGCAGCGCCTTGTCGGCACGGCTGTCCCGTTCCGAACCGGGCACAGTAACTGGGCGCGGGGAACGCCGCACCACGTCTCTGCACACGGCAGGAATAGCTGAGAGCCTCTGGGAGACCTGCCGAGGTCCTCACCAGGGACAAGCAGGTTTCTCTGTGCTGTTCCCAGTGTTACTGCCTGTGTTTTCCTTCCCGCGCAGGCAGAGCCCTGCAGCGAGAAGTCCCTGCGTGGCAGAATGCCGAATCCCCCACCCAAGAGCTTGTCTGACAATGCAGGGACTCTTCTGTAGTCCTGGTGTGTCAGGAAAAGCAGCAAAGCCCTGGAAGCCAAGCGGGAGCTGCACTCAACTGGTGCTCCTTCTGGAGAGGACACACTGCTGGCGCCTTCAAGGACCCGTGCTCTCAACACGTCTGTCTTTTAAAAGCAGCTGCACAAGCCACAGAACTGAGCTGTTGGTATTTTATTATTTTTTTTAATATTCCTCCGTCTTCTTTTAATTGATTATTTATCTCCGTGCGGCAGAAAGTATCACAGCTGAAGTACAAATTAGAGCTTATTAGAGATGTTTCCGAGCAAGTAGCTTGGTTGGCCAGCTGCTCTCAGAGGTCATTCTCCTCGGATCTAATTTTATCTCTTGAAGCTGTACACGAGGAAGTGAGGCACAGTTCATTGTAAGTGCATGGGTTCGTCGACGACGGTGACAGGAAAGGCTGGCCTGGCCTTACCATAGATGAACCCAGCACTATCCCACTTTGTAAAAATCAGGAATGAGGTTATTAGACCATTTAGCTTTAAGCTTAAATAATTTGTATGTATTAAACAGGAATTAATATTAAAGTGGAATTGATAAGACTGTTTAAATACTCTTTCTAAACTCGGATTCAAAGCAGGCAGTGAGCTGATTTCAGGTAGATACTTCCAGCCAGGAAAAAGAACATGCAAATGTCAGGCTGCTCAGTGAAAACACCGAGCAGATGGCTTTTTGTCGTGGGGGATGGTTACGTGGCTATGGCTTTGCAATAGTTATTTTAAGTTCTGAAAGTGATACAAAAACCAGGAACCCAAATCTTTGTGCAAAGCAGTGACTGCAACCTTGAATGAACATGAGAAATATGAGATGGACACTTCACAGGAGTGGTATTTTGTCTTCTTGACTCTTGTTATCCATGGGCAGGATGTCTGTGTTGCCAGGAATGCAAGTGCCTGATACAGAACCAGCTCAGGTCCAGTAGGACTTTCCTGGTCAGGCAAAGCATTACCCAGGGGAATCCAGGCAGGTTTTTTGCAGAATCAGCTCAAAAATCTCCACACGCTCCTCAACAGTTTTCAGCAAAGCTTATTAAACCTGATGTGGTGTTAGGCGGACCACATTGCTTCAAACCAGGTTCTGCTTCTGGACTTGGGCTGACACTTGGTATGTGATTTGGATTTTCTGGAAAACAAAACAGTGGGGAATGTGGCACAGTGACAATCAAGCTCAGTACTTCGGAGCCAGCTCAGCTGCAGGAGCAGCAATAGCTGCACCAGTTCGATTCATTCACGGTTCATGCCCTTACCTCCCAGCACTCCTGACAGCGGAGAACTGATTGCCCATCGCAGGCCCAAACAAAGATTCCTGGCAGCCTTCCCCTGGTCAGTGATGAGACCGGGGTGACTCCTCACTGGTGTAAGGGATGCCTGCAGAGCTCCCAGCACAGGCACAACCAGATCAGCCAAACTCTGCTTCTTGCTTGAGCAGGATGGAGTCTTGAACCACCAAGAACCGCAGTCTGAAGGTGGTGGGGAGATGAAGTCCTCGGTCCTTCCAGTGGCCCTGGCCCCAGGCATGTCCACAAGCCCCTTCAAGAGAGGCTCCTCAGAGCTCTGAGACATGCTTCGGGCATATTACAGCCCATATGCCACCTGCACAAGGGTAGAGCAAAAGACGAGCTCCCGAAGCCTGGACCTTCACCCCACATTTGCTTTGCTCAGAGAATCCCAGCCTGTTGTCTTGGCATCGATGGCCAGCCCTCCGGCTGTCTTCAGAGCACCCCTGTGAGCACGCACACTCAGTCCTGTAAGACTTTTGTGGGTCACCTGTATCCCTTAAGGCTCCTTTGCCATTTTTTTCCTAGTAGATACCCCTCCTTATCTGTGGGGTGAGACACTGGGGAAGCTCCGGTGTCCTCGGTGCATGAAGCACTCCTGAAGCTTGCTCTACTGCAGAGTATTCAGGACAAAGACACACAAAACCAGCAATGGTTTTCCACCAGATCTTCTGCCTCAGCAGCTGCTCAGCCAGCTGCTTTCTGTCTCCCCTGAGGAGTGCCTACAGAGGTATCTTAGCACCACACGTTGCCTCATGAGGCTGTCGGCGGCTTTTTTTGGCTTCAGTCCTTGTGTTTTCCTGGAGATAGGTACAAAGAAATGGAGAACATTCCCTTTGAAGGAAGGACTTAATGTATAGTACTGACAAGAGAGAGTTTGTTAACTCAGCTTTGAACTCTCCAGCTGCCTTACGATCCCTTGGGATCCACCTTTACCTTGAAGATATCTTACCGTATCTTGATTGTTCACAAACGTCCATATAACTTCCCCTGACTGCCTCTCAGCATGAACCAGAAGCTCCTAAGGACCTCTGCCAGTGATTGTTTCCACAACACCTATTTCAGGCAAAAGTCATTTTATCCCAAGAAGTTGTAAAGTGGTATCTCTGTTTCAGAGCGTGGCCTTCGCTTCAGATCAACTGGCGCTATCAGCTGAGTGGATCAGCTGGTTGCCTAAATTTTTCCCACCGAGTTAATCAAAAGAGTTTGAATGTCTTCCCGAGCTAGCCAGGCCAGCAAGGGAAAAGCGTGTGCATGGCTCAGCCCAACAGAGAGCGTAAAAACTGGACAACAAACAGCAAGAGCTGTGAAGAGAGCAGTGGGCCTGAGCTGGTTTCAACCTATGTGTTCCTCTGCGAGAATGAGGGATGCTCGGTGCCGTGATGGTGGGCACCTTGTTGGGACTGGTGATGGGAATCCCGCCTGTGTTGTCCGTCAGTGGCACGCTGCCGTTGCCGTATGTAGTCTGCCATCACGTGTACTATGATCTTGGTTCACTGCTGTGTCACTCTGCTCAGTCAAAATCCCATGCAATATCGATTATCTTCAAATAAGCAAATTTGGCATGGAACATTGAAGTCCCCAGGTGTGGAATATCTGTGAGACCCAGTTCAGAGAGTGCTGGTCTCCGACAGGCTCTAAGTGACAAAGGCTGCTTGGAGGCCCAGAGTCACTGAACTGGCTGTAGCCGTATGATTCCTCATGAGAGGTTTTACCTGAAATCTCCGCTTTGCTCTCTGTTTAGTGTAATAATCTAAATATCATTTGGTAACCACACGTTCCTCTCAACAATCACAGCAGTCTTTGCTGAGCACAAGTCCAGAGCAAGATAAGCATTGAAACAATTTTCAGTGTACTTCTGCTATCCAAAACGACAGAGAAGTAAGCCTTGGGTGTGAGTTCATTTCCAGCGTAAAGCTCAGAGCGGTGATCCCACCTGTAATGCAAGTTGCATCAGCAGCCTAGAAGTCAGGGGGTGATGAGAGCAGGTCTGGCTTTTCACTCATGCATACAAGATCGCCGTGCAGGATAACAACGAACAATAAGACCGCTTTGTTCTATTTCCATAAAGAGGATGCAAACTCCATTTCCCTTTCCTCGGGAAGTGATGCACGAAGCACCAGGTGCGAGTTTCTGCAGCCGACCAGTCCGGGTCCTGGACCACGACCGCGAGGGGCCACTCTGTGCAGCTGCACCACGGGACCGCTCCTCGGCAGCTGGAGTTCTCCTCCCGCGCCTTCGCCGTGCACGGAAAGAGGAAGGGCAGCCTCCAGAGCCAGGTCCAGGCCTCCCAGGTATTGTTTCTCCCTTCGTAGGGGAAGTTGCTGTACTGCTTTTCTCTTCTGTCCCGAACTTAGCTGAAGGATAAGGCCGTGAGCAACGTGAGTAATCCCTTTGGTCTCTGTTGGTCTGAAGCCCTCACCGAACCCGACACGCCGCTGACTTTTGTGCAGAGCTCTAGTCCCGTGCCCAGCTCAGCTCATCACGCCGCGTTCAGCAATGCCTTCCGACAGCTCGCAGCGGGGGACCACGTGCTCTTCTGAGCAGAAAACATTCCGGTGGACGTGCAGCCAAGGGGGCTGCATTTATTTGCCCATGAACAGCCACCCCAGTGGCCTCCATTCAATGTATTCCACGTAACGTTTTATATTACTGCTGGGGCTGAGGCACTCTGAGAACTTCACTAGCCTCTTGCAGTACTTCTGGTGGTTGTAGCTGCCTCCACCCCCAGGAGGAACGCGTAGCTCTTTCTTCCATGCCTACGACTTTGGCGTGCCCTCCAAGGTTTCCCCTCTGCAGACATAAAATTCCTTGGTGGCGGCTGAGTCCAGCCTCACCTCCTCAGTGGAGCTGTCACGCAAACCTTCAGCTATCCGCCCACTGTCTTCATCTTCCAGCAAGGACAGACCGTTTGGTGGCTCTTGCCACTGGCAAGTTGAAGGGGGTGATCCAAAGCTATTTGTCTGTCGCTACCCTTTATTACTAATGAAATTCAGCCTACGTTTTAAACCAAGGTTTTGTCTCAATATCACCCTGTCAGAATACTGACTGTGCTTTTTTTTCCCCAAACTGAGTACACCTAGGTGTGGCGTTTTCCCCATAAGCCTTGCAGGTGTTGTCACCGTTCTGTAGCACGGCCGCCCCAAACTCCATCCACATGCTAACCGAACCTAATGCCGTTCAGGAGGTCTCTGGGAATATTGCTGCTGCTGGCAGAAAGCTCCTGATACTTTGCCACTGAAACCTCCAGTGCTCTCACCGAGCTGGTTGGTGGGTTTGGGGTGGCTCTGCGTGCATTCACGGTGTGAATTCAAATGGAGAAAAGCACGCAGAGCACTCAGAGGAAAAAGATTTTTTTTTCCTACTTCTTTCCTGCTCCTAACACTTCTTTGGAGACTGCTACGAGGGGAAGCACGTCCCAGCTCCAGATGAGTGTGGAATGGCGTAGGAAGCCGGTGGCTGGGGCTGGCCCCCGCCTACGCCGCTCTGCAAGAATCGGCGCTTGGTTGCAGATATACCCACAAAGCAAATGAGCAAACAGGCGGCGTATTTAGAGGCAGAACAGTCATAAATAATTTATATATCCTTCTGCTGGCATCGAAGTTGGGACCGAAGGGATGAAGGAGAAGCATATTCTGCCAGGCAGAGCGTAGATTTGGGGAAACGTCATTGTGGAGGAGGTCACAAAGCACCACGGTCCCTGTGGCCAGCTCACGTGGGACATCTGAAGCCCACAGCTCCGTGTCAGGATGGGCATGCTCGCCCACAGAGAGGTCCAAGTCACTGCTCCATCTATGTCCAAACCAACAAACACCAGCTAGACAGCGATGCATAAAACAGTACGTGCCGAATAATATTAGTGACACGGCTTCCTTGCTAAAAGCCCTTAACGAGTGAGTTAACAGCCTGAAGAAAAAGCGGTCACTAGAGAAAGGTGTAGGGAAAGATTAGAAATGCCATCGGGGAGAAAAAGGAAGTTTTGGGGTCTCTGCACAGCTACCGTAGTGCAGGGAACAGTCCACAGGGTGTCATCAGAGCATCGAGGAACGGGAAAGAAGAAACAAAACCAAACCCTCCCAAACCTCTCTGATGGCAAGGTTTTGTGCACAGCTTTTGTCCTGGGAAGGCCGCGCACCATCTTCACAGCGGCTGCAGCCACCTTTGTGCTGAAATGCCTTAACGTCCACTAAGCAGTAAAAACCTTTTAGCTCTTGCAATCCCTTATAAAAAGTAGATCTCGAGGTACTTTACACCGATGATAATAAGCCTCAGTGCTATTTTAGCGGCAGGCAAACAGGGACAGAGTGGCTTGCTCATCGTGACTCAGGACACCGAGCAGCCAGCTCACGGTGACTCAGGGACGGCACCAGGGGAGCGCTGTCCTGGGAGCCCGGGGGGGCTCTGTGCCCTCTGTGCCCTCTGAGTGCTCCCGGAGCCCCCAAGAGAGCAGCAGCAGCTCCACCACCACCGCCGGGGAGGGCTGCAAGAGAAGCAGGGCTCCGGGGCAGCAAAGGTTACTGGTTTTCTTCAATGAGGCTGCAATAGGAAACGTTTGGTAAGGCTCGCTTTGAGCTGCCCTTGCGTGTCTTTGCCACAGCTCCAAAGGTTTGAGGCCCGGAGACCAGTCCCTGTCCGTGCATCTGGGCTCTTTTCTTTACACATGGGGGAGAGCAAGCAGGCGAGGAACCAGGGGCTGTAGGGGCTTCCCCAGCACGCTTCAGCCCCACCTTGGGGACACCGGAGGGTTGTCCACATCACAGAATCACAGAATCACAGCGTTGTAGGGGTTGGAAGGGACCCCAAGAGACCATCGGGTCCAACCCCCCTGCCAAAGCAGTTCCCTAGAGCAGGCTGCCCAGGCAGGCGTCCAGACGGGCCTTGAATATCTGCAGAGAAGGAGACCCCACAGCCTCCCTGGGCAGCCTGTCCCATTGCTTTGTCACCCTGATCATGAAGAAGCTCTTTCGCGTGTTGGTGCGGAACTGCCTGGGCTCCATTTTGTGGTCGTTGCCCCTGGTCCTGTCCCCACAGAGCACTGAAAGGAGGTCGGCCAAATCCCTCTGCCTCCCACACTTAAGATATTTGTAAACATTGCTGAGATCCCCTCTCAGCCTTCTCTTCTCAAGGCTGAAATCCCGCCCGTCACTGTCAGTGCCCCGCCTGTCACAGCGCAGAGGTCACACCGGTGACCATGGTTCTCACACCCAGTCCCACCCCACACTCGGTGGTCTCACTTCCCACCGCCGGCCACATGAATGTTGCTCCTCCAAGAGCGGCTCTGGTCCGGGGCCCAGCACTGCTGGAACTGCTCTGCGGCTGGCCGCCGGCCGTGGGGTGACCCCGTGTATTTCTTACAGTGCCCACCCCAGGCATCTCACCGCGTCCTACGCCGCAGGCATTAGCTACGGCTCTGTGAGCAATTATCCCTGCCCAGGGGCTGATGCTCTTGTGCCTGGTCAAGCGTCTGGGCCCAGGACACTAAAACCGGCCTGTAAC
Source organism: Anser cygnoides (assembly GCF_040182565.1). NCBI lineage: Eukaryota > Metazoa > Chordata > Aves > Anseriformes > Anatidae > Anser > Anser cygnoides. The sequence continues at coordinate 122,408,892 of NC_089875.1, read as the reverse complement.
AGCCTGAAAGCAGCGCCGGAGGCTCCCCAGGGAGAGGCGGTTGTTGCAGCGGCTGCAGGACGCAGGCCCGGCCTTCGCAGCCATCTGCCCTCAGCGCGTCGCGCTCGCCCCCTGTGCTGTGCTGGAGGCACTCGCGCTTCCTGCTGGCTCTCCTGCAGCTGCTTCAGCCCGTGCCTTGGGAGCGGTTTCCATCCGTGAGAGAATCTGAACGCTAGGCCAGGATTTAATGAGAGCCGACTGAGCAAAGGCACACGCATGGCAGACGCTTGGGTGGCCGCTTGTTGTGGTGAAGGCCAGGGACCCGCAGCAGCGCAGAAGCACCTCTAACATCAGGAAATCCCAGCCCCCCCGGCTGTCTGGGGGCACCCCAGGGTGCCCCTGTCCCCCCCTGCCCCAGCAGGGTGCCCAGCCCCACGGCCCTGGGCTCGGGGAGCTCTCCAAGGAGGAGACTCTGCCCAGAGAGGTGCTGGTGGGGCTGCACCGGGTGACCCCCCCAGAGGCCCCAGCCAACCGCCACCATTCTGGGGTTCTGGGGTTTGTTTTGGGTTACACGTAGCCGCTGCACTTCTGTGGTACTTGAACTTTTCTGCGGTGTATGGCCACGACAGTCACAGAGACCTGCGGGCGTTCGTCTTCACGGGTGGGCTGCAGATGTTCGGCCCCTCTGCAAAATTTTCATTTATAGGAAATTCTACTTGTCATTGGAAATGTAAATGCCTGCGCATAGAGCCCTGCAAACCCTAGGAATAAATTTTAGATTTATGACAGGAAAAGGCCTACAAAATGTAATAAGAAAGAAACGAAAATTGTTATATGGAATTTGCCCTAAAGTGTATAGACTTCAGTGAAAAAAAAAAATTTCTTTTGACCTGTCAGTAGAAGGGATCTAGCTCTTTAAAACGATGTCTCTGTAACCCAGTCAATATTCGTGTAAATGCTGCATGGGTCTGTGTGATCCTATAGGGCTATAAAGGATGGTTCCAGGGAAGTGAATCAGACCTTGAACCAGAGAGAAGATTTTCTTTGCTGCTAAATCCACGACATGTTGTTGTCAAATAAACCGCAGTAGGCATTTGTAAAAGACCAGAACAACCCAAAACAACCAGCAAACAAATCACCAAACAGAATCAAGCTAAGCCAGAGAACGTGGACACTCCTGGGTGTTTTCTGCATGGCAAATGGTGCGGACTCGAAGCATCCATATTCATGGAGCGCAGTAGCTGAGGGCATCCCCGTGCTGCACAAAACCTTGCGGGGCTCTCCGGGCGCTCGAGTCCCGCTGCCATCGCGTGTGGGTGGAAGGGGTGGGACAGGGAAGGGAAACAAAGGCTGAGGAAACGTTCATCTTCGTTAAGCCAAACCGGCAGCTGCTCCTCTGGCCTGTGCTCTGCTGTAGGGAAAATCAAACTTCCCTGGGACTTTGTTTTAACCAGACAATGGGGGATTTGCACGGGAAGAATACTCTCGGTGACTGGAGCACTTTTTTCCTGCCTCAAGTCACATTTGGTTTTTTTTTGCCCCGTGGGATACGTCGTGTGCGTTGCCAAACCTGACGTTTCAGGATATTTTTGGCAGTTATGCTTGGTATGGAAAACTCCTTTGACCTTCTCTGCACCTTTCACACATGATTTCCAAAACTGTTTGGAGTAAATGAAGCATGGCAATGCTTACAGTTGATCATTTTCCCCTTGTATTTTCTCCAGGCACTCTGCCCTCCTGGTCTGCTCACGGGCAGCAGTGCGGAGAGAAATGGAGCACGGTGAGCCTGGACCTTGCCTCTTCCTCATCCCGGCCCTTCTGCAGCTCCTCCAGCGCTGCCCGGGGCTCAGCTGCCCTCCCAGGGCTCAGGCTGCAGCCCTGCAGGAATTTCAGACCACGGGATCATAGCAAACAGCTCAGGAAAAGGTGGTCAGGGGCTACCCAGGCATCCTCGGTGCGGCGGCGTGATTAACCGCTCGTAAACTGCTCTGGGCAGATGTTGCTCTCATCTGTTCTCAGAAATCTCCAGCGGAAGCAATTCTGTATCATACACACATAAATCATTTTAGTGCTTTATTGTCCTCGAGGTCTTACAATGGCTTTCCTAAGTTCTAATCTAAATCTTTACGGTTGTGTTTTAGGACCAGAAATTCTTGTCCTGCCTCCTTCTGCTGTATAAAACAGGCCAGTCCCCTCCTTTCGCAGCAGTCCTTTTCGATAGCTGAAGATCACTACTACCTCTCCCCACAGCCTGCTAGCCCTGGATGGAACCCACACTTTTTCTTTCAGCCTTTCTTGTTTTCACATCATCCCCACTGATTTTCTGCAAAATCTCTCCAAGGAGTCCTGTTCTTGCTTGGGAAGCGATGCCCAGCATCGCCCACGCAGGAAGCAAAGCCCCTGCGAGTGCTGGGAGGGAGGGCTGCAGATCGCATTTCTGTCTGCATCCTGGTGATGGAAAAACCTTTTCTTTTGGAAAAACCTGCCCCTGCTCCCCCTGAACGGGGGCTGAGACGCGCTCACCTCCCGACAGCGTGGTGCTTCGTGCCACCCGGGGCTGGTGCTCTGGGACCACTGGAGCTCACCCACAAGTTCCTCACCTTGCTGCAACCTTTCTGAACCTTATTATGATCTTTTCATGGGGTGTTTTCTGCAAATGTAGTAAGCATACTTTCTGCTCTCGCACTCAAATTGCCAGTGAAAACACGGAGCTGTACCAAATCTGCAGAAAATGCCATCGTTTGACAACTGCTGGCATAAGATGCGTTTCTCTTCTCACTTTCAACGTGCCACATTGGCCAGGCTCAGAAGTTTTACTGAAGTCTCTAAGCAGAAGAAAACTAGAATAAAACTAAGCTGGTTTGGTGTGGTTTGCACCAAACCACGTTGGCTGTTACTTTTCACCTTGTGGATGCCTCCGAGTGGATTTTGTTCACCCGTTCAGCATCTTTTCAGGGGTTGAAGTTGGTTGGGAATGTAACTCCCCGAGTCCTCCCATCCCCTATTTAAAAGATGTTCTTGGTATTTGTCCTGGCCATGGTTGGACACCTTGCCTGGTCTTTACAAGGTCTATAAGACCTTGTAGTCCTCACTGGCAGCTCAGAGGTTGCCTTACCAGCTCCCCCCCATACCTCAGCCTGACTTTAACCAGACCCAGCTGATTTGGAAGCACCCAGCCTCTATAAGTAGTCTTTAACCCACCGCTTCCTTGGTTTAGCCTGAGTCCTCAGCCCTTCTTCACTGACATTTATTTTGAGCCATCTGATCGCAGCTGACCTTTTAAAGAACAGCGAAGCAATAAACAAATAAATAAATAAAAATCATCACATCCTTTTTTTTCCCTGATGTTATAATCTGTTCCTTGGTGTACAGTGAGACGTCTTTCTTTCATCTTTCTCTCACTGCTCATGCACCGACGGACTGCCTCCTTGCTCCCCTTTCTTTCTTTCCCATCTCAGTGTGTGTCTCCTCCCTGATTTTGCCCCGTCCCTGCCCCGGACAGCCCTGGGAAGAGCTCCCAGCAGCAGCAGCCTGTAAGGAAGGGCCATCGCTCAGACCTGCACAAGTTCCCGTTCCCGATGTCATCACAGAGCTGGAAGGAACTGGGCATGTAAAACAAAATCCCTCAAAATCAAGGTTCTGACTTACATGCGCCTCTCTGTACCCTTAGAGCTTGTGCTTAGCTTTTTATAGAGTGCTTGTAGGTAGCAAAACCATAGCTTTGCTGCTTAGATCATAGAGTATCTCCCCTTGGAAGGGACCCACAAGGCTCACCGAGGCCAGCTCCTAGCTCTCGTCCCGGTGAGGCTTCCTGCAGATGGCAGCTGTTTTGGTGCAAATGCTCTGTCTTAACTGAAACAGGAAAAAATATGCGGAGAAATGAAGGCCAGCAAGTGACCTTGCCCCGGCTCATGCAGCAGCAGCAGCCCTGATCCCAAACCCTCTGCGGGGAGCCCCGGCAACCCGGTCCCGGTTGACTGGCGGCTAGCCAATGTGACGCCCATCTATAAGAAGGGCCGGAGGGCAGACCCGGGGAACTATAGGCCTGTCAGTTTGACCTCAGTGCCGGGGAAGCTCATGGAGCAGATTATCTTGAGGGTCATCACGCGGCACTTGCAGGGCAAGCAGGCGATCAGGCCCAGTCAGCATGGGTTCATGAAAGGCAGGTCCTGCTTGACGAACCTGATCCCCTTCTATGACCAAGTGACGCGCTTGGTGGATGAGGGAAAGGCTGTGGACGTGGTCTACCTTGACCTAAGTAAGGCTTTTGACACCGTTCCCCACAACATTCTCCTCGAGAAACTGGCTGCTCGTGGCTTGGACTGGCGTACGCTTCGCTGGGTTAGAAACTGGCTGGATGGCCGGGCCCAGAGAGTTGTGGTGAATGGAGTCAAATCTGGTTGGAGGCCGGTCACTAGTGGTGTCCCCCAGGGCTCGGTACTGGGGCCGGTCCTCTTTAATATCTTTATCGATGATCTGGATGAGGGCGTCCAGTGCACCCTCAGTAAGTTTGCAGATGACACCAAGCTAAGTACGTGTGTCGATCTGCTCGAGGGCAGGAAGGCTCTGCAGGAGGATCTGGATAGGCTGGACCGATGGGCTGAGGCCAACTGCATGAAGTTCAGCAAGGCCAAGTGCCGGGTCCTGCACCTGGGGCGCAACAACCCCAAGCAGAGCTACAGGCTGGGAGATGAGTGGCTGGAAAGCTGCCTGGCCGAGAAGGACCTGGGAGTATTGGTGGATAGTCGGCTGAATATGAGCCAGCAGTGTGCCCAGGTGGCCAAGAAGGCCAACGGCATCCTGGCCTGCATAAGAAGCAGTGTGGCCAGCAGGTCGAGGGAAGTGATTGTGCCCCTGTACTCGGCTCTGGTGAGGCCGCACCTCGAGTACTGTGTTCAGTTTTGGGCCCCTCGCTACAGGAAGGACATGGACGTGCTCGAGCGAGTCCAGAGAAGGGCGACCAAGCTGGTGAGGGGTCTGGAGAACAAGTCTTACGAGGAGCGGCTGAGGGAGCTGGGCTTGTTCAGCCTGGAGAAGAGGAGGCTCAGGGGCGACCTTATCGCTCTCTACAGTTACCTGAAAGGAGGCTGTAGAGAGGTGGGGGTTGGTCTGTTCTCCCACGTGCCTGGTGACAGGACGAGGGGGAATGGGCTAAAGTTGCGACAGGGGAGTTTTAGGTTGGATGTTAGGAAGTACTTCTTTACCGAAAGGGTTATTAAGCATTGGAACGGGCTGCCCAGGGAGGTGGTGGAGTCACCATCCCTGGAGGTCTTTAAAAGACGTTTAGATGTAGAGCTTAGCGATATGGTTTAGTGGAGTACTTAGTGTTAGGTCGGAGGTTGGACTCGATGATCTTGAGGTCTCTTCCAACCTAGAGAAATCTGTGAATCTGTGAATCTGTGAATGAAGGAGGCGACGGACGCTCTGCGCGATGATGCTCATTCCTTTATTGGTGTCATTGCCAGTTTTTGAGGAGTGCCGACGCCTTCTGAGCACGTCCAGCACTGAGTCAAAGCTACATTACAGAATATTGAAGAGGTGTCCATCCAAAGCCAGAGGGGGTGTGAGATTCGTGACCTCTCTCCTACAGTATGTATAATATATATATATTTATAATATGTCCTGTATATTCATTATGTATAGAGTGACAAGGATGGGCCACCGTACAGTAAACTTTTGATTTCTAAATAGATCACCATAGCAACAGGCACAAAAATTTGGTCCTAATCAAGGCCCTCACCTTGTCAATCAATCCGAAACAGACCCCAGCCCACCCCTTGCAAAAATAAAATAAAATCCGAACCTGAAACCAAAAATAACTAAATAACCGGTTAAAATTAAAAAAGGGCCCCACCCCAGCCCACTGACCCCCTCTGGAACTTGCCCCTGTACAGTCACTCACATCGAAGGTAGAGAGATCCCTTGGCTACACACGCGCGCGCGCACCCACACACGCCTACACACATTCCTATGTAAATACACACGCACCAACATACGCAGAACACAGAACGTTACAAATATACATCCCAGGTTGTCGCAGCAACGCAGGGAGGCTGCGAGCGGCCCAGCCCGGCGTTGCAAGGCAGGGGCAGCAGCGTCCCCGGCCCACGGCCTGGCGGCGTTTCGGCTAGCTGGCCGCGGGGCCGGCAGCCCCGGATGGGGACGCAGGGACCGTGGCTTTGTCACGCGGGGGGGGGGACACCTCGCTGCGGGGCCGTCCCACGACAGACAAGCTCCAAAAGCCAAGCCAGGAGCAGGGCGGGTGATGGAGCCCGCGGGTGGCGGCACGTTGCTGGCCCCCGCCACCGGCTCGCTGGGGTGTCCGCTGGGGTGCTGGGGGTCTCCTGGCAGAGCCCACGGTGAGCCCGGTCCCGACGGTTTCAGCTGACCCGGCTGAAAATGAACTTGGGGCAGCTGGAAGGCAAGGAAGAAGGGAAGAGAAAATACTCCCGCAGGATGCCGTGCAGACAGCTTCTTCCTTTCCTAGGTCTCTGCTTTCCGACCTCCACTCCCCGAGGCCATCCTGGAAATGGAGGACGGAGCTGGGTCCCCCAGCCACTGGTTCCACAGTTGCACTTTGCTCCGGGTGAGGCCCGGGGACGCCACCCTGCCACGGTGCTGGCAGCAGGCTGAAGAACTCGCCACCAGCCATGGAAGACCCAGAGACCCGTCTTCCACCACCAAGGATCCTTCCTCGCACACCCTGCTCCCGAGGGCAGGAGGCCGGGCACGGGGGCAGCCCCGTCCTGCGCTCAGCAGCTCCGCGCACTCACTCCCCTCCCTGGGATTTTTTTTCCCTACCCAACCATGCAGCCTTCGCTGCTCAATTCCCATCCACACGCGGGACTTCAAGGCGAGTTTGTATTCAAACTGAAGGAAGGCAGTTCGCCATCCTGCCCCAGGCAGCATCGTGTGGTTCCTCTAAATACCGTGGGCTCTGCAGGAGCCAGGGCTCGCCAGCCTTCTTGGCTTCCCCACAGGGCACGGTGACTGCCCTGCGGGCTGGCACAGAGGGGCCAAGACCCCCGAGGGGCGTCGTGGGACACAGGCAGAGAAGGGATGACGGCAGCAGAAGCACGGATCAGTTAACACAAAGCAGGGCAGTGCCACGGGGCAAGGGGACAAGGCCCCGCAGCAGAGCAGAGGATGGGTCGGGGGACGAGCACGAAGGTTCGCGCACCCCAGCCCGGCCGCGCGGCTGCGGGGCCTCTCCCGAGAGGTGGCACCTGGCCCCAAGCAGCTGCAGCTGAGGTTTCCCCTCCATGCCAGCGCCCCATCCCTTCTGGCTTCAGGACTGGCTTCAGCTGACCCACATCCTCCTGGTGCTCCGGGGGTCGCTCCCCCGTCCATCGGGACCCTGTAACTCAGCCCCACCCCCCCCCACCTCCTCACATCTGGAAACTGTCCCAGATAAACCACGGCTTTCTGTGCCCGAGCTGCTGCCCTGGCACAGAAACGGTCCCAGACCCCTCTCCAATCCTACTGCCCAAAGCTGAACCATTCGGGGACACCGAAGGACGCCCTGGCAACTCTGTGCTGCTGCCTGGGATGGGTTTCAGATGGCTGTGCCGGGCGGAGGAGCCCTGCTGCTTGCTGCTCACTTACCCATCCATTACCCGTCTCGCGTCCATTAGCTCTCCCTCCACCACCCACCAAGCGACCAGAAGCGTTCCCCAGGCCCCCACGCAGCATTTGCAGCCCAGAGGAGAGCTGTGCTGAAGTCGCTCCTCCAGGCATCACCATTTTGGGCTGCGTTGCCTGTAGTTGCCAGGACGGCGGGCAGCGTCGCGTGGGTTTCACTCAGGCGATGCCGCTCCTCAGACTACGGGGCTCCTGGGGAGAGCTGGGTGGAAGGGGACGGAGCTTCCCACCTCCTGCCCTTGCTCTGAGGAGTTACTCACGCACGTGGTCAGGGACTGGAGCGAGCCGGGTGTCAGACAACCACGCAGGACGGGGCCAGCCAGCTCCGGAGGGTGGCACATGCGGACAAAGCCCCAGCGCCACCGGCACCGACTTGCTTCGGTCAGCTCGCAGGCCTTCGTGGTGGATGGAGCCGGCATCGCGGAGGGACAGCCACATGCAGAAGTCAGCGAGACATCGCCGCTGCCGCCGGTGTCGATGCAGCCTGGAGAGTCCCCCGTGGTCTCCGGCAAGCCCAGCGTAAGGGTCTGCCACCGGGAAGTCTCCAAAACCTTGCAGACGTTGCCACGACCCGCAGCACAGACAGCAGGGCAAGCTCCGTGGGATCCAGCGAGCGCAGCGGGGAGGGTCCGGGGCTGCCTCGCCCCATGCCAAAGCCGTGGGGGCCGCGGGGCGGGGGGCTTGGAGGGCTCGGGGGGTTCGGGGGGTTCCCCGCGTCCCAGCGAAGGGACCCGCGCGGTGCCAGCCTCGGGCGTCCCGCAGCGCCAACGCGCCTCCTGACTCTGCTCACCAACCACTCCATAAATAAATACGTTAAATAAATAAAGTGACAGATCCAGACTGGGGGGGGGCGGGGGGTGGGGGGGAGGGAGGAAAGGGGCAGCTCCCATCGCCCCGGGGGGGGGGGGGCTGCTCACGAGCGTCTCACACAAACACAGGCGCACACCAAAGTAGCTGAAGACAAAGACGGACTGGGAGCGGTGGAGGTGCTGCCGGCGGGGCCGTTCCTGGGCCCCGGCGCTGGAGGCAGCCGCCGACGGGCACAGTCCTCGTGGGGGGGGGGCGGTCGGGGCGGTCACTCCTGCGCCGGCGTCGTGGAGGCGCGCGGGGAACCGGCGGCGAGGGCGACGTGCGTGGTGGAGGACGGCAGCGACCGCGGCGTCTGGCACCTGGAGGGGGTGGCACGAGCAGAAAACTGTCTCCCTTCTGCTTCCTCTTCCCCCGTCTCCTCCCCCAGACCCTGCTGCTTTCTCTGTGATTTCCTATGCAGGCAGCGCCCAAGGACACCCAGCGCTGGGCAGCGCTGCGCCTTGTGCACGGTCATCCTGGGTGTGTGTATGTGATGATGGATTGCCGTCATCATCCTGTTTTTCACAGATTCACAGAATCCTGGAAAGGTTTGGGCTGGCAGGGCCCTCAGAGCCCCCCCAGTGCCACCCCTGCCATGGGCATGACCCCTGCCCCCAGCCCAGGCTGCCCCCAGCCCCATCCAGCCTGGCCTTGGGCACTGCCAGGGATGGGGCACCCCCAGCTCCTCGGGGCAGCCTGCGCCAGGGCCTCGCCGCCCTCATATTGAACAATTTCTCCCTAATATCTGATCTAAACCTCCCCTTTCAGAGTTTAAAGCCCTTACCCCTTGTCCTGTCCCTACACCCCTGACAGAGTCCCTCCCCGTCTCTCCTGCAGCCCCCTTCAGGCACGGGCAGGCTGCTGTGAGCTCTCCCAGAGCCTTCTCATTTAACGCTCATTTAACAGCCATTACAAAAGCAACGTTATCCACGTTTTTAAATATTATTACACGCTAGCAATTCACAGCTAGATTTAAACCCCAAAGCAACGGGGGGCACAGGAGGCCCTGCGGGGCAGCAGTTCAGCGGGGTGGAGGTGAATTGGGTGTTGGGCTCCCCTTGGACCCCAAAGCTGCCTCCAACTAGAGACAGGAAACATTTCCAGGCTGCTCCATGCCCTCGGCTTTGCAGCTCCCCCTCGGGCCCTGCGCAGCCCCACGCAGCACATCCCAGCCACGGTGCCCGTGCACTCACCAGGAGCGGGACTTCCTCACCCGGGAGGCCGCCGGCCGCTCCAGGAGGCTGTCGAGGTGCATCAGCCTCTCCAGGTGCAGGGCCCGCGGGTCCTGCTCGGCCGGGTCCCTGCTCCGCTCAAACTCAAACACGGCCGGAGGGGAGAGGTCCAGCTCCAAGAACATGATGTTCTCAGCCTGCAGCAGGACAGGGAGAAGGGAAAGACAACGCAGGGAGTCACCGCACGGCAAAGCAGCGAGGCACCACCTCGGGCAGGTCCGCATCGCCGAGCGAGGCTGAACCCCCGCGGGGAACAGGGACCCTCTTCTGGCTGCTGCTGCGCCCTGCTCTGCTCAGGCTCTTTCTGCTCTTTCACGGCACCAGCAGACAAGGCTGAACGTCCTCGTCCCCTCAGACAAGCAGCAGTAGCCGGCAGAGGCAGTGAGCCAGCAGCTCAAGGACTGGCTGATGGGCACAGCCACCGGCCCGAAAAATGGGGCCAAGGCTCTCAAAGCTGGGAGCTTTACCTCAAGTATCTCCAGTCATCAAGTCTTATTTACTCCATCCCCCCTCCAGCTGTCTGGAGCTATCATCCACCCATCCATCCGTCCATCCATCTATCCTTCCATCCACCCATCCATCCACCCATCCACCCCCCCCCCCCCCCCAAGGACGCCCTGTCCCCTCTGCGCCCCCCACTTCCCCCCCTTACCCGGTACCGCGGATGAGAGCCCATGGCCATGGCGACGCGGGCGTACTGGCTGATGGGTCTCTTGTACCCCACGGCAGAGGTGGGCCTCTTCTTCATCTGGCCGCTGCTTCTGAAAAGGGAGCGAGGCGAGGAAGGTCCCTCAGGGCGCACAAACGCTGCCGGCCCCAAGGGTGCGGAGCTGCGCTGGGCACAGCCCCGAGCGCAGGACGCGGACCCCAGCAGGCGGAGGGGAGGCTCCCACCCGCCACACCTCCGCCGCGTCCCCAGGTCCCCATCCCGCAGCGGTGGCACCGCCGGGCCCAGCTCACCCCCGCTCCTCGCCCCAGCTGGCGGGGAGCCGCACGCACCCGCCGGCCGGCACCAGCGGCTGGAACTTCCACTGGTCCTCCTCGCAGTCGAAGTACAGGCGGTTCACGATCTTGTTCTTCTCCTCCGGCGGGATGAAGTTCTCGATGATCAAGTACCTGCGCGGGGCACAGGCCAGGAGAGGGGGGAGAGACGGGGGGGGGGGAAGGAGCAGGAGAGGAAGGGGTCGAGGGGACAGGAGGGAGAGCGGAGGTGGGGGGCGAGGAGGGAGGAGCAGGGCAGGGGAGGACACGGGGGGGGGGGCGCAGGGGGGCAGGGAGGGTCCGCAGGGTGGGATCCGGCAGGGGTGGGCGAGGCAGGAGAGAAAGGGCAGAGGAAGACTGTCATTCAGAGAGGGGCGAAGAAACATCGTCAGCTCTGCGCGCTGCCTCCGGGCCACAGCCCCGCCGCCCGCTGCCCTGCGGGTCCCCGGGCACCGTCTGCAACGCGCGGTCTGCAACGCGCAGTTTGCAACGCGCCATTTGCAATGCAGCCTGCGGTGTGCAGTCTGCAACACACGGTCTGCAACGCGCAGTTTGCAACGCGCCATTTGCAATGCAGCCTGCGGTGTGCAGTCTGCAACGCACGGTCTGCAACGTGCAGTTTGCAACGCGCCGTTTGCAATGCAGCCTGCGGTGCGCAGTTTGCAACACGTGGTTTGCAACGTGCAGTTTTCAGTGCAGCCTGTGATTTGCAGTTTGCAAGGTGCAATTTGCAACGCGTTTGCAATGCAGCCTGCGATGTGCAGTTTGGAGCGCCTAATTTGCAAGGCAGTCTGCAACGTGCAGATTGCAATGCAGTTTGTGACGCACAGTTTGCAATGCCGTCTGCAACACGCAGTTTGCAATGTGCAGCCTGCAATGTGCAGCCTGCAATGTGCAGCCTGCAACGCACGATTTGCAATGCACATGCTGAATGCAGTCTGCAACGTTCAACTCGCAACACACAGTTTGCAACGTGCAGTTTGCAACGCACAATTTGCAAAGCAGTCTGCAACGTGCGTTCTGCACCGTGCAGCCTGCACCGTGCAGCTTGCAGTGCACGATTTGCAGTGCAGCCTGCACCGTGCAGTTTGCACCGCGCAGTCTGCAGCGCGGCCCCCACTGCCGAGCCCTCACAGCACCCTGCGGCCCACCGATGCACCCAGGAACCCCCTGGGGACACCCCAAACCCAGCCAGGAGCCAGCTGCTCCCCCCCCCAACCCCCCTGCCCCCCCTTGGGCCCTTGCACAGCACTCGCTGCCCCCCATGCCCCCCCGGCCGTGGGCAGGCCAGGATTACAGCCCCCTGCCGGCGTCCCGCCAGCCCCGTCGGCCTCGCTAAGAGCATTTCCTCTCAGCCCCGGATTATTCTTGTAGCTTTTTTTTTTTTTTGGCTTTTTTTTTTTTTTTTAAGCCTTAATTCATTTTGAAAATCCCTTCGGAGGATGGAAATCCAAAGTGGCCACGCTGTCGCGGCAGCGCCGCTTCCCCATGCGCAGTGCAGACGGGATGTCCGCTCCCTGCCCCAGCGCCGCCGCGCAGCCGCCAGGCCGGAAAATAAGGGAGACCTCAATCAAATTGACCCCAGAGGGAATTTTTGTTTTCCCGCGTTGTTTTTTGGGTAAATTGGGAAGCTGCAGAAGGCCGTTCTGAGTGGATGAATTTGCCGGCTCTTAAAACGTTTTAATCACGTTCAAAAGGCCAGGTAGTAAAACTGAAATGAAATTCTGCTCAGAGTAGAATTCTGAATATTTTATCACGAAAATGCTGAAATATTTATACGTGTCTGGGCTGTTATTTTAAGATATTGGATAAAATAATTGCTTGCAGTGCAAACAGACCCACTGGGGGTGGTGGGGCCGAACCTGCGTTTCCGGGGTGCTCTGGAGGGAACCGGGGGCCCCTGCACCTCGCTGCGCCCACCCGGGGGCACAAACGGGGCACGGGGGGAGCGGCGATTTCCAGCTCAGTGTCCTGGTGCCCTCCGTGCCCGCGGCCTCTGACACCTCCATGCCCACAGCCCCCGGGCATTGCCCATGGGGTCACTGCTCTGCACCCGCCCCGGCGCTGCCGTTTGGGGTCAGAAACCCCCAAAGGGGCCGGGGGCTCCTCCTTGGAGAGCTCCCCGAGCTGCTGGGACGTGGGGCTGAGCTGGGGCAGGGGGGGACGCCCCGTGACACCCAGCCCCGTCACCATGCCCACACCCGAACTGCTGCTACTGCTGCGGGGGGGTCCGCGCCCCGTCCCCCCCGCGGGCTCGGGGCCACCTACTTGAGCTTCAGCTCCCGCATCTGCTCGTTCTGCGCCTCCTCCAGGTCCTGCCGCACGCGGATGTACTCGTCGTGCTGGTCCTGGATCTCCGCCTTCACCGCCTGCAGCTTGGCGTACAGCTGGGCCGGGGGGGGGCCCGTCAGCCCCCAGCCCCCGGCACGGTGCCCCCCCCGGGGCCATGCTCGGAGCCTCCTCCGGGCCAGCAGGTCCCAGGGGGGGGCCGCAGACAAGGCAGGGTGGACGTACCCCCCTTGAGACAAGGACCGAGGGCACGTCCGTGTGTGCGTGTCCCCCCCCACGCCCCCCCCAACCCTCTCACCTTCTTCAGCTTCTTGGTTTTGATCTCCACCTCCTGCTGCAGCGACGTGTACGTCTCCCGCAGCTCCATGGTCTCCTCGTCCCGCAGCAGCATCTCCTGCTGCATCTCCCTCTCGCGGCGTTTCTGCGGCCGGGGGGAAGATGCTGAGGGCCGGCTCGGGCACTGCCCCCCTCCCCGGGCACGCTGCCCCCCCCCCCCCCAGCCCCGGGGACGGTCTCCGTGCGGAGGGCAGGGCCCCGCGGTACCTGCTCGGCGATCTCCTGCCGCTTCAGCTCCAGCATCTTCTGCTGCTCGTTGGTGTGGTCCATGATGGTCCTGCCGCCGATCAGCAGCTTGCTCTCCATGGCCTGGGGGGGGGGCAGAGAGGGGCTGGGGGGCAGCGCACCTCCGGGAGGGGGCAGGCGCCGAGCTCTGCTCTCTGGGGACAGGCCCCGAGGGGACGGCATGGAGCTGGGACAGGGGAGGGTCAGGGTGGTGTTAGGGGAAGGCTCTGCACCCAGAGGCGGTCGGGCACTGGGACGGGCCCCCCCCAGGGACGTGGGCACGGCACCGAGCTGCGGGGCTTCCAGCGGCGCTGGGACGACGCTCTCGGACACGGGGCGGTCTGGTTTTGGGGTGGTGCCGTGCGGAGCCAGGAGCTGGACTCGACGGCCCCCCCAAGCTCGTCGGGCTGACCCTTGTTACACGAAGCTGGGGCGGGAGGACCTGGCCACCCACAGCCCTGGGCGCCCTGGGGAAGGGGCTCAGCACCCCCAGCACCCACCCCCAGGGGCGCAGGGGAGCTCAGCCCCCCCGGCACCCAGCTCGGCGCCACGGCGGGGCCCATCCGCAGGAGGCAGGGACACGGGCACGGGGACGGGGCTGCTTCCGTCCCGCTTCCTCCCACCCAGCTGCGAGCCCCGGGGGCGCTGCGGGTGTGCGGGGTCCGGCCGGGCCGAGCCGAGCACCACGAGCACAGTTTGGGCCCTGCAGCGCTCGGAGCAGCTGGTGACCCGGGGCAGGATCCGAGCTCCCCGCTCCAGCCCTGCCAGGCACAGAGCTGGGCACCCACCTCTGCCACCGTTTCCCCTGGGCTGGTCCCACCCTGACCCCCACAGCCCATCCCTCCCTCCCACCCCATCCCATCTTATCCCTCCCATCCTATCCTACCCCACCCCACACACCCCGTCCCATCCATCCCAACACACCCCAGCCCTGCAAACCCACCCACCCCATCCCACCCTCTTCTGTCCATCCCATCCCATCCCGTCCCTCCAACCCCACCCCATCCATCCCGTCCTACTCCATCCTATCCCACCCCATTTCATCCCACCCTATCCCTTCAACCCCACCCCATCCCACCCCACCCTATTCCATCCCATTCACCCCATCCCATCCCATCCCATCCCTTCAAACCGATCCCATCCCCATCCCACCCCATCCCCATCCCCATCCCATCCCCATCCCCATCCCACCCCATCCCCCCCAGCTGTGCTTCCCGACACCTCCCCAGGGCAAGGGGCTCCCCGCCACACGGCTGTGCACACTCGCGCACCCGCCGGTGGGCACACGCGCACCCAGCGTGCACACGCACAGCCCTACACGCGCCCATGTACACGCACACAGCTCTGCACGCCCACGTGCGTGGACGCTCGCGCACGCGTGCCCTCCCGTTCACCCCCTGCACACCAACGTTTGCACGCTCGTGTGAGCGCCCCGAGGGCGGGCCGTGACAAAGGCTGCGCCCCCCCGGGACCCCCCTCGCCGCCGTCTCCAAGCAACTGCGAGGCCCGAGGGCGGTGACGCCGCGCGAAGGGGACCGGCGTTTCCCCGGGCACGCGTGTTTCTGGGGCAGGACTGCTCACTCCCCATTTTTTCCCTGTTTTTTGTTTGTTTGTGTTTTTTTTTTCCCTTCCCAGCCGTTGCACAGGCTCGTGGGGCACCCGACGCCGCGGCCCGGGGACGCCGGGGAGCTGCCCCCCGGGGTGGAGAGGCCGGGACCCAGGCGGTGCAGCGCGGGTCCTCGCTGCCAGGGGTGCTGCTGCGCCGAAGGGTGTTTCAGTCCCGGTGCCGTCTCCCCGCAGAAGCGTTTATTTACCGCGGCGGAGACGGCTCTCAGTCTGCCGAAATACGGCTGAACTCCAAGCCTCTCGCTGCAGCCCGCTTCCTGCCCCCCCAAATAACTCCTCCGGCGCCCGCCCGTGCCCCGATGCGCCCCGGCCCTGAGCAGGGAGCGGGATCGCAGCGCTGCCCCCGCAGCGCCCGCTGCCCCGCGGCTGCAGGATGCCCGTGGGAGATGTCGGGCGCCCCGCTTTACGCGTGGAAATTTGCCTTTTATTGCTCGGATTTGCAGCACCTGAGCCCAGCGCCGCTCTGTGGCCCGAGCCCCCGGCTCAGCCGTGCCGGCAACCGGCGCCCCGACCCCGCAACCTGCGGAGGGAAGAGGCCGCCCGCTGCACGTCCGCCCGAGCAGGACACCGCGGCTGTCCCCGTGCCGTGGTGCACGTCTGCCTGCGTGGGACGGCGCACACCCGCCTGGAGCACGTCCGTCCGAGCGGGGTGCCCCACGGCTCTCGGAGCATCTAAGCAGGATGGTGCGCGTGGCCCCGTGCCCGTACAGACGTGCATGGGTCCGGCACACGGCACCCACGCGTGGGCAGGGTGCCCCGCGTGCCCCGTGCTCGCTCCCACACGTGCCGGTGTCCACCCCCGCCCCCAGCACAGGGGCTGCCTTTGTGCCAGCCCCGCTGTGGCCATGGGGACAGAGTGCCCGCGAGGGTCCGTGCCGTGCTGTCCGATGCCTCTTTTCACACCGCCGCGTGGCCAAGCTGCCCGTGGGCGCCAAGAAACCCCCCTGCGCCCATCGGGGAGGGCACCGCAGGGGGCTCAGCCCCTCCGCTGCCGGCCAGGGGCGGTTTTGCCCCCGCGGGGCGATGCTGAACCGGGCCCCCACGGCTGGAGGCTGCGGAGGCCACCGGAGGGGCTGCAGCATCATCCTGGCCTCCGGCCCTGCCTCGTTACTCAGCAATTACAGGGCACGCCGTGGCCCCGAGCCAGACCCGCTGCGCCACGCCGGACCGGGAGACACGGCGGGACGGCTGCCAGCCAGGACCTGCGGCACGGCACCGCTGCGGGACGCGGCACCCCGGTCCTGCAAGCCGCCCGGCACCGAGCCCCCCGGCCCCGAGCGGGCCATGGCCAGCGCCGCGCTGGCCCCACGCAGCTTGGCCCCGGTGGCACGGCCCCGTGCAAACCTGCGGGTCCCCGTGCCATGCAGGTGACCGGGCAGGGCCACGCGTCCCTGGCCGTGTCACACAGCCGGGCACAAGGCCGCGTGCCCCTGGTGACACCGGGCTGGCCGGTCCCTGCCTCGGGGCGCTGCCGTGACCATCCCTGCATGGCGGGGACCCCTCCGGCACCGGGGCGTAACGGGGAGCCCAGCACCTGCCCAGAGCCCTGCCCCAGCAGGGACCGAGGGAAGGGGCTCCCCCCGCCCCCGTGAGCCCCCCAGGCACACCCGTGTCCCGCACGTCCCGGAGGAGCAGACATCACAGCCACCCCGGGGGCCTGCTGCAAGCAGCCCTGGGGGCTCGGCACCGCGCGCTGGGGCTGCAGCAGGCGCCGTGCTGGCCACGGGGGTGGCACGGGGGCGTCCCCTCCCTCCCCACATCCCCCAAATTCCCAGCCTGGCGTGATGCTGTTGACAGAGGGGCGGTGGGGCTGTGGCTCAGCACTCGCGTCCAGGGGCCGCCTTCATCCCATCCCTGCGCCCAGGCGGGGCCCGCAGCAGCCCCGAGCGGCTGAGACAGGGCCGGTGGTGCCGGCACCGCCACGGCAGGGCCAGGAGCAGGAGAGGGGCACGGCCCCGGGGCTGGGCTGGGGCTGCTGCCGCCCCTCTCGCACTCAGCCCCAAATCCCCGAGCATCCCTGAGCCGGCAGAGCCCCGGCCCCAGCCCTGGGCATGTTCCCGGGGCCACCTCGGGGCGGCGGGTACGGATCCGCAGCATCTCCCCCGCCCCGCCGCAAGCTGCTTTGTTGTGCCGAGGGTCGGCGCGGAGCACGGCGCGCTCGTGCCACCAGCGGGCCCGGACGGGTGGCCCCGCGCCCCCAGCAGCACCCACAAAAGGGCCCTGTGGGGGTCTGTGCCTGAGGGCAACCCCGGCCCACCACTGCCCGGCGGCATCGGGGTCCCCTTGGGCACCTCGCTTGGGCACCTCGCTGGGGCACCCAGTTTGGGCACCTTGCTTGGGAACCCAACTTGGGACACCCAGCATGGACACCCAACTTGGGCACCCAACTTGGGACACCCCACAAGTGCCCACAAGCAACGCAGGCTGCACCCCAGCATCGCTCACGTGTGCCCCCCACGTGGCGACACGTACCTTGTACTTGGTGGCCAGCAGCTCCGTGGCCTCCTGCTCCTTCCGCAGGTCCTCTATCATCTTCTCCTTCTCCTCCAGCAGCTTCTGCTTCTCCTCGCTCACCAGGCTGTGGTCGTCCTGGATAGCGGCTTTCTCCTCTTCCAGCCTCTCCTTCTGCTCCTTCAGGTAGTTCTCCATGTTCTTCTCCAGGCCGTCCTCGTTGTCGTCCTCCCCTTCGTTCTCCGTGGCGCTTTCTCCGTCCACCGCCTTCTTCCTCCGGCTGCTCCTTCTCCTCTTCTTGCCCAGCATGCCACGCTTCTCCAGCTGGGCCTTCAGCCGGACGATCTCCTCCTGAAACTCCCGCAGCAACGTGTCCTTGGGGTCCTCGTTCACCCGGGGCTTGTTCTTGATGTTCTTGGCCCTGTTGGCGAACCTGAGGGTGGAGAGGCTCTCGTCGTAGCTGTGGGAGGCCGGGCCCAGGGTGGCCACCATGATGGTCTTGGCGTTGCCCCCCAGGGAGTCCTGCAGCAGGCGGGTGAGCTTGGAGTCCCTGTAGGGGATGTGCGTGCTCCGGCCGTCCACGAGGGCGGAGATGACGTTGCCCAGGGCGGAGAGGGAGAGGTTGATCTTGGACGCCTCCTTGGGGCGCTCGCCGTGGGCACCCATTTTGCCCTGGCGCTCGCTGCCGGCCAGGTCCACCAGGTTGAGCTTGCCCACGCGGATGTGCTCCTCGCCGTCGGGCCCCGTCTCGCTGCACTCGACGGTGATGAGGAAGATGGCGTGGGAGCGCGAGCTGTACTCGTTCATGTTGGTGCTGCCCACGGCGCGCGCCTGGCTGCCCAGGTTCATCACGTGCTCGATCTCCTTGACGTTCTTGGTGACGAAGGAGGAGAGGTCCTTGATGTACACCCCCGTCTCGGGGCTCTCCTTCAGCTCCAGCTTCTTGCCGGGGTCCTTGGCCAGCAGGTCGCGGATCTCCTCCTGGTAGATCTCCAGGTAGGAGGCGCGCACCAGGTACTGCTGGTTCTGCGAGCGCGAGATGTGCGTGAAGATGTGCTCGAAGGCGCTGGGGATGACGCCGCGCTTCTCCGGCTCGGCCCACGAGCCCTGCATGGTGTAGGTCTTGCCGGTGCCCGTCTGCCCGTAGGCCAGCACGGTGCCGTTGAAGCCCCGCAGCACCGCGTCCACCAGCGGCCGCACGCTCTCGTCGTACAGCTCGGCCTGCCGCGACCCGGCGTCGTAGACGGCGTCGAACGTGAAGGTCTTGGGCGGCTCGCCGGGCGCCGCGCGGGGGTTGCGGATGCTCACGCGGCCCAGCCCGGCCTCCAGCTCCAC
The DNA here is from genome assembly GCF_040182565.1 of Anser cygnoides. Taxonomy (NCBI): domain Eukaryota; kingdom Metazoa; phylum Chordata; class Aves; order Anseriformes; family Anatidae; genus Anser; species Anser cygnoides. Next base: position 122,389,948 of record NC_089875.1, on the reverse strand, counting down.
GATGCGCTCGCAGCCCGCCGCCTCCTCCCGCCGGCTCAGCGGCCGGCACCGCGCCACCACCCGCAGCGCCTCGCCGCCGCCGCCGCTACCGCGGGCCCTGCCGGCCATGGCGCCCCGTCCGGCCCCGTCCGGCCCCGCTCAGCCCCGTTCGGCCCCGCTCGGCCCCGTTCGGCCCCGTTCGGCCCCGCTCGGCCCCGCCCGGCCCCGTCCGGCCCCGCTCGGCGCTGCCGCTGCCCTGCCGCTGCCAGCCGCGGCCCCGGGCCGGGGGCGGGCGAGGGGCGGCGGCGGCGGCGGCGGCGCGGGGCCGGGCGGGGCCGGGCTATGGGGGGGGGAGGGGGGGGGAGGGGGGCGGGCGCGCGGCTCATTGGCTGCGCGGGCGCGGGGGCGCGCACACGCGCGGGCACGGAGGTGCGGGGGCGCGCGGGGAGGCTGCCGGGCACGGGGATGGGGGGGGGGGGGGGGGATTTGGGGTGCGGGGTTGGGGTGCGGGGTGGGATTGGGTGCGGGGTTGGGATGGGGGCCGGGATGCGGGGTCGGGATGCGGGGCGTGGCTCAGGATTGCGATGCAGGAGTGGGATGCGGGACAGGATTCGGGACTGGGATGCAGGGCTGGGATGCAGGGTGGGATTCGGGATTGGGATGCAGGACATGACTCGGGGTTGGGATGTGGGACGTGATGCAGGATCAGGATGCAGGATTGGGATGTGGGACATGACTCAGGATTGGGATGCAGGGTGGGATTCGGGATTGGGATGCGGGACGTGACTCAGGATTCAGATGCAGGATTGGGATGCAGGATGAGATTCAGAAATGGGATGTGCGACATGACTCAGGATTGGGATGCAGGACATGATGCAGGATTGGGATGTGGGATGTGATTCAGGACTGGGGTGTGGGGCATGACTCAGGATTGGGATGCAGGAGTGGGATGTGGGACAGGATTTGGGATTGGGATGTAGGGCATGACTCAGGATTGGGATGCAGGAGTGGGATGTGGGGCATGATTTGGGACTGGGATGCAGGATTGGGATATGGGACAGGATTTGGGATTGGGATGTGGGGCATGACTCAGGACTGGGATGTGGGATGTAGATGCAGGATTGGGATGCGGGACATGACTCAGGATTGGGATGCAGGAGTGGGATGTGAGATACGATTCGGGAGTGGGATGCGGGACTGGGATGTGGGAAAGGATTTGGGATTGGAATGTGGGGCATGACTCAGGATTGGGATGCAGGATGGGATTTGGGACTGGGATGCAGGATTGGGATACAGGATTGGGATGTGGGATTGGGATGTGGGATGGGATTTGGGACTGGGATGTGAGGCATGACTCAGGATTGGGATGCAGGAGTGGGATGTGAGACATGACTCAGGATTGGGATGCGGGATTGGGATGTGAAATGGGATTCGGGATTGGGTTGTGGGACATGACTCAGGACTGGGATGCAGGATTGGGATGCAGGACACAATTCAGGATTGGGATGCAGGATGAGATTCAGAAATGGGATGTGGGGCATGACTCAGGATTGGGATGCAGGACAGGATTTGGGATTGGGATGCAGGATTGGGATGCAGGACATGATGCAGGATTGGGATGTGGGATGTGATTCAGGACTGGGGTGTGGGGCATGACTCAGGACTGGGATGCAGGGTGGGATTCGGGATTGGGATGCGGGATGTGACTCAGGATTCCGATGCAGGATTGGGATGCAGGACATGACTCAGGGTTGGGATGTGGGACGTGATGCAGGATCAGGATGCAGGATTGGGATGTGGGGTGGGATTTGGGATTGGGATGCAGGATTGGGATGTGGGATGTGATTCAGGATTGGGGTGTGGGGCATGACTCAGGATTGGGATGCAGGAGTGGGATGTGGGACAGGATTTGGGATTGGGATGTAGGACATGACTCCGGATTGGGATGCAGGAGTGGGATGCAGGATGGGATATGGGATTGGGATGCAGGAATGGGATGAGAGACATGACTCAGGATTGGGATGCAGGAGTGGGATGTGAGACATGATTTGGGAGTGGGATGCAGGATTGGGATATGGGACAGGATTTGGGATTGGGATGTGGGGCATGACTCAGGATTGGGATGCAGGAGTGGGATACAGGATTGGGATGTGGGATTGGGATGTGGAATGGGATTGGGATGTGGGGCATGACTCAGGATTGGGATGCAGGAGTGGGATACAGGATTGGGATGTGGGATTGGGATGTGGAATGGGATTGGGATGTGGGGCATGACTCAGGACTGGGATGTGGGATGTAGATGCAGGATTGGGATGCGGGACATGACTCAGGATTGGGATGCAGGAGTGGGATGTGAGATACGATTCGGGAGTGGGATGCGGGACTGGGATGTGGGAAAGGATTTGGGATTGGAATGTGGGGCATGACTCAGGATTGGGATGCAGGATGGGATTCGGGACTGGGATGCAGGATTGGGATACAGGATTGGGATGTGGGATTGGGATGTGGGATGGGATTTGGGACTGAGATGTGAGGCATGACTCAGGATTGGGATGCAGGAGTGGGATGTGAGACATGACTCAGGATTGGGATGCGGGATTGGGATGTGGATTGGATTCGGGATTGGGTTGTGGGACATGACTCAGGACTGGGATGCAGGATTGGGATGCAGGACACAATTCAGGATTGGGATGCAGGATGAGATTCAGAAATGGGATGTGGGGCATGACTCAGGATTGGGATGCAGGACAGGATTTGGGATTGGGATGCAGGACATGATGCAGGATTGGGATGTGGGATGTGATTCAGGACTGGGGTGTGGGGCATGACTCAGGACGGGGATGCAGGAGTGGGATGCAGGACGGCATTTGGGATTGGGATGCAGGGCTCAGTGTGCCTGATGTGGGGTGCAGGATGTGGGATTCGGGGTATGAGGTGCAGGGCGTGGTGTTAGATTGGGATGCAGGGTGCTGGGAACGTGATGTGGGGTGCACAGTATGGGATGTGGGTTGAGGGGTGCAGGGCATGATGCAGGAGTGGGATGTGGGATGCAGGGTACCTGGTGTGGAGTGAGGGGTGCAGGATGCAGGGTGTAGGAGGCAGGGTGTGGGATGCAGGACATGATGTAGGACTGGGATGCAGGATTTGGGATACGGGATGCAGGATTGGGATGTGATGTGGGGTGCGGGGTTCCTGGTGCGAGACGCAAGATCCAGGACTGGGATGCAAGATGTGGGATTCGGGATATGGGATGCAGGTTGTGGGATGCAGGATGCAGGGTGCCTGATGCAGAATGTAGGACTGGGATGCAGGGTGCCAGGTGCAGGATTTGGGTTATGGGATGCAGGTCATGGGATGCAGGACTAGGATCCAAGATGTGGGGGGGGGGGGGTGTTGTACATGATTCAGGATATGGGATGCAGGTTGTGGGACGCAGGGTGCAGGACACGATGCAGGACTGGAACGTGGGATGCAGGGTGCAAGAAGAAGTAGATGGGGTGCAGGATGCAGGGCACATCGTGTAGGGGACAGACACAGGACGGGGGTGTGGGATGCAGGACGTAGGGTGTGGGACTTGGGACATGGGATGCAGGATGCAGGACGTGATGCAGGGTTGGGATGCAGGCGCTGGATATGGGGTGCAGGGTGCGGGACTGGGATGTGGGGTGCAGGGTAGCGGCTGTGGGACACAAGGAGCGGGGCGGGGGACGGGAGGTGCAGGACGGGGCTGTGGGAGGTGCTGGCCTCGGCCCCCCCAGCCTGTGCAGGGACCGGGTCCCGCTCCCCTCACCCCTCTGCCTGGGGTCGCTGCGCTGCCCCCACACCCCACAGCGACCCCCCCTTGGTCCCGGTCCCCCAGGATCAGGAACCATCAGGAACCTTCCCCGGCAGCCGGCGGCTGGGTGGGGGCTGAACCGTCCTGGTGGTTAATGGAGCCCGGCAGCCGGAAGCCGAGATTATCCCGTAATTAACTAACGAGGGCATTTGCTACCATGCGGGGCTGCCGGGTGCCATCCCTGTCCCCGGGGAGGGGGACGGTGCCCGGGGGCACAGCCCCGCTGGGGGGCTTCGAGGTGGGGGAGAGGGGAAGGGGCAGGGATGGGGGGAGATTGAAGGGGCTGGGGGGGCACGGCAGGGAGTGATGGGGGGGCTGGGCGGCAGTGGGGGGGTGGAGGAAGGGATGGGGGTGGGGAGATGTTTTTGGGGGGTGCAGGGGGTGGTTGAGGGAGGATGGAGGGGACGGAGGAGATGATGGGGAGGTGGAGGGGGCGGTGGCTGGGGCCCGGGGTGCCCCCTGGGTGCCCCCCCCAGACTGCAAAGCAGGGCCGGGCAGCTCCGTACCCCACACGTGGGCCCGGGGGGGTCCCCATGGGCTGCGATGCCACTTCTCCCCGTGGGCATTCGGGGCCCCTACGCACCGGGGCAGCAAGCTGGGGGGGGGCAGGTGGGGATGGAGATGGGGACGGGTCCCCCCCCACCTGCTGCCCACCAGCTCCAGCCCCCTCGTCTCAACCCCCGGCAGCTCCTGGTGTCACTCAGTGGCACCGCCGTGGGCTCTGGGGGCAGTACTGGGGACACGGATGGGGACACGGAGGGGGACACCGCTGGGATGTCACCGTTCTGCAGCAGGCCCAGGGCAGGGGTCCACCCCTGGGGGCACAGCAGCCAGGTGGGGTCAGCCCCCCCATGGGGTGGCACAGGCTGCGTGTCCCATCCCCGTGTCACCCCCACGGTCCCAGCCCCTGTGCCATGGGGCAGGGAGCCTGGTCCCTGGTGTCCCCAAGCTGTCCCCGAGGCGAACGGTGCAAGGGGGCTGTGGTGACATGTGGGAGGGCGACACACGGGAGGGAGTGTTATTTCGGAAGGGCAGGACATGAGGACAAAGGGACACAGAGGGACAGGGTGACGTGGCAGGAGGGGTGACACGCAGGGAGAAGGCGATGGCAGGGGCGGTGCGACACGGCGGGACGGGGCCGTCTGTTGGGGCAGGGTGACACGCAGGGGCAGGGTGACATTAAGGGGCAGGGTGACACATGGGGACAGGGTGACACACGGGGACAGGGTGACATGCAGGGACACTCGCTCGCCCGCAGGTGTCAGCAGGGGGCCGAGCTCAGGGCTGTCCCCAGGGTGGTGGGGACAGGGCCTGCGGGGTGGTTTTGTGCTGCCGGGCCGCTGAGCTCCACCACAGCCGCTCGCCCTCCCCCTCCTCAAACGAAAAAGGGGGCAAAATCCCACGGAAAGGGCTCAGGGGTTGAGATGAGGATAGGGAGATCGCTCAGCAGTTATTGTCACGGGCAAAACACTCCCGGCTCCGGCCCGGGGCCTGCTCCTGCGGGGGCTCTCCATGGGCCGCAGCCTCCTCCAGGCCACATCCACCTGCTCCAGCGGGGGCTCCTCCACGGGCTGCAGCGTGGAGATCTGCTCCGTGTGGGACCCGTGGGCTGCAGGGGGACAGCCTGCTCCACCAGGGGCCTCTCCCCAGGCCGCAGGGGAACTGCTGCTGCGTTCCTGGAGCACCTCCTGCCTCCTGCTGCACTCACCAGTCCCAAAATGCTGCACGGGCTTCCCGCGGCCCCAGGCACCGCTCGGCATTGCCTCTTCTCCCCACCAGAGAGTCAAGGAGGCACCTCGGTTGGGAAAGGCCTTCAGGGCCACCACGTCCAACCATCAGCCTGACCTACCGAGTCCCACCGCTGAGCCATGTCCCTTAGTGCCACGTCCTCGCGTCTTTTAAATGCCTCCAGGGAGGGGGACTCCCCTGCTGCCCCGGGCCTCGCCACCCTCTCCATGAAGAAAATCTGCTGATGTCCCATCTAGACCTCTCCTGCTGCAACTGGAGACCACTTCCTCGTATCATAAAAGTGTCCCCATAGAAGTGTCCCTGTGTGTCACAGCCACCCTGGGACATCGCAGCCATCCCTGGGGCATCATGGCTGCTGCTGGGACAGCGCAGACACCCCTGGGGTGTACCCAGCCCTGAGAAATCTGGCTGGCTTTGGTACCACGGCCAGCCCCAGGACACTTCTGCCATCCCTAGGACACCATGGTCACATCGGGGACATCGTGGTCACCCCAGGGACACCACAGCCACCTCTCGCACACCTTGGCACCCCTAGGACACTGTGGGCACCCCTGGGACGCCATGCCCACCCCAGCCCACTCCTGTTCTGATCTGTCCTGGCTGTAGCCAGTTCCTCAGCCCCTGGGTGTTTGGCAGTGGGGCTCTGGGGACAGTTTCCCTTTGGTTTCCTCCCACCCTGGTGCTTTTATGGCCCCTGATGCCTCTCAGTGCCCCGCAGAGACCCATCAGGGACGTGGCAGGAAAATAATCTGGAGAAATAAGTGGGAAAATAAGCTGGAGAAAGCCCTGGAACAACCACTGCCCCGTCAGCACTCCCAGGCTGCTGGAACCTGTGCCGAGCTCGGGAGAAGCACCAAGAGCACCCTCTGCAGCCAGCGTGGTCCCTGGGGTGGCCTCAGCCCTCTGCCATGGTAGCTGTGGGGGACACGGGGAGCAGCCCCCAGGGGCCTCCGATCCCAAATCCCAGGTGGGCAGCACCCCAGCACCGCCTGCTGTCCTTGTCCAGCAGCGACACAGAGGACGGGGGCAGCTCCCGTCTCGGTGTCAGACGCTTTCCGTTCCCTATGAACTTGAGAGACTGCGTCCTGCCATGCTGTTTCTGCAAAAGATACCTGGGGAATTAGTCTCCAGTTACTGCCAAGTCCTTCTGACTGTGCTATAAACGCCTCCCAAACGCCCCTCGTCCAGCAGGCAAGGTGCAGAAGCTGCTGAAAGAGCAACCCCAGGAGACCTCCCCGCTCCTGGCAGCCGAGCCCGCAGCCCAAGGGCATCCCATCGCGCTCCCAGGCGCTCGCAGCTCCTCCCTGCTGAGCTCCGGTGGATTTCTGCCCATGGATCTCCTCCACCAGCCTCTGGGGCTGCGGTTCGGGCTCTTGGTGCTCAAGCCCACCCCGTCGGGCTGAGATCACTTCTTTGGGCAAATTTTCCCACTGCAGCCTGGGCATTTGCAGGGCACCCAACAGGCAGCGAGGCTGGGCTCAGGCTGGGCAGTGAAGGCAGGGCTCCCGCAGCCCACCCCGGGGGCAACAAGGGGATTGTTCGGGTAGATTTACCCCATATCCCAAGGGGGGGGGGGCAGTTGGAGGGGCAAGTGCAGCTTAACCAAAGCCTGGATTTAGGACGGATCAGTTTGCTGGCAGCTGACTCTTCTATAATTAGACGGCGGCTTCGGTAAGGGAGCCAAGTCGGAGCGCCGCGCTCCAGCCCCTTCCAGTCCACAGGCGCGTAATTAAAGGAAACCGCCCGTTTCCAGCATGACCCCAGATGCTCACAGCAGCGGGACGAACGATGAGCTGCATCTCCTGAGGAAGGGGAGACGAGCAGCAAAGACCCCGCAAAGCGTGGCTTCTTGGCCTTGGGTGTGCTCAGAGAAGGCCCTCGGAGGTGGCCCCAGGGGGCTCCACCAGGGCCCCCCGGATGGAGAACCACCGGGACATGGGGTAAAGAGGGTCCCAGCTCTGCCCCGATTCGCACCGAGGCCATGCTCAGCGGCCTTGTCTTGGTGGGATTCGTGCAGGAAAAGCAAGCAAGCGTCCCGGGCTGTGTCCCACGTCCCTCTTCCCATCTCTGCTGTCACCCGGGGGGAGCGGAGAGCGGGGAAGAGGGAGTGCTGGCAGCCAGGTGGGAGGCGCTGGGCCTTTATCTCGGAATGGGGTTTCAACAGATGTGGTGTGAGCAATATCTGTAAGGCAACTAGATCAACATCGATGCTCAGAGATTAAAGGATTTAATAATCTGCTGGCAAGATGTAACATAAAGAGGCAGAGCTCTGGTTTTACAGCGCTAAATCTGCGGCGAGGAGTTCCCACCCTTCCCCAAATGCACCCAAACTTTCCTTCAAACAGAACAAACCTCTGGTGCAGGGGTGGGGGGCTTCTCTACACTGTCCCGGGGACTGACATTTTATCTTCCTTTTTGGGTGACCGATGATTAATTGTTATCGTGCTCCTGCAGAGCCTTCTGCTCATGAGCTGCCCCTCATGGCACCGGCCCCACTGCCGCGCAGCCCCTTGTTCTCGTCGCTGCTTCCCTCCCTGGTGAAAACCCCAGAAAACAAGGCGGTGACTGGCTCTGCAAAGCACTAGTGACAACAATGCCGGGCTTTCTCCTCCGCTCGCGGGCAGCGCGGGATCGTGACCCAGCATTACCACAGGCGAGCGGTGCCGCGAGGAGAGGGCAGGAGCTTTGTCAGCAGATGGACTCTCGCGGGGGAGAATGTCTGGAACAGGCTGGGGTGCTCAGAAACAAGACCCCGAAGCCTTAAATTTGGGGAAGGGCTCCTCATACGTGTGCCCCATGCGTGGGCAGACAAGAGGGCAGAAAGCTCCTCGCTGCCTGCCATGGGGCTGAGCCTGGCTGAGCCGCCCGCGCTGGGCACCAGCGGCCGAGCAGGGAGCACGCGGGGCTAAATACGTCCCTGGCACACCGAGCCCCGCTGCTGAAGGCTGGCCGGGCTTTGCGTGACCTTCCTGCCGCCTTCAAGTGCTGATGAAGTACTTCTGTACTTCTGCTCTCGATGCCAGGGTGGCTGCAAGGACAGAATCTGGGAAGAGACGGTCCCTGCTTCGGAGGCGTGGAGCTGGCTTTCTTGTTCCTCTTATTCTCTGGCTTTCCGCTGCAGCTGGGCTGGGGGACAGATGTAGGAAGAGGCAGGGAAGCACAAACCAAGCTGGAGAACCCGCGGCCCTGCCAGCAGCCGTGGTAGGAGCCTCTCCAGACGCTGACCCATCCTCCAGACACGGCAGGTTGCACTTTTAGGAGGCTTGCTTGTATCTTGCTGCACAGATCCCCTGAAGGCTGAAGGGTGGCTGGAAAGGCCAGCGAAACCTAATGCAACGCCTGCAAGCACTTGCAAAAGAAAAGCAGTGCGGGGACCCTCCTGGATTTGTATCACTTTTACTTTCCCTTCTCAGGAATTCATCTTTCTGATGAAGCTCACTTCTTACATTTCTTACATTTTGAGACACAAGAGTGTCTCAAAAAATTCGACCAGCTCCTAGGTATAGTTCAATATAGATTTATTTTGAGACCCTTGCCTCCACAACAACACCAAATTCAAGAGGGCAGCTGAACGCTGCATTTGTCTGCCACCAGAAGGGTTCCTGGCACCCACCGGCCAGATTTCGGTGCTCAGGGACCGGGGTGCTCAGCAGCATGGCAATGCTCTGAGAAGAGCACAGTGCTGCGTGGCAGCACGCAGAGTCCTTTCAGCTCCTTTTCCATTCCTCCTCAGACAACGTGCTGAGCATCTGGGGCTGTACTGCCAGCCCCACGAGGGACCCTGTCCTTGCCGAGGTTTCGGGTTCCAGCAGTTCCCGAAATGGTGGGAGCTGCAGGCGACTGCGGGGCCGTGGAGCCTGTCCCAGAGGGCTCCCGGAGCTCGTCCCTCGAGGCAAGGAGCGGGGCCAGGAGCCAGACCCCCCCTGCCAGCCCAGCCCGCGCCTGGGGCAGAGCAGCGCAGGTCACGTCCCTGCCCTGCCTGCCGACAACAAAGCTGTTTGCTGAGGCCGTGGGGCTGGCGATGCCTCGCGGATGACAAAGACCTTTCCCAGCCCTGCGTACACCCAGGGCTGGGCCCTGCTTTGTGAGAGGATTTGACTAACCAGCAAACCCAGCGTGTTGCAGCTCTCCTCAAGCAAACCTCCCCAAACTCAAATACTGTTGCACAACTGGCTTGTGATTCACTTTTTCCCTCCCCGCTGCAAGATCTGAAGGGCATGCATCTTCAGCCTGGTGTTGCAACCTCAGCTGTTCAGCCGAGGAGAGGCCCGCGGGTCCTCGCTGGCTCTGTTCGTCCCAATTCAGTAATTAGCCCTCGTCTCGTGGGATCGGTGCCCTCCTGACATCAGGAAGGAAGATCCTTGGGAAGACGTGGTGGGGAGAGCTGTGAGAGCTGTTCTGCCCCTCTCCGGACATCCCAAACGTGCCAGCCTTGTGGTGATGATCTCCGGAGCAGGACCGCAGGGCACGGCTGTCCTTGTCCTTGGCAGGGCGTCTTCTGCGGGACTCGGGGGCTACACCCAGGCAGAAAATACTCCTCGTTTGCAGTGCAATATGCTAGATGTCCTGTTACTTCTTCTCCAGGAGCCTAAAAGATAAGCTTCTTTGGACTCCATTGCAAACAAAGCTCTCTAGGACCAACGTTTATTATAAAAATCTGTGAAAACCTCTAGCGATGTGCTTGTGCTGATGAACCTTTGGGGACCAGCTGCCTGTGGACCCCGTTTGTACCTGTGGCGGTCTCTTCACGGTGGAGCTCTCCGTGGGCACTGGCATTTTCCCCTCCAACCATTTCAGCTGTACACAAGTATTTTACAGAGGGTGAGACACTTACATTTATTGCACGACCTAAATATTTACATGCCGAGGTTTAAATACTCATTTATGTGCATACTAAGAAATATTTTCATTCATACCTAGGAGACATTTTCAATAAAGACCTGCGAGGTGCACTTGTACATAGGGGAGAGGTAAAAATGTTTTGTAATTGCCCCAGTTTGCCTCTCTGTCAGTGAAGAGAGGCTACTTTTGAGGCACAATTTTGTTTTTTTTTTTCTAGTACATCTTTGGAATTAGGTGAATTACGTGGTGACTGGCGGTAGGAGACGAGGGAAGGGCTTAAAGCTGAGTCAGGGGAAGCTCGGGCAGGGCGTTAGGCAGGGGTTTGTCACTGAAAGGAGGGTTGTGGGGCGCTGGGATGAGCTCCTTGGGGAGGTGGACACGGCCCAGAACCTGCTGGGGTTCAAGAAATGTCCGGATAATGCTTTTGGGTACAGGGCTTGGTGCTTGGGGATATGCGTGCTGTTGGACATATGGTTTAACTCCTGCGTGTAGGCAGGAGTTGGGCTCAACGACGGCCCCTTCCCCGGCAGGACATCCTGTGGGGCATCCAGCAAGGCACCGAAAATAAACCTTTATTTATTAACATTTATTAAAAAAGGCACAAACTCCTCAAATCTCAGGGCTCCCACACCGGGCTCTGAGGCAGCCGCGCCCCAAGATCACCTCACGGGACCAGCCCCTCCCCCCCCCCCCCCGCGGGGCTCCCCGCGCGACGTCACCCCCCGGGAGCGACAGGCAGCGCCCGCGCCCAATCGGCGCCGCGGGGAGGGGCGGGACTTCCGCCTGGGGCAGGCGGCGAAGGGGAGGCAGCGCCGCGCCCTTACCCCCCCCCTCACTGCGCTCCCCCCTCCCTCCGCGTGACGTCACCGCGGTGCAGCCTGCAGCCTGGCGGGGCGGGCGTGCGCGATGACGTCACGGCGTGCGCGCCTCCGCCTCCCTCAGCGCCGCCCCCCCCCCCCTCGCCGCCCCCCCCCTCCTGGCGGCCTGCGCCGTTACCGAGCCGGGAGCTCCGGGCAGGGCCGGGCCGGGCCGAGCCGAACCGAACCGAACCGGGCCGGGCAGGGCAGGGCCGAGCGGGGCCGGGGTTATGAGGCCGGGCTCCGCCGCTGCCTCCCGGTGAGGAGCAGCGAAGGCCCGCGGCGGCGCGGGGAGCGCGGCAGGAAGCCATTTTGTGGGCCCCCTCCTCGTCGGCTCCGTCCTCCGCCGTTCCTCCTCCTTCCTCCTCCTTCCTCCTCCTCCTCCTTCCTCCTCCTCGTCGCCGGTGCTGCCGGCAGGGGCGGGCCCGGTGGTGAGGGCGGCGGGGGGCCTGCAGCGGGCCGGAGCGGGCGGCGGCGGCCGCCGCGCCTCCTCCCCATGGCGAAGAAAACGTACGACCTGCTCTTCAAGCTGCTGCTCATCGGCGACTCGGGCGTCGGCAAGACCTGCGTGCTCTTCCGCTTCTCCGACGATGCCTTCAACACCACCTTCATCTCCACCATCGGTCAGTGCCCGCCGACACCCCCGACCCCCCCCCCCCCCCCCCCCCCCCAAAATGTCCCCGTGTCCTCCTGCCCCCATATCCCCCTGCCCCCATATCCCCCTGTCACCCCCCTGCCCCCTTCCATCCCCAGCCGTGTCCCCGGTGTCTCACACCAGGGGCCGGATCCCCACCCCGTGTCCCCCCCCCAGCCCCCCGGTCCCTGCTCCCTCAGCGTGGGCGAGGGCCGTGCCTTCGTCCCGCTTTCCCCTCGCCCGCCCGACGCCCTCCCTCCGTGGCCCCGCGCGGGGTTTTGCTTTCCCTCTCCTCGCCGCCGCCTTGTTTTTGCAGATGGAGCGTTGAGGTCGGCGGCTTCAAACCTTCTGGCCTCGGTGGCGATTTAAGGGAATTAATGCTTCCACCGTACCTTGTGGTGTAACGTGTGCAGGCATGAGCCGCACGTCGGGGGGGAAAAAAATGAGTTGGATCTGGCTTTTTGTGGCCGATGGAAGTCCCTTAAACCATTGGCAATGCAGCTGTTGACCAAGGGTAGGAGAACGCGGTGCCAGCGTGAGCCTTAGCGCTAGGTGCGAGCGCACGCCTGTGTGCTTCCCCCTCAGTGCCCCAACTTTACCCTGAAAATCATAGCTCAGAATTTGAGACGTAAAACAGACGCTCGCAAGCGAGACCTCGGTAATGTGAAGCGAAAGGAAGGATGTCTGGGCTCGGAGGGCAGCGAAGTGCCAGGGAGCGGTCGTCTGGAAGCTGCTGGGGCTTCAGCTCGCGGTTTTGCTGAGGAGTTCTTGGTCGGTGGGGGTGGGGGCGGCGAAGGTTGCTTAATGTCAACTTTTACCATCCCATGCCCGGGCTACTGGAGGCTGTGTTTATTTTGCTGCTGGGGCCGCAGCGTGGTTCTGTGCTGCTTGGCAAGTTGTGCCGTGGGTCACATGGCGTCCGTCGCGGGCGGAGGGTGCTGGGAAGGCTCCTGGCCATTGGCAAAGCTAGAAGCAGCCGGCGTCTTGGTTAAGAAGTCAGCAGGTATTTTTATATATATATATATATATGTGTATGTATGTATATGGTGGCTCTTGCTCCAGAGGGCTTGTGTTTTAGTGACCAGTGATGTTAATAATGAGTTCTCGGGCTTCATCGCCCGGCAGGTTTTGAGGTTTCCAGCAGAGTGTCACCAGGTTTAGCAGCAAATGTGCACGAGCGCAGGCTGAGGGCGTTTCTGAGCGGTCGGACCGAGCTAGGCCAGCGGGTATCTCCGGAGTAGGTAAAGTGTAGTGCGTATGCACTAAAAGGCAAGTTTCATTTCCTGAATTTTGAGCTAAATGTCTAGGTATGGCAGCTGCAGGCACCACTCGAGGTGGGTCGCTGGGTCAGAGGGTGTCAGGTTTTCGTCTTCGCAGGGGAATTTGACAGATTTGGGGACGCAAATGGGTTTTCCACGTGGTGCTGAATTTCAGGTGCTTAACTGCATGAAGGTGGCTCCACTGCATTGTTTCCTGAGTTCTTCTGTCTGCAATTGCTTAATGAGGAAACCTGGTGGGAAGGTGTGCGTCTGTGCAAGCAATGCCAACTGAAATGGAGACCGTTCGCAAATGCCTTTAAATGCAGCCCAGCTGCGAGGGAAAAATCCTCAGCTTTTGCAGAGGGCTCAAACACCTGCCCAGTTGTTGTCGGCATCGTTACAACAAAGCAGCCAAGCAATCTGCCTCAAAGTGAGCTTTCTCAACCACTCTCAGGTTTTCCTGGTGCAGCAGTGGCAGGAATATGGGCGATCCAGGAGGGGCGCGCAGCCCGTGGAGGTGACTGCTGAGATAGCCTGAGCCCTGCTGCGGCAGCTGCCCGGGCCGGGCGGGTTTCGCAGCTGAACAGGAGACGTTCAGGAAAGAGCTCAGATGAGTCTTTGACCTGCAGCAACGAGGAAATGCCGTTTCCAAACCGCTTGTGTACACAGCAGGTGACATTGAAGGCGACTGGCTTATTGGCTGAATCTCTCCTTATATTCAAAAAAAAAAAGAGAGAGAGAGAAGCCACCTTAGGAGCGTGTTAGCTCTGATTCATGCCTCTGTGTTTACCCGGAGCTCCACCAAGAACCTGAGATAGCGAAGCACGTAGAGTGCGCTGCAGCACGGGTGGCTGAGGGCAGGGACGGGTCTCAGAGACCGTCGGAACTTGTCCGAGTGCATGAAGGGTGCGTGGGGGGGGGAGGTGGTCAGCTCTGTCAAAGCAAAGGCTCGGCTGCGTATGTAAATGCAGACGCAGCAATGTGTGTTCCTACCTCACGTTAGCAACTTGCGTGCCCTTACTTTTGTCCTCGCGCCTTTCAGGAGTGGGGCAGGCACGATGCGCGGCGGCAGTTTGGGTGTCTGCTGTCCGCGTGGTTGGGAAGGCTCTCATGGACTTTGCGTCGCTTCCATCTAATATTTCCTGCTAAAACAGCAGTTAAGCTGCTGATGCGACGAGGTGCGCGTGTGAATGATTTCATTACCCCGGCTGGAGGTGCTATAAATAATCCCCGTGGCTCTTCGGCGAGAATCCCTAAGTCATCGCGACCTCCCCGCGGAGAGCAGGGCCCTTCTCCTGCGGCGCCGCCGCTCGCAGGTGGAGAGCGACCGAACGCGAGAGGGCTTGGCCTGTCGCGAGCCATTTCTGGTTCTGCCAAAGCAGCAATTCCGGGCCGCGAAAATGGCTTTGATGTTTCTTTTTAAGAAGCTGCGGTGACTGTGCAGTTCCGCTTCAGGGGTGCTCCGCCGCCGGGTCGGGTCTGTCGGTGGAAGCTGCTCCTGCGGCCGCCTGTGAGCACGGTGTTGGGGGGCCCCACTGCCTGCCCCTGTCCCCAGCCACCTCCTGAGGCCCTTTGCTCTGGGACCGGCGGCGTAAGTAGCTTCCAGTCGGTACGTGCTTAATTTCCTGCAGTCGATTTTTCCTGGCACCCAGCGCGTCAGGCTGGTGGCGGCTGGAGGTGAACCGCTGGAAAGGGTCCGGCAGCTCCGCGGGCGCGCGGCGAAGCCGTGCGGGGTCAGCAGGTAAGGCAGCAGCCCGGGCGCTGTGAGCGGGAGGGGAGGGCTGGCTGCCTGAAGATTTGAATGTCAGAATGAGCTCAAGCACATAATTGCTATTGTTTGACGAAGTAAAATGCAAATTGAGGTGAGTCACGAGAAATGTTTTCCCATGAAACCTGAATGCTTCTAGTAATGTACTCCGGGGAACAAAGAGCGTGGAGTCAGCGTGAGAGCCCCTCTGGAAACCGGTGCTTTTGGTAAAACTTTGGCGGGTCGTAGCCCGCACTGGAGATCCGGGTGCTCTCCCCGTCTGTTCTTTACTTGCAAGGACTGCAAGTCAGTGTTTAAGCGATTCTACAAATACAAAGAGATGGAGAAAAAGCAGCGAGGTTTCAAGGTTTGATCGCTGCGTGTTTTATTCTGAGTACGGGGAGGTCTTGGTGCTGGAGCTGTGCTAGGAGCGTGCAACGCTGCGTTCGTTTAAGGGCAAAGGTGTATGAAAACTGCTTGCTGATGAAATCTGATGAAATTGGTTTTTCTCTCAGCTTGTTTTTATTTTTTTTTAATTTCTTTGGCCTTTATTAGAAGTGATTTTGAGTGCTTGCTTTGGAATCATTGTATAATGGTATGTTTAGGTAGTCAAATTTAAAGCAAGTCCTCAGATATCAAAAATATAACGAGTTTCTGCTTACATCTTGTGAGGTTTGTTTGCCTGTTACTGTAATATATTAATATTAGGAAGGAGACCCAGATAGCAAACAGAGGGAAAAACTTGGTAGGCTGTAGGGAAACAAATCAGTCAGAAATTGTTTTGGGTTGCCAAAGCGCTTTTAGCTCCGTGGTGGTTGTAACGAACCGACCTGTATTCCCAACTCCTAGGGTCCAAAAAAAAAAATCACAGTATTTCTATGGCAGTAGAAAGCGCTGCTTGGTTTCTGCCTTGTGTTCCCTTTCTGTTTTCTGTGCTTGTGGCAGCAACCAGCCTTGGGTTCTGCTCATGTCGCGCCGAGGCTGGGCTCAGTCCGTACCTGACTCCTCGCACGCAGCGGGCGAGGTAAGAAAAAAGCCCCCAAAGCCAAGAGCAGCCCCCAAAGCCAAGAGCAGCCCCCAAAGCCAGCACCCCCACGCCCCAAACTCCTCTCCAGTCACTTCCGTGGCCTGGGGTGGAGAAGTCACCAGACGGGCAGAGATGCAAACGTAATTCCTGCACGTGTAACCGAACGGCGAAGCTGGGTGCCGCAGCAGCCCTCGGGGGGCAGGACGTGGATGGGTTCGGTGTGGAAGCAGAAGGCGGCCGTGGCCGTGTCGGGGCTGCCGTGCACCTACCATAGGGGTGCTCCTCCTGGGTGCAGGGCTGGGGAGGCTGCGGGCAGGACGCGGGGCAGCTTGCTTCCGCACCTGGGGCCAGGGGTAACAAACAGCAGCTTTGCTGGTGTGTGCCTTGCGCCGCCGGTCAGGGACACGAGGATGGCTGCGTGGGGAAGAGCCGAGGGACGGAGCTGGCTGGAAGCCTTCTGCCGTCGCCGTTTTTCAGCTGGGCTGCAGCCGTTCCCCGACCTGGCCGCTTACCGTCACCGCGTAGAGGTGTGCTGGGGGACCTGGGGGCGTGGGGACACCTGGGGGGGGTAGAAGTGCCGCCGAGAGGTTACTTGTGCAAATTGATTTTGTGGCGGCAGTTGCGTGGTTGATGGCCTTCGGTGGCAGTGCCAGCGCGTTCCCCGCGCCCTGCCCCTCCCGGCCCCTGCTACGAAGCAGGACAAAGCCCTCGGCTGTGCCCGCTGCTTTCCTGCGCTGCTGCTGGCCCTGCCCCGGGGCGGAAACCCCGGGCGAAGGGTGAGAGTGCGAAGGGTGAGAGTGCTGCTCGGCTCCTCAGTGACGTGCGCGCGGCCCCGCTGCTCCTCCGTCCGTCCTCGCGCCGACGGCTGGCTGTGCGTGCCCGCAGGCAACAGGCTGCTGGTTCCTGGGTGTGCTGAGTGCCGCCAGATGTGGGGGTCGGGAAGGGGCGCGGGTGTGCGGCGGCTGCAGATAGGGCAGCACCATGCCCGGGCTGAAGGGTCCATCAGCACCACGAGGCACAGCCAGGGAGTGAACGGGGTCGGTAACGTTTCCCAGGGTAAAAGCGTGTTTCAGGTTCGGAGAGCAGGCTGGGTTTGACAGGCTGCCTTCGTAGCCCGTAGTCTGTTCTTGGGTCTCACAAGACGGAGTGAGATGCCTGGTGAGGCTGGAAGGAAACTCGCTCAGGAGCAGGTAGGCGGGGGTGTAGGTGCTTGTCGCTCGGGCTCGATGATCCCCGGTGGCCCTTCTGTGATCCACAAACCGAGGGCTGCTCTGCGGCGCCTTGCTTGGCGATGGGCACAGCCGGGGGGGGCAGGGGAGCGCTTTCCTCTCGACTTCCCGATCTGGCTCTTCCCAAAAGAAAGCGTTCCTCCTGTCTTTAAACCGCAGATGAGAAAACGCCTCACCTTTTTCTGTCCTTGAAGTTAGCATTGATAATTAATTAGAGAACCGATAGAGAGTCCACTGATAAATACTTAACTGGGGGACAGGAAAAAAGAAATCCTGACTGGGAGGGTCTCTGCTTTAGCCCCCGCCGCCCCGAGTGCTGAGGCAGCAGCAACGCAGGGCTTTGCCCTGGCAGCAGCTCGCCCTTGGCCTCCATCCCGGAGCCGGGGAAGGGCAGCGAGTTCTGCGTGTTGGCCGCGTAGCGGAGGAAGAGCCGGGGGTCCCGGGGAAGGACGGCGGCTGGGGGAGCCTTGTCCTGCCTGGGGCCGAGCCCTGCCAGGCAGGGCGATGCAGGGAGATGGGCCGGGAGCCGCTTGCGTGCGGTGCCCTGCGGCCCTTCGGCTGAGGGACCCGGTGATGCGTGGAAGCGTCGGGTCTGCGTAACGCGGGGTGCCCCGAACGCCGCCCTGCACGAGGGGCCCCTCGGAGCCCGGCGCTGTGGGAGATCCCCGTGCGGTGGGGCGGGGGCTGCAGAGCGAGCGGGGGCTGCTGCGCGTCGCCTCCGGCGCTTCAGGGCCGCGTTAGCCGCGCGGGGCTTTCTGCTCCGTGTGGGCGCGACTAGAAGTCGTATGTGGGTCGAAGTCGAAGGCCCTGCGTGTTCCTGCGCCTTTCTGTAGCTGAAACAACTCGAGGCTTTTTCCCGCTGGGATTGTGACTGCTCTGGGCTGCGTTGCGTGGAGAGACGCCCGTCGGTGTCTCTCGTTTCCTCAGTGTGACTTGGCGCTCCCCGGGAGAGGCCTGCTAGCTTGGCCGCTGCTACGCGCCGAATGCCTACGCCGACACCTCTGCTTGTACAGCCCCTTCCTCGAGGATGCCGTCCTGACTGGCACCTTGTGCGTTCAGGCTGCTGGCTAGCTCTCCAGATCCCGGATCCGCCGAAGCATTCATCGGAAGAGGGGCGTGCTGGAAACGTCTCTTCCAGGTGACGCGAGTCGGGTGGCGTGCTGCGCTGTGGTCTGACGGGGCTGCGATCGGCACCTCCCCGAGCGGGCCTTGGCCCCGGAGCTGAGCTTCGGAGCCCCCAGAAGGTGGGACCGCCCGGGTGGGCGGTGCTGTTCCTCCGCGTGAGGTTGGGGCAAGGCCCTTGCCCACCCTCGGCTTCACGAGGATCTCAGGGGGTTCGCTGGAGCTGGTCTTGTCGAGTCTTCGTCTCCTCTGTGGCTGATGAGATCAGACTGGTTTCTGTTCCGTTACGGCAGCAAGCCCTCAGCAGCACGCACCTCATC
The DNA here is from genome assembly GCF_040182565.1 of Anser cygnoides. Taxonomy (NCBI): domain Eukaryota; kingdom Metazoa; phylum Chordata; class Aves; order Anseriformes; family Anatidae; genus Anser; species Anser cygnoides. The sequence continues at coordinate 122,371,348 of NC_089875.1, read as the reverse complement.
CTGACCAGAAGCTGTCCCTGCTTCTGAGGTGGGTTTGGCTTCCCCTGGTCCCACCGGCGTGTCTGTCCTCTCAAGTAAGACGAATCATCTGTACTCGAGACGGTCGGTTATTGACGTGAGGCATCTGGACACGCGAGTTACCGTGCCGAGCTCTGACAGTGACTGACGTCCTCTCCCCTGCCTCCTGCCCTCCTGATGTTGCCACGCTCCTGGTCCTTCCTCGCCACCGAACCCCGTGGCAGCTGACTTCCCTGTGGCTAGCCGACTTCGCTGCCCTTCTAGAACTGTTGCAGATCTATAATAAATGTCTGAACTTCCACGAGTAAGAAAAAAGCTGAACGTGCTGGTAGCAGCATCAAGGCGCTACCAGTTCCTCAGGTAGCAGTCTTAATTTTCTGTGCTCCCACAGCCTGCAGCCTGCGCCTTACCCCCTCGCTCCTGTTTCTGAAGGGGGTTTCTTGCAGCGTGACCGGCTCGTTAGAGGCTGAGCTGTCGGCGCGGGCTGGCTGTTGGGGCTCCTGCGACTGGGATGAGGTGAAATCAGAGCTCCCATCCGTCCGAACGTGGCAGCACATACGCCTCTCCGTCACTTCGGGGGAAGCTCAGAAGCGCGGCGTCAGTGTAGCTGTCTAATTGTTGGCTCGGTGGATTCCACCACCACGTCCGTGTCGTTCGGCGTGCCGTGCTTTCATCTCAGCCCAACTTTTTGATCTTGCCAGTAAACAACAAAACGCATTTTTTTTTTTTTAAACTGCTGGAGTTTCTGGCAAAAACAGAGGTAGCGCCGCTAGCTCTGCGGGCTCCGTGCTTGCTGCTGGCGTGCGTGGCACAGCACGGCCCCGGTGTGAGTTCTCCGGAACGTCTGCGCTTCTCGTTCCTGGTTTGGTGACCGGGGCTGGTGGACAGAAACGCTGGTGGCTTGCACAGAGGGGTCTCAGGAACTCCCCCTGTGACAGCGCGAGGCTGCTGGTGGTGGCCGTGTGGCACAGGACACATGTCCCAGTGCTGGCCGTGCGGCCTGCCCCAGCGAGCTGCTTGCCTCAATCCAGTCGGGAGGATGTGGCCCCCAGTTCGGGCACTGGGGCAAGAAGCAGCAGATGTGGAAGCGTTGTTGTGCAGCTGGACAAGAAGTGCAGAGAGCCGAGGGGACTGCTGCCCTTGGGGTAAGGAAGATCTCTCCAGAAGGGACGCTGAGCATCCCGAGTTAACGTGTCCCTGCTCGAGGTGCTGCGTCAGAAGCACTCGCTCCCGGCTCCACGCCTGTGGCCGTCGGTCCTGGCTGCCAGGACGGGGCCTGGGGGGGGCTGAACTCGCAGTGTTGGAGCCGCTGCTGGCTGCGATCGGGAGCGCTGCGGTCTGGAGGGATTCCCCTTGGAGGTCTGAGGAGCTCCCTTCGGTCTTTGGGCGTTGGGTAATGGCCCCAGCTTTGTGAAGAGCTCCTGCCGAAGTTTAAGAGGTGGAAGAGGCAACAGATGAAGGCAGTGACGTCTTGCTCTGAGCCGCTTCGAGTGCTCCTCACCTAGCTTTTGGGGGACCGTCAGCGTTCCCTCTGTGGCCAGCGCTGTTGTCACCCTCGGTTTCAGCCCCTGAGACTTGTGGTGCTGCTGGTCCAGCTGTCGCTAAAATTCTCCCTTAACCTGGATTCTTTGTGTATGTCCTGACATCGATTTCCATCGCAGCCCCATTCGGCGTTGCAGTGGGATGCTGAGCCGCAGGACGGGTGCTGTCGGGAGCCCCGTGCTGGGACAGGACAGCTGACGGTGCAACCTCCGCTGGCTCCCTGCAGGGCAAGGGGAAAGGGATTTACTCCGTGGGAGTGGAAAGCGGGAGTCTCCGGAGCTGTCTTGTGAGCGCACGTCTTCTCTCGTCGGTTGGCACACGGCGCCCTTTTGCTGGGGCTGAGGGTTTGCGCGGTGCTAGCTCGAGGCTTTTTTCCTCCTGCAGACGAGGCGTGACCGGCCTCGTTGCGGCGTGCAGCAAACTGGGAGCATCCGAGCGAGTCTCGTGGCCTCCGGTGCTGCCTTGGGAGAGAGGCCACGGTGTTGGGGTAGGAGGAACTTGTGAAGCTAGGCAGTGCTGATGGCGTTCTCCCAGTTCTTTCCACCCCCCCTCAAAGGTACGTGATCCCTGTTTCTCGGGCTCTTTCCATGAGTTCAATTTGAGTGTAGCAGGATCAGTAATAATTACTGAAGGCGATAAAAACGTCCTGACAAATGTGATGCTTCTGGGCAGTAGTGCAGCAGTGGGCGTTTTTTTTTTCCTCCTTTGCTTCAGGTTTCCTGCTAAATAGCCCGGGACCGTTGCTGCTCATCTTTGTGCTCACTGGAGAACTTCAAGAGGTTGGGTGGAAACGTCTGCTGGCGTAGAACTTGGTCTCCGTGGGGTGAGCGAGGGGGCGTCGCCAGCTGCTCGCAGTGTGGGAATGGTCTTAGAATGTGGGAATTGGTTTAAACCAGAGATAAACACCTGCACTGCTTCGCCTCTGCGAAGGCTTCTGATTCTTGATGCTGAAGGGTTCATAAATTAAAGCTTTTTCCGAAACCTGGATGTTGGAGTAAATGTACATGCTGATACTCAGTAACGGAGAGCACCCTAAATCGCACGGCGGCTGCTTCAGGCACGTGCAGACCGACCCGCGCCCGTGTCGTACGAGCCACGAAGCTCCAGTTTGCGCGTGCTATATTTAACACCGCGCACAGCGCCGTTCTTCGGAGTCCCTGTAGGAAATCGTAGGCGCGGCCTTAACCCGCAGCTCTGCATTGCAAGCCTCTGGCAGAAGGGCCTGGGTCACAGCCCGTCGCCGGCCCCGCTGCTCCTGGCAGCGCTGCCTCCCGCAGTGGAAGCCCCGTGCTGGCCGCCCCGTTGTGCTCCAGGTAGCTGGAGTCAGCAGGGTAGGTTCCTGAATAGTGGCAGCATTCACTGCTTTTAGTGAAAGAAACCCGTTTTTCCAGCAGTAAGTCACAAGTACGTGCGTTCCTTCTAGTGGGCTGGAAGAGGCAGCTTCCCAGACTGTTTCACCAGAGAAAATGTGTAAAACTTCGAACGCGGGAACTGCCTGGCCCTCAACTAAACGCGCTTCTGAAAGCTTCACGCGGCTATTGCCGCTGCTCAGGCAGACAGGATGGGTCCGCTCGCCGCCTGTCTGTGCTAGCCTTCTCCTCAAGCTGGTGAGTAGAAAGTAGCCAGGGTAGGTGGCGACTTGAGTTTTATTTTTATGTAACTTGAGGACAGAATTACTGTTACAGCGAGTAGTGACAGATCTTCTGCTTCACAAATAGCAGCGGCGTGCATGAAAGCAGATTCGTGCGCCGTGTTTATTTTCGAGCTGGCGAATATAGCGTAAGTAGGCTGAGGCACCCATGAGAAGTGATTGAATCAGATGCAATCGAACCTGAACACCCCTAGCGTGTGTGCCGGGTGGTTTCGGACAGAACTCCCCGTGGTCGCTACGTCCTGCGGGGGCAGTCAGCCCGCAGAGCTGGAATTAAGCGACACTCAGCAGAGTTACTGCTGCACGGAACAGCTCTGAAGTAGTGGTTCTTGCAAGAGCTTTGCCTTTTTTTCCTTACTACCTTGCGAATAAAAACCTTATTGTCTCTCTTGTCTCTTGGTATGCATAAAAGATCACTAAAATAGCTCCTTTGTTCATTTTCTTTTGTTTTGGTTGTGGGAGCCTTGTGTAAGGTTTAGCCTCTGGAATAACAAAATGAGAAAGTTTCTTTCTTCTGGAAGAAGTAAAGGCTTGTGCCGAAACTGAAACTGTTCGGGGTTTCACGGACCGAAGCGGCAGTGTAGGTGGTGTCAACAGGAAGCTTTAGTTTTCTTTCTGAGCAGAGATATTTTTTTTTTTCCATGGGTATTGGAACTGTACTTCCACGTGACTTCTTGGAACTCCATCCCCAGGAGGAAAATGCTGAAGTGAATGCTGCCCTGTGGGACCCTCGCTGGCTGAGCCGCCTGCTTTGTGTCCCCCTCCAACCCTTCTGCGCCATGCGCCCCGCCAAGGACCGTCACCGAGCGTTACAGGCTGCGCACACTTGGACTCCGTTAGACAAAAATCGAACTAATGCTTATTAATGAGTGAGGGAGGAGAGGCTGAGAAGGCTTCATAACCGGTGCTGCCTTGAAAATGGCTTCTGTCCCCATCCTCTGTGGCAGGTTACTGGCACCAAGGTGAGACCGAACCGTTTTCTGGGATCTCAACTTCAGTGTGCTGGGTGTGAGCGTAAGGGAGCCTTGCTGCAGCCGGAATTCATGGCTGTCGTGCTTTGAACAGGGAAACTGGAGTCATGCTCACAAGTGGTAAACTGGAGTGATGCTTACAAGTTAAATGGGCCAGAGTTCAAGTGCTGGCAGCAGCTGCCACTTCTTAGTGATCTGGTTTAGGGGGGAACTTGGTTCAGTCACCATCCCTGGAGGTCTTTAAAAGACGTTCAGATGTAGAGCTCAGTGATACGGTGTAGAGGAGGACTTGTTAGGGTTAGCTCAGAGGTTGGGCTGGGTGATCCTGGACGTCTCTTCCAACCTAGACGATTCTGGGATTGATGCCCGGGGCCCGGTGTCTGCATCCATTTCGGGAAACGCTCCTTGCCCCGGTTACCTCCTCATCTCCTGAGCCTTGCCCAGGCTCTCAGGTGAGAACCAAGAGATCAGAACTGTGCCACCAACACCCGGCTGGTTGCAGTTGTGGCCCCGTGATCTTTGCTTGCCGTCCCCCGGCTGTTAGACGGGGCCGTGCCGTGCTGCTTGGCGCTTCGTGCCCCGGAGGCGCTGCGGGGCCGGTGCTGGTGGGTAGGGCTGCAGCAGCCCGGTGCTCCCCCCAGGTTGCTTTGCCGGGGATGGGAAGGCAGGTGCTGCTTCCGTACCTCCTCAGCTGTCTCTGTCAACGTAAACCGCCGGTGGTGCGTTTGTTGATCGCCCAAATTGTGGCTTGAAGTGCTGAGGCATGAATGCACGTGCAGCTTCCCCCACCCTTTGGACGTGGGGGCCATCACACCCCTCAGCGCCGGGAACGGGCTTGTTTGGAGCTCCTGTAGATGCAGCCTTGCTTCGTTAAGGTACCTCTCCCTACAGGCCTGCAGCGAGGCACCTCTAATCGGTGTTTTTAAGCTCACATACCTTAGTTCCTCCCCTGGAGATGTCGTTATCCTAATTTTACAGGAATGGTGTGTTGTGTAGCGATCTTCGCAAGTAAACTTCGTTCTTAGCTTTTGGTTTGTGGGTCGGTATTTAGGTGTGTGCAGGGAATAAATTCAGTGAGGGAGCTGAGATGTGTGGAGTTCCTAGAAGTCACTGTCCCTTTCGCTGTTGAGCGTGGCAGTGATGTTTTAGAACATCTCCCAGGCAGATGCACGGGGTGGGACCCCAGCTACGGCTGTGAGCCGAAGGGTGACGCCGCCTGCCTGACCCGCTGCTTGCTTGGGCTGGCTGCTTTAACGCCGGTTGCGGGGGTGAGCGGCACTGCTCGTTGTAAGCGATCCGTCAAACACCTGAGCGGTGCCACTTCAAGAGAAACAGCCGCGTGGAATCCCAGATTTCCTAACACCGTTTGCTTCCTTAGAGCCTTCTGAGTCCTGAATGCGTGGACAATTGCCAGTTTTTTAAATACAATCTGTATTTAAAAAAAAGATTGGTGTATGGAATAAACAATTCACAACGCCTCTGCCTCTGTCCTTGACTGCTTGACGTTTCTCACTTGAATGTTGCCCTCAAGTGCTCTTAAAGAGTTTCTGGTAGTGATACTGACTTTGGTGGTGGTTTACTCCAGAGTTAAGATGTAGATGTTAACCCGCGGTTTTCATACAAATCTCTGATCTTTGAGGAGGTTTCGAGTGAGGCTAGGAGGGAAGAGAGTTTCTGGCGCGCTGGAAGGCTGTCGTCTTGACCTAGATTTAATATTCAGCCTTGAACTGACTGATGCACAAAGGAGGCTTGCATGCTTACAGCTCGCCTGCCGCTTTGAAGGGAAGTGGGAGCACTTCAAAAAGAACTTCAGGTTAGGAAAGTGTCGGTCTGGATCTTGTAAACCTGAACGTTGCTGCTGCTCTCTGGGCTGCGGCCGTACCGTGGGGCAGCCGGCTTGGAAAGCTCTGGTGAAGCCGCAGCAGAGCGAAGATCCCCTCCTCCTGAAAACTACGAAGACGTGAATGAATTCAAAGAATGCGGCCTTTCTCAGATAAGAGGTCAGGCTGGATGACAATGGCCTTCTGTGGTTTTCGGGGGGATGATAAAAAGCCATTTGGGCGGATCTGTCACCCAAATGAATATTCAGCTGGGTCCCCCTTATCGGTAGGTCGAGGTGATTTGCATAAATCCAGCATCCCTGCAACGCCGGTCTTATTTCGGTTACTTGTTTGGAATGTGAGACAGCATCTGGAAGCACAACGAGCGCAGGCATCTGGGCTGGAAGAATGTAGGTCACACTGGAGTTGCTGCCTCACAGGATTGTCATCTGCTTCGTTAAGAATTAATAATTGGGAGGGGATGATCTGGCAGCAGCACTGCTGCTGCTGGCCTGCAGTCTCCCTTACGGATACATTCCAGGGTTGGTAATGTATTGATGCGGTAATAGTGAAAATGAGGCTGTGAAGAGGTTTATAAAGCTAGTACAAAGTCGTCCTGAAAAAAGTGAGGGTTCAGGAAAGAGCTGTGGGAATGATTTGGAGGGACTGAAAATCTGCTTCAAGGGAGATTTACGGAAACCCGATGTTCAGCTCAACTCCCGCCTGAGTTTCAGGTCCTGTTGGACTTCATCGGTCCATCGAGAAAGGAAGCAAGCTTTTACGTTTTTGGCGTTTTTTTAAGGATCTCTAGTTTAGCAGATCTGGTTCTAAACATGAAAGGCAAGTTGATTCTTTGGATTTAGAGAATCTACCGCATTCCTCGAAGGAGAAGCTATGAGTACGTGAGTGGTTTAAGATACACAGCGAGCAAGACGTCTGGTCACAACGACTTTTCCTGATAGCTGCTCTACAGCAACAGCAGTTTTGGGGGTACTTCATGCACAGAGACAAACCCGAGATTCTCCCGTGGGTCCTTAGTTGGAGGTACAGCTGGTCTCCTCCATAGGTTGGGCTTATTTCAAACATCGCTAAGACAAACTTGCTCCGTATAATTTGCTGTCAAGGTGGTGTGGGTAGAGGCTGGTCACTCTGTGACAAAGGAGGGGGTGCTCCCTGAAAGGAGGGAGCCAAGGCAAGGCATTAGTTGGTTACGCAAATAGCGCCTCGCTTAATGAGCGGGCGGCTCACGGAGCACGGGGAAGGTCCCTCCTGAAGGGAGAAGCCTCCGAGTTACAGAGCCGGGGACGGGAGGACCGACAGCAGTGACTGGATGTATGGGGAAGGAGGAGCAAAGAAGTCTAAAACTAATCTCATCATCGGTTGTGGCCGGCAGAATTAAACTGATTGAAGCGTGGTTTAAACCATGAAGATGGTTTCTCGTTACCATTCTCACGTGTCCAGCTCGGTGAGAACTCAGCTCTCAAACAGGGCGCTGCCGCCGTGGCTGTCTTCCCGTGCCCAGTCGGTGCGGAGCTTTCTAAGACTCCTGGAATTAACCAAGTGTGCGTTTCTGGAGATTTCATAGAGATAGGTGTTTCTTTGTTCGGGTGTGACTACGTAAGCGCTAAGCTGTCATGACTTGAAACCTTGCAGAGCAGGACGAGTGAGTCCTTGCTGCTCTTCTGGTTTGCACACTGCGCTGCAAAGCCTTAGTGCAGGGCAGGTGGAACCGATGAACTCACTGATTTTGTGTTGCTGCCGCTGAAACTGCCCCGAGGAGCTGGGGGTACCCCAAGGCCGGGCCGGATGGGGCTGGGGGCAGCCTGGGCTGGGGGCAGGGGGTTGGCGTTAGCTGGGTTGGAAGTGACCCTGAAGCCCAAACCTTTCCAGGATTCTGTGATTCTACCAAATGGTCTGCTTATAGCTTTGGTCCTGTGTCACGCTCCTGGTCACCGAATGTCAAAAATCTCGGAAACAACGATTTAGGAAAGGACAGCAAAGGCAGCCAAGAGGTCCGAGGAGTCTTCCTGAACAACAGGAGGTGGGTCCTCGTGGAAGCCATTTCCGAGCTTGCGAAGGCCAAGGTGACTGGGAGCCGTAGCGTGCATTTAGCAGGGCAATCATGCTTCGCCATCCGAATTGTCGTCTCCGCTGAAACAGCTAGATCCCTGGGTGAGCGCACAGCGACGGGCATTGACCTTACCGAGGCTTTTGGTGTGGGCAGGGAGAGCATCCGTGCAACCCGGCTGGGACGTTGCAGTCCCGTGCCAAAGGGATGGGAAAGCGCCTGGATCCCGGCTCAGTGGTGTCATGGGGCTGGGTGCTGCCTGCAGGGTGGTCCCGAGGGGGCGGCGGCTTCTTCCACCTGGGCTGGGGAGAGCCCAGGCCGGGGCCCCCAGGGTGCTGCCGGGCCCGGAGCCCCCGTGCTGTGAGGAGAGGCTGCGAGAGCTGGGGCTGCTCGGCCTGGAGCAGGGGAGGCTGCAGGCTGCAGCGGGAGCTCGGCCCCCCGGGCCCTGCTGACCGCTCCCGAGGGTTAACTCGGGACGGGCACTCGTGGTGCTGGCACGCGGTGCGGGGCTGGCAGTGGTTAAAGTTCAGTTACCGAGTGCTGCTGTCCTAACAGCGTGTGTGCGGTGGGTACACCGAGTTATTTATAGCTTATTTTGATTTGCAGCAGGTTGTTTGGAGTTACCGTAGGCTAACAGCAGAAGTCAGGCTGCTGGACCCCAGGTATTCGGCTGGGAAGAGGTCTGTGTTGGCCTGCTCTGGTCTCCATCCACCTCTGGCTGTGTTGCTCTGATTGCGCAGTAAGCTGCTTGCTGTATTAAGGCTTAAAATTCTTTTTTTTTTGCAGAGAAACTAAAATTATCGTGTGAGCAGGACAAGAGTGCGGTGTTGGGGTTTAGCCTGGCAGGCAGCTCAGCACCACCCAGCCCCTCGCTCCCCCCTGAGGTGGGCTGGGGGGACAGAACGGGGAAGGTGAAGGGGCGAGAACTCGTGGGCTGAGATAAGGACAGCTCACCAGGCCAACAACAGCCGCATGTGCGAGAAGAGCAAAGCAAGGAGCTCGTTCCCTGCTCCCCGTCGGCAGGCAGGAGTGAAGGCAGGGCTTGGCACGCGTAGCGGCTGCTTGGGAAAACGCCGTCGTCCCTACATCCCGTCCTTCCTCCTCCTTTCCCCCAGCTTCTATTGCTGAGCAGGACGCCCTCTGGGATGGGACATCCCTTTGGTCCCTGGGGGTCGGCTGTCCTGGTTCTGTCCCCTCCCGGCTCCTTGTGCACCCCGGGCTCCTCGCTCGGCTCCCTGCAAGCTGCAGCAACCAATCCATCCGTGTGTTATCACCACGGTTTGCATCAAAAACCCAAAGCACAGCTTCATATGATGAAAATTAACTACCCCAGGCAAACCCATGACACACCAGCGCTGACTGGTGGCTGCTACCTGGTGTGGTTTCCTTCTCCTTTTCCCTGTTTTCCTCCCACCCTGCTCCATCCCCTAACCAGAGCAGGCAAGTTCAGAAGCACCCTGTTAACTTTTGAAAAAAGTTCTGAACGGTGCCGTGAAATGCCTATCAGCTACGAAATGCATTACTACCTTTCTTTTATACAGATGCCTCGTTTTTGCTTTGTCTTTTCGGAGGTGCCCGCGGTGCTTGGTGCGCTTGCAGGTTTTAGTGGGAGGTCAAGAGAAACTTTGCCGGAGAGCGTGGCTTCCTCCGTGCGTTAGTCTCCAGGTGGTGTAGCTGTTTTTGTTGGAATGGAGATGTGAAAGTCGATTTGAGATGAAGCTTGCACCAGTCTTTTCAAGGGGAGGAACTGGGATCGTGCTTGTAACTGTACTAACCACACCTTTTGCCTGCATGGGGCTTTTCTTCTGCCGTGCAGCTCCTTCCTTTGATCCTTCCCCGGCTCCCCCATCTGCGGGCAGGGAGCACAGCCTGGGCCGGCACCACAGTGAGGCCAGAGGTGCCTCGTTCCTCTTTCTCCTTCGGAAACGAGCTGCATCGAGTCCTGTCCCGAGGCCTCCAGCCCACGAGGGCTGCGTGACCCGTCTGTGTCCTGCGGCAGGTGATCCCTGAGGACCTGCGGCGCTCCTCGAGAGTGACAGCGGAGCTTGGTGGGGCCGTGACACCGAGGGCTCTCTGCGGATTGTGATTTTTGCAACCTGTGCGTTCAGCGATCTTAGTTCTCACCTTTCCAAAACGAGGTGGGAGCTGTTCGTGTTGCTGGTGGGTTTGTGTTGAACAGTGCTAGGGTTTCTGCTGCTTCGAAGAATTCTTTGCCACGTCTGAGTGTGGAAAAGATCCGGCCTCCCGTGTATACGTGCGTACCTGGGAGCCGCCTGTGCTGCCTGTAGGTACACACGAGCGCAAAAGAAAACCAGCAAGTGTGTGTACGAAGTGAGCTTTCCCTTGGAAGAGGCAGCGAGCCTCACGCACTCGGCTCCTGAGGTTACATCCCTTTGAAAGCTGGGCAGGAGGGCAGCTGCAGCGCTGTGAGACCAAGAGGACAGCTCTTCGTACGCCTTCCTACAGAGCTACGAGCAGGATCGATAGTGCTGCTCAGTCTGGGCTCAGCACCGCGCGTGTGCGCGTTGCCAGGCCCGGAGGTGCCGATTCCCTCCCCATGGCTGTGGCTCGGCCACTGGTTTTCTGTTGTGGCCGCGCTGCCTTCCTCCCGTCTCCCCGCGCTGCCCCTTCCCCACGCAGCCGAACGTGTTTGGTGTGACCGGGGCAAAGAGAAGCAGCTCAGGTGCAAGAGATCTCCGTTCCTGCCGAATAAATGTCTCGCTAGACAAACTTGATGTGACCTGAAGTACAAGTCCCTTACGTGGACCTGCAGTTTCTCGACATCGCCCAAAAGAAACCAAGTCATCCTGAAAGTCAGCCTGACGTTCAGGTTTCTGCATTGTCTCCGGTGATCTCATTCGGGCTTGGGGTGAGCAGGAGCTCGAGACTTTGTCTAGCGAATCCTTTTATTGTTCCATTACAATTATCTCCTGGGAAAGAAAACTTCACGAAGAATTAAGAGCTGAAGAGATTTACCTGGTAGATAGAGAAGTCCACGCAAGCTGTGAGCAGCCGGGGAGGAGGACGTGGGTTCCAGCTCTGCGTAGAGACTGGTTACGAGAGCTTTCCCTCCTCTGTAGCTGAAAGCCGTGCTTTCTGCCAGAGGTGGCAGATCTCTGCTCCGGGAAGAGTTGCCGTGAGGCTGTGAGGCTTGTCCCAGCTGGCCTAGAGCTGCCTCTCGCTTACCTTGTCAGCTGAATTTTGCTCTCGATGATAAAACTTTGCTTTCGCTCGAGCTTTTGCCAAGGGATGAGACTGTGAACACCTTGAGTTTCTCTTCCAGAGCAGTCTGAGTCATGACCAGCGTGCAGACCTGCTGAGGATTCCTTGGACTCGGTTAACAAGATGCAGATCTTACAGGGGCACTGCATGGTGGGTGCTTGTTTTTTTGCTTTGCACTGCAGTATCAAAGCAGAGTTCAATTAAAGTTTTACTAAGAAGCATATAAAAGACATTATATCCAAAGACTTATTTTAAAATAAGGTTCTTCACGAGAGATCGGTGCGTGCACTTCCACGGGTCTCTGCCAAGCTGGAGTTGGGTGGTGCGTGCGCAGCTGGGCACACAGCGATCCTTGGCGTGGCGTGTGCTGTTCTCTGAACTAGTTTTTTATCTGAATCTTGCGCCCAGAACACCTGTTTTAGCACCAAATGTGAAGGATTGTTGCGGCACAGTCCCAGGCCCCGGTGTTGGGGCACTGACACTGCTCTGTGGCAAAGCTGTGAAGGAGGGGTAGGGATTTTAGTCGCTTAACTCATGCAGGCAAGGCCGCTGAGAAATAGTGCTGGTACTGGCGCTGTTGCGTGTGGTTGGGGCGGTTGTGTTCATGCTGTGTGGGCAGAGTACTCTGCCCTGTAGAGTGAATCCTTTCAAAGGCCTAAGCAGCAACTGAGATCCCCAAGAGTTCGGTGAAAACCAGAGCTCCCGCATCTTGTCCGATATGCCTGTGTTGGGCCTTCTGTGGAAGGAGAAGGTGTATCTGCATCTGAAGCTTTCTTACGAGATATTCGATCTTAAGTATGATAACAAACTGCTAACAAACACCAATGTCTGCGTATTCTTAATAAAATAGCGTTCTGAAGTGTTAAGGCTCGTACGCAAGGCTTAGATTGACCTCAGAGTTTGTAATTCTCAGCTGTACCTGGGAGGCTACTCGCTGGGATGTTGGAGGAACCACTTTTTATTTGTGTTACACTGTAGAGGTTAATAAACTCAATAAAGTAGCGTCTGGCTTTGGAGTTTGTTCCAGAAGTCATCTTCTGCTTAAGACCAGCTTGTATCAAGTTTGCCTTGAGAATCCTGGGGTCTCGTAATCAGAAACTTCGGTGCAAAAGAGCCAAGCTCAGCAAAGGTCTCTGTCCCAGAGCTAGTTTTGTAATTTTAAAAACTTGCAGGCTTCGTCACTGCTGTATTTTCCTGCTTGAGCTGTCTTTTACTGCTTTTTTTTGCTATTTAAATACGAACGTTTTAGGGCTGCAGGGCCGCGCTTCCTTCTCCCTTCATGCGTTCAAAAGCGTTTCAAGGAGGCGTAGCAGGTCGGTGCCTTTCTGCGTGGTCACCCCGGCTTTGCTTGTGCTGGCATGTCCGAAACATTGGCGGTGAAGGTAAGGTTTATGTCCTCCTGCAGCCGTTAAGGCGCTTGGCGGAGCTCTCCTTGCTCTGGTTGTCTGAGGTGGGTTTTGGTGCACCCCTGAGCCTCCGGGGAAGGCACTGGGGCTCGGGCCAGGAGCTGCAGCGTTGCTGCCGGCTGGAAAAGGACGCGAGCAGAAGAGGCCGTCCGGTCTTACTGGAAAATGTGACTGTGGCCGGAGTTCAAGTAAGAAAAACACTTGGTGCCAGAGCCTGTGAGCACAAAGGTGGGTGGTTTGAACACACTGGGGTATGAAGCGGTACACGCTTGCTGTTCTTTTTCCAGTTGCAATTACACGATGCTGTTATAGCGTAGTTGCGAGTCAAATACTGAAATGAAATACAAAGTAGCACGTAACCAAGGGTGCTTGTGATGGGAAGTCGATGGCGCTTGCCCTGCAGGTTCGCCATCAGCATCCCAGTGCCGCAGCATCCCCGCGCTGCGCTTCCTGCTGCCCGGCCTCCCCGGCTCAATGCTGGCTTTGTTCGCAGAGAATGCCCGCAGAGCCCCCGCTGGCTGCGGAGGGCCAGCTCGGCGTCTGCCGCTCTGGACTGCAAAATAACTTTCCCCTTCCCTCTCGTGCTGATGGCTTTCTGCCTTTCCCTTTTCAAGAATAATTGGATTGTGATTTAGCGAGAGGAGAGGGATCTCTGCAGAACCTTGGCAGGGGCCTGGGGAGGTGTAAAGTGATACATAACTGGGTGCGGTGATTATGAATTTAACGTCCTCTGTTCTGCTGTCACAAGTCCTGGGTCTTCGTTAACGTCTTTCATCTGAAGCAGTGGAAGCTCGGAAGGGATGAGGAAATAGCTCTGCGTTCACCGGACCTTCGGTGGGTGCCCTTACCCAGACAAAGCTGGCATGTCTTCTCGAGAGCGGCAGCGATAACCGCTGCTGGTACAGAGACTTAAGAGCTGGATCGCAGTGGCCTGGTGCGCAGGGCTGGTGCTGCACCTTCCAGATCTGCTCCTGGCCTCTGTGCTGCTCCTCGCCCCCTCAGGCAGGCGCGTGGTGGTGGCCGGCAGCGTTTCTGGAACAGCAGAGGCTGTGCACGCCCCGCGAGGTCTGCTGGTGCTCAGGCCTTGGTACCGCAGGGCCAGGAACCGAAAGAATCCAGATACAGCTCCTGTCTTCTTAAACCCATCAGCTCTTGGCCAGCCCTAGGCCTGTGTAGGTGTCGCTGTACGCAGCCGGTGCTTGCAGTTCCCAGGAGTGAGCCAGAGAGCTTGGACAGCCTTCCCACGAGGAGGCTCCCTTGCTGAACCCCGTGAGCTGTACGGAAACACAGCAAATTCCAGGTTTTTGTTCGGAAAGGCATCATCGTCTTGAAGGCGCAGTGGGCTGGCTGTGTACGTCCAGGTTTTTCTGTGGGTTCCAGCTTGCCCTGTTGAATTTGGTGAATATCTCACCAACAGTTGATGAGGAACTCATTTCGTGCTCATCTTTAATTCAGTAGTTCTGTCATTACCCTCCTGTGATAGTAATAAGCCATTCAATTTTTATGCCTGTTACCATCTTAAACTCTCTCCTGAACTTGAGTGTTCCTGGAAGCTCGGTGCCTGTAAGGAGCTTTCTCCGAAGCCTCTGTTCCTGCAGCACTGCGGAGCCGGGCGCTTCGCTGGGGAGGCCTGGGGCAAGCATCGCGGCCACGCCGACGGCCAGCTCTTCCAGTCTGCCAAAGCCACTGGGAAGGCAGCTGGAGGCGGGCGGTCCTCTCTGTTGATAGCATCTCTTCTGCTTCGAAGGCTGAGCCGGTATTACCTTGCAATTGCAGCGGGAGCTGGGTATAACGTGGAATCAGAGGTTTGTTTTATCCCCAAGTGTTAGAGCTAGCTAAATCCCTCTCGGCGCGGGGGAGAATTGACTTGTTTGGGTAGGTCAGCAGCTCGCTTTATCTTAACGCACGCACCGAGTGGCTGTCAAACATCCTGCTTTACCCGGGCAGGACCTGAGAGCAGGTGTCGCTGCCTAAAATACCTTTATTTAAGATCTTTTGGCAAACGCCCTGGGCGTTGGTTTGGTACCGCCGATAGCGTTGCTGTGGAGCGCCACATCGCAGCAAAGCAGCTCGGCTGCGCATGGCACCGCGTGGGGATGGTAAAACTCGGGCTAAAGGGTGCTTCTGGTCGTTCGGCCGGCCTGGTTCCCAAGCCGGGTACGTATGACAGCAGCTGTACTGCTTCGCAGTTGTAACTTAGTGTGAGTAACGCTGTGCTGCCTGGCTAACGGGGAAATAAATGGCACACGTACCCAACAGTGATGCGCGCGGGCTCCAGGCTGACGTCCTAGGGCTGGTGAACAGCTCCTGCCTTGCATACAGCTCCTGGCGTGAATCACTGCGCAGCCTTACGTCCCCGAAACGGGGAGCTGTGCTGGGCCCAGCCTGCCTGGTGCCGCGTCGCTCTGGGGGAGCCACCGGTTCGCACGCGTTGCAAGCGTGCAAAAAGTACAAGAGCGTACAAAAGTGAGCTTTCACCAGCGTCTTACCCAGCAATGTGCGTGTTTCCCGGTCCCGGATGGAGGTTTCACAGCAGGTGCACACAAGACTGTATTTGCTTGTCCTAGCAAATATTGCAGGTTGGTTCTTGGTTCTTGGCAATATTCTCAAATATTGCGTGGGTTCCTGGTTACTCACTGAAAGTAAAATGCTCACCCGTTAGCCGTCCGTCTGTCCTCTCTCTTTGTTGCGCAGAAACAGCTCCGCTCACGGGAGAAATAACCAGCTACTAGGCCTGTAATGCTGCATGTTGCAGTGCTGACAGCCGCCCCCTGTTTCTGTTCTGTCCTCGGGATCGTTGATTTCTTATTTGGATCGTCCTCTGCCCGGTGCCTCTCGCTCTGGTAGACAATTCGTGACACCAGAGTTAGTAATGAAAATCCCAAATGCTGGCGTCAGGACTGATCGTGGCTAGCGGCCCCTAGTCAGTGTGATGGTTTCTCCTCTCCCGAGTCTTCTCAGGACAGCGGTCCTTTGTCCCCTGCTCTTCCAGCCCCCCAGACCTGCTGCCGTGCGGGGCCCTGCCACGTGCTGACCGCCCCGAGCCGTGCTGAGCGGGTCGCGAGCGCTGAGCTCTGTGCCTGGCGTTGCTCTTACAGGTAGGTTGCTCGACCGAGATTAATAGGAAGGAGAGAGAACCTCAGGAAAAAGCCAGGCTTTCTGGAGGAGTTTGTTGAAATGGTGGTAGCACGAGGGTTAAGGCATAAAAGCGTAAAAAGGAAAAAAAAAAAATCTCCACAACATCTCATGTCATTTTTCAGCATACACAAAATATTGTGGCTTACTTGTTTGGGGGAAAATGCTTTTTAAAAAGCAAGAAGCAAGCTGGCTGTTTTGGTTAGCATTTTAAAACCTAGACGCCCAAATTTTCTTCTCTAGGAGGTTCTCAAAAAACTTGCAAAAAAAATGACATTTTTCTTAGAAATAAGCAAGAAATGTAAAAGGTTTTGCAAACCACATGGCCTTAGGAGCGTTACCTGGCGGTGTCCCTTGGCCACTTGGGGCCACCCTGGGGGCGTTGGAGGGCGCCTGCCTGCGTCCAGCCTGGCGGGCACCCCGCCCTCACCAGGAGGGCCAGCAGGAGGAGAAGCTCTTCTTGTGGCTGGAGCTGTTCTGAGCTGATGTGCAATTGCTTTTTTTGTAAATAAATACCAATTTTTTTATTTGTTTGTTTGTTTTAGGGATAGACTTCAAGATTAAAACTGTTGAATTACAAGGAAAGAAGATCAAGCTGCAGATCTGGTGAGTACCAGGCCCAAGAAGCTGCGCGGTGGCATCCTGCTGGGCGGCCGCCTTCAGCAGGTTTTTGGGAGAAGGGTTTGCTTTTTTGGAGGTTGCATGCAGGAATGTAACGGTGCTGGTGTTGGGCATTTTTGGAAGTAGTAAAGCTCTCCTAACCTCTGTTCAAGAAACGGGGAAGAGATCTGGGTGTTGGACTTGCAGACGCTGCAGCGGGGCTGCTCTGTTGGGCAGGCTGGTGGCAAGTCAGGATCCTCGTAGTCTGTGATTTAGTGGGAGGTGTTTAAAACTGGAAGTCTTAAATTAGGAGTCGCCTCAAATCTTGGACTTTAAATTGACTAGTAGCCTTCCTCTGCGTCAGCAAGGAAGTGCAGTCACTCAGCACTTACTTCGTAGTTTTCCATAGTAAACCAGAGAGTTTCTCAGCTGGCTGAAAGTGTGACTGCTGTCCTGCTGGAAAGTCTAACACGAAGCAGAACTTGCACTGCTTTCCTTTAGCTTGTTGTGCCTGCCCAACTAGTGATTTTCTTTATTCCCATTTTAATAGCCCTGTGACAAGTCAGGTCAGGAAGCTAATGGCTTCTCCTTGCCTGCGTTTTAATTAAAACTCCCTCTTCAGCTGAGTATGTGTATTGCTGGTGTGTTCTCCAGCTGCACTGAGAGTCCAGAACTTGCTCCTTTTGTCCCCCACTGATAAAAAATCTTGTCCTGCCCGAGGGTGTGGGTGTGGGTAGGTGCAGAGCTCTCGGCACTCTGGCTCTGTTCTTCCTCTGGCTGAGCAGTCGCTGCAGTGCCCGAGGACTGTTCATCGGGAAGGATGATCGTTCAGCCACCTGGGATCTATCTTTCTGCACCTTCTCTGAGCTGTTTCTCATATCCCAGTCCTGCAAGAAATCAGACAACTTGGTTATTTTGCTTTGTATCTGGCAAGGGAACGAGTTCCCCAAGTTGGTTTTGCTGTAGGAACTGCGCAGCGGGTCGATGAAGAAGCGCGTGGATGGTGAAGTAGCTCTGCGCTGGAGCGCTCCATCGGGGAGCCACAAAGGGTAACCAGCTCCGCAAGGGCAGCGTTCGAGATGGAGATGTCTGCGGGAAGATGGGTATAGATCAACTGGGAGCTGAAAGCAGAGCAGCGAAAAGGAAGGGACTGAGAGCATTAGCTAAAGAGGCATTCAGGTGTAATAGAGCTTCATCGATCGACTTGCTGGGCATCTCTCGCTCCGATAGCAGCTCATTAGACTGCGTTCAGATTTCCAACCCAGATCAAAGCACAGCTTCTAACAATTACCGTGCCTGACTTGTTCCCACAGCAGCCTGGGTGCTGTGAGTTACGCGGCTTTGCTGTCGGTAGAGCCAAACGTTGGAGTGACTTAAAAGGAAGCCTTAAACTCAGCGTTGGATGGGGTTGTTATGAAATGGAAGGACAGAAAATAGGGGATACTGGGGATGTGGAACGTGTGTACAGAGAGAGAAGCAAACTGCAATGAAGCTGTGAGCACTGTGGGGTTTAGTGGCTTAGAGAAAGGAAAAGAGGGCTTTGGTTGAGCCAAGTTCTGTGAAATTGCACCCTTTCAATGTTGCAGAGATGGGAGGGTGTTGTCTGCACCTACAGAGGCGTGCTTCTTGTTCCTGCTAGTTTGAAAGTTCACATTTGAAATGAGACTTGGAAAGCGGAAAATAAAGCTCCTGTAGCATGCACTTATGATTCCAAAACGACATCAGCCAAAGCCAGCAGGGCATCTAGGCTCCGTCCGAGCCGCCGCAGCGCAGCCTTGCCTTTATGAGGAGCTCTGCCCAACGCTAATTTGGCCAGAACAGCCGCGTGTTTTGGCGAGGAGGCTTTGTGCAGCGCATCTATATTTAACCACCGCTTCCTGTCCTTAAACTCGCCCTGCACTTGTAGGGGTTGTGTAACGTTTGCAGAATTACACCTCGCTCCCGCTACCGTAGTTTTTGCAAGGGATGCAAACGTTTCCCACGTGAACTTGAGGCTGTACCCAGAGCTTTTCTTGTGCCCGGAGCACGGTCGTGCTTTTGTACCTGAAGTAAGGGCACAGGAGCTAACGTAGCTGAATGAAAACAAAACTTGTCTTTGAGCCATAGGTGGAACTTCGCTGGGACACAGCTCTGTGCTTGAATAAGCTCATCAGAAGATACCGAACTGACCACGAAAAGAAAGCAGTCGGTTTCAGTTAAGGGCAGGAGAAGAGACGCTCAGCACCTGGAGGTTTTCAGTTTGTGTTACGTTGCAGACGTGCTTCTGCGTCAGGCACGCTTCGTGCAGCACGTCCATCCTCAGAACTTAGGGGGGGAACAACCACTGCTTCATTTGTGACGTTTCCCCCTCCCTGAAAGCTGCTGTCCCGTGGTGTGCTTGCCCTGTTTCCCTTCGCCCTGTTTCTCTCTGCGTGGCCGCAGCTGCTGGGTTTGGTGCCGTCGCCCAGCCGTGGCTCTCCAAGGCGCCACCAGCTCCCATTCCAGCCTTCCATGATGCTGTTCTCTTGCTTGCGGACTGCCTGTTTTATTCTTAAACGTCTTGGGTAGCAAAGGCAGGTTTGGCCTCTCTTTATATTTCTTGTTACTCCTGTTTTCATCATCGTTATTACTAATGGTGCTTCTCCAGACTGGTACCTAATGTGAGGTTTTTCTCGGAACAGTGATACTGAGCTGTTTGCAGAATGACAACGGTGACAGCGTTTTGTACCTTAGCTTAGGATATGTTAGCTGCTTCCCAAATTCAGAGGACTTCCTTACATAAAGTTGCTCGATGTTTACGAGGGCGCTGTGTTTAATGAGCCATCGCTGGCGAGAGCGAACAGAACGAGGATCCTGCATCAGCGGGAGTGGTCGAGTACTTGGTTGTAGCGTTTGTTGTGTACGTAGGTGAGAAGTGGGGTTCTTTTCCCATGCAGAAAACAATAGAAATAAGCTGTTCCTCAGTTCAAAATTACCGTATCGACCTGTCTCTCGCTGATGCATGTCATCCTTCATCACCCGTGTATTAAATCTTTCTTGTGCTGTTCTCTGCCTGCCTGCAAAGCTGGGCCATTGTGTTTTACTGCCCTGCAATGTCTTCAAAATCCTTGACACTGGAGTACAAGTGACTAATACTGGCTTTTGTACTCCTTGGGGTAGAGGTGCAGTCTCAATGGGCAATTAGTTTTACAGCGCACAGATAAAAATGGCATTTTCTAATACAACTGTTCCTTTTCGTACGAGGCAGGCTAGCTGCCTTCCTCGTCTCGGGTATGGAAAATGAGCAGACATGGCAGTATCTCAGTCATGCCTTGACCTCTAAAATACATATATAGGAGTAAAGCAGGAATAGCAAGGTCAAGCTGAGCTAAACCTTGCCAGAGGTGATAAGTAACGTGATAGCTTACTGCTATTAAAAGGGAGGTTGCTGTTCAGTAAGGATCAAGCCAGGATTAAGGTGTATTCACAGTGCTCCAAATGAAAATGTCTTTGTTGCAAAACAGCGTTGAAAGGGGGAGGTTGGGACAAGGGGAGGCAGGAAACGGGCATGGGGAGCACGTGGGGATACGTCTGTGTGCTGGGAGCCTCTGGGTAGCCCTGGTTCGGCTGGGCAAGCCTGCAGGAGGGCTTGGGCTGCGAGCAAGGAGGATGGGACAGGGCTCTGGGGACTGGGACGGGAGGGGACAGGGCTCTCGGGACTGGGGCGGGAGGGGACAGGGCTCTGGGGACTGGGACGGGAGGGGACAGGGCTCTGGGGACTGGGACGGGAGGGGACAGGGCTCTCGGGACTGGGACGGGAGGGGACAGGGCTCTGGGGACTGGGGCGGGAGGGGACAGGGCTCTCGGGACTGGGGCGGGAAGGGACAGGGCTCTGGGGACTGGGACGGGAAGGGACAGGGCTCTCGGGACTGGGGCGGGAGGGGACAGGGATCTGGGGACTGGGACGGGAGGGGACAGGGCTCTCGGGACTGGGGCGGGAGGGGACAGGGCTGTCGGGACTGGGACGGGAGGGGACAGGGATCTGGGGACTGGGACGGGAGGGGACAGGGATCTGGGGACTGGGACGGGAGGGGACAGGGCTCTGGGGACTGGGACGGGAAGGGACAGGGCTCTGGGGACTGGGACGGGAAGGGACAGGGCTCTCGGGACTGGGGCGGGAGGGGACAGGGCTCTCGGGACTGGGGCGGGAGGGGACAGGGCTCTCGGGACTGGCCTTCCAAAGGAATGAGCTGCTGCAGTGCAGGTGCAACAGGAGGAGCTGAGGTATGGCAAATTCTGCGTGCTGGCACGTGATGGAAGAATCCAGGATCTTCCTGGTTAGGCTGTTGTTTAGAAATCCTGCTCTCCTGGTCCGTGATACAGTGCCATGTGGAAAGGCACCGGTAGTGAATCTAATGCAGGATGGGAGCGGAGCTGTGCTGGGTGGGGCCTGGAAGGTGTGATGCTGATAAATGTCTTGAAAAATGTTAATATTCTCAGTAATTACCAACGTACAGAGAAGGGGGGAAAACAGAGGTGCCAAAATAAGAGGGAGCACTGCTCTAGGAAAAGCTGGTGTTATTGTTGCGGAAGAGATAAAAAACGCTTTTGAGGAACAGAGTAGCAGAGCTCCAAATTCAGCTTTTAAGAATGCAATACCACGTTCTCCAGGCCTCAGGTAGAATTGCTTTGAAATGGAAAGTGGAAGGCTGAGGTGTGCTGTAATTCACTAAACTTGTTAGCACGACGTAGCCATTGAAAAATTAAATGTGGTTTTCCTGATCCAGTGGGTGAGGTGGTTTCCAGTGGGCAGGGAAGGAGGCGTCACAGCCGGACGTAAGGTACGGTTTTGATCAGCATGCCTTAGCAAGAGGCAAGTAGGATGACGGAGGGGTGTTACAGCTGTTCTGAGAACTGGGAAAAGTTAGGATTCTTTGGGCTGTGAGAGGAGTGACCAAAGCACAATTATAAAATCGTAGGTGTGCTGGAAAAGGTAGGCTGAGGCCGCTCTAACTTAGTGCCCTTCCCAGTACAGAAGCGTTAGCTCTAGCGTAAGGCTGGACGGGGGCACGTGCAAAACGTCAGAAGTGAAGGTAAGCTCATCACAAGGTGTCGTGGTAGCTGCAGGCGTGCACGTGTTCACAAGGGAATTCACGAAGGAGCAGCTTGTTTTCAACTGTTAGGTGCACAAATGTGATCTCTGGCTCCGGAATTCCTTGGTCTGCAGAGGACTGGGTGCCGTCAGACCCCTGGCTTGGCCAGGCCTGGCACCTGTAAGAACACACACGGGTCAGATCTGCGTCTGTCATCCTGGTGAAACGAAGGAAGCGAAGGCTGAAAGGAAATACTGTTGTCATCCAAAAATACAAAGTGGTAGCAGACGCTGAAGAGAAGGAAGGGCTCCTTAAGGTCAAGGACGGTGGAAATCGAAGTTGCTGGAAATTCACCAGCAGGAGCGAGAGACTTGGAGAAGGTCCTGTTCAGCATAACAGGGAGGAGGTGGAGAAAGGAGAACGTGGAGGGAAAAAAACAAACCCAGACCCACCAGGTATTTCTGAACAGAAGTTGATAAATAAGCGGATCATGATGTGCCCTGTTTTGCTGTGGCAGAAGAATTTTGCCCAGGAGCCCTCTTTCCAGTTATTCAAGAATATTCTGAGAAAATTGCGTGCAGAAAATACAACCGCTTTCTGGTCTCTCTCTTCAGGCTCCAGAGTCTGGGAAAACAACTGTGCGTTGTAAGAGCTGATCCTAAGGGTGATCCTAAGGATGGCGATATTGGGAGAGTGAACACAAAAAGCAGCAGACCAAACACCCTGATGCTGACGGCGTGGAGCGCTGGAGGGATAGGGTTCAAGACATAACACAGTATTTAGGTAGAGGCTCCTCCAATCCCTCTGGTCTTGACCTAAAACTTGTCTGTCAGTGGGCTTTCCTACAGTATTTTGTCTGATTCCCAATTTTAGAAGTAGCTATATTTTCTTACTGTGCAGTTCGTAATTGTTTAGAGCATAAAATATTTTTTTCCATCCCTGCATCTTCGCTGGGAACACATTTATGGCGAGGGAAGTTTCTGCAGAATTTTGTTTTGTTCAGGAACGAGCTTGTTGCAAAAATAACTGTCCAGCTTGGAACACCTCTCTCAAGTGAAGGAAATGTGCACCAGCAGAGCTAACCGAAATAGTTACATGTGGAAATTCCCTATTAAACACAGGAATTTGCATATAACAAGGGCGGTGGTGGCCAGCTGGAGCTGCAGACAGCTCCACTAGCTAGTGCATGATCAGTCTCCTTAATTCTTGCAGTTACCCTAGGAACATCGAAAGGTTAACTCCTGCTGCTGGCAGCTTTTGAGGCCATTCACCATGTGCGTAGCTCAAGGTGGAAGAGCGTATTTTGGCATTTGTCTGACTCCCTATAAAACAACCAGATACTTCATTAATTGCAAATCTGTATTTTTTTTTCTGGCTGAATATTACTTGAGAAAACCCAAAATCTCCAGTGACGAGGTGTCTTACAGATGTTCCTTTGTGAAGGAAAGCCTTTGACCCAGTTGCTGAGGCTTTCAGAGTGTGCCTGATACCAGCGGTACAGTTTGTTCAATGCAATGTTCTGCTGCGTAGTTTACAAAATACTGCAAGAAGAGACAGTGGGACAGTGATAAAATTCTTAGGATTATCCTGCGGGAAATTGCTTGGCTTGGTACGTTGAAGACCATGATTTCAAGCTGTGCCGATGAGAGGGATCTTCACAGATCATCAGATCCAATCTCTCGTTGTTGCGTCCACGTAAACCTTTGGTAAACAAATCATAGTACATTTTAACGTTCCCTTAGTCTCTGCTAGGTCAGCTGGAAAGCTGTCCCAGAAATTCCTTTCTCTGTTGGTTAGACTTCTAATACGATACAGTTTATGCATACTTCAGTGTTGGCATGAGACTAATTTAAATAGATTTTTCCCTTTCCTTGTGCTTCTCCTTTCCCAGATCCCCCAGGACAGCCTTCTTTGTCTTCCTTTTGCAGCTAAACAAACCCAGTTCTCTGTTCCCTCTTGCGCAGTAGGGCCTCATTTTCTTTGGCTGTCTCCATAATCCTCGTCTGCATTTATTTTAGCTCGGAGAGCTAGCTGGCTTCCACAAATATTTTACCTCCACCGAGGATTTAATGCACGCCCATCGTTTCAGAGCACGCTCGTACATCCTAGAGGTATGAGCAACAGAATGGAAGCGCAGGGCAGTGAGCAAGGCGCGCGCTCTCCGATTGCGTCGTGCCATTTACTCAGGGTGGATTCATCAGTCCTAGGCGGTTTGAAAACCATAACTCACTTCCTCTGTTTGCCTCAGTCAGGTCTCTAATCTCACAGCCATTAAGAGTTATCTTTGAATAATGAATGGAGAGATCCATTAAGGAGGGGAAAGGGCAAAGATAGTACTTAAATATAATAATAATAATAAAAAAAAAATCCCAGGTTCTTTGCATTTTCCCTCCCCAGCTCGCTTTTCACCCGTTAGCTTAGCTTCAATTGCCAGAAAGAATCCTGTAGGAGGTAGCTGAGCGAGTTGGTTGTAGGTGGGTAGGACCTGACAGGCAGTGAGTAACAGCTGAGCACTGCCAAAGCCAAACTGTGTAAAAATCAATCTGCGTTTGTCGCGGGGAGCTTACTGGCCGTGGCGGTCGGGGGAGGAACTGCAGGTGCCATAAATCCTGGTGGTTTTGGGAAGGCTCTTCTGGGACGTCCCTGCCTGATAAAAGCAAGCTACGGAGAGCTGGGTTGGGCGAAGGTGCTATCAAGTGAACGCGAAGCACGCGAGGAGAGAAAATAAACGGTGTGTAAGTAAGAGTTCTCGAGAGGTGTTTCGCAGGAGTCTGTCCCGAGTTCCGTGCCAGGCAGTGTTTTCTTTAGTGGGTTCGATGAAGGAAGAGAGAGCGCGGTTACTGTGTTAAAGCTAAGCGGGACAAGAAGAAGTTGCAAAGCGTAAATAGCAGAGAGGACTGCCTTATCCTTCATCTCGCTTCTGGCCGATCGGAGAAATGTCCCTGGAAAAAGCCCCGTGAAGTTCAGGAGAGACAAAAGCAAAGTTCTGACGTTCAGTGTGCGTGACCGGTTACCCAGATGTCAGAAAAACCTGCTTCGTGACGAGGGAATGCAGCGGGATGCAGGAACAGGCATGCTGAAGTCTTCTAGAAACTTCTGTGTGGCGCTGGAATACTGTCCTGGCTTCTGCACCCCGGTGACGCGCGGGTAAATCAGGGGTAGTCCAGAGTGATGGGTGAGGCTGTGTTTTAGACCTTTGGCCAGCAAATAAAGTCTGAAGAACTTGGAGTGGCTTGAGGCAGTGCGGGGAAGGTGCAGGAGCTGTGTTTGCGTGTGTAACTGGGGGAAAGAAGGGAAACGCTCACTGCCGAGGTAACCAGAGTCGGTCGAGGATTGACGGCCCTAAGTCGTGCTAAGGGAGACCTCGGGATGCCATCAGGAGGAACTTCCAGATGGCGCAGAAAGGAACTGGGAGGGATTCAGCACCGTTCAAGCCAGCCGTGAAACACCAGGCGTCTTCACGGGGCGCCGCGGGACCCCCGAGGTTCTGCAGCACCGGGGCTCCCGCGGGGCAGCCGGAGCTCTGCGTGGGGCTGCGAAACGCTCCCGAGCAAAGCTGCTCGGCACGGGGCCTGCCCCTCGGCCTTCTGCTCTGCTCTTCACCCTCTTGCCGCTGTTTTCACCTGCGAGGAGGAGACACGAGATCAGAGCGGCCGGCCTCAGGGACTGCTGGACCAGAGGCCGGGGCTCCCAGCCCAGCGGAGCTGATGAGACTCGAGAGGAAACTTGGCAAGCCCTGCGTCTCAGGAGCTTTTCTACACTGATTTTGTGGGACGGGGGGGCTTTAGACCAACTCCCTGTCCGTCAGCTGACCCGTGGCCAGAAATGTGACGTGTCCTTAAACAAACTGAGGGCAGCTACAGCCAGCGCCTGCTGACAGGGCCGTGGGCGAGCCGGGTCTTCACCAGGCTTGGGGCTGGCGGCGCCTGCCCTCCACCCAGGCGTTCGCTGCGGCCTCAGAAACAGCTGAAAGGGAAGCGAGCTGAACTGGTGTAACTGGGGGATCTCCTCCGAGGTCACTGGTTTCTGAGCGAGGAAACACGGGTCAACTGGGGGACGTCATCTGAAGGCAGCTGGGCAGCGTCAGCTTAGGTCGGTTCGGCTTCACAGGCACCTTTCGGTGCAGCTTGTACAAAAAGCGTCACTGAAAGTGTCTGTAAACATGTACTCTGCTAGGTCTGTGTCCTCTGAAAGACACGTACAGAATGTGCAGTTACATCCTAGTTCTCACTTCGATGGCGTGCAAGTTTGGTTAGCCAAATCTCGTGCATCCCATCAAAGATCTCAGAATTAGATGGCAAAGTAGATGTCTTCAGTGATCTTTCACGGTCCGTTTTCGGCATCTTCCTTACAGAAATAGACAACTTAATGTTGCACTGACAGTACATCTCCTAGATTTATTTCTTGTACGCTTTGATGTAACGTTGCAGGAAACATTACATCTGGTCAGTGAAGGGAGAGAGTGTTCTTCAGGCACTGATGCTGTTGCTCACAGTCCCGCCGAAGTGCTGTGAGAGCATTTCTTGTTCCCCATCGCTGCGCTCCACTGGGGCTCAGAAGTCTTTGGGACGCTGCCCTGAGATGAGACTTGGAAGTAAAAGCTGCTTCTTTTGGACAAAAGTTCGGAGTTGTCAATAAAAATGCAAAGTTTAAAATTAACAAATTCCTACCGTGCCTTGATATCGGGTTTATTTATCGGGGTAAGGCAGCAGACCTGCTGTGACTTACTGCTTTGCTGTTCAACAGATAACTAAGAAGGCAGAAAACGAAGCTGTGTGAGCCCCATTAAGCAGTCCAATGTCTTTCGTCTGTCCTGTTTTTTTCTGAAAAATGTTCTTTAAAAAAAAAAATCTCATTTAAAGTAAAATCCAGAAGAGAAGCTTCAAGCCCCGAGTTTCTGTGGCTTACCGAAGCTTGCCTTTTTTGTTCTCTGAATGTTCAGCTGCGTCTGGGAGGGAAAGGGCCTTCCTGCTGCTGCCTCTCCTGCCACTCGTTGGAAACTGCACGTCCAGCAGTAGCGCTGTAATACAGGGCGGGTTGGGCCACGCACACCCGGCTAACAGATAAACCCCGTTGGTTCCTTTAGAGCTTGCCTCTGATATGCGCTCTCTTTGCAGGGACACAGCAGGGCAGGAACGATTTCACACCATCACCACCTCCTACTACAGAGGTGCCATGGGAATCATGCTGGTGTATGACATCACCAACGCCAAGAGCTTTGAAAACATCAGCAAGTGGCTCAGAAACATAGATGAGGTGAGTAAAGGCTGTACGATCCCGGCCCCGAGCTGTCTGTGGTGACCCGCAGAGCATCTCATGAGTCCCACCGAGTGCACCTTACGCTTCTGTACTGGCCCAAGGTGTGGTGTGGGACTTAACGTGGGGTTTGGGTGCTGTTCTGAACCCGGCCCATCAAAGGAATAACACTTCAGGCTGTCCTGAACCTGGCCCACCTCCTGCCTTCCCCCCCTCAGCTCTCCCCGCAGCAGCAGGGAGGGTTGCACCACTGCACGGGGGCTGGCGGTGTCCAGATGTGTTAAATCCATGCACGAACAGACTTTGTTTCTGTGCTGGAGGATACTTGGAGGTAAGGAACACGCCTGTTGGTAACTGGGCAGCGCTGTTTCCAGGAGGAGCAGCCACCACAAGGTGGTGTGCAAAGGAACTGCGCTAAGCCATAAGCTGTAGGGCAGCTGTGGAATGATGTATCGCCTCTGTTACCCATTTTATTAGGGTGGCTGTGTAGGTCTCAAGGATGATTAAATATGATCACCTCCACTCTGTTGTCTCCACCAAAACTGTTGTACGGATGCATTTGCAGGTTTATCATTGCTGTTACAGGTGGTATTGCAAACTGCTCTTGTTGAATGCCAGCAACTTACTGAAACCTGCGTAGCCAGTTGTTGGTTTTGTTAGGGGAGTACCGAACAAGGCAAAATGGTTTTACCGCATTTTACCACACAAAGTTGGTAAAATTTCAAGTGAGGTCAAGTGAAGCAGAAGAAACTGGTGTGGAAGCAGTCAGTGCCTGGACCCTAAGAGTTTGTTCGCAGGGAATTCCCGATTGTTAGAGAGCAGCACGACTGTTAGTTTTTACTTCTGTTACGGTGTCCTCTAATGGAATAAACGTTTGGGCTTCCAGCTTTATTATTTTTTTGAAAGCACAAAGATGGCCCTGAGTGTCAGCAGGTGGGTGCTATCAGGCACTGCTGCTTGAAGCACTGAGGCTGGTGAAAGGCTCTTACAGAGCAAAAATGTTACTTCGGGATTGTAATTTTCCTAGCAGAGAAATGGGAAATTACACTGTTTATGAAAAGGCATGGATCGAGGTGGGCGTGGAAGTAAGAAGCGGGGAAGGAGTGGGGTAGGACAGGAAGGGACTCAGCAACAAGCCAAACGTAAGCTTGAAGCCAAGGCCTTTAGGTTTGTTGCTTTGTTTAAAAAAAGCCACGGTGTCCAGGATGTTGGGTAAGGATGTCATTCGTGCCATTGTGTGTGAGGTGGCGCGTGTTGGTGCTCGCCTCACGTTTTCAGACCCGTGTAGCACAAGCCCTGCGGCTCGCTTCAGGTGCGCCTGGACTCCGAGGTTCAGCCCCAGCACTCAGGCTGCTCGCTGAAACGCCTGGCGGGGGCTGTCCCCCCGTGTGCAGGGTTGCTGCAAGTGCCAGCAGCGAATGAAGCAGCTAAGCACTTCTGTTTTACAAGGACCTAATATTGTCAAAGATACTCTCTCAATAATGAGAACTTTTGGTAGGAAAGCTGGTGTTCTGAGTTGCAGTTGAGCGCAAAGAGGCGCTTCTACAGGATACGTAAGCCCTGATTCGGAAATAACTGGGAAAACTAGAGACGTGTAACAACGTCACACCTTCATCCTTGCTAAATATGAAGTATTTAAAGGTGGCCAGTTCTGCAGAGGTGCACCACGCCGAGCACTTCTGCTTCAGGCCAGCAGGAGTTCACTGAGGTGTTCAAGTGCTCAGTTTTATGCACGGGGCTGGCTGTATTTGAGAGGTCTGCTGCTGGGTAAGCAGTTCTGTGGGCACGAAAAATCAACGTTTTTGGTGTCTTAATCTACACGGTGTCTTTGCCATCTGGTTGTTGTTACTCCTTATGACTTGAAGGGAAAAATCTGGGGGCGATTCTCCTGAGGAATGTGAAATGGGCTATTACTATAAGCAGGAGTGCTGGATGCATGAAGCTCTTCCCTCTGTAGTTGTGTTAGTAACTCTGCTGTAAAATAGAATTATAGCTGTTGGAGTGAAAGTAAATTCAGATTAGACTTTCCAAGAAGCTTCTCATGTCAGGCTGCAAAGTACCTCAGTTATCCACTTAAGTGATGCTTCGTGCTGTGGCTGCTGGAGCTTCTCCGCTGGTCTGATGGGTATCCCTGGCGTGTTCTTGCCTTGTTATGGTGGATATTGGCAGTATTTCAATAACTGGACAGCTGAGGGATTTTTGTTCATACAGCATTCCTGGAGAAACCCGTTGGTAGTCTGTTTTGCCTTACGAGGCTGATTCCCTGCGTATGGGGTCCTGCTTCTCGTCGGATCTTGAGCGTTAGCCCGGTGCTCACTTCAGTTTTCCCTTTGTGACATAGTGTTGTGTGTGCACTTGGTAGAGAGTCAGTGCCGTTTCACTGCATGAGTTTGCCAACTTCCGCACGAAACACTTAGCAGACAGAGCTAAAGCACAAAGCTGACATGCAGTCATGCTCCCATGATAGCGTGATGCTGGAGAGCTTAAATTTGCCTTTGTTATTTAACCCAGGAACTCCTCAAAAAAACAAACAAACAACAAAAAAAGTATTTTTTTCGTAACTTATAAACACCTTTTCTGTTGTTTAGCTTTGTAGTGGTTGAAAGCACCGTTGTCGTTGTTAGGGAGGCTTACCTGTCTACGGCAAAACTATCCAGACAATCCCTTAAATCCCAAAAAAGCAATAGTGTCGGCTGGAGCCATTGCAGTGCGTGGAGCTTGATTGTTGGCAGCTGTTGGTTTGGAATTCATTTTGTCCTCCGATGTTTTGGCCTTTGTAGCATTGTTTCTGTAAGTGTGTGTGTCTAGCACACGAAAAAACTAAGGCTTCGAAGTGCCAGGCAGGAAGCTGCTGCTTTTCCCATGTCACTGAATGCGACCCAACCGGGGTTTGCTAGGTGAATGCTGGTAGCTGGAAGAATCTGTGCTGCAAACCAGCACTTAATCCTTTTCAGAAAGGAAGACTTCACACTTAGACTACACAAATAAAAAGGAAGGGGAAGAATAACTGACGTTGGGATGGTGGCAGTCCTGTCTCAGGGCTGTTGTCGTTGTCTAATTCCACTTCCTGGATACATGAGCTCTTTAGTTTAAGGGCAGGGTCTGAAGAATGATTCCTGACAGTCTTTGTTAGGACTCAGGAAAGAGTTGGTCAGCTGGACGTGTGAGCGTTAGCCTGGACTTCAAACAGTGTGGAAATCCAAAAGTACAGTAGCTGTCTGCTGCTTGCTGGGGGAGATGTGTAAACCTGTCTGTTATCTCATTTTAGCATGCCAATGAAGATGTGGAGAGGATGCTGTTAGGAAACAAGTGTGACATGGAAGATAAAAGAGTTGTTCCTAAAGCAAAAGGTGAACAGGTAGGTGTGGACAAAAACTTGCTTATCCAAGTAAGCAAATCAGTGCCAAGACTTCCTGCCATTGTCGGGTGGTTTAAATGCCACGGCGGGGCATGCCAGGGAACAAACAAGATAGCTGGATTTGCTGCCTTGTAAGCCTAAGGAACGTTTTCCTGGAAGTTTAATTGTGAACAACTGCCGTGAATGGAGTGAGTTCAGCTGCAGTTCCTTCTGTTTTGGATAGCTAAAATTCTGCAAGCAACCTTTGTTAAGTTACTTGTCGTGCGACTGATTTGTGTGGTATCTGTCCTCTTACGTTCAGGCATCAGCTTGTAATTTAATACACTTTAACTGCTGTTTCTGATTTAAGTTCTGAATCTTCTTGTGTGACATTTTGCTTAGCTAGTACTTCTGATGCCTGCCACACTGAAAGAATATTACGTGCTCATAAATGTTACTAATCCCAAAGTTACAGCAGCATCAACCGAATAACACTACAATAACTCTAACCTTCTTTTTTCTTTTTTGGTTTAGATTGCTAGGGAGCATGGTATTAGGTTTTTCGAAACTAGTGCAAAAGCAAATATAAACATTGAGAAGGCATTCCTCACATTAGCAGAAGACATTCTTCGAAAGGTAGGTAATTACAGGATTTGTTCGGGAAAAAAATCCTAAAATGTCAGCGTCTGTTTCTTTTGATGTTCACCTGAATTGTTGTGGCTTTTTACTTTGGTATGCTAAGACAAACAAGTCCCTGAAGGAAGACTTGTACATCTAAGGCTTCTAAAGCTTGTTTGATGTTTCAGTATGGTGCTGGTACTATCTAGAGGGAGTAGCATACATCAAAGCACCAAGGAACTCCTAGTTGTTTGGTCCTTAAACTCACTTGTATCACACGCGTGCTTGCAGTTAAAACGTTTGAATTAATTTGGAAGAGAATTGTCCTTTCCCTGCCACCTTCATTCTTCCCTGCTTTATGGAGAGGGAACGTGAATGTTTGTCACTTCCTGTCTCAGATGCCTGAAGTTATTTTAATCCCGAGGAGACCCAAGTCACTGGAATTCAGGGATGAGCCCTGGTGTTGCTTTTCTGTTTTGACTGTCCCTCCAGTCTCTGTGTGAGGTGGGCCACACGGTGTCCTCAGATTTCTCTTTTAAACAGACTGTGTCCCTCTGTAAAGCTACAGCCAAAGGATTTGACAACTCGCAGCAACAGAGAATCCATCGGAACCTCAGTAGACTCTTCTGGTGGCTGTACTTCAAAACTTACTGTTTTAAAACATGGACTTTATTTCTGGTGTGCCACAATATAGTTCACCGCATAGTTGTTGAATGCCGTGTGGACCTTTTTCCTCAAATAAAGGAATTCTGTCTTTTCCCCTCTTCTGCCCTGCCACGTTAGCATTTGCCTGTATTTTTCAGCTATGCCTTTAGCCATTTCTGTCAGTACCCAGTATTGTGTAAAAAGTCTTAAGTTTCTGCCGGGATTCTGAATGACTAGACCTGTCACTTCTACCTTGTTTCAGTGATTGCCCCTCCAAGCCTTCGCGTTTCATTGGAAGCCTTGGCTGGCAGGTTAAATTGCAGCCGAGAGAAGAACATGGATCACCAGGGCTTCCTGGTGGCTGGTTCTCCCTCCTGAAATGTACCATGAAGAGCGCTGTCTTTGCTGAGTCATGTACCCAAAGCTTTGTATGCCCAGAGCTGCGAGATACCGCTGTACTTGTATCCCTGGTGTCTGTCATAAGTTGGGAATGCATCGGCTCCCAATAGCTGCCACTGTTTTGTTGCTGGATTGAGCTGAGCAGACATTCAGGAGGCTCCAGGGCTGATTTTCAGTTAGTTTGTGTACTCCTGTACCAAGGACTTGATTAAACCCTGTGCTGGCGTGTCCCTACGTGCGATCAGGTCACGTCTCCAGCACTGAAACTCTGAGAGCTCGAGAGGCATGGGTTGGCCAACTCCAGCACGTGTGCTTTGTTCCTAAATGTTTACATATTTTTTCTGTGCTCCAGGTTAGCAGTAGGGACGGGATTATCTTCCCCCACGTGAATGCTATCGCTAACGTCGTCCGGGTTAATTGGTTGGAAATCTAGTGCAAGGTCACTGCTGAGTCTTTCCTCATCCCTTTTGAATACGCCTCTGCTCAACGCGCCGTGGTCGCAGCCCTAGTTCGGAGTTGTTTCTTAATCGGTTTTTGACGAGCTTTATGTGAGGGAGCGACTGAAAATCGTTGGCCTTTGGTGAACAGGAGGGTTCCTAGCCTAGTGGGTCCTGCTGCGCCTCCTGACCTTTACATTTTTACTTCGGGCCTCAGTGCATTTGTCTGAAGAACGGGGCAGGGTGGGCGATGGCTTGCTGTTGCAAGGCTGTGGGGTAGAGAATAAGAAAAGGAATGCGGGGAGTAAAGTTCTGTATTCTCACGAATGTTTAGATTAGTTTCTAAACAGCTGAAAATAGATGCGAGCATCTGATCAAAACCACTGGACTTCAGGTTTTGTTTTGGTCAAACCAAGCTTACATCCCATGGTGCAGATGAGATGTTTTGCCTCGGAATCTGGTGTCCTGATTAACTGGAAGGCAGATGCTTTTTGCTTTGCCTTTTTTTTTTCTTTATCCATAAATAAAATGACTCTGTCATTTTTAAGGTCATTAGCTCACATAATTTAACTTCAGCTTGTGTAAGTTGCACACTGTGATTTACTCCACCAAAGTCCGAGTGTCAGTTCTAAAAGCGGGATCTGGAAATAATTCTTGTTTACTTTGGAGCGGGCCTAGTTTGAAAGCTTTTCCCAGATTTCTAATCGCTGTTGATTTAAAACAACAGCCACAAAAAAAATCCTAAGACTGGTTTTGCACGCTTCTGCTGGCGAGGGAAGGAGGATTCCCTACATTTCTGTAGAGCTCTTTGTCCGTAGTTTATTTGGGATGTTATTTGGTGGTGTCAGTCCTTCTGTAAGCCTCTACCTCTTCAGCTCTGAACGCTCTTTTTCCGAATGTCTCAGGAGTTACCTAACCTTCTTGCTTGTCTCGTTGCAGACCCCTGTAAAAGAGCCCAACAGTGAAAATGTAGATATCAGCAGTGGAGGTGGGGTGACAGGCTGGAAGAGCAAGTGTTGCTGAACGTTCTCCTATATCACCAATCGCCATCCACCGCTCCTTTTTTCTCGCTGCAAAACAAACCACTCTGCCCGTTTTTAACCTTAAACCGATGTTTTGTTCCTCATCTTAACAAGCTCCTGTCTCCCTTTGTTTTTCTGTTTAGGACGGCTTGCGTACTATAATTTCCTCAACATGTATAGGAAAATCATCTCCGCGACTTCATTTTTTAATGTACCTGCTCAACTTACCACTACGTTTTGGTTGTATTATAGTCCCGTTCCTCCTGACATTAAAACATATAGCAATCATATTCAACTCTACTCTGCAAATTGTATAAGAATAAAAGTTAGAATTAACAATTTATTTTGTACAACAGTGGAATTTTCTGTCATGGATAATGTGCTTGAGTCACCATATTCTCTAGAAGCATCAGCAAAAGAGCCAGGAAAACACTCATTTTCGCCTTGAGTATGTGAATGGGGTTTATTTTGTCCTGTGCCTTATGTGGAAAGGAACTTTTATTTTCACTTTTGTTTCTCTTCTGGTGGAAGCATGTGCAGGAGACATACCATCCATACCTGATCATTTTAAAATACTGAACTCTTTTGTGATTGCTTTCTGTAATTGTTGGTGTAATGCATCGAGGACAAAGGGTGGTGCAAAAAATACTGCATTTAATCTGCTCTGTCTCCTTTTTGGTGATCTACCCATTCGGAACTGTTCCTGCTGCCATTTTTTTTCTCACTCGCAGCTCTTTCCTTTTGCCTGCATGCTGCTTTTATTTGCTTTCCTTCATGGTGTGATGTGTTAATTAAAAGGATGGCAACGTGGTATGTTTGCCAAAAATTTAATACAAAGCACTGATTTAGCTTTCAAGGTAAAATGTTGACGATACCTACTAATTTCCCTCTAGCCAATGTCAGTTCACTAGTATATCTTCTCTCCTCCTGCATAGCCATTGGGTTTTATGATATGGAAGAGTTATTTGCATGCACTAGTTTTCTATGGAGGGTGATGTGGTTGTCTACTTTATGTGTATGAATATAACATGCGATTCCCAAACTGACAGCAGTTAACATGAACTTTTAAGTTCTGTCTCTCACTGTTAGCCGCTCCAACAAGATGTTCGGTAGCCTAGCAAGAGGCTGAGTAAAACTAGATTAAAAAAGAAAAAAGAAAAAAAAAAAGGAAGAAAAAAAAGTCGGCAGTTTAATTTATTACCTCCCTGAAAACTTTCCACTTTCCAGTGTTACAAGCTCCGAGTCATTTGTGCTGCGGTCAGTCTTGGCTCGCTCCCGGGGCACGGGCTCGCGGGCTGTGCCGCCGCATCCCCGCC
Organism: Anser cygnoides; assembly: GCF_040182565.1. Lineage (NCBI taxonomy): Eukaryota > Metazoa > Chordata > Aves > Anseriformes > Anatidae > Anser > Anser cygnoides. The sequence continues at coordinate 122,336,834 of NC_089875.1, read as the reverse complement.
AGGCACCCGCGCTCGCGCACTGCAGTGGCTTCGGGTTTGAAAGGAAGGGGGTTAACGACTGCCAGCCCGGCTTTGTAGGCTGCTCCCGCTGAACCGGGCCTTCGGGCTGCAGGAGCAGCCGTGCGTTCACTTGCCTCGCATTTAAAACACGGCGCAGGAGAGCTGCTCCAGCCAAGGACAAAAAGATGTTCCCAACAGCCGCTTCCCCCGAGCCTCGCGTTCTTTGAAGCTGGACGAGCTCGCGCCTCACTCTTGTCCGCTTGGGTTTTGGACTTTCTCCAGTAAATAAAGTAGTAACTAACGCTGATTTAATTTTAATGAAATGACGGTGTTTTAACATTGGAATTCTAGTTTTGAACCGCTTCCCGTGTAGTAACTCGGCCGGCGTGTCTCCCTTTTCCCCGTGGTTTGGCATTTTGTCTCTGTGTTCGCCCTTCCCAGCCGTGTGGCTGTTGGCCAGGCGGGCCCGGGACCCCCGTGGGCAGACGGGCACAGGTCGGTCCCCCCGCGCTGCGCCTGGTGGCCAGCACTGTAAATAGCGGCCGGCTACCTTCTGGTTAAACCTGCACTTTTCAACGTTATCAAAAAGGGAAAATGGAAAAATAGACATCAGTTTTTTTTCTTTTTGTATAATCTTTGTTTTAAAACGTGAGCTTTTTATTTGCTGCCGGGGGCTTGGCTCCTTCTGTGTAAATCTGTCGGGGTCGTCTGTAGGCGCTGCGCTCGTAGTGCCCGGCCAGGGGAGCGCAGCCCCCTCCCTACGCAGTCAGCACGCGCAGACAGGTCTAGGTGGTCCTCTTCTGTTCGTATGAAAACATGACTTTTAACCGTGTGGCTTTGTTTTGTTTTGGGAGTGCAAGGCCCAGCTGAGGAGGAGTGAGCACCAAGAGTCAATTCTGATGCTAAAAAAGTAATAATAATCGTGTTGGAGGAATCTGCAGTAACTTTATTTCTGCTGGTATCTAAATTTACCGCTCGCTAGCCAACTAACTGCTTGTGGCACCTGCGTGTGGAAGACCCCCCGGCCCCGGGTGGGGATTGAAGCCGAATCCTGCCCGGACCCCCCCGGAGCCCCTCGAGCCGCCCGGGTGCCGTCGCGCTGGATCCGGCCGTGCCAGCAGCCGCGGGCTGTCGCGTCCCCGGCCGGCAGCGGAACCCCCAGTGCTACCTTTTGTCATGGCAAAATGTAACTTAATTAAATTGGTAATGATGAACTAAACCCCGAGGTTGGATCTATTGTATAAGCGTGTTACCTGCTTTGTACTTGGCACGTCGGTGTGGCCGGGGCGGTGCGGGGCGGCGCGGGGCGAGGTGGAAGCCGCGCTTCGTACGATCGGACTTGGATGGTGGAAAAAACAGCATCGACTTCAGGTCTAGGATTAATTCCCATGCCTACAATTTTTTACTTAATCTTTTAATATTTTTGCTACTCCACTCTGGCTTTTTATTTAAAACACATTCTTTTGTACCACTTACTGTATCAAATTGTATAAAAGATCACTGTCCCATTCTTGGTCATACCAAGAGCAAATAAAAGCTTTTATAAACTTGCACTGGTTACTTCCTGGGCCCCTTACCGGCGCCTTCCCCCTGTCCCCGTGGGGCTCTGGGTGCGCAGAGCTTCGCAGCCCGTGCTGGCTGCGGCCACTCGGCTGCCTTAACGAACCGATCGGAGCTGGTCCCTGCTGTAAGGAACCGAGTTTTGACACAGCCATTACTTGGTTTTTCACGTAGGAAGTGTCAGCTGCTTCTCGAGGCTGGGGGCGGGCTGGTGGGGCTGTCCTGGGGGCAAGCCTGCGGCCCCCAACTCCTCAGCGAGGTGGCGGGGAGCTTTCGGAAACCCGTGGGACGGGGGCAGCCTCCCTGCCTGCCCGTGGCTGTGGCCGTGCGGGTGGGTTTCCACCCTGGGGGAGCTGCACGTGCCTCACAGGAGCTGCTTGCTGCAGCTTCTCCGTGCTCGATGTCACCACTAACCCGCGTCCCCTGTCCTGGTGGAGGCACCCCGGGGCCCGCTGGCCACGCTCGTGGTCTAAAATTTTGGGTAGACCTGTGTGGTGCCAGGAGTTGGACTCGATGATCCTTGTGGGTCCCTTCCAACCCGGGATATTCTGTGATTCCGTGATTCTTTGTGTTCGCCAGCCCCATCTCTGCCAGCAGGTATCAGCTCTGTGTCCCCTGAGCTGCGGGGAGCGGGTGCCCCAAGCCCCCTGCAGGCCCAGGGCCGTGCCCAGGTTGGGGGCATTGCCTGTCCCTGTCCCTGTCCCTGTCCCCGTCCCCCTGGCGCAGCGGGGCCGCACTTGGCCTTGTCGCTTCCCGCTGCCGCGGTGTCGGTAACCGGAGGGGGCTTTGTGCTGCTGCCGAGGCTGTCACAGCCAGGGCCGCAGCCTCGGGTGCCTGTCGGTGCCGCCATCACCATGCCACCATCACGGTGCCACCCACAGGGGGGTGGCAGCTCCCAGCCTGGCCCCTCGTGTCCCAGTGGGGCCAGATGTGATGAGTGGGGACGTGGTGGCAGAGCCCAGCGTGCGGTGGCGTGGCCGCAGCACCGGGCACCGACCCGTCCGTGCTCGCTGCTCCCTCTGCTCCTCCGGGCTCCCCGTCCCAAATCCCCAAGGGTAAGGGCTGGGGGAGCGGCGCCTTGAGCCCCGAGGTGCTGTAGGAGCCCCCCAACCCCACGTCTGCCCTGAGCACGTCCCCAGCGCCCGGGGACCTTCCCCTGGTGTCCCCAGCTGGGGTGGCCACGAGCCACCGCTTGGTGTCGGTGCCGTCCACACGTGTCCCGGGGGAGAGGGGCCCAGTGGGGGGGGGGGGGGGGACAGGACCGGGGGGTGCTCCTGTGGCTTTTGGGGTCCTCTGGGACATCCCCAGCCGGACTCAGGAGGATGCAGCACCCCCAGGCACCCCAAAACTGCCCTGGGGGTGCCCAAGGCCGGGCTGGATGGGGCTGGGGGCAGCCTGGGCTGGGGGCAGGGGTCGTGCCCATGGCAGGGGTGGCACCGGGGGGGCTCTGAGGACCCCCAAACCCCTCTGTGAGCCCCCCCTGCAGCTGCGTCCCACGGCTGCGGGGGCACCGGGGGGGTGCTGACCTGACCCCCCCCCCCCCCCCCCCCCGGCCCGGACCCCGCATGCACCCCCCCCAAATAAATAAAATAACTATCCGAACCTCATTCCTCCCACACCTTCTCACCCAGCTCGGGGGGGGGGGGCTTCACCCCACATCCCCCCCCCCTCACCCTCAAATCCGGGGGGAAACCAGGCGGGGGGGGGGGGGGGGGCTCCGCAGCCCCCCGGGAGCCCTCAGGGGCCGGGCAAAGGCTGAGCCCCGCCGCGGGGGCGGCTCCCGGCTGCCCCCCCCACCCTCCCCCCACCCCCGTCGTCCTCCCCCCCCCCTTTTCCCCTTCCCCCTGCCCCGGCTCCGGTGCCGGTGGCGGCGGCGATGGAGCCCGGCGCTGCCGCCGCCCCCCCCCGCGGCCCGGGGCCGGCCTGAGGCGGCGGCGATGCGGCGGCGATGGAGAAGCTGGCGGCGGGGCTGGCCCGGCTCCGCTGGAGCCCCGCGGCGCTGCCCCTGGACGCGATCGTCAGCAAGTGCCGGCTGCCCACGCTGGTCTGCCTGGGGCAGGGTGAGCGGGGCCGGGGGCAGGGGGACGGGGACGGGGGCAGGGGGACGGGGACGGGGGCAGGGGGACGGGGGCAGAGGGATGGGGGCAGGGGCCGGGGGGAGCAGGGGATGGGGACAGGGGTGGGGACAGAGGGACGGGGACAGAGGGATGGGGGCAGAGGGATGGGGGCAGAGGGATGGGGGCAGAAGGACAGAAGGACAGGGACAGGGGCCGGGGGGAGCAGGGGCTGGGGACAGAGGGACAGGGACAGAGGGATGGGGATGGGGACAGAGGGATGGGGGCAGAGGGACGGGGACAGAGGGACGGGGACAGAGGGATGGGGGCAGAGGGATGGGGGCAGAGGGATGGGGGCAGAAGGACAGAAGGACAGGGACAGGGGCCGGGGGGAGCAGGGGCTGGGGACAGAGGGACAGGGACAGAGGGATGGGGATGGGGACAGAGGGATGGGGGCAGAGGGACGGGGACAGAGGGATGGGGGCAGAGGGACGGGGAGGGGGGCAGAGGGATGGGGACAGGGGCCAGGGGGAGCAGGGGCTGGGGACAGGGGATGGGGAGAGAGGGACGGGGAGTAGGGGGTGCAGGGGATGGGGACAGGAACAGGGGGATGGGGACAGAGGGACACGGACAGGGAGAGGGGCTGGGGGGGGCAGGGGATGGAGGCAGAGGGATGGGGATGGAGACGGGGACAGGGACAGAGGGACAGGGACAGGGATCAGGAAAGGGATGGGAAGAATGGGGGGGTGCAGGGGACAGGGCTGGGGACAGAGGGACAGGGACAGAGGGAAGGGGCAGGGATGGGAAGCTTGGGGGATGAAGAGGGCAGGGACACAGAAAGAGGGACAGGGAAAGAGAGACAGGGACAGAGGGGCAGGGACAGAGGGACAGGGACAGAGGGATGGGAGTGAGGCAGGGCTGGAGGGGCTGGGGATGGACGTGGGGACAGGGACAGAGGGAGGAGGGACGGAGCGGTGGAAGGAGGTGAGGCAGGGATGGAGGGGACAGGGAGCAGGGGAGGGCTGGGAGAGGGGGGTCGGGGGGGGGGGCGACAGAGGGGGCAGGGAGAGCGGGATGGGGAGCTGGGGGGGCTGGGGGGGGCTGGGGAAAGAGGGGCTGGGAGGGAGGAAGGGCTGCAGCGGATGGGGACGGACGGAGGGACTGGGACAGACAGGGACGGGGATGGAGCAGGCAGGGCGATGGGGGGGCTGGGGAGGAGGGGAGGGCAGGGGGCTGGGGGGGGCTGGGGGGGGGAGGCTGGGAGGGGTGGGACAGGGACGGGGCCGAAGGGCACGAGGGGTGATGAAGGCCAGAGGCGTGAGGAGGAGGAGGGCGGCTGGAGGCCGGGTGACCGCCCCCTCCCCACCAGTGGCAGTGGGGACCCCACTGCACCCCCAAATTCCCTCCTCCCCTGCAGCCCCACGGTTTGGGGGGGGGGCTCCCACCTTTTGGGGTGCCCGGGGTGGGGGGGGTCCCAGCGGTGCCTCCCCCCTCCCCAGGCACAGGCTGGGGGGGGGCACAAAGGGGCCGCCTGCGCGGGGCTGCCGGGCCAGCGCCGGCCTTTGCCCATTTCCCTGGTAACTGTTGCTGAGATTTCGGGATGGAGGCGCCCGGCACGGCCACGGAACCCCCCCCGCCTGCACCCCCCTGCTCGGGGATGGCGGCACAGAGCCCCTCAGCCCCCCCCCCCCCAGCACATCCCTGGTGGTCCCCAGACGTGGAGCAGGCTCAGACCCGGACCCCCCCCCCCCAACCTTGCCCTGGGGTGCTGGCGATGGCCCCGGCTCGGGCTTGCATTTTTGGATGCGTTCCTCGCCCCTCGGTCTGGCCCCACTGTCCTGAGAGCTGGGGGGGGGGGGGGGGGGCTCTAAGGGGTGAGGGTGGCCGGGGGGTCTCCGGGGGGGTCTCCAGGGGTGCCTGGGGGTGCCCAGGGGTTGACACAGCGGGGCTGTGGCTCAGGAGGGCAGCTTCTGCCTGGTGCTCAGGTCAGCGCCTCGGGATGTGGGGGCGCGAGGAGCTGAAAGTGGGCTGCGGGGGGGGGGGGGGGCCTGGCTGTGCTGACCCCAACCAGGGACAGGGACGGGGACAGGGACGGGGACACCTGGGTGTGAGCACGGCGGTGCAGGGCTGTGCACGGCTGTGGGTGCGTGCGGGGAGCCACGCAGGGCATGCAGCCGGGGGGGGGGGGGGGGGGGGGCACAGCCAGGAGCACCCTGCCCCGTTGCACGGTGTAGGGGCAGAGCGGGGTGTCAGGGGACAGGCTGAGCACCCCTGGAGCAGGACACGTCCCGTTCCCCCCCCCCCCCCCCCCCCCCCCCCCCAAAGGACTCGCTGCGCCCCTCCGGAGCCGGCTGCAGCCTGGGGGGGTGCCGGGCCCCCCCCGAGCCGCCTCGCCCCGGCCTGCAGCGCGGCCCCGTGTCAATAAAGTTGTTGTTCGGCCGCTGCCGCAGCCTTTCAAGAGGGACAAAGAAAATTGTTTCCAGGGCAACTGGCGGCTCTTGGCAGCGGGCACCTGCTCGCCCATCGCCCGGCGCCCGGGCCCCCCCCCCCCCCCCCCCCAAACCCGCACCCCCTCGGGGCTCCCCCCGCGGCCGTCCCCAAGCCTGGGGCTCGCCGTCCCCGTGGCCGTGCTGCTCCCCCCGTCCCCCCCAGCCCCAGAAGCGGAGCTGAGCAAAATGGGGGGGGGGGGGCCCTGAGCGTGTTTTAGGCCTTGGCATTGCCACGCTCTCTTTTGGGGGGGGGGGGCCGTGTTGCACGCCTGGGGGGGGTGGGATTGAGAGCAGCTCGCGGGGGTCAGGGGCTCGGCCCCCAGCTTTGGGACAGGCGCTCCCCAGGCCCTGGCAGGGGGGGAGGTGGGGGCTGGGGGGGCTGGGGGGGGGGCACACAGGGGCTGGGGGCTGGAAAGGGCCCTGGGGAGCCTGGGGGAGGCCGGAGGCAAAGGCGGGAGCTGGGTCCTGGCGGCCTCGGCCCCCCCCCCCCCCCCCCCCCCCGGGGCTGGTGGCACATGGGGTGTGGGGGGGACACCAGCAGGACCTGGCTGGGGACCGGTGCTGGGTGCTGCAAAGAAAGGGGGGGGGAGTGGGGAGCAGTTCTGCTGTCCTGGGGGGGGCTGGCACCCACGGGTGGGCTCCCCAGAGCTGTGTCCCCCACTGGGCTCCCCCCCCCCAGGGGCTCAGCCCGTCCCCGTCCCCCCGCAGGGGAGTCGGTGGAGGGGGTGAGCGCCCAGGACGTGCTCCTGATCCACTCCTGCCGCCAGTGGACGACGGTGACGGCCCACAGCCTGGAGGAAGGGCACTACGTCATCGGCCCCAAAATCGACATCCCCCTGCAGTACCCAGGTGGGGACAGGGGCCGCGGGGCAGGGGGCCGGGTGGGCTGAGCCCGGCACGGGGGTGAGGAGGGATGGGGGGGGGGGACTGGGGTGGGGTGGGGATGGAGACAGGGACATGGCCGGGGATGGGAATGGGGATGGGACACAGCAGGGAATGGAGACAGGGATGGGATGAGTTGAGATTGGAGACAGGGATGGGATGGGATGGACTAGGGATGGGGATGGAGACGGGGATGGGATGGGGACGGGGATGGGGATGGGATGGGGATGGGGATGGGGATGGGGATGGGGATGGGGTGGGGATGGGGATGGGGATGGGGATGGGATGGGGATGGGATGGGATGGGATGGGGATGGGATGGGATGGGATGAGGATGGGGATGGGGATGGGGATGGGATGGGATGGGGATGGGGATGGGGTGGGGACGGGGATGGGGTGGGGATGGGGATGGGGATGGGGATGGGATGGGGATGGGATGGGATGGGATGGGGATGGGATGGGATGGGATGAGGATGGGATGGGATGGGATGGAGATGGGGATGGGGATGGGGATGGGATGGGGATGGGGATGGGGATGGGGATGGGATGGGGACAGGGACAGGGATGGGATGGGGACTGGTAAGGAACGGGGCCGGGACGGCGATGGGGACAGGCCGGGGCTGCTGTAGCAGACGAAGGTGCTGAGCTCACCGCGGCCGCCGTAGCGAGGGCCCTTAATGACCACTCCTAAGTGCTCGCCATGGCGGCAACGAGTCCTGCTAATAAATAAATAATGGGAAGTGGAGCGGGGGAGGGGCAGATCGCCCATCCCAAGGGGGTCAGGGCTGGGGGGGGGGGGGGGGGGGGCATGCAGCGTGTTAACCGGCTCGGTGGGGCACAGGGCAGCTCCTGCCACGGTCCCTGTCCCTTTGCTCGGGCGCCACGGCCCCATCCTCCCCCAGCTTTTTGTGTCCCCTCTGCGCTGGCCCGGAGCAGAGCAGCCCCGCGCCGCGGCGCCGAGTTAATATTCCCATCAGGTCCCATCCCCGCCACGCTCGCGCTAATGAAGGCAGAGTTTTGCTCCTGAATGCAGCCCTCCGGCTCCCTGGCTGCGCCTGGCCCCCCGCACACCGCTCTCTGTGGGGCTGGGGGCAGCTGGGGGGGGCCGGGAAGCCTCCGGGAGCCGCTCCCTCCATCCTTGGGGCATTTTTGTGGTCGCTTTGGGGGTGTTCTCTGCCCCTATGGGGGTGCTGCAGGGGCACCGCTGGGGAGCTTGGTGCACCCGGAGGTTTGCTTCGGGAGGAGAGAGCTCGGGATGGGCCCCAAATGGGATGGGGACTCCAGGCTGGGCTCATCAGCTGCTGATGGGCCCCGATGAACCGTGCCAGGGTGGCTGCGGGTCACCAGGGCCGGGGGGGGGCCCCCTGTGGGCCCCTCTGACTGCTCTGGGGCTGGGTGTCCCCTGCAGGGAAGTTCAAGCTGCTGGACCAGGACCGGGACATCCGCGAGCCCGTGCAATATTTCAACAGCGTGGAGGAGGTGGCCAGCATCTTCCCCGACCGCGTCTTCGTCATGGAGGCCATCACCTTCAGCGTGAAGGTTGGCGTGGTCACTGCGGGGCGGGGTGGGGGGACAGCAGGGAATGGTAGGGGGACGTCGGGGGCATTGGGGGACCATGGTGGGGCAGCAGCCGAACATCAGAGCATGGTGGTGAGGCAGCAGGGGTGGCGGTGGTACAGGAGGTGGTGGTGGGACATCAGGAGGTGCTGGTGGGACACCAGGAGGTGGTGGTGGGACATCAGGAGGTGCTGGTGGGACACCAGGAGGTGGCGGTGGGACATCAGGAGGTGCTGGTGGGACACCAGGAGGTGGCGGTGGGACACCAGGAGGTGCTGGTGGGACATCAGGAGGTGGTGGTGGGACATCAGGAGTTGGCAGTGGGACACCAGGAGGTGATGGTGGGACACCAGGAGGTGGTGGTGGGGCATCAGGAGGTGGCGGTGGGACACCAGGAGGTGGCGGTGGGACACCAGGAGGTGCTGGTGGGACACCAGGAGGTGGTGGTGGGACACCAGGAGGTGCTGGTGGGACACCAGGAGGTGGCGGTGGGACATCAGGAGGTGGCGGTGGGACACCAGGAGGTGGCGGTGGGACACCAGGAGGTGCTGGTGGGACATCAGGAGGTGGTGGTGGGACACCAGGACTTGGCAGTGGGACATCAGGAGGTGGTGGTGGGACACCAGGACTTGGCAGTGGGACATCAGGAGGTGCTGGTGGGACACCAGGAGGTGGCGGTGGGACACCAGGAGTTGGCGGTGGGACACCAGGAGGTGGTGGTGGGACATCAGGAGGTGGTGGTGGGACAACAGGAGGTGGCGGTGGAACACTACAGGATGGTGGTGGGACCTCAGGGTTGGGGGTGGGAGGTAAGGGGAAGGCAGCGGGACACCAGGGGGTGGCCGGTGGTGGGACACCAGGGGACGGTGACGGGGCACTGGGTGCCTGCTCAGCCACCGTCCGCCCCTGCGCAGGTGGTGTCGGGGGAGTTCAGCGAGGACAGCGAGGTGTACAACTTCACGCTGCACGCCGGGGACGAGCTGACGCTGATGGGCCAGGCGGAGATCCTCTGCGCCAAGACGGTGAAGGAGAAGTCGCGCTTCAACACCCTCCTGCGGAAGCTGGGCAAGGCGGCGCCGGCGGCGGGGGCCAAGCAGGTGAAGGGCAAGATGCCCTGCCTGATCTGCATGAACCACCGCACCAACGAGAGCCTCAGCCTGCCCTTCCAGTGCAAGGGCCGCTTCAGCACCCGCAGCCCCCTCGAGCTGCGGCTCCAGGAGGGCGAGCACACCATCCGCAGCATCATCGAGAAGGTGCGGCTGCCCGTCAACGTGGCCGTGCCCAGCCGCCCGGCGCGCAACCCCTACGACCTGCACGCCATCCGCGAGGGGCACTGCTACAAGCTGGTCAGCATCATCTCCAAGACGGTGGTGCTGTGCTGCATCCTGCGCCGGGACCAGCTGGTCCCCTTCCACTTCCTCCTGCTGGCCGACATGCCGCGCTTCCAGCTGCCCGAGGGGCTGCTCGGGGGGGACCCCCAGCTGGAGAAGCTGCTGCGGGACAGCGCCGCGTACTGCCACGAGCGCTTCAACCCCGACGAGTACTCGCGGGCGGTGCGGGAGGCCAAGCCCGACTTTTCGGAGGAGTGCGCCAGCCCCCGGCGCTTGAGGCTCTGCCTGCCGGGCTGCGCCCGCGAGGAGCTCAGCCAGCCCCTGCAGCGCCTCTCGCTCTGCTTCTACGGCGGGGGGCTGCCCCGCGCCCCCCAGGACGCAGCTGCCCGCTGCCAGGACCCGCCGGGCGCCGGTACGGGGACACCACGCCATCAGCCGCCGCTGCCCGACTTCGCCGACCCCGAGAGGGAATACATGACGCCCGACTGGGCCGAGCCCGAGTTCAGGACTCAGGAGCCGCTGGAGATCCCCTACGAGGAACTCTGGAGCAACCAGGGCCTGGAGAGCTTCTCCTCGCCCGGCGGCACGGGGCGGCCGGACCTCGTCACCTTCGGGGCCGCGTCCCCGCTGGGCTCCCCGCGCCGCCCCGGCGTGCCCAGGGACGAGCCCCTGGGGGACGCGCCACCCCCGGTGCCACCCAAATCGGAGGCGGTAAGAGCTGGGGGGCGGCCCCGGGGCTGGGGGGACCCAGCGGTGTCCCCACGCTGGGGGCACGGAGTGCACCCATCGCGACCTGCTGTTGGGTTGGGGGGGTCCCGGGGCAGTGTCGGCCCTGCCACGACGGGGCCCTGACGGCGCTCGCCCCGTTGCAGGTGAAGGAGGAGTGCCGGCTGCTGAACGCACCCCCCGTGCCGCCCCGGGGCGGCCGCCCCCCAGCACCCCGCAGCCCCCCAGGCCCCCTGCGCTTCCCGAAGCTGGCTCCGGCTCCCTCGCCCAGCCCCAGCCTCTCCTACTACTCCTCGGGGCTCCACGACGGGTGAGTGGCTCGGGGACGCGGGGTGGCCCCCCCCGGGGCGGGATGTCCCCCGCACTGCGAGGTTTGGGGGGGGGGGGGACACAGCGTGGCCCTGGGGTGACGCTCGCCTTCCTCCGTCAGGTCGGTCCCGCGGAGCGGCAGCGGCTCGCCCTCGCCCGACGCCTACTCCCTGTACTGCTACCCCTGCGCCTGGGGCGACTGCAAGGCCGGGGACCCCCCCGGGCGCCCGCTGCCCCCCGCCGCCCAGCCCGGCCCCACCGCCTGGTCGGACCCCTGGGCCTACGCCGAGGCGGGGGCCGGGGGGGGCAGCGGCCGCTCCACCCCGCTGCCGGCGGCCGAGCCCCCCCTGAAACCCTTCCGCAGCTGCCCCCGCCTCAAGCCCCCACACCCCCAAAAACGCTTCGCGCCCTTCGGGGCGCTCAACCCCTTCGCCGGCCCGGCCGAGTGGCCGGAGAGCCCGGAGTGGCCCAAGCCGCCTTCGGCCCCGGCTGCTCCCTCTTCCTCCTCCTCGCCCGAACCCTTCGCCCCCTTCGAGGGGCCGGATCCGACGGCCCCCCCCCGCCCCCCCAAGGGTTTTGAGGGGGACAGCATCGTCATCCGCGGGGCGGCCCCGCTCTCGCCCGCCGTCCTGCGCGGGGCCGAAGGCGGCGTTGCCCGCCTCTACCTGGCGCAGGGCGTCATCGAGGTGCCGCCGGCGGCGCGGGGCGAGGGGGGGGCCCCGCCGGCTGCCCCCCGGCCCAGCGGGGACGGCTCGCCCTGGCTGCCCCCCGCCGACCTCTCGGCCCTCTCGGTGGAGGAGGTCTCCAAGTGCCTGCGCTTCATCGGCCTCTCCGAGGACGTCGTCAGCTTCTTCGCGCGGGAGCGCATCGACGGCAGCATCTTTGTGCAGCTCAGCGAGGAGATCCTGGCCGACGACTTCCGCCTCACCAAGCTCCAGGTGAAGAAAATCATGCAGTTCATCAAGGGCTGGCGCCCCAAGATCTAGCCGGGTGATGGGGTACCCCCAGCCCCAGCCACGCAGTGCCTCTCCCCGCTCTGGCTGCGGGGTTTCCTCCTCCCCCGGAGCTCGGCCCCACTGCCTGGGGCTCCCCCCTTTCTGTTTTAACACGGGACAGTAATTTTGGCCTCAACAGGCTGGAAAATATCGGAGTTTGCATTGACTGCTTTAACTTAATCCTTGTGGATTAGTGTAATAAACGTACGGGAGAGAACAAGCTGCCGGAGAAGCCCCTTGCTCGGGGAGGAGGGGGACAGGGGCTTGGCCTGGGGGCCCGAGGGGTGGCACAGGGAAAGCAGAGCCGCTCCGGGCAAGGCTCGGAGCCCACGCACACAGCTCCTGTGCAGCCCCCAGAGCAGGGCACGGGTCCAGGGGGCCGCTGCCTCCCCCCCCAGGGAGGGCTGAAGGCTGCTCGCCAGCCCCGCAAGCAGGCAGCTGCCTCCCCCAGGGCAGCAGAGGCAGGCTGAGAGGACGTCTCGGCCAAGTTTTGCGCTGCCGGCTTTGAGAAACGAGCACAAACGCGACGTGGAAAGAGCAGCATCGCCGCGCGAGCACCCTGCTGGTGCCGGGGGACAGGCAGGGCACCGCGGCGAGGCAGGGAGGTGGAGGCCAGGCCGGCTCTGAAATTAGCGACAGGTGCGCGGAGATTTAAAGCCTTTTAGTTTAAATTGAGCTCTCCCCACGGGGGGACCTTTCTGGCCTTTGGCTGCTTGATTTGCAATTACAGGCGGGTCCATCTGCCAGGATAACCCCGGCGGCAGCGCTCGGGGCCAGACAAAAGAGCCGGAGGCTCCTCGCAGGCACTGATTGATGGCGGAGGTGACAGAGCAGGGCTTTGTTCTGCACTGCCGCCCTCCCCTGCCTCTCCCCACCAGTGCCCCTGCCCCCCCCCCCCCCTTTGTCAGTCTCACAGCTCAGCAGGCTGCCAGCAAGCGTGGGCGGCCCCCCGACACACCGAGAGGACCCTGGAGGATTGCCTGAACGCTTTATTTCCACCCCGAGCGGTTCCGTTCCTCGGTGCCAAGCGGCTGCGCCCCAGCGAGACAGGATGAGAAGCAGGCATGGAGTCCGAACCCGGGAGACGGGGATTTATTGGTGCTTTATGGAAAGGCAAGGCCGCAGGGCCGGCCGCGTGGATGCTGCTGCCTGCCAGGCCCCAGGAGCGCTGGTGGTTGCGATACGAGAGCCGATACAGAAGAAACGCTCTCTGTCAGCAAGGAGCCACCAGGCCCACGCTGGCCCAGGACGGATGTGCCCGACACACGGTAGCTGATAAGGCACTTGAAATGACTGCAAGCCACAAGGCAATCTGCTATCACCCTCCTTCCTCTCCCTGCCTCTCCCCCGGGCGCTTTGCAGATTAACCTACAGAGAATTGGGTGGTGCTGGAGCGCCGGTGCCCCCGGCTCAGGCTGTCGGTGCGTCTCGGGCAGGCGTCACGGGCCCCGCTCACTGGTGGAACTTCTTGCCCGGGCTGTTGGCGTAGTCCAACAGCAGCTGGCACGGCGTGAACTGGCTGCCGTAGACGGCCTCGTACTTCCGCAGCTTGTCCACCAGCTGCTTGGCTCCGTAGGAGTCTGCGTACCTGAAGGGACCTGCCGGGGACAGGGGGAAAGTGGGACGGGTGCTGAAGAAGGGAAAAACACCATACCAAGGCTCCCGGAAGGGTGACAGCACTGGGTATGGCAGACGTGTCCTCCACAAGAGAGCCCCGGCTGCTGCCACGTGGAGCCAGCACCCCAAGCTTCCCCTGTGAGCCCAGCTCAGAGGGGAGCAGGAAGGTGCTGCCGCCTTTGTGCCTTGTGTCAGCCCTCGCTGGTGCTTTTGCTTGGTCTGAAATATCCATCCTAAAACTGGCAGCGAAGCTGTGAGGGTCCCTGCATGCCACAGAATATGCTGGGGGTACTGCAGGCTGGGACAAGCCGAGCACAAGGTGGGACAAATCATTTTCATCCCTCTCCTGGTTTGAGCTTGCTGCAAGGAGGGCATTACCGGGGACCCTGCAGAAGCACTACCGCGTGGCTTAGAGCCCTCCCTGTCTTTCAGTTGTGACCCAAGCCTCAGCTCATGCCTTGCCCAGTGCCCTGGCCGTGGCCACAACCACCCAGCCAGGCTGCGGATGGGTCCGAGAGGACTTTGCCCACACTCTTGGCTAGGACCAGGCCAATGTACTTGCTGGAAACCTCAGCCATGGTGCACAGCACTCATCAGCTCATCTGTATCTGCGAGGTGGGCCCCTGGACACCGCTTCCCAGTCCCGCATGCAGCGAGAAACCATTTCCGGCAATGCTGCAGGAAGCCTGCCTGCCCGCCCAGGCCAGTCGCGGTGGCAAGAGAGGAGATACGTGGTTGGACGAGATGATCCCGAAGGTCTTTTCCAACCTTAATGATTCTCTGATTCTATACCAGAGCCTCATTTTTCACTGAAGGCCATACAGCTGCACAAAAGCCAGGGACTTAAAAATGCAGGACCTTCGCAAGTCTCCCAGTCCACCTGCCCCCATGACTATCAGGCAGAAAAGCTCTTTTGAGTGATGGGAAGTGCTGATGAGGCTGGGGCCAGCATGGATCTGCCTTCTTGCTCCAACCTGAAGACAGCAAGCGGCCTGGTTCCTGTCCCCTGATCCTCACCACCTCTGTGAAACGGCTGTACCAGCAAAGGAACTCCCCAGGGCCACGGCAGAAATGCCCCGCTCTCCTTTAAGCAGCTCTCAGGCCCGCTGCCAGCTCCCAGGTGGGAATGCTGAAGCAACGTCCCTGGCTCAGGCTTCACATGGGAGAGCAACACCCATGCCGCAGCTCAGACCTGGCCTCAGAGCCCACCAGAAAAGCCCCCGACGAAGTTCTCGAGCCAAGTCAGGCAGGCCTCGCCACCCCGCAGCTCCCCCACTCACCTCCCAGGCACGGCGGGAAGCCCAGGCCAAACACAGCACCAATGTCTCCCTCCACGGGGTTGCTGAGGATCCCTTCCTGCAGGCACATGGCTGCCTCGTTCACAAACCTCGTCACCAGGCGCATCTGGATGTCCTCCTCGGTGCAGCTACCAGGAGAGAAGAGTCTGTAAGGGCTGTGCGGCTTACACAGCAGCTGGATGGAGGAATACGTGAGACCAGTGGAAGTGGGGGGCAGGGACAGGCCTTGAGGGGGGGCGAGGAACTCATTGGAAAGGTCCCCAGCCTTGTGAGGCTAAGGGCTGCCAAGTTCTGCGCTGTGACTCCAGGCAGGCATGTGGGGATGGCGAGGAGTCCATCTGGCCAGATGGGAACTGCTCCAGGAGACATTTCAGCGCCAGGCTCTGCAACAGGTCTGCCCCATGAAGGTCAGGGAGGGCAGCTGCTCAAACCGACCCTCCCGCTGTGTCAAGCCCCACCTTGGGAAAGCTTTCTGCAGGAGGTGCTAAAGCAAGGTGCTAAATCCACAGGTGTTCCACTCCTGCTAGCACGGGCTCTCCAGAGCCAGCAGCCTGCCCCCTGCACGCCGGCTGGGAACCCAGATGCCACCTAGAGTGACTCCACGTTTAACGGTGTCTTCCCAGGCTCCTGGAGCTGGGAGCCAGGAGGAGCTGGGCAGGGGCTGAGCCAGCCCACGCCACCACAGGTACTCACACTTCAGGTTTGGCTGGCACCTTGAACCGTGCCAAGATCTCATCCATGCCAGAATTCACACTCCTGTTCTTCACCCCCTCCTGGTAAACGTAAAAGCCCTTC
Source organism: Anser cygnoides (assembly GCF_040182565.1). Classification (NCBI taxonomy): domain Eukaryota; kingdom Metazoa; phylum Chordata; class Aves; order Anseriformes; family Anatidae; genus Anser; species Anser cygnoides. Next base: position 122,321,222 of record NC_089875.1, on the reverse strand, counting down.
CCCGCCTTGCGGCCTGCCGGGGGGAAAAAAAAAAGCAGAGTCAGATCCTGCCACGTGTCTCCTACGTTGGTGACACCTGTGCCTCTGATCTCGTGACTGCCCCTTCCGTTAGTGTGAGCAATCCTCCCGGCACAGGCAGCTTCCCTGCGCTTCAGATCGAGCCCGTTTCCTGCCTCATGAAGCAGGGAGGGAAGGGGCCCCCATCCAGCTGGCTCCTTGGCAAAATGCTGCCGCCTGTGCCAGGCCCCAGTGCCTTCGCTAGGTCCAGAGGACAGTCAATGTCACAATCCACGGCTACAGCAGCAAAAAGACACAGCCTTTGGCCATGGGAGCAAGGGGGAGAGACGACAACATCCAAGTAACCCTCGCTGCCAGCTTCTGGTCACAGCAAGTGGTGTTTGGAGGGTGAACTGACCAAGCGCAGGGCCCCCTGGGGCACACTGCTCCGTCCTGGCATGCTCAGAGGCAACAGCAGCTCTTGTACTCAGTGCCACCAGTGAGCAGCTTCTGCCGCATGGACAGAGCCATCACCCTCCCTCACGTGGAGCTTCTAAGCCTCAGTTCGGGGCCTGCTTCACTTCAGCACGTTCATTTCCAGCCTCTTGCTCCCTACCTCCCAGAGCGCATGCGCAGGTTTAATGGAGGGGCTAGAGAGAACTTCGTGATCTCCTGCCTGCTGCCTTTGCTCTGCGCAGCACCCCTGCCTGCTGCAGCCGATTCTGCAAAGGAAGGTCCAGCTGCATCCGAGGGTTTATCCTCTGACTGCTCTCACCTGAGGCAGAAGGGGCTGATGGATGCTGTTACTTGCCCTCGAACAAAGGGGAAACGTTGGATTAGAACAGCCCGGTGTCTCACCTAAGAAGCCTTTTTCCACCATGAGTTTGAACAACTCGATGCTGCCGCCTCCAAAGCGCTCGCCAAAGGCCTTGCCGAGGTCCTCGGCCACGTGCGTGGCCACATCCACACCCACCTCGTCGATCAGCGTGGCAGCACCCACCGGAAAGCCAAAGGCTGTAGAGATGGCGTCTATTTTCTTTGGGTCAACGCCCTCCTGCAGGAACAGAAGGGGGAAGCAGTGAGATCTCGGGGCGAGGGCCCTGGGAACCCAGCACGGGGGCAGAAAGGCTCGTTGGGGGCCGCAGGCTGCAACCAGCCCCACTGGCTGCTTGAGAACAGGCAGGAGCAGCGTAGTTGTGCTTGCACCACTCCTGACTCTCCCCTGCCACTATGCGAAGAGGGCAAACCCTCAGCACTGCCTGCACCAGGTCTCATCAGACCACAGCGCAGCCAAGAGCAGGCTGTGGGTAACCACAGGCACCGGGGCTGGGGCCTGGCTTCCACTGACTGACACAGTGCGATACAAATTCCTTACGACTGACACCAAGTCCCGTGCAGGACAGGGCTTTCTTCTGCGGGGTGCCTTCAGCAGGGCAAAAACCTGCACACCTCAAAGACTGAGCAGGGCAGGGGTCCCTGCCCTTGGCGGCAGATTTGCTCATGGTCCACCTGCCACCGTGGGCTGTGTCAAACCCCGATGAGGACGGCCTGACTCCTAGCCCAGAAAGGCACTCTCAAGCCTGCTCCGCTCAGCCGCAGAGCCGAGAGAAACCTGCGTGTGCACCCCTGCCTTGCTCCCAGCCTCCGTTTTGAATGCAGCACGGGCAACACTGCCCTCTGCTCTGCGGCCCTGGGCGGCTGATCCAGGGGGAGCAGGTCACCGCTTTGGGAGAGCGGCCTTGCAGGCGATGCAGGAATCTCCATCTTGCTTGTCACAGCACCGAGCAGAGCACAGTGCAGATAAAAGGGCATCTGCGATGCACACCCTGCCTCACATGTACCTTACATGTTCTGAAATCTAGGTCCGGTACCACAACAGCTGTCCAAATGAGCTTCCCAACAGCTCTGGGTGAGAGGACACACACCCAGTCATAGCCTGAGCGCAGGGGCTAGGCCAGGGGTTTGGAACTTGGGGCAGCTAGTCACCAGGCTTCAGTGGGCTTTTACACTTGGCGAATATCTTCAAGCCAGGATCTAGGGAGAAACCCGTCCTAGCAGACGCCAGGAAAGATCTGGCCTCGTGTAGTTTAACGTGCAGCTCCCCAGCTTCACCTGCGCATGGGGATGCAGTGGGAAGACAGCCACTCTGCAGGTGTAACTTACACCAGCATTCCCACGAGCTGCCTGAGCTGCACCCTCAGGCTGCTTCCTCACCCACTTCCCTCCTTGGCCAGGACTAGAGCCGGCCTGGTTCGGGGCAAGGAAGCAGCAGAGCTGGGGGACACCCTGCAGCCGCCGGGATACACACCTGGAGAACTCGGACCACTTCTGCCAGCATCGGCCCCAGGCACCTGGTGGTGTAGAAGCCAGGTCCGTCCTAGGGGAGAAGAGTGCGACAGGAGGCAGGTGAGAACAAACTGCAGGAACGCGGCCCCTGTCAGCAGCACAAGAACCGAGTCTCACTGCCCAGCCTGCAGTTCAGACACATGCAACTCCATTTTTAACGGTATGCAGTCAACTCCTAGAACAGCTTTTACCTGTAGGGCTCAGCAGAGTTTGAAGACTTAAGAATTTACTGCCTGGAAATCCCCACGAGAGTGTTTTTATTTAAAATAGCGCCTGAAGGTCCCACGCAGGCGGCAGAAGACCCATTCACCAAGCCCAACAGGCTGACAGGGTGAAAGGGTGCTAAGCACAAGTGAAACAGGCTTTAAGCTGTTGTTTCACCTTTGATATTGCTTGCAACGTCAGGAAGCAGCAGACTGGCTACAAACTGCCATCTGATGTGGGGGTGAGGGTTACAGAAGCAGCACGGTCTCCCCCTGGCCTGCAGAGATGCTTAGAGCACCTTCAGACCGTCCAGTTTTCCCAGCACCACCTGAGACCAGCTGTGCAGCGCTGGCAGCCTCACACATCAGTGAAAAGTCCGGCCCAAAGCGACACTTATTGACACTTACTGACACTTACCAAACCGCCCCGAGCCTACAGGGTGAACCCCCCCCGCAGCTGACACAGCATCACCGACACTTTCTACTTCACGAGCACGAGACCTGTTCCGAGGGCTGTGCACGCAGCAGCTACCAGCCTAACGAGCAACTGAAACCCCGCAGCGTTTTGAGGCTCTCCTCCTACAGATCACAGCTGTCTGTCCTCGGCCCCTGCCTCTCTTCTCCCTCTGCTTTACACAACTCTCCCCCTACATTTGCACACGTATTTGTACCCTCCCTCTCGCACAAGATTTAAATCCAGAACGGGGACAGTTACTGCTCACAGGCCCCGCTGTCCTTGCATTTCCCCAGGGAGAAGAGGCTGTGGGAGTCCTGCCAAGACTGTTCCATCTTGGATGCCACTACAGCCTGCAGCCTCCTGAAAGCTGCTTAGAGCAGGGACGCCAGCACCTGTGCCTTCTGACCCTTTGTGGCTGCTCCAAGGGACACCTGAAGCATCACCTGGGCACCTGCCCCTTTTCTAATCTCCATTTCTACTCCTCAGCACGAGTAGCTAATTCCGTCTCATCCGCAGCCAAGTTTCAGCCTCCTCTCAGCGCACAAGCCCACCCTTTCCTTTATTATCCCAGCTTGTATTTTGTGCAGCGTTCCCTCACCTTTACCACGATGACAACCTTGCCCTGTTTGAGGCCAACAGCAACAGCAGAGGCGGCCGTGTCCTGGGATGTTTTGTCTGTGGTGATGATTTCCAGCAGCTGCATTTTGTCAACAGGGGAGAAGTAGTGCATCCCGATCACCTAGGCAGAAGAAGAGCTCAGGGTTAAGACAAATTCTGGCTCCCATGGTAAACCACTGGGAAAATCAAGTCCCAGCTGCAGAAGGAAGCAGGCCAGCATGGATTGCAAGACCCACCGCCATACGGCATTGTCATCCAGCCACATACTCTACTGCATCCCTCTCCAATTTCTCTCTCTCCTTGGCTTTCCCCAGGAAGCAGCCCCTGTCCCACAGCTCTTGCCTCAGTGAGCACGTAACTACGCTTGCAGGACCAAGAGCGCTGCTCAGCTCTCTGTACTTGTTAATGATACGGCAGCAAAACTTGTCTGGGAATCTCAGCTGGGGTCAGTCCCCAGTTGGATCACGTGCACGGTGTGATGTGTGTGATCTGCAGGTGCTAGCTGAGCGGGGGGAGCAACCGCCTGCCTGGGTGGCGCTTCTTCTGGACGCTCAAAGTGGAGCAGCAAAGAGACAGATGTTGAGCAGAATCCCTGTGCTCTGCTTGTATTTTTTTTTGGGGGGGGGGGTGATGAAGTGAATCTAAGGACAAGAAGGCATGTTTCCAGAACCTAATTACAGAGGTAAGCACAGCCTTCCTCTGGGAGCAACACTGAAGCGGAGATTATTCGTCTGTGTGCCTCATCCTGCTAACACGGCCACGTAATCAGGATGTCACCTTCATGCCTCCTGGAAGCTACGCTTGGCACTAAGCTCTGCCTAAGTCAGAGGCACCTTGAAGGACATCTACAGTCTGCAAAACTAATTAAAGAAAATACATTAATTAGTTAACTGATTTCCTATTAGTTTCCCCATAAAGAGTCATTACACAGGCAATTTATTCAGCAAGAGGATGTTATTTGCAAGTATGTACGAGTAAGGCACAATTTGCATTTCTGATGCAACTGAGGCCTGAACAGCAAAGCAGGAAGAGGCTCTCCAGGGTCACAGGAACCTCCAGCAGCAGGGAGGCACAGCAGTACACCACTTGTGCTGTAAGACAAGCAGCAGGGGCAAGGCACTGCCCTGGGCAGATCTGAGAAACTTGTAGGAGTTAAGGAAACCAGCCATGGGCACTTCTGCCTTCGCATTTGTGTAACAATTCCCAGATGAGCTCTAGAGCTTCCGTTTCCTCGGGGGCTGCTGCCTCCACATTCCACCTATCTCCGAGAACCCGGCTCTTGCCACCACGGTATTATTACCCTGCAGGGGAACTGCTTGCTCCACCCTGCGTTTTCTGCAGCCCCACATAGGCAGAGCAAACGCCTCAAGTAAGGGGAAAACACTTCTCCCTTGTTATATCAACGCCGCCCTAGACTGAGGCTCAGCCCACAGGAGGTGACTCCACCTGGTTACAGATTCCTCACGCTACGTCAGATGCTGCCGTGTCATTGTCATGTCTGCTCTCCTGCTGCTGCTCCTCCCTGAAGGGTGCACGTCTCCTGCAGGGCCGCTGTCAGACCTGCCAGTCTCGTGCTAACAGAATCACAGGTACCCTTGGAAATCAAGAGGGCACTGAAAAAAGTGCATAGCGGACTCCTTCCAGAGCAGTGCATTCACACACCTCAGAGGGTCGCTCCATCAAACAAGGCGCTCAGGGCAGGCTGCTCCACGGGAACTGGTGTTCATAGAATGGTTTGGGTTGGAAAGAACCTTGAAGATCATCCAGTTCCACCTCCCTGCCATGGGCAGGGACACCTCCCACTAGACCAGGTGGCTCCAAGGCCCATCCAGCCTGGCCTTCCAGACATGGGGCATCCACAATTTCTATGGGCAGCCTGTTCAGTGCCTCGCTACTCTCACAGTAAAGAATTTCCTTCTTATATCTAATCTAAATCTCCCCTCTTTTAGTTTAAAGCCATTTCCCCTTGTCCCATCCCTACACTCCCTGATAAAGAGCCGCTCCCCAGCTCCTACCTGGCTGCACTTGCCTGGGCTAAGGGATGAGGATGCAGCTATTATACAGATACGGCTGTTTAGACTTCAAGCAAACAGACGGAGTCCTCTGTTCCAAACGCCCTGCTACAAGCTGTATCGCTGCACTCAGTGCTCCGTTCACATGGACAACCTGGAGCCAGGCAGAAAACCCACCACACCCTTCAGGAGTTTGATTCTATGGCTGACTGTGGCTTCGGTTTCAGCACTTCTGAGTTCAGCTTCCAGCCACCAACTTTTCCTCCCTTTTTGCTGTTAGACCAGTGCCTTCTCCCTGAGAAGGCACGTTCCCATCACGGTAAGTCACTCCTATGTCTAACCACCTTATCAAAATGACTCAAATCTCCCTGGCTGGAATTTTCTTAGCTCGAGTCCTTCCATAGCTCTTCTATCCCGCTGCGCACATCAGTATTTCCTAAAGCACGCTGACCTCCCTAACGCACACTGCCTTGCCAATATCACACTTGATGGGAATCCACCTTCATCCCCTTCCTACCTGCCCAAAGATCACAAGCTCTTTGTTCAAAGCTGGCTCTGGGGGCAGAGGCTGAGCTGTTTCATGTTCTGAGGAAGAAGCAGAAGAACCCGACGCTCACCTACAGCAAAGCCATTTTGCCACTAACAGGCAGCTCAGCACACTCACAAGCTCTTTGGCACTGGGTACTCACCTTCTCTGGCCTCTTGCTAACAGCAGCAATTTGGTTGATCGGGAGGGCAGACGTGTTACTGGCGAAGATACAGTGAGGAGGGATCACCTGTGGCAGGGGGTGGAAGAGGCAGTTTAAATGCACAGGCTCCAAAGTCAGACGTGATGTACAGAACCTGAGAGCAGCGCTAGCACAGAGCATTCCCAGCACCTACTTGAGAACAAGGCAAACCTGATCTTCTCCATCAGAGCAGTGTTAGAAACTTATCCTAAAGCAGCAGCACAAGTCAGCCAGGCACAACTTCTACTGATCCCCCCTCTAGGTCTGCAGTATCAGTCTCAGAGCCCTCATGATTCTGCCAGTCCACTGCAGCCACATTAGATACTGCAGCAAGGGACATCAGAAAGAAGCACAGGCCAGCTGCTTTACCAGTTACTTCCTCACGTGTTCTCTTGAACAGAGAAGAGCAGAGGCAGCAAGCCAGGGATAGCGAGTACAGGATATGTTGTGGAGATACATTACTGTCGTAGCAACGTGCTCAGAAAAATGAAAATGTTCCTGTGTGGCTCCCAGGAGTCAGGGAGTGTTGAAAGTGCCCCTGTTCAGCTAAGAACTAGCGACTCCTTAATCACAGAACAGGCAGGCTGCCCTGGATGCGCACACATGTACTGAAATGAATAATTGTCACAAAGCATCAAACTACTGCATAAGGAAACGTGAGAAACCCAGCGGGGCAGGACACCCCGAGTCTCCACCGTACAGCGATCTTATCTAGCATAGCTGACCAGAACTGATACTCACGGCCTCCACTTCCTTCAGCACTTTGTGCTTGATGTTAATGTCCTCGAACACAGCCTCGATCACCATGTCTGCTTTATCAAAGCCCTTGTAGTCCAGCTGGCTCGTCATGTTGCTGAGAATAGAGTCCCTCTCAAACGATGTCAGGCTCTTCTTCTTCACCTTGCCATTCAGCCTAGGGAAGAAATCTCTGTCAGAGCGCCTGCACAGGCCAGCCCAGACTGCTGGAGGAGCACCACAACACCAGGGATATCCCTCCCTCCTGGAACAGGGACCCAAAGCACCACCTGCGATTCAGCAGGACTATCACTGGCCCATCCTGCCATCTGGAAAAATGAGAGCCCCGTTCACACAACTCGGTGCATCAGTCTGAAGGTCCATCATAGACATGAGCACTGTTACTGCTGAGCCAAGGAGGAAGAGGACAGAAATCCAACTTTTCAGAAGTCTGACCCAATGCTTCCCCTGACATGGGCCTCTAGTCACGAGTTCCTGACTGCCTGCAAGCAAAAGATTAGTTTGATGAAAGCCCCATCCCATCCCAAGTGAATTCCTGTAAACTCACGTACCCCTTGAAGACCTGCTGCTGTCCTCTGTCCAAGCCTTGCTGCGTCGTGTCCTTCAGAATGGTCTTCAGCCCCTTATCCACGGAAACCTGTGCAATCCCAGCTCCCATGAGCCCTGCTCCCAGCACTGCCAGGGTCCTGCACAGAAAGTGGTGAGGGGGGAAGACAATCAGAGCTCGAAATAGCTGAATTGCCATTGTTGTCGTCAGACTCGCACAGATCCTGTCCAGCCAGGCACTATTTTTAGTGAGGTCATGCAAAAAGATTTCATTTGTGGGTGGGACGTCCAAACTGCAGAGGATTAGCATTCCCAAGGCAGGAAATCTCTCTGCTCTGCCACACTGCAGGACTCTAGGCCACAAATTTCCAAGAATCTGTCAGCAGAGGTCTGAAGGAGCAGTTGGAGGACATCTCACGCTCGTACTTACTTGACCTCTCGCTGAGGTGTTCCAAACTTGTTCTTCTTGCAGCGCACCTGCCCGTGGTAAAGCCCGATCAGTGCCTTGGATTCCTTAGTCATTGCGAGGTGGCCGAAGCTCTGAAAAAAGGGAAGAGGGAGGGAGACAGTTTGGCCTTTAACAGCTGTCACAGTTCCAGCATGCACAGATCAAAGATGTGGCACAGGGACAGCAGAGCCACCCGTGCAGCTACACAGACAAGGCAGCTGGGAAGAAGTGGAAGAAAAGACGGGGGGACGTGTGTGTCCTCTTTGCACAAGGGGCACCCTCTGTGCTAGGCACAGCCTGCTTTGCACTATTACCTCCCGTATGGGCAGCCAGAAGCAGTAACGAATTGCTTGTTCAACATCCTTTCCCATAAAAAAATATAATTTAAAGCATTTGAAAGAGTATATGCCTCTAACACACTAGTGTCTGCAGGGGTAGAGGTCTACCAGGGAACAAGAGTAGCCATCATATTTGTGTGTCCATCTCCTTCCTTCCCACTAACACACCCTTTGCTCATTTCCACTCGTCCTGGGACCCTCCCAGCACAGCCCTGGGGAGGAGCACTCACTGGCAGCTCCCTGCTGTGCTGGTCCCCCAGAGGTGACCCTGCTGCCCCAGTCAACCAGCAGCTGTGGGGTCCTACAGACCAAAGCAGGAGCCACTTCTGCTTCCCCAGTGACAGGACCGCAGCTCACCGACACTGGACTTGAGCGAGGAGTGACCCTTCTCTCCCACGAGCGTCCTGCTCTAGCCACGGCCATCGCCCCACCTACTTCCAGGTGAAAGAGCCCTGCACCCGACTTTGTGAAAATCTTTGAACAGACCAATTCTCACTGCCAGCAGTGCTCTGATGCTATTTTCAGAGGAACACGGAGAGACCACAAAATTAAAGGCCTGTCAAAACCCTCAGCATTTGGCATGAAATGGGAAAGAAGACAGGATGATAAAAGACAGCATAGGGCGACAGCAAGCTAATGATGTTGTCTGAGCCAAATCAGCTAGGAAAAGCCACTAATATAATGTAGTGTAGAGCAGGCAGTATCCTCCTTCACCGCTGTCCTGTGAGTTAGAGGCTTGTTAAAATATCAGAAACACGAAGACTGGAAGAGAATCTGCAAGTCTCCTATTCTAGGGGAAGAAATGAGGCATTAGAAAAGGCGTGACACAGGCACTTATTCTTTAGGGGGTCCTGGTAAGATCTCCATCACGCTGCTATTCTCAGGAAAAGAAAATCCTTCTTTTCTGCAAGGAACAGAGCATCCTGAGTCTTTCATTTGACATCAGATCAAATGGGGGTGGAATGAATAACTAGAACAGGCCGGGTGTATCCAGGTCGCTGTTAAGGTTAGGGGCAGACAGCTCTATCTCAGACCAGGACCTCGTCACTGGATGAGAACAAAATGATCTACAAGACATGGCAAGAGAAACTGCTGGACGTGACAGACAGTGCGAGGTGGTGGTGAAGGCTGCAGACAGTGCTATGAGAGATGGCTGGATTTCACTGCTGGCTAAGGGGCAGTGACGGGACAGACGTCCCAAACAGACGGGAGTGTTGTGGATAGTATGGGGATTGGGGTCACGCAAAGCCAGCAGTGCTCAGGTAACCACATACCCCCTCTTTATCAGAAATACCAAGACTGAGGACAGAGAGAGCAAAATTGAGATCAAGAGGAAAAACTAACTAAGGACAAGTTGTTTACTACAGAGGAGACAAGGGTAGAGAACAGGAGGGATCAAGATGCCTGGGGGAAGAACAAACACTGGAAAATGAAGTGGAATAAAAGAGTCACACACAAACAAGCCACTGGCCAGTATGCTCGTCTGCTCGAGCTCTGCACCTACCCAGTATGTCCTACCTCCATATAAAACTCAATTCCTATTTTTCTGCATGTCTCTCTAGTAACCTGAAAACTTCAAATAAGACTGGACAATGTTTAGGACATGAGGTCCAGGTGCCAGCAACAGGAGACAGTGGGCCTGAGAGGCCAGCTACTTGGTAGAACAAACACCTACGGGCCAGCTACTGAAGCTGTGTGTGTGAGCACGCACTTACAACCACAACCGAACCTCAGTTTGGACCAGCCAGACAGGAGGAACAACCCTGACCATCCCAGCTGGTCACGTCAGTGTGAAGGGTTTGTGTTTACGTGGGTGTCACCAGTAAGGGCACCGCGCTGTCCATGCAGCAGCCGTGCGCATACTACGTGTTTGTGAATGTGTGCACATCATCGACGTCTTTGCAACATCTGCTCAGCCTCCCACTAGCTAGACCTATGAACGGAAAAAAGCAGCAGCATACCAAGAAGCAAAACCTCCCAGGCCTCAAACAGCTAAAGATTTAACTTCCCTTAACAGTCCTTATTGGTCTTAAACTCAACCTACGTACCAGGGAACGAAAGAACCAAAGGCAAAGGAAGAACTATATAGAGGCTTATGTCACGGAATCAAAGGAAGACAGAACGGCTGAGGTCAGAAGAGACCTGAGGGGATTGTCTTGTCCAACCCCACTGCTCAGAGCAGGGTTACCTGGAGCAGGCTGCTGTGTCCAGCTGGGTTCTGAATATCGCCATGGAGGGAGACTCCACAGCCTCTCGTGCCAACTTGTGCCAGTGTTCAGTCACTTTTATGAGTAACAAAGTTTTTTTTTTTCATGTTTAAGTTTAATGTCTCAGGTTTCAGTTTGTGTCCTTCACCTCCTATCCTGCCACCGGACACCACCAAGCGGAATGTAGCTACGCCTTCCCTACCGCTTCCCTTCGGGTATTTATATACACCGATAAGATCCCCCTCAGCCTTATCTTCTCCAGGCTGAAGAGTTCCAGCTCGCTCAGCCTCTCCTCACGTGTCAGATGCTGTAGGCCTTCAATCATTTTTGTGGCCCTGTGCTGGACTCAGTCCAGGCAGCTGCCCCTCTGCCTGTTCTAGTGCCTGGAGTTGTTCCTCCCATGGGGCAGGACTTGGCATTTCCCTTGTGTTTCCCTTGGCATTTCCCTTCATGAGGTTCCTGTCTGCCCCGTTCTCCAGCCTGTTGAGGGGTCCCCTCTGAATGGCCAGCCCTAGCAAGTACTCCGACTGCAGTGGTTACCAAACAGGTCACTTTCACTGAGGGATAAGGAGAGAGAAGTCCTGTTCTTGGTAAGAAACCACTGCTGAAAACAACCAACCAAAAAACAAACCGCAAACCATCACCACAAAACAAACATCACAACAAAAACATCTAATTTTCATGAGTACTGAAAGTTACCTATCAGCAGAAAAGGACCTGCACTACCTGCAAACTACCTGCACTAGAAAACTGGACAAATGGCAAAACGAGTAATGGGCAATCAACACCCTCAACAAAAATGATGGTGAAAAAAGGCGCCAGAGTAAACTGAAATGAAAGTTTGTTCATGGAAGAAATTACTCGTTTGCACCAAACCCCCTGGAGACACCCATGAGACCGACAGCACTATACCTACACCTCCAGGTTACCTCTCCCACGGGACAGTCAGAAAAAACAAACGGGGCTCAGACACACAGAGAAATCAAATACAAAGTCCTGTTATGTGAAACCCAGATCAGTGAACCCGGTCTGGTCATTCCCAACTCAAAAAGCCTAAATAGACAGGAATGGGAGAAGGCACAAACTGTTTTCACAGATGAAGAAGCTTGAAAAAAAACAACAGTTCTGTTGCTCAAGATGGGCCTTTTCTACAGCCCCACTCCCAGAAGAGCAGGCAAGGATCCAGGCACTGTTCAGAGTGGCCTGTGAAGAATATTATCCTTTGTGCATGGTTAAACTCATTTAGCACACAACTACACAGCTTATTTATTGCTACCAGGGATCTAATCTGCTTACCTGGGATTCGGTGAGGTATCCAGTATCACGTCCCTGATCAAGACCAGCCTTTACAACCTAGTCAAAGAACAGCAATAAAGATACCCCGCTGTTAAAGGCATGTCCGTCAACAGCCGCGCTTTACAGAGACTGCTCGTTTAGCTGCACCTCCTGTTTTCACCAGTGACCCCTCCCCAATATTCAAGGGAGACTTCAGACTGGCTGGGTCCTGTCCATGCTGCTCAAAGCAGAGCTATGAATCGCCTTGTCCTTCTAAGGCAGAGCAGCGACCATGACAGTGAGTTTTCTGTCAGGTGAATTTTTACACATACCTTGTGGTTTCAGGAATTGTTTCTACTGAAACTGTGCTCCTGCAATGTCATTGCTCTCACAGTCAGAGGGGGGCATTCACAGGTTTTAGAGAAGTCTTGACAACAACTTAAATAGTGAAAAATCATTTGGAAAAATCCAACCATGGACAATGTCTGAAAGTAATACAATGCCTGAGCTACTTACAGAACTAAGTTTTAAAGTTTTGTGGGGTTAGTGCTATGAACACGGGAATTGACATTTTCCTGGCTTCAAACAGGTTAACCTATCTCATTAAAAACCGTACAGGGAACTGAAGACTGAAAATTTTATGACAAAGTATTCCAGCTAAACCTTCCCTCAGCTGGGATTCTTGATCTCCCCCTCACTGGTGCCAGTACAACATAGACTGGTGACCAAGCTCTGGGAAGCTATTCTGCATTTTAACACGCTTGCTTGACAGACCACATGGCTAGCCCTCATCAAGACCGATCTTCTGTAAAGATCATTACGCGTGGCTTGACTCAGAGGAAGGAAACAGCATCCCCCGTCTGTCGCCCTGTTATCCCCCATATCCTCCTTCTCTGCAGTTTCTGATGCCTCACAGCAGGCATTACCTCAATGATTTTCAGTGGAGCAGGGTACAGTCCTTTGGTTTGCTTCTGAACTTTGCTCTCCACTGTCTTGTAGACTTGCTGCCTCACAAACGGAAGAGCCATAGCATAGTCTGTTATCTCTGTAAGACGTGACAAAACATGTCTCAGTGCACTGCTATATGCACAACCAGCCTTTAAATAACTAAGCCGACAGGTAAAGAGTATAGCTGTGAACGTTACGTATTTGCAATGGAAACAAGCACCCGAAGTTCAGCTAGCCACAGGTAGCACGGTCTGGTCAGGAGAATATCAATGGCTTGTTCCATGAACAAGCCCCTTTTGGAGCTAAGGTGTCCTCCTAAAACAATTGGTATCAGACCAGCTCTGCAGTGCAGAACTCAGATGTCATAATTCCTGGGCTCTGTTAACCGCAGGTCACTGCTAAAGAGGATTAGTGCAGAGCAGACCCACGTGCCTCTCCCTGCTTGATTACACAAGCTTTGTACAGAGCTTGCTGCTAGAACTTTGAGGCTGGACAGTCCTCTGGAGGTAGCCGCTCTTGTCTTCCCACAGGCCTGAATCCCTTCTACTACACTTCAGAAGCCTCCACGTATAGCTCTGGCCATGCCTCTTGAAGATCAGATCTGCAGAACAACGTTTTAACTACCAGCTCACCCAGCTCAAGAGACAATTGCACCACCAAATAACTTTGTTTTGAAGATGGAGTTAAGTAGGAGCATGACCATACCCCTGAGAAGCACAGCTGGATTACACCCACTACAGTCCCTTGGGATTTGGCTGTGGTGCCCACAGACTTACTCTGTACTAGCCCTTTTGATCTTTTGGCAGACACAGTCCTGTTGGCTAGTCCTCTGGCAAAGCCAATTGCTACCTCCTCCAAGTACTCAATTGTTCGTGCTTCTGGGGTCTTCACACCTGGCCCTGTGAACAGAAGAAAAGTCTTGAGGAAATGCAGCAGAAGATATCGCTGGCGGATATAGCTCATGTGGAGAAGCAAGGGTGAGTCAGCAACAGGGCACTCCTTTGAATTGCACCCCCCCCCCCCAACTTTTCTTGATGCTTTTCTTGATGTGAACAAGACATTTAATATCCATGGTGTTATACAGAAATACCAAGATGCCAGATGCATAACTGCCAGCACCACCTCTACCTTAACAGAACTGAAGTGCTCTGCCACCTCTCCCTCTTGTTGCACCTCTACTTCCCTGCACAGTATAAGAAGCCCGCACAACTGAGATGTGACAACACCGTTGCTATTAAACATACAGACGCAGTTACCCAACACCGTGTCCTTGAAAACTACCTGTAGTATAGATAATGGTCAATAAAATCTCAACCTATGACCTCAGGTACAAGAAATCTCTCACTTGCTTTACCTAGTGACACCTAGCCAGACTCAGCATCATAACTTAACCAGGGGAGCTTCCAGCTGTCTACTAATATCTGGCATAAAATAAAGCAGAATCAGATTTGGGCACACCATTAAGTGAAACGAGAATGTTGCGGATACCCTTACTGAAAGAAAACTGCTTGCACCTCATGAAACTGCCTCCTGATTAATGCTGTCTCTTTCCTTCAAAGCTTTCCATAATGAGCTAAATTACCACCTCAATTAAAGCTGCTTTCACCCAGACATTGAGAACACAGAGCAGAAATCCTTCTGGCACTGGGTTCTGTCTGAATGAACAAGAGATGCCTCTAATGCTTGCATATCATTTGTTTTTTGAGTTTCTCCCATGTTCTCATCTGGTTTGAGTCAGGATTTGTAACACATCGACCACATCAGGTTTCCTTTAGGCAAGCCAAAGTAATCACTGATATAAACAGTCAAATTTGCTGGCTCTTAAAAGGCAATTCAGGCCCTAGAGAGGGATCTGGACAGGTTGGGTCGATGGGCAGAGGCCAATGGGATGAGGTTCAACATGGCTAAGTGCTGGGTCCTGCACTTTGGCCACAACAACCCCAGGCAGTGCTACAGGCTTGGGGCAGAGTGGCTGGAAAGCTGTGCAGAGGAAAAGCATCTGGGGGTGCTGATTGATGCTCGCCTGAACATGATCCAGCAGTGTGCCCAGGTGGCCAAGAAGGCCAACGGCATCCTGGCCTGTATCAGGAACAGTGCAGCCAGCAGGAGCAGGGAGGTGATCGTCCCCCTGTGCTCTGCTCTGGTGAGGCCGCACCTTGAGTGCTGTGCTCAGTTTTGGGCCCCTCACTACAAGAAGGATATCGGGGCCCTGGAGCATGTCCAGAGAAGGGCTACAAAGCTGGTGAGGGGTCTGGGACACAAGTCCTGTGAGGAGCAGCTGAGGGAACTGGGGTTTAGTCTGGAGCAGAGGAGGCTCAGGCTCTCTGCAACTGCCTGAAAGGAAGGTGTGGGGAGCTGGGGGTCAGCCTCTTCTCACAGGTAACCAGCGATAGGACCAGAGGGAATGGCCTCAGGTTGTGCCAGGGGAGGTTCAGGTTGGAAATGAGGAGACATTTCTGCTCAGAAAGAGCAGTCAGGCACTGGGACGGGTTGCCCAGGGAGGTGGTAGCGTCACCGTCCCTGGGGGTGTTCAAGGAGAGGTCGGACGTTCTACCTGGGGACATGGTTTAGTGGTGACATTGGTGGTGGTGGTGGGGGTTGGACCAGGTGATCTTGGAGGGCTTTTCCAACCTCCATGATTCCATGAACTCACAATTAAGCAAGTATACAGCAGTAAAGTTTACTCAGCAGATTTTAACTCAAGCCTGGGTACCACGGATCCATTTTATAAGCAAGAATAGAGCTAAGAATACATCCTACTCTAAAAACATCTTGCCCAACTGAACACCAGCCTGTGAGACAACACACACAGGAGCTTGCCTTGCATTTCTCAGCATAGACAGCAGAACTTTTTAAAAAAAAATAATCTTCTTCAAATTCAAGAGCACTTGGAAGTGCAATTTGGTTTGCAATCTGCAATGAATTTCTCCATCCAACTGGAAGTCAGTTACAGCTATTCAGAGAGCCTACAGCCGTGGGGGTTGGCTTCTTTTCAAGATCTTGTCACTGAGATTAACATCTGCAGGCTGCGTAATTGTAGGCATTGGTCATCTATTCTTTCATTATGGGTCGCAATCTGTCCCTCTGACATGATAAACGAGGAATGCAGGTTCTAATCTGTATAATTAGCTTATGCAAGAGAGCCAACAGGCCCGCCGCCTCTGCGCTAACCTTTCCCTGTTCGCTTAGCTTCAGCCTGACATTTCAAGGTCCCTGCGCACATGCTTCTGAGGTGGGAACGGAGGTTACCCTGCAGAGCACGGCAAGGACTTCACAGCCCATATGCTCTGCCCTGACTAGACCATGGGTGGCATCAATGGCTTCTCCACCCATCAAGGTGGAGAGGTTAACGAAGAGGCAGTAGATCGGCTTCCTAAGCAACGGAGGGGCATCATGTCTGACCTAGCGGGTCCACCAGCTGGTCAACCAGACCCATCTTCTTCGCTCTGTCAGCGCGGATGTTCCTCCCAGTCAGCATCATATCAAAGGCAGCAGGAAGTCCTACCTGGAAGGGCAGAAAGGGGATTTTAAACAAACGAGTATGCCGTGAGCAGAGGGGACTACTGTGTAAGTTTTTTTCTCCTACTTACCATCTTTGGCAGCCGCTGAGTACCCCCTGCTCCCGGCAGGAGTCCCAGTAAGACTTCAGGTGTTCCCAAGATTGTTTTCTTGTCCTTTGTTGCTATTCTGTAGTGGCAGGCAATGGCAACCTTAAAAAAGGGAGGGAAAACTAAAGGTTTCCCTGTGAAAGACCACAGAAGAATTGGGCTTCCATTACAAAGGTCTCTTGTATGCACTGCTTCAGCTTTCCTGCTAATCCTACCCCAAGTCTCCAATTCAGCTGCCCAAATTCCCTCTGTGCTCGTTCAAAGCTTCTTCTAGCAAGAGGCACGCACGCAGGGCCGATGGCAACAAGCAGCTACTGATGTGAATGTGAAACCAGCAATCTGAAGCAAGCTATTTTCAAACCTTATCTAGACCATTAATTTAAATCTCATCTAGACTAAGGGCTGAAGTCATTCGCTGCATGGATAGCGTGGTCCCATTTACAACTGTGACATTGTTTTATCACTGGATCACCAAGTCCAGATCAATCACCACTGTGATTTTAAAAGGCTGTGACTGATTGAGAAATAAGTGTGCAACTGGAGAGACTATTCCCATAAAGTTATTCTATTTTAACAACAACTTTGCTCCAGGAACTACCACAGAGCCTTTCAGTTCACAAAACACTGAGTGGAGATTACGAAGCAGACGCTGCACTCAGCTGAAGGGGCGAGTGATGGAGCAGGGTACGCAGGCCAGGGTGGAGCCTGGCCAGGTTCCCCACACTCATCCCAAGAGCCTTTAAAAGAACAGAAACCACTGGGATATGAGACTCATTTCACTTGAAAAGAAATAGTTTCCAGCATGTACTCTGCCAGCAGCACCTATGCAGATTCAACGCCTGCTGGAAACAGCCTGTCTCTCCCTGGGGTGCTCCCACCTAAGTATGAGCCTGGCCCACACGGACTCACACGTGACTAGCTCTTTCAACAGAAGCAGAAAGATCAGCGTTGCAGAGCTCCGAAGCACAACCAAACCATTAACTTGCCACAAACTCATTTGAATGGATGTAATGAATCCACGTCAGGTCTCAAATCCCTCTCACAGAAGTCCTCTGGGCATCACGTGGATAGCTCAGAGAACCAGCGCTACCAACTCTCCCTGCTGCTTGGCAGACCCAGAATTGCTCAATACCTCCAGTCCGCCTCCCAGGCAGGAGCCACTGATGGCAGCAACTACGGGCTTTGGAGACTGCTCAATTTTTTCTAGCATCTTCTGTCCATCCTGAGAGAGCTGAGTCACTTCCTGAGAAGTCTTGCAGGCTTCAATCATGCTGCAGTGAGGCAGAAAGGCTGATCAGAACTGGAAAAGCACTGAGAAAACAGCAGTAAAACGGAGAGCGCTTTAAGGAGTTTGCTCCCCTTTTCCCACAAAGCTCCAGCGACTGACAGACAGGCGAGAGCTATTTAGTCCCACAGCCTGACGCTAACGAACGACACAGGAAGACTACTAAATTCAGTGGGTTAAGTCACTGCACGCCGACACTGGTCTGTGCCTGCAGGCAGTGAATGAGCTTCCTTGTATCTGAGCTCTGAAAGCCTTTGGGGGAGAGGAGGAAGGGTCATAGGAAGCCTCAAAGCATTTGCCAGGAAGGGTGGAGGGGGAACCCAGGATCACTTTGTAGAGAAGCAGATGGCCGAGGCTCTGATGCTGCACTCTGCCAATTACATACTCCCTCCGCCAGTTATTCCCATGGAGGCTGACAGCGTTTGTCAGGCAGGCACAATTCGGCAGGCTTGCAGCACTGAGACCGGCCGGCACCTCTCAAACGCAGCCTGTCCTTCTGCTCTGCTGTGCTACCACCTCCTTCCCACCTGCATCAAGCATCTGGCCTTTTTCGGGGCAGAGGAAGAGGTAGTAAGTTTTTGAAAAGTCGATTTGTAATTTGCCTTGCTGAAAACTTAGAGCTTTCTGGCTTTTATGCCTTTAAACTACTTTTCTGCCCTGCCCGAGGTCAGGACTAGCAGCCAGTGGCACTCCAGGTCCCAGGGAGAGCACCCACACGGGTCCCCAACGCCCTGCGTGAGTTACCCACGCTGAATGGCCCCGGAGGCCGCTCAGATACTCGGCGTGGCAGAAAGCCAAATCCTGCCTAATCAAGGGGCCGTGCAGGCAGGCTGCCAGGCACTCAAACCCGGCTTAAATGAAGTTCTGCATGTAAATTATCTGCTCTTGTTGTGCCCCAGACCGAAGCACAATGCTAACCCTGGGGCCAGGAAGGGAACTTTCCTTGGCCGCACCCCAGCACGCAGGAAGGAGCGACCCAGCGCTACGACCAAATCGAGTTTCTGACCAGCCATGCTCCGCTTCGTCAAGGCCCTAACCTCATTTGAGCAAGCTGCACATCCTGTGCACGTGGATTTCATGCTCAGCCTCACCCCGGGGAGATGGCCGTGACAAGCTGCTCGGTGTGCACAGCTCACCAGGCCACTGCCCCCAGGTTTCGGGCTTCAGGGGGAGCTCCATCGGCATAACCTGTAACGCCCGCAAACTTACTCGATATCTGCTCCAGCAATGAAAGAGCCTGGCTTTGAAGAGATGAGGACAGCACTTTTGACAGCTTCATTGGCCCAGATCTCATTCATTACTTCAGTAAACTCTGCGCTCAGCTGTTTGGACAGAGTGTTCACCTGAAGGTAGCAAACACACGCTGTAAATAGGGAGCCCGTGGTGGAGTTTAATCTCTGATTAAGCACTGGAATCAAGCAACCTATCATCAGGAAACTTGCATGGAAGACGCACCGACAACAAACAGCCAAAGCCGACGGCAAGTCTGAATGCATATTCCAATGTGTCTGTAGCTAGGAGGAACAGCAGCTCTACAGTCTTTTTTTTCCCTTTTTGCCTTCTGCGGACAAAAGGCACAGGCCACCCAGGAGTTCCCCCAACAGCCAGACCATTGCTTGGCACAGTTATAACGCGCCGAGCCCAGATTTGACAGAAAAGCTGGTTCATCCCGTGTCAAAATAAGGGCAGGAAAAACCTCCAAGATGGGAACCCTGAAGCAGGTCCTCAAGTAAGAATTTCCTCCTTAACCTCACCAGCAGTGGGTTTGCGTCCTCTAACACAGGTTCTATATGCTTCTGGTCTTTTATTTTAAGACCATTTTTTAATATTTATTCTCTCCTTAACCACCTCAAGTCCAAGAACTTGATTAGATTCAGGGCTATCTTTCGCTGCTAAGACAATTTACCTCGGTACGTACAACATCTTTCCATCAGGTATTTTCAGGTACCTCTTTAAACACCCAAACGCTCACGCTCCAATTTCTTTGTTCACCACTTTTGACGGCTGCAGGTTAGGAACGTCCTTAGTCTGAACCTGGCGTTTTCAGTGCCTCCTCCGCGCTACCACTACTCCTGCCGCTTCTGCTGATACCCCAATTAACCACAGCCAATTCACACAGTACCTTTGAATTTGGTGTGTTGAAGCGTACGACGGCGACATCTCCTTTGATATCGTAGTTAACGTGGGTTCTAGCTGGAAACAAACGGGAACGCGTTATCAGCTGGTGGCCAGCTGCCTTTAGGGAAGGGGATGGACTCGCGCAGAAAAGCTTCGTGCTTACCCTGCAGAGCGGCGGAGGTGGAAATGTTGCGGCAAGCATAACCTGAAGAAAAGACGTTGCAGATGTTAAAGGAATTCTCAGCAATATCAGCATACGTGGCCTTTGTTAACGTCCCCTTCGGCCTCCCCTTGTCTGCCAAGGAACGTGCTACAGAAAATCCTGACTGGCGGCCAGCTCCCTCTGAAGGCTCGACCCGTGCCACCACCAGAGCTCAGCAGACGCCACGCTACTGAAGTGACCTTCAGAGCACAGCCTCCACGCTGCAGTTTCCAATACCAGGAATGCCACACTGAGGCCAAAAGTCAAAGCTTTCTCCCCAAAGAGCCGACAAGAGATGAAGCGGGCGGCACACGGGGGTGTTCTGCCACCAGTACGCGCAGTTTGGCACACCGAAGTAACGACCCTGCTGCACTTGGGGGAGTTTCAAGTCTACAAGTTATGTTCACCGCAAATCAAATGTAATTGCTGCACAATCCCTCTGCAAAAACACGCTCCTGTGGCAGCGAACGGTGCCACCCCAGGCACCGATACCCCAGATGGCAGGGAGTAGTTGGTAAGGAAGAAAGAAGGAGCACACAAAATATTTATTCTCTCCTCTGCTGCCTATCAGCTGGATCCTAAATCCACCTCCGCTAATCACAGACGGAAGCATCCAGACAAACTCGTCCCGTTTCAGAGCACTCAGGGAACTCGGACCACAGGACGAGCAAGTCCTGTCTGCAAATGAAATCCCGCCTTCCTGACTCTTAAATCCCAAATCTCCTTCTCCTGCTGAGGTGTTCTGTTTCGCCCGGTGACCTCTCACTACACAAACAGATCGCGAGCGTCAGCTCTGTTCAAGTGACCTTGGTCCTGCCCGAGAGGATCCTCTAACACCGACCTAGGCTGAAGCACTGCCAGGGCTGCATGAAACATGAAATGTAGCAGGAGCGCTACTCCTCCACCGGCATCCGGCTCCTCTGCCAACTGGAACCCAGCTGTTCAGCTGGCGGAGGCTCGCTGCTCGGCGCTGATAACACTCAGGAGTAAACCCACCCTGTCCCAGCAAGGAGGCAGAAAGCCCAGCAGAGGGGGAAAAAAAGGCCTGCAACGCCTCACCAGCAGACGCCTTCCCTCCCCACGGCCCCGGGGCCGGCTCCTCTGCACTTCGACCCTCCTTCCACTCGTCTCCAGCGCTGGCAGCGGGGACCGACCTTTGCGCTGCATTCCCCCAGCCCAGCAGACGCGGTGCTACGCCGCGGGGACTGGAAACTGCGCGTCGGTCAGTCCCAGCGGGTGGGCTGGGGTGGCACATGCCCAAATACCGCCGTACAAACAAGGAGCGAGCTGGGTGCCGCCCCAAAGCTGCTCTCAAGCAGTCGCAGGCTGCAGCCAGGCCCGGGCTGCGGCCCCCGTGCTCAGCACTCACCTCCCTGAGCTCCGTGTGCGCTCAAGTCACGCGCTTCTGAACCCAGGCGCTCCTTTTCCCCAGAGCTGAGGGTGGTCTGACAACAGTTCCTCTGCTGAGAGATGCTCCCCAGCAGAACTCGATGCACCTTTAACTCAGCGGCAGTATTTTAACCCAATGAAAGCCACACGGCTCCACCGCTCCGAGGAGGACACAAGCACATGACTTCTTACTGAGTTCCCTTGCCTTAATCCTGTGCTGCTGCATGCTGCAGCGGAAGGAGAAGATCAGCCAAAGCTTGGTTGCAAAGAGGTGACCACGTTCTCCTTCCACACGCAGGATCCGGCAAAGCCGGGGCGAGGAAGGGAAGCAGTGACAGCTTTCCCCAACGCCCACCTCGAGCAGGCTGCTTACTGCGTACAGAATGAGGTCATATACAAAGCGATCCCAGCTCAGAACAAAAAGAGTGAACGGACGAATTAAACTTCTCCTTCTCTGCTCTAACACGCTCTCCTCTTCCAAGTCACTTCCGAACAGACTGCTCCCAAGAAAGCCTTAAACCTTCAATTCCTCTTTGCTTTCAGGTTTAGCAAAACAGAAGATATAAAGCAGGAAAAAAGAAAATAAGGGTAAGACTGAGAAAAATCTCACTGCATTTTAGATACAAGCTCCTCTGGGAACAGCAGTGGCGTTCGGGTAACAGCTGCTCGATATTCGAATGACGATGTTTTATTTTCGGTCCCAGAACACTTGGGGAAAACATCTTCCAAATCCCGAACTAACGCCTTCCCCATCCCAAACTAGAAGCACGTTTACTTGGTACGGTCACAGCACACCTGCTTCAGGGGTCAGCCCGGCCAGCAGCACTGCTAACCTGCCAGGACCAGAAACCCTCCCTGGTGACCGTGAGGCGACCGGCACAGCAGCGGGCCAGATGCACGCCTCTGCCCTCTCACTGACGTTTACTCCAGGACTAAAACCCATGAATAAAGTTCCAATTTTTGCTACTTCATTCACTCCACCCGAAAAACTGTCTAGAGAAAGGGACACCCAACGCTCCCGAAAATCCCTCCTGGCATCAGCAGAGGCCTTCGGACGCAGCACAGAGCAAAAACCAGCCCTTTCCCAGCAGCTAAGAGCCGGGGCCTCGTTCTTCCCACCTCCTCTCCTCCTCGCCCAGCTCTCCCCCCGCACCCCTGCACTCACCGGGAGGCGTTACGCCGCTCGAAGTGGGAACGGCGTCCATGGGCGGTGGGGAGGAAAGGCCCCGCGCAGCCGGGGCCACGCCGAGCCCTGCAGAGCTGCCGAGATGGGGCCTGGGATGACGACGACTGCCCGCGCTCGGCTGTGGACGGGAACCTCCCGACACGCTGAGCCTTTTTTGCCCCCCGGGAAGCTGTCAGCACGCGGCCCGGCAGGTACGGCTGGCTCCTGAGCCTCACCTGCCTCCTGCCCACCCACCGCCGTTTGCATGTTTTCAGCCTGCATCCAGCCTCCTTGCTTTGTCAGGGCAGAACAAGGCGCAAGAAAAACACCGTTAATTACGGCGAGCGACGTTAATTACAGGGGGCCTCGCAGTAGCCCCAGGACTGTTTGCAAGGAAGCACTCTGCAGACACGACCAGGCTGCTGGGGACACCCCTGGGAGCTCCACGGCCCTGCTCACTCGCAGCAGGGGCACCCTGCTCCTGCAGCACCCGGGGCATGCACACGTCTCCAGGACAGGCTTTAGGCTCCCTGCACCACTGCTGGATTTCAGCTCCACGCCCATGCAAGGCCCCTGAGGCCTTCGGGGCGCAGAAATAACTCGGCTGTTTGCAACCAGGCCGAGCCTTCCCCCTGCAGGAATCACGCCCCGGCTCCCAGAGCGAACGCAGGGCAGCATCGGTCACCGGTGGAGCTGCTCGTACACCGACGTGAGGGCAGGTCGGGTCGCGGGGCCCCGGGGCCTGTCCCCAGCCACACGGGGACACCTTGCCCCCAGGTGCAGAGAAAGGGGCCCCGAGGATGAAGATCTCCCCCAGGGGTGGAGAAACCCAAGGTGGGGGCAGGCGCATGGCCCCCTCCCACGGCCGCGCCTGGAGAGCAGCACCAGGAGCCAGATGCCCAAGGACACAGGGACACCCCCACGGTGACACCCCCACGCAGACGGGGAAGGACACGGGGACACCCCCACGCACACCGGGAAGGACACGGGGACAGCCTCCCCCCGTGGATCAGCTCAGGGGCTGGGGACGATCCCACCCGCAGCCCCCCCCTCACTGGGGTCGGAACTGGATGATCCTGGAGGTCCCTCCCCACCACAGCTCTGTGGTTCTGTGACTGCTCCCAGGTACAGCCCTCTCCCCCCCCCCCCCCCCCCCCAAAACCACACAGGGATCCCCAAAACACGCGGGGCAGCAGCCCCTGCCCCGTGGGGACACCACGGCCCCCCAGGAGAAACCGGGGGTGGGTGGGGACACGCTGAGGACCCTCCCTGGGGGGAACACGGAGCCCACAGCCTTGTGTGGGACACAGCCACGAGTGGAGACACGGCCGCGGGTGGGGGGCCACACAACCATGGGGGGGGGCCACAAACAACCGTGGGGTCCCCACCAGCTCCCCAGGCACCCCCCGCCCCACCTTCCTCAGACCCCTGTGCCTTGCAGCCCCCTCCCCCCGGCGACACATCCACGTGTGGACAGCCCCCCCCACGTCCCCCTCCCCCGCGTGGGCACCACCCCCATCCGCACCCCCCTCCCCCCATGGGGGCACCTCCCCACGTCCCCCCTGTGTCCCCTTCCCCCATGGGGACACAGCTCCCCTCGTGTCACCCCCCTGTGTGCATACACCGCCCCCCGTGTCCCCCCCATGCGCCCCCCCCTTCCCCCTTTCTCCTCACGGCTCCCCCGGGACCACCCCACGCGTGCCTCACCCCCCCCCGCAGCCCCCCCCCCCGACCCGTCATGACCCTCACAGCCCCTGACGGCCCCCCCCGGCCCCCTCACGGCCCCCCCCCCCGCTCCCCCTAGCCCCCCAGAGCCCCCCCCCGCTCCCCCTAGCCCCTCATAAGCCCCTCATAAGCCCCCCCACGCCCCCCCAGCCCCTCACAACCCCCCCCTAGCCCCTCACAACCCCCCCCAGCCCCTCACAACCCCCCCCAGCCCCTCACAACCCCCCCCTAGCCCCTCACAACCCCCCCCTAGCCCCTCACAACCCCCCCCTAGCCCCTCACAACCCCCCC
This sequence comes from Anser cygnoides, assembly GCF_040182565.1. Lineage (NCBI taxonomy): Eukaryota > Metazoa > Chordata > Aves > Anseriformes > Anatidae > Anser > Anser cygnoides. The sequence continues at coordinate 122,296,560 of NC_089875.1, read as the reverse complement.
CTAGCCCCTCACAACCCCCCCCTAGCCCCTCACAACCCCCCCCTAGCCCCTCACAACCCCCCCCTAGCCCCTCACAACCCCCCCCTAGCCCCTCACAACCCCCCCCTAGCCCCTCACAACCCCCCCCTAGCCCCTCACAACCCCCCCCTAGCCCCTCACAACCCCCCCCAGCCCCTCACAACCCCCCCCTAGCCCCTCACAACCCCCCCCTAGCCCCTCACAACCCCCCCCTAGCCCCTCACAACCCCCCCCTAGCCCCTCACAACCCCCCCCAGCCCCTCACAACCCCCCCCAGCCCCTCACAACCCCCCCCTAGCCCCTCACAACCCCCCCCTAGCCCCTCACAACCCCCCCCCACGCCCCCCGTGGGTCCCCCCCTGACCGTCGGGGGGCGGTCTCCGGGCCGGGCAGTGCTTGGCGGCGGCCGCGAAGCGCCCGAGGCTGCCGATAGCGCGCACCGCCGCCGCCATCTTCCTGCGCGCGAGGTCGAATGAGGGAGAGGCCGCGCGGGGGCCTCGCGCCCGGCGCCCCGCCCCGCCCCTCCCCTGAGGCTGCCCCCGCTGCTGCCCGTCCCCGGTCTTGCAGAACCGCCGCCTGCCGCCGCCCCCGCTCCGCTCCCGCACCCCTCCGTGCCTCGGTCGTCGTCGGAGCTACCGAGAGGGGCGGCGAGAGGGGAGGGAGGGCGGCGGGAGAGGGGCGGGGTGGGGCGCGTTGATCAGGCGGCCGGCGGGGCAGCCCCGGGGGCGGGGCGGGAGCGGGGGCCTGCCTGAGGGGAGGTGGCGGCGGCGCTGGGGTGAGTGGGCTCAGGTGGGGGCGGCGGGGCCGGGTGGGGGGGCTGCTGGGGGGCTGCTGAGGGGAGGGGGCGGCCCCGTGAGGGGGTTTTGGGTACGTGAGGGGGCTCTGGGGGCCCTGAGGGGGTACGTGGGGGGGGTACCGGGGGGTTTGGTGGTGGGCAGGGCTGGGCAAGACCGTGGGGGGGGTTCCTTAGGGGGTGTCCCGGGGGTTGTGGGGAGCTGGGGAGGGGAATGGGGGGGCTGTGAGGGGTCTGAGGGAGGCCTCTGAGGGAGGCCTCTGGGGCATGGGTGTTATGGGGAGGGAGCGGTGCTGCCCTGCTGAGAACGTGAGGGAATGGGGCGGCAGGGAGCTGGGGGTCGGCCTCTTGTCACAGATAAATAGGGATAGGATCAGAGGGAATGGCCTCGAGTTGTGCCAGGGAAGGTTCAGGTTGGAAACGAGGAGACATTTCTGCTCAGAAAGAGCAGCCAGGCATTGGGACGGGTTGCCCAGGGAGGTGGTGGCGTCACCGTCCCTGGGGGTGCTCAAGGAGAGGTTGGACGTGGTGCGTGGGGACATGGTTTAGTGGGTGACATTGGTGGTAGGGGGGTGGTTGGACCAGGTGATTTGGGAGGTCTTTTCCAACCTGAATGATTCCAGGATTCACTCTGGGGAGGAAAAGCTGCAGACGAGGCTTTGTGTGTGGGGAAGGCTGGGGATCCCGTTTCGGGATGGGCTGCAGGTGGAGCCTGGGGTGCTGGATCCTAGCTCGTTCTGCTCCCCAGGGAGAACGCCGCAGGAGTTACTGGGTTAGCACCAGCAGTTAAAATTAGGGGCAGCGGCGTGAAACGGTGCCAAGGAGAGGGCGTCGGGTGAGTCACGCTGACAGTGATACTGGCTGGGCGCTGGGACAATTTTCCAGGGGGAAGCGGTGGAACAGTTATTGAGGGGGGAGCCTGAAGCTGCCCTGGCTGCTGATAGTAGCAGGCTGGGTCATCGGGGAGAGCGGTGTTTATTTGCAGAGCGTTATAGCAGGCCACAGTTACAACCCGGTCTCCTTGTCTGTTAGATGCTGCTTGAAAAGTAACAGCAAGTAGTTCTCTGGGCCGCTGCTCTCAGCTGCCCTTGGATCACCTTCCCTTTCTTGGCTTTTTTGGCTGCGCGAAGCAGGCAGATTGCTTCTTCTGAAGTTGTTTGAAGAGGTCAGATTGGACTAACAGCGGTCTTTGCCACCTCTAGATATCAAAATGACTTCCATGCTGACCCACACCATCCGGAACCTCCCTGCTTCTTCAGCATGGGCTGCCAGGGTCTGTAAGTATCTTTGCATTTATTAAAGGCTTGAACTGGGAGGTCACAAAGTTCCGTTTTCCGTGTTAGGGTTGGAGTGGATGCTTGTAGCTGAGTCTTTGTTCCGTTGTCATCTGTTTTTTAAACAACTGATTCCATTGCTGACATGTTTGTCCTTCCCACGTCTTCCAGTGTGGGAAGAATCTTGTGTTACCCTGGCAGTATGAACTATGCCACTTTCTTGAACAGAGTGAAATAAAAAATATCTCACAGATGTGTAGGTGCATGCAGTTGTCTTACCATGATGTTATCTTTTTTTAACTTTTAATGTTTCTTACAGAAGCTGGAAATGTTTTTAACACTTAAGATTTGACAGATCCTCTTTTCCTTTTCTTGTTTTTCAGTCGCTCGGTCGCTCAGCTGCTCTCCACAGTTGCAGGCTGCAGGTAAGGTGATGGCACCAGGCATCGCAGTGGGTCTGTGCTAACAGGCAGGTCGTGAAGCTGCCTCCCTGTTCCAGACGCGTCTCATCCTGCACAGATCTCAGAAGCGCAGTGCAGTCAGCAGTAGATCAAGAGTGCCCCCCAGAAGGTGCCAACAAGTAAAACTACAGGCAGAGCACTGCAGTGGAGTCCCCCAAAACACGCGAATGCCCCTTGCCCCCAGCAGCTGTGCCCATTGCAGAGCTCACAGCGTGTCCTCACCTGATGGATTATGATTTCTGGTGTCTAAACCGAAAAGCTAAGCCAGGACGTTACAGGCTGTCGAGGGGTAACCAGATCTCTTGCCCAGGACAGGACGGGGTTGTCCCTGACTAGGGGAAGCTTGTGAGATTAGCTCTGATGTCCAGTGAGACCAGTAAGAGGCTCGGGTCTTAGTGGATCCACTGACTGCGCTGTTACATGGGCAATTAGCTCTGTCTTTCTCTGGGCAGTTGGGGTGATCTGGGGCTCTAGGAGTCACCATGGGCTTGCTCAGGTGGCTGTGATGCTTTGAGCTGCCTGGATTTTGGAAAGGAACCTAAACAGTAGCTCCCCCTTACCTCACTGGCTTTGTACAGAGAGCCTTGTAAAACCCGTGAACAGTGCCGGAGCTTCATACTTGTGCTTTTGCTTGCTTGAGCACGGTGTTTAGCTGGATTTAATCCACTTTTTTTAAAAAGTATCTTTGTGCTTTAATGGACTGTAAATGGGGCTGCCCCATGTTGTAAATGCTTGCTAAGATTTGCAGGCCTGATTGTGTTAGGAAATTGTCACTGAACTCTTAATCGTCGCTTCGGAAGAGCTCTGGCAGTGGCCTGGTGAATGGTGCTGCATCGGGACACTGCTTTTATCTTGACCCTGGAATCACGGGAGGCCTTAAAGAAAAGTAGCAAGTTACCTGCAGTAACTGAACGCGCTCTTTGCCACTGCTTTCCCAGGGAAGTGCAAGTTGGTTAGTTCCTGAGCTGCGCTGACTGGTCACGAAGTATCTCCCCGTCACCGTGCAGTAAGAGCACATCTGCAAGCAGTTGCGGATCGCTGTTTGTGCTCCTTGCTGCACTGCAGTGAGAGACCGCGTGAGGCCTTATTCTGGCTGCAGGGCTTTGAGTGTGGTCTGCCTCACTCATTTTAGAAGCCGTGCAGCGTTTTTAGAGGTGTCTGTTCTTGCGCTGCTCTTGCCGATGGTAACGGAGACTGCGAGTTTGTGCCTTGGTTCTCTGCCGTGCTGTTGCCTCGGTGTAGCTGTAGATGAATCTCTCGACTGACGAGGGAAATACTGAGTTGTTAAAGCACTTTCACAGATCGTATAATTAACCAGACAGAGACAAGATCACAGCCCAGGTGTCCTACCTACAGTGCTTTTGACTTATGCACTAAAAGACAACATTTTCCATAGTTTTCTGTTAATTTTAACAGCTTTAAGCTTGATGGTGTTCTCGTTAACGGTTAGGTATGCCTCTCTTTTAGCTGTCCAGCCTAAGAGTAAGAAGACCTTAGCCAAAAGTGGTGTGAAGAACATTGTTGTGGTGGAGGGCGTCCGTATTCCGTTTTTGCAGTCTGGCACTTCGTAAGTACAAAATAAGAAAATGCCCGCTCACTTGGTTAACAGTAGAATCATTTTTTGAAAAAAGTTGCCTTACTTGTCATCTTAATGTAATTATTTTTTATGCCTGCAAGCCCAGAAATGACAGATTGCTGACGGTTATCCCGTCTTTATGGAAAAAGTACGGTTTGAAGAAGATTGCCCTTAATTTTCTGCCTTTCTTCTTTATCTTCCAGATATGCGGATCTCATGCCCCATGACTTAGCCAGAGCAGCGCTGCAGTAAGTATGCGGGATGCTAAAAAAGCCCAGAAAACTCTCGTAGAACTGCTGGGGTCCTGGTGTTGGCTCGGTGGCACGCGCAGAGCTGACTGTCTGGTCTTGTCTCTGAGCAGCACTTCGTTTTTCTCGGTCAGCTGCTGCCGTAGTAGGTGGCTGGAGCAGCAAGGTTTGCAATGGGCATGAGTAAAAGTGTGGTGACAGGGAGTTTCATAGTTGTCTCACTTGAACAACTAGTTAATTTGAATTCTGACTGCGTAGTTTTCTAAATACAGAGGCTACTCTTGAGGTGTGCTTAAAATTCAAGGGAAAAACCGTCTGCAATTGAGAGAAAACTGGCAACGAGAGCAGCCAGCTAATTCCGCCACCTTCCTGTCCCTTGGATTCTGTAGCGATTTGACAAGAGCTGCGTGTCTTTAGCAGTGGGATTTTTGTTGTTCAGGCGCAGGGCAAAGTGCTGTTGAGAAGAAAGAAGGCATTACCGGGGAGGAAAGGAGATTTCAAGGCCCGAGGAAGGATTGGGAGGCTGGGTGCAGTCATGTCGAATCTGAGTGCTGCGTTTGGCCAGGGCAGGCTACTGTGGTTGGCAGGCGGGCTGTTAATGCTGCCTGGGGGCTGTGTCCTGGGCGTTGGGGTGGGGGGAGGCTAGGGTGCTGCTGGAGAGAAATTCTTGATGGAAGTGCCTGTATTTTCGTTTTATTTGATGGGTTGCAGCGCGTGAAGCTGTCTGAATCCCACTGTCCTTAATCACTACAACGGAATTTCCTGTGTTGCCATATTTGCCAGGATGTTGTAGCAAATTATGCAATATGTTTCCCAGTGAGCTGGGAAAATGCACTGCTCATTTTCTGCGTCTCTTTGGAAGCTTTACATTTACACCAATGTAATGGGCTTTGGTTTCTCTGGGGCCTTCTTCCTACAATTTGGATGTCACAATTCTCCAAACTGGGGAGGATACTGACAGCCACTTCTGGAGGGAGATAGTGACTGGTTTCATGAAATTAGGTAATAAAGCATCGTGATACCACTACGATTATTTGCAGCCTGTGGTCAGTTGCACTTGTCATTAAGTACCTGGGCACGCAAGATTTCCTTTGGACCTCTGGCAGCTACAGCCCCGTCGTTGCTGTGTTCTCCAGCCAAGCTAGTGGCAGATAGATGTTTGAGGGCTTGTGGCAACGCCGTTGCTTGCACGGTACGAATTCTCCTTGTTTCTGTCTTCTCCCTAGGGGCTTGCTGAACCGGACCAGTGTCCCAAAGGATGTTGTTGATTACATTGTTTACGGCACGGTGATCCAGGAAGTGAAAACGAGCAATGTTGCCAGAGAGGTGGGTTACGTGCACTGTTTCTTCTGTTTCTTCATTCTTCTAGAATGAAGATAACAAGCCCTTGCGAAAAAAGTCCAGTGTACCTTGGCTTTAGGAATATAAGCTAGTTGGGCCAGTATTGGCAGACAAGTAACTGTGTGGGGCTCTGCCCCTTGTTGAAATCTGCCCAATATGAAGCATGTTTTAGTTCTCTGAAGCCTCTGCTTGATTCTTGCCTGAAAGGGAAGCTTTTGTTGGTGACTGCTGATCACTCAGCTCTAATTACCAATCAGACTCAAAGGCTGGTATGTCCAAAGTAGTTGGGAGGACCAGAGCTTGCTGTGATGGATTGCTTTGTATCTATTTACTTCAGTTGCCTGGTCAGGTGCAGCGTTTGAATGATCCGAAATGCAGTAGCTTAGTTGCCCTTTCTTCTGGCAGGCAGAACACCCAATTCGCGCGTTATACACGGAAAGAGGTTGGTCTGCTGCAGGAATGTGATGCGGGTGGCATGTGATTTTCTGTTATTCTCTGCAACCCGGCGAAACGATTACGTAACGTGCTGGAAAGGGTTCGGAGATTATGAGGCTCCCCAGTTCCATCGGCAGCTTTAGCCTTGTGTATGCAAATACTTGCTTTGGTCACCTGCCAGTCAGATGAGGCCGCGGTTTAATTTTAACTTGGGAACAAGTGGTGAACTTTAAACCAGTTGGCCACGTCTCAACTAGGGAAGGTCTTGCTGCGAGCAATTTTCTTGTGCTGGGTCAGACGAGACTGCTTGCTGAACTGCAGATGTTTTCTGTTCTGGCTGAAGCAACTTGCAGCGCCTTGTCCGAAGGGCTCTAAATAGCTCTTTTCATGTGCCACCTTTGCAAATAATGTGAAGCAAAGGCCACGTTAGGTGCTTGAAAGCTCTCTAGAAGTGATGAGGCGTGCAATTAATTTGTCCCTGATGATTGCACAGCCTGACTGAGAGCCCTGAGAGGGGGGCAGCTGCCTTCTCCAGTTCCTAGAGTCCAGGGAGGGGAATCGCTGCTGCAGTAGCTGGCTGAGTGGGAACTCAGAATCACAGAATCATCTAGGTTGGTAGAGACCTCCAAGATCACCTAGTCCAACCTCTGACCTAACACTAACAAGTCCTCGAGGTGCTTTTTTTCAACTTAGTCTGCAAAGGCGTGTTGCTGGGCAGGAGGCAGATCTGGCCCCGTGGAGCAAAAGGTGCAGGTTTTAACAGTTGTTCTTTGTCGCTCGTAGGCTGCCTTGGGAGCTGGCTTCTCTGACAAAACTCCAGCCCATACAGTCACCATGGCTTGCATTTCTTCAAACCAGGCTATGACCACAGGTACGTTGGCTGGAAGAACAAGCTGTGGTTTGAAACCGAGCTTGGCACCTCCTCTCCGTCCCTCAGCTAGCTCATGCTGCTTAGTGAACGTAACTAAGCAGGTGAAGAAATTCTGGAACAGAAGAAAGACTGTGAACTAACAAAATGCACTACAAACTGAGCACCTGCGATTGGCCTGCCAGCAGCTTGGCTCTGTTTGCGCTCAGCCACAGCCTCTGCTCAGTATCCGAGTTAGCTTGGGAGGTAAAGACTAAATCTTGATAAGGAAGTCGCTGCCTTTCAGGCTACTGTCATCTTTGGTTAAGCCTGGGCAGAGGAGAAAAAAATTGGCATCACTGGGAATGCTCTTCTCCCACACTGTGCCTGACAAAGGAAGCAAAATCACAAAACTAGTGTTCTTCATAAAATGTCTGTTTGTCCTGCTCTGTCTCAGTTAAACACGTGCTGTATCACTTGGCCAAAGCCGGAGGCTGGAGAAGGACATAAAATATAGTGTGCTAGGCACTAATGAGGTAAGCGTTGCTTCTCCCCGCAGCCCTCATGGCAAGCTGTCTCTTTCTGCAGGTGTGGGTTTGATCGCAGCTGGACAGTGCGATGTCGTCGTAGCAGGGGGTGTGGAGTTAATGTCGGATGTTCCCATTCGTCACAGCAGGAAGATGAGGAAGACTATGCTCACTCTGAACCGAGCCAAGACCTTGGGCCAAAAGCTCGCTGTGATTTCCAAAATTCGCCCTGACTACTTTGCTCCTGAGGTATTTTTTTTTTTGCAGGCATTTAGACGCTATTAAAAACTATTAAAACTTACTAATCTAAAAACTAAACCGTTTTATAAGGAGGTGTGAAACAAGTTGGCTCAGGTAATTTTTTAGCTTCACTGGAGAGCATACATGGATTTAAAAAGGGCTAAGGTGGCTTCCCGTGGCTCTCCTTTATTGGATCTCTGTGATTTACATTAAAGCTACAGTTGTCTGATGCAGCTTGTAGCATTCGTGACTCTCCGCTGTGTTTTGACTTTGTCTTCTTACATGTTGGTCTTCAGGAAACCTAATTTACTTCAACATTTCAAGCCTCCTCCCTCTTCCTGCGGCTCCTGGCCAAACGTTGTGCTGGAGACTAAAAAATGGAAGCTTTTTTCCATCAATTCATAGTTCATGGCATTGTCATAAAGCATCAGAGGAATTCTTGTTTCCTAAATAATGAAGTGACATGCTCAGGAAAGGCGCATCCTTAGTATAATAATGTAGTTACTGTTTGATTAATGCCTCTTAAATATTGCCTTATGATTGCTGTTCCCAGCCACGTCCTGCTGGGTGCTGAATGTGTTCAGTTCCCATGTTTGGGCCCCGATGAGAACGGGTAGCCTGCTGGTTAATGGCAGGAGCCTGCTGTAGAGGGGGCCACTCTTGCCTCTCTCTGAGGTCATGAGGGAGGTGAATTACGGCATGGTGGAGGTTGGGAGGAAGAGCACTTCTCTCCAACGCCACCAGACTCTTCACAAGAAAACCGTGTGTGTCTCTCCTGCTGGTCACCTTTAGCTGGAGTGCAGGGAAGCACAGTGTACATGTAGCAGAGATGAGATCCAGAGTCTAAAATAATATATTAAAATTGCAGACTTAAATGCATGCAGGGATTTCCTGGGTGCTGCCGGAAGAATAAAAGCTAAGCTGAACTCACGTGCTGTCTCTGGCTTTGCTTGTGGAGGTGTTTTGCAGAAGCTTTTAAGGTCCCAGGATAGGTTTTTTAACCAGGATAGGTTAATTAACCCAGGATAGGTTAATCTTGGCCCAAAAAGTCCAGTCACCCCTCCTGGGGAGCCCTTGTTACATTCACAGAGCACCATGTGCATATCCAGCGTGGTTCTCAAACCCCTGGATTTAGCTGCAGCCTGGATCTCACTTTATCCATTTTTTCTGAAATCATACGCTTTGAAAGTGACGATTCTTCTCATGCCAGATCTGACTCGATCAAACGTACGGTGCCGCCTGTTATTTGCATAGCTCTAATATCGACAGCTCAGCTGAAGGAATGGAAGGGCCTCGTTCACTGAGTGCGGGGCTTAACCAGCTTCCGAACTTAGTGGCGTTTCGTAAACCACCCGTAACTGCTGCGGGGAGAGGCATTTCTGTGTGCTGACTTTATTTTATTTTTTTGTAGCTCCCAGCTGTGGCCGAGTTCTCCACCAGCGAGACCATGGGGCACTCTGCTGATCGCTTGGCTGCTGCCTTCGCAGTTTCCCGTGTGGAGCAAGATGAGTACGCCCTCCGCTCTCACACGCTAGCCAAGAAAGCCCAGGACGGAGGCTTGCTGCTCGATGTGGTACCCTTCAAAGTGCCAGGTAAAAGTGCATGTATTTCACTGCTAGCACACACCAGTTAAATAAGGAAGTGCTTTATTAAGAAGAGGAGAGGAAGCACTGGGGACCAATTCATAACATTCCGTGTATGTTACAGATTTTAACTTTTTGGTATGCCCTGTCTGGCTCCCTGGAAGACTACTAAAAGAGCTTGTTTCTAGATATGCATATCTCAATTTATAAACATATCCTTGCATATCTGAATTTTGTAGTATCCATCTTGTATCCTTGCTAATGTGATGATAGAGCAAGGAAAATCAGAACTGATTTTTATACCCCGAGCTATCAACAACAAATAGAAATAAGCAACAAATTCATGCTGGTCTGATGAATTCAGGTGCTGGGTAGGAACACCGAAAATATGATCCACTTGCTAGACCCCAGTTCACCAGGCCTCACAGTCATTGCTCGGATGTGAAACGGTCTGGGCACTTTAATTTGGGGCACTTTTACTCTGTACTTAGTTTCCTAATGAGACCTTGGTTTTACAGTTCTGCAGTTTCATGCTGTCTTTATTGGTGCTTTTTGTTAGCTGGTGTGTTTAAGCAGTCAGTATAGCTAAAGATGCATGTATTTGGTTCTTGCCAGCACTCTCACTTCCTCAAAACTTGGCACATAAGCATATACTGATTTAGATCCAGCTCTCCAATTTAGGCTTTATAATCTCTATTTAAAGTCTTTTTATCAACTGGGCTTTCTGTGCGGTATTTTTTCCTTATTGTAGATAGACCGTAGCACTTCATTTTTTTTTTGGTCTTTAAAGAGAAAGTAAAGCAGCTTCAATTTTTAAGTGATATTTTTGGCCATGTTAAATAGCTTGATACTGCAAATGGATTTTCCCTTTTTCTTCCTCCAATCTGTCATAAAAAGCATAATTTTCTGATTTTTTTTTCTGAAGTCCTGATGTACAAATTCATGTTTGCTGAACTTTATTTTTAATCATCAACAGGCAGAGATACGGTTACCAAAGATAATGGGATCCGCCCTTCCTCAATGGAGCAGATGGGCAAGCTGAAGCCAGCTTTTGTCAAACCATATGGAACTGTCACAGCTGCCAACTCATCCTTCCTGGTAAGGTGTTCGTGAGCCAGCCGGGGAAACTCTGGTTTGCCCTCTGCCTCCACAGGCACGTAGACTCAGCTGGTGTAATCTGCGGGAATGAGTTGTCTCCTTTGTGGTATCACCTGCTATAAGATTTTTTTTTTTGTAGTGAACTTGGGGACTGGATTGTTTTGTTTTCAAGTCAAGAATTAAGCCCCTGAAATTGTTTCTTTTTACATGTTTGCCTTTCCATAGCTGTGTCTCTTGAAAAAGCAACCTGGGGTTGATTTGTAGAAATTCTGTTCCAGGATGAGATCAATCACGTTGTAAGTCTAGAAGTTGGTAGTTTTGGACTAAGCTCGTCACGTTAAGGCTTACCCTGTAACGCACAGAGAGGAAGAGGAGATTTCTCTAGCACATCTGTGATGGAGCCCTCTTCCACGTATGCTCCTTGTCTTCTCTCTAAGGCTTTTAAGCTAAGCTCTTTTCATAGAATCATTTAGGTTGGAAAAGACCTTCAAGATGACATCAAGTCCAACCATCAACCATGCTGAAATCTAATGTAGTTTTGTGAGTTAGGTGAGGTGTGTCTGGGTCCCAGTTCCTGAGACTCGACAGAGGGTGATTGCCACTGGCAGTCTCCCACAAAGAACTTGAAGGCACAGTCTTGTTTCTGCGTGCAGCCCTGACAGTTTCTCGTGTGTTTAAAAGGCTGTCCCACAGTTTGTGATGAGCACAACTGCTGCTGGGGCTCCTAAAGCAGCAGTGATACCAACTCCTTAAGGTTCAGGGGGACTCGCAGAGGCCTGATAATGCCATAGCCTTGGTATTAGGAACACTTGAAACACTGCTGGTGTGCTGCACGCAGCAGAGCTGTAGGCCAGGCTGGACAGTTATCCCAGAAAGGAGTGATCATGTTGCCAAGGCCATGATGTTCCTTTTTGCAGTGTGTTGAGCCTGTGGCTTTTGGCATCCCAGAATTATACCCCAGTTTGGGGATGGGGCTGAATGAACAGGTGTGTTTGGTCCTAAGGACCGATAGTGCAGCTGGGCACCTCTGTCCTGCTTGAAACCAGAGGGAGTCGTGGACTGTAAGGAGGTGCTCCAGCAGGGTGTGCTTGCATCATTCGGGGGTTGTCTGTCCATCCGCTCAGTCAGGCAGACTTGTCCTGTGTCACAGGGCTCCTGCACGTGCTGGAAAATAAATAATTCCTCATAAAATCCTCGTCCCGCGTGAGGCCTGTGGGTGTAGCTCGGGCAAACAGGAGTGCAAGCTGGGGATTCAGTTCGGCAAGGCAAGCAATGGGGACACAGTGGCCCGGACGTTTTCCTGCTCAACCTGCTGTTGGGAACCCGCTGTTAGCAGGGGGGTTGGACTCGAAGATCTCCAGAGGTCCCTTCCAACCCCTACAACTCTGCGATTCTGTAACAGCAAAGCCAGCTTTGCAAATCTTGGAGCACTGTGGCAGAGCCTGGCGGCCCTGGCTATGTTTGGGTCTCTCTGAGGGGCTGCTCCGCGGGGTTGTCAGGCTCCTTTTGTGCCCGGCGTGCGCCCGCTCGTTGGGCAGCGGCCTCACTGGGTTCTTCTGCCTGTTGCAGACAGACGGCGCCTCGGCAATGCTGATCATGTCTGAAGAGAAGGCTCTGGCGATGGGGTACAAACCGAAGGCCTACCTCAGGTAACAGAGGGGCTGCTGTATGCGGGGTCTGAAGCCCGCTCTCGTTTCCTTCTCCTCCTTCCGTTACTAACAGCATTTCTCCTCTGCAGGGACTTTGTGTATGTGTCCCAGGACCCAAAGGACCAACTGCTGCTGGGGTAGGTGGCGATGACGAATAGCCTCCCCTAACAGCCCGAACGTGTACAACGGCCTTGACTTGCCATTGCATGTTTGGTCCTGTTTTTTCTTGTTGTGCCTTCTCACGAAGGTGTGAGAGCTGGTGTGGGAGGTGTGACTTGGCAGGGCGCGTGGCTAACGTGGGAGAGCAGCAGTGGCAGAAATATCCACCCTGGTTTGCTGGGGGGCGTCGCAGCACGTTGGTGCTGGTGGTAGTTCCTTGGGGCTGTTTCAGCCAGAGTGGGAAAGGCAGAGAGCCGTACCGTGCATCCTAGGGAGATGGGATGTAATGTGGCTTCCTGCGGAAAAACGGGAATGATAATGGGAGGAAACATATTCATGTGCGACTCCTGGTTCTTATCTCTTCTTCAGTCCAACATATGCAACGCCCAAAGTGCTGGAGAAGGCTGGTCTAACCATGGCTGATATCGATGTGTTTGAATTCCATGAAGCCTTTGCTGTAAGTATCTCTGAACACCAAGGCTCCCTCTAGCTGTAAGATGCCGTTCTGTAGACAGACTTTTGTTTTTTCACTTCTGTGTTGGTGAAAGCACTTGTTAAGATCTTCCCTGAATGTAGATATGTAAGTGGAGTATATATATAGTTAATAACCAACATTTTATGTGCTGACACAATCCATTGGAAGGAAGGCTTATGTTGCTTGAGGTCACCAAGGGAGTACAGGTTCTTCAAGAAACCATGTAAAAAAAAAATAAATCTTAAGTCACCAAGATCCTTGTATGAAGGAAACCACTTCTGCAGGTCATCTACTAACAGGTTAGGATGTGTTAATTTGGTGACATGGCTTGCTAATTGGACAGTGTCTTTTTCTAGCTAAATGACACCAGGTTGTGTGGTGCAGTCCACACGCTGGAGGGAAGTGATGCCATCCAGAGGGACCTGGACAGGCTGAGAGGTGGGCCTGAGTGAACCTCGTGAGGGTCAACAAGGCCAAGTGCAAGGTCCTGCACCTGGGCCGGGGCAATCCCAAGCACAAATCCAGGCTGGGTGAGGAATGGATTGAGAGTAGCCCTGAGGAGAAGGACCTGGGGATGCTGGTTGACAAGAAGCTCAATGTGAACCGGCAATGTGCGCTTGCAGCCCAGAAAGCCATCCGTACCCTGGGCTGCACCAACAGCAGCGTGGCCAGCAGGGCGAGGGCGGGGATTGTCCCCCTCTGCTCTGCTCTCGTGAGACCCCACCTGGAGCCCTGCGCTCAGCTCTGGGGCCCCCAGCACCAGAAGGACACGGAAGAATTAGAACGAGTCCAGAGGAGGCCACAGAGATGGTCCAGGGGCTGGAGCACCTCTCCTACAGACAGGCTGAGGGAGTTGGGGTTGTTCAGCCTGGAGAAGAGAAGGCTCCGGGGAGACCTTACAGCGGCCTGCCAGTACCTAAAGGGGGCTGCAGGAGAGCTGGGGAGGGACTCTGTCAGGGAGTGGGGTGATGGAACAAGGGGGAATGGCTTTACACTAAAAAAAAGGTAGGTTTAGATTATGTATAACGAGGAAATCTTTCCCTCCAAGGGCAGTGAGGCCCTGGCGCAGGCTGCCCCGAGGAGCTGTGGGTGCCCCATCCCTGGCAGTGCCCAAGGCCAGGCTGGATGGGGCTGGGGGCAGCCTGGGCTGGGGACAGGGGTCGTGCCCATGGCAGGGGGCTGGAACTGGGTGATCCTTAAGGTCTGTGATTCTACGGTTGAGTTAATGTTGGCTAACGGAGTTGCTCCTGTAAAATGCTTTTTTCAGTTGGCTGTATTAGTTTTGTGGCTGGAGCTGATCTTGGGGTATCTCCTGTTTGCTAGCACTGTCTGTAGGCTTTCCTTAAAGTCTGCCCTCCCTTCCCTTTCAGGGGCAGATACTGGCTAACTTGAAAGCTATGGATTCAGACTGGTTTGCACAAAACTACATGGGCAGGAAGTCAAAGGTAAGCACGCAGCCAGGATGTCTTTGTATTTCGTTTATACTCAGCATTGTTGGATTCCACGTCGTGGCTAGAGCTGCTGTCATGTTCTGTGAGGGGCAGTAACGTTTCTGGAGCTCTGGGCCGGTGAATCCCAGCGTGAGAAGTTTCTGTGGGCGTGGAGGCGTTCCCATTGCCAGCAGGTGGGGACCTAGAGCCGCAGCAGGGATTGCTGGCGAGGCAGGAATTAAAGCAGCGGCTGGGGCTCAGAGCTCCTGTATTCCTTCCGACAGCACGGACTGTACCTGCCTGACTGGGGGTGGAGCAGTAAAGCTTTTGGTGTAGTTCTGTGCCATCATCAGGCACTTGCACATGCTGAGGAACGCTTCCCAGCAGCCCAGGCTGGCTGTGGGGGTTCGGTATTGTCGCAGTCTCTTTCCAGACAGGCGATTATTACGTGTGTCCCTCTGTGTTCCTGCAGGTTGGAGCCCCTCCTCTGGAGAAGTTCAACACCTGGGGCGGCTCCCTCTCGCTGGGACATCCTTTCGGTGCCACTGGCTGCCGCCTTGCAATTACTGCTGCCCACAGGTTGAAGAAGGAGGGAGGGCAGTATGGCCTGGTTGCTGCCTGTGCCGCGGGAGGGCAGGTAATGATGCCGTGGGGTCTGTCACTGTTCCCTTGGAAGCTCCCTCCGCCCTGACCACCTACGAGTCCCTCTGGCCCAGCAGGAGAATCACCCGGGGATGCAGCGTGTTGCTGCCTGTGGGATACACAGGGGAAGGAGAGGTTTCTGCCATGTTCTCGGGGTTTGTGTGCTGGCTCTCAAAACCTTCCCAGATTTTGGCTGGCGAGGGTCATCCTTCCAAATCTTGGGAAGAAAGATCTTTACAAGAAAAATGGGTGGGAGATGGGCTGTGCCTGGTTGCCGTCAGCAGTCGAGGCTGTGGATGGGAGCCCTGGTTCAGCGTTGTGCTGACTGGAGGTCGTTCTGTAGGAACCCAGCCCGGGTGGGTAACCCGAGGGCCTGGCCCTGGCTCTCTCCTCACTGAGTGCTTTACGAGCTGCCTTGGGAGCAGCGTGGTGCGCTGATCAGCCGGGCTGCTGCCTCGGCACTCGGAGCAGCCCTGTGCTGTCACGGAGCTGCCAGAGCAAATCCTGGTGGTGAATCGGCTCTGGGCTCTTACCTCACCTTTGTTTTAATAAGGGCGGGAGATGGGCATCTCCTGTTGACTCCTGCCTGTAACACCTAGTCCTTTCTGTGACCGTTCTCTCTCTTTCTCTCCATTTCTAGGGGCATGCAATGCTAGTGGAACTCTACCCTCAGTAATGGGACAAGGGACTGCTGAACGAGTATTCATGTGTCCTGTGCCTGGCAATGCCATTTCAATGCACTAATAAAAACATACAAACGATCCTTCTTGGAAAGGATTTTTGGTGGCCTTTGTAAATACCTTCTAGCTACACTGCTGGTAATTTTCAGCTAATAAACGCACTCTAAGACATATTCCGGGTCGAGGAAAATAAAAGTTAATGTGGCTCTTAGTGTCTCCAAGGTCCTTGTAACCAGTCTGATTTCTACTGTAATTCTTTGGTAAGCAAGATTTATTTTTTTTTCCCTGGAAAAAAAAAAAAGTGATTTCCAAGTGGTGTACAAAGAATGAAGCTCAGAGATGGAGATCCATAAAGTGCTGAGTGTCGGCAGGCTGAGATGTGAGGTAACGTGCCGTTGTCGGGAGTAACAACTTCTTCAGAAGCAGGCTTAAATTCAAGTGGCTGACCTGGTTCAAAGGGGGAGGTTTGCTGCACGATGTCTGAACAGCATGGAATTAGCAAATTGCCTCTGAGAATTGAGTGTCACTGATGTTTGCCACAATAAACCAGGAAAAAAAGTTTGGCTTGTGTTTTTTTTTTCCTCTCTCCCTTCTCCTTGCCTGAAAGGTGTGGGCTTTGGGTTCCAAGGTTGAACCAGGTATTTGCTTTCTGAAACGGGAGACAGCTTCCACAATCCACCTCGAGTTCCTGTGCCCAAATGAGTCACCAAAGTAACGTGTGCTTTTCAGGCATAACTCACGCTTCTCTGTGGCACCCTAATTACACATTTTTGGTGTCTGGTGTTTTTAAAATTGAGAAATAGGGACAGGATAACACTTGGGCAGAAGCAAGCTGGTGACAAACATTGGTTCTGCAGACTCATCTTTCTCTGAGGATTTTAGGAACATGAGATGGTTCTTGCCCTTTTGGTTAATGTTCTGAGTTATTTTCCTCCCTCATCTTTTCATGTTTTTGTTGTGACGAGGGTGGCTTGGGTTATGCCAGGCAACACAGAATCTTCCTGCAAAAATCTTTGGCTCCCTTGTATGGAAGGAACCGCCTCAGCAAGTCACCTGCTGCTGAGCAGCCCTGCAATCGTGGAGGCAAAGCCGTGATAAGAGCTGGGTGGGACGGCGGGTGGTGCCTGCGTGGCGGTGGCTGGAAATCTTGTGCGGCGTTGCTGCTCCGCGCTGCGCAGCGAGGTGGCTGCGGGTGGGAGAGAACCTGAGGAGAAGGGGCAGCGCTTTGGTTTCCTATAAGCACCTCGTGTGCTTCGGGGTCAAGCACCGGCAGCAGTGGACTTGGCGTCCCAGCAGAGGGAAGCTCTGCAGAGCTGAGCTGGGGGCGGCTCGCAAGGGGCTCTGCGCAGCAGCCCCCCGGGAGGTGCGTGCAGGCACCGCGCTGCGGGCTGCGGTCGGACCGTGCTGGGCAGCCGGAGTGGCTGAAAATCAGTTCCTCTGCCCACGTTTGGGTAGCTGGGTACGTCCACGTCACGAAGAGCTTCACGGGGCGGAGGTCCCTTTGGGGCCTGGGGATGGGCGCGATGGTTGGAGAACAGGGGCTGATCCACACCGGCCTTCCCGTGCTTCCGAGCCGGTTGGGGTAGGACGGTGTAAAGTAGCACCACTGCAATCCCCGGCCTTCCCACACGCGTAGGAACGTGTTCCCAGGGCTCTGTCAGCGAGGAAGTCCTGGGAGCTCTGCGTGTACCTGGCTGCACAAGACCTTTTTTTTTTTTTTTTCTCTCCCCCTCCCACAGCTGGAAGTTGCTTAATAACTCGCTGCACTCCTGCTTCGCGGGATGTGTTGAGTTAAACAGCCTTTAAAGAGACGTATCGCCACCCAACAGAAATGCGTGGGTGCTTGCTTTGTTACCGGGGCTGGCCCTGCCGGCGTGGGCACTCACCTGTCCCCAGGAGCCCGCTGGGGCTGCGTGGAAAGGGGGGCACAAGCGCCGGGGGCTGTTGCAGGTACGGGCAGGGCTGCAGCCCTTCGGGATGTGACTCATCCTCGGGGCTCGCCCTGTTCTGGAGCTCACGCTGGAGGTGAGGCTGCTCCGGTGCGTCCCACGTCGACCTGTACGGGTACACGAGGGCTTTCACCCCGTGGGACGGGCCGCGATGGGCCCATCCTGCGCCTAACGGGGACGGGAGAGGGGGGAGCCTTTGCAGAGCTCCTTCGCCTGGTCGCGGTAAGGACGCTGCCCTGCTCTGCGCTCCTCTGACCCCCCGGGAAATGTCGTGTCTGGCTCTGGCCGGGGTCTCACCGGCCCCTGGGGAGGGTGCAGCCAGGGATGGGGTAGCCAAGAGGAAGGGGGGGGCACGATTCGAGCTTGCAGAGCAGCCGCACCCCTGGCAGCCTTGCGGTGCTGTTGGGGTGCCCACGTGCGGCTGTGCCTGCAGAGGGAGGGCCCGGGCAAAGGTTTCTTTTGCTCTCCTGCTTTTCCGTGCGGTGGGTTCCTGCTCGACCCAGGGCAGAGGCGTGAGGTGGACGGGTGGTGGGGAGGAGAACGTTGGGCTGGGGAAGGGGTCCCGGCTGGGTTGGGGGCGCCAGGGCACGCCGGAGCCCCCCCGGGCTTGCGGAGGTGGTGGGGAGCCGGGGCTGGTCTCACTTCCCGGGTGTGCCCGGCTCTGCGCGCCCACGCGGCGGGACGGGCGCTGGGGCCTTGTCCCAGCTCCAGCCCAGGGGGGCATGAATTGGGTGGGCAGGAGGGGTCTGCACCGGGGGAGGGGGGGAGGGCAGCCACCACACCCCAGGGACGGTGTGGAATAGGGGTGCAGGGGGCTGTGCTCACCCCAGCTTTTGTGGCCTCCCCCCCTTTGCAGGGAGCCCCGGCTGACCCCACGCCCTGCTGGACCCCCACATGGACGCCGAGGTGCAGGATGGTGCTGAGGCGCTGTCGGAGGGATGTCCGCTGGCTGAGGTGAGCGAGGGCAGGGGCTGGGGGCTGGAGCCTCCGCGGGGGAGAGGGGGAGACCCCGCGGGGATGTGAGCGCCGGCACCAGCATGGGCACGGGGATGGCAGAAGGGTCGCATTTCGGGGAGGGGTGGAATTTGGGCATGGAGCAGCCAGCCTGACCCCATATCTCCCACGGGGCTGGGGGGACAGGCTGGGGGGGGCGAGGGGACACCCCAGCTCAACCCTCTCTTCCCGGTGCAGGTATCGGAGGGGCCCCCGGCGCAGTGGACGGTGCCGGAGGTGTGCGCCTGGCTGGGTGCGCGGCGCGGGGACGGGGACCTGGCGCAGCTGGCGGCCGAGCACGCGGTCACCGGCCGGGCCCTGCTGCGACTGACCGAGGGGACCCTGCGGCGCATGGGGGTCGCCCCCCGCAGCCGGCGCCGGGAGCTGCTGCGGGAGCTGCTGGGGCTGCGGCTGCAGCAGGAGCTGGAGGAGCTGCTGAGCATCGCCGGGGGTGAGCATCCCCCGTAGCGCATCCACGGGGGGCACCGGCTGTGATGATGCCGCGGGGGGTCCCCCCAGATGGACTGTGGTCACCTCTGTCCCCAGAGTGACGTGGACGAGAGCTTGTGGGCAGGGAGGCGATGCCACGGGATGACAAAGCGGCGGCTGGAATTAAGAACGCAACACGGCAACGGTGCTGGAAGGAGTCCCGAGGCCACCGTGTCCCCCAGAAAAGCCCAAACCTGGCTGGCTGGCAGGGCTACACGAGGAGAAGGTGCCTGCCCTCGCCCCTCGCCCCGTGAGCCACCCGCTGCTGGGTGACACCGGCTCCCACAAGGTGCCACTGCGCCCTGCGGGGTGTGGGGAGCCCTGTGGCAATAACGCAGCAGGGACCGTCCCCAGCCACCGGATCCTGCTGCAACCCCAGGGTGTGAGGGATACAGAGAGGGGACACGGAGGTGTCACACCTTCCTTGGCTGTGCGTGGGAGCAGCGCATCGATGGGGGAGCCCACGAAGGAGGTGCCAGGGCACCCTCTGCCTCCGACCCCGGGGCTGGCGGGATGCACAGAGCAACGGGGCAGGGCTGAGGGCCTCAATAAACGTGGCTGGAGCCGTAAAACCACCGGAGTGGCTGTGCTTGAGGGACCTGCCGCCTCCCAGATGGCGAGGAGAGGCAGCCTGGGCTGTGGGCACGAGGTAGAAGGGTCCCCGCTCCTGAACTGCCCTCTTTGCTGGGAGCCCATCGCACCCATGCCCGGCTCACGCACCCCTCGTGTGCCTGGCTCCCCCGGTGGTCCGGGGCACAGCCAGGGCAGCCTGAGGGTGCCAGCGTGGTGGGTGACAGGGGAGTCACCGGGTGATGGGGGCTTACTCCCAATTTGCCCGTTCCGTTCTGCGAGGAGCAAGGGGCTGGGGTTTGCAGGGGGCTGGGGCTTGCAGAGGGCCGGGGGACCCCGAGATCACAGGGCAGTAGAGCACCGGCCGGGGCCAGGTCCTGCTGCTCCCCTGCATGGACCACAGCTTGTTTCACGCCGTGCCATCTGGTTTTGTACCCGTTTGTACTTTTACTCCTGTAGTCCTTGCTGGCAAGGCTCCCCAAATCTCACATCCCCAAATCCCAAATCTCACCTCTCCTAATCCCAAATCTCACCTCCCAGAATCCCCACAGGGACTCTGCTCAGCCCCGGCAGCACCAGGCCCCTTTGGGGCTGTTTCCCCCCAGGAGAAGCCCCAAGCTCAGTGGTTGCAGTTTCGGGGCTCTGGCTGCTCCTTTTCGCAGCGACCGGGGCAGTGCTGTAGGGGTGGTGCGGCTGCAGGGTGGCCGCATGTCCCCGAGGGTCTGCCTGGCCTGGGGACTGCCCTGCTCCCCTACAAAGTGGATTTGGTCACCGTGGGAGGGTGGAGAATGCAGAAACTGCTGGAGAGCACAGCCTGGGAGGACGTGCTCACCCCTCTCACACCCAGTGTGCAGCTGGGGCCGTGCCAAGCTATGGTAGAGGTGCTGAGGCAACGCCAGCTGTGCTGTCTGCATGCATGGTACCACAGCAGGGTGGTGGGGAGGCACCCCTCGTGCCTGTGCCTCCTTCTCTCCATCTTCCCAAACACTCAGAGCTGCTGAGCATCCCCGGGGCTGCCTGAGCATCGCTGGATTTGCGTGAGCATCACCAAGCAGCCTGTGTCCAAGCATCGTCTGGGGGCTGCTGGGGCATTCTGGAGCATCCCTACGACTGCCTGAGCTTCACCAGGACTGCCCACGCAATCCTGGGGCTGCCCGAGCACCCCTGGATTTTCCTGAGCATCCGTGGGGCTGCCTGAGCCCTGGGAGCTCCAGGAGCTTCGGGGCACTGGGGAGCTAGGGGATCTCGGTGCGAGTTTCTTGTTGGGAGCGACTTTGATGTATTTGCACAACTCTGAGCATTTACTGGGTTTATTTGTAAGACTGATATTTTTCTCTTCTGCTCCAGAAATAGTATTGTGGAAAAGATTCACCTGCTTGCCACTTTGACCTGTGAGCGGCAGCCTGTCACCGGTAACGGAGGCTGTGCTGGAGGGCGGGTGCCCGAGGGCGTCCCAATCCCCGTCCCCACTTGCTGCCACCCCACCGTGTCCCTGCTGGTCTGCAGCACCCTGCCAGAAGGCTGCTTGAAACATCCCTGTGGCCACAGCAGCTGGTTGCTGATTTAATGACTAATGGCTCTGCCAACTCTAGGGCTAACACTAGTTTTAGGAAGGCAAAAATTACAGCAGGGGGATTTGCTTATAGGTTTTACTTCGTGGATTAAAAGCCCCAATTTCAATTTGAGCCAGCTGAGCTGCAGCTTGTAGTGGTTTTTCTTTCCCTCCCCTTCTGTTCATCTCTTTCTTTTTTCTATTCCTGTTTTCCTTGGGAGCTGGAATGATGATGGCTTTTTAAGACAAAACTCACGGAGATGTGTGCATCTTTGTTTTCTGCAGTGCTAGGTAACCTCTGCAGCACCAGGGCCAAATTTTGGGTATGGGGCTGCAGAGCCACAGGAGAGAGCTGGGGGAGCATCAAGGCCAAACCCTGCCCGCTGGCGTATTCTGCAGTTTTGTCATCTAATTGAGGCTCTTTTAATACACTTAAACTAATTTTCATTAGGGGAAAAAAAAAAAAAACAAACACAAGACGGGTGAAATTATGGCTTTTAAAAGCAGCTGGGTGCCTTCAGCAATGGAGCAAAGTGCGGTGTATGTTTTATTGCTCGCTGTTCTGAACGAGCTATGGGCATCACGAGCGCAGGCTGGTGCTTCGCTGCAGTCCGGATGAAACCCACGTGTTTGATCTCAAGGAGTAAGCAGCGGCACTGGGGCCCAGCGGGTTTTTGCATAGAAATGCTACATAAATAAAGCCTCCAGTCCGAGGGCAGCAGACCCCAGCAGAAGACACTGCCAATATAGTGGCACGTGTTAAAGATAATGATGTGAATGCCCAGAGTGGGAATCAGTGCTCCTGCTGGCGGCGGGGGTGCTGCTGGGGCAGGAGCTCCTTGTGCTGGTGGCTCCTTTCTGCTCCCACCCTCAGGTGGGAGAAAGCTCCGTCTGCTCCAGGCTTTACGAAGCGCGATGCTTCCAGTGAGCGTGCTCCTGCCCCAGCAAACCCTCGCCACGTGCACATTTTCCCCTGCCCCGCAGACACGTTTCTTCCCAGCTCCCTGGCTCGAACATCTTTGACATCGTGGACCTGCTTGTTACAACCCCAAGGTCTCGCCTGGGGAGCAGTGGCTGGCACAATATTCATCCCTGGAGGCGTGAGGTTGAGCCTGCTTTTCGGGTGTGCGTCGCTTTGCAGTGCAGTCTGCCCTTTCAGCAGCCGGTCCCCTGCCATCCTGCGACAGCCCCGTGGACCCCTGCCCTCCCAGCCCCATGCGTGGTGTTTGCAGCCCCTTACCACCGGTCAGTGCCACCACCACAGCCCCCATCTTCTCTTGAGCGTTCAGGGGGTGTTCCCTGGAGACTTCTCTCCACGGTGACAATTCACCATTTGTTCTTTCTCCCTTTTCAGTAACTGCTTTTCCATGTTAGGACCCTCCCTCTTATCCCAGCCTTATCTTTCTAAGCCATTGTGGTGAGGGACTCCATTGGGGCTGTTCTGGGCATCCAGGCAGACGACACCCTCTGTGTCTCTCCTGTCCTGTTGCCCCTGCTCCTTCAGAACCTGGATTTCTCATACTTCAGCACATCTCCTGGTGTGCCCCAGCTGCTGCCCATCCCTGCCTTTGCCTCTCCTGCCTTCATGCTGGTAACCTCCTGCAGCACCACAGGCTCCAGAGGGATGCACAAGAGGATGCTCGCTGGAGGCTTCCTCTTCTCGGCTGCAGTATGACCTCCTTCAGAAGGTCCCTCCATGTGTCACTCATGGTCTGGCTGCTTCCCTTTCCACACTTGAATGGAACATAGTTATTTTTCATGGTGGTCTCCTTTTCCTCAGCCCCCATCAAGCGCCGTGGGGTGATTTCCTAGTTATGGGATCAGAGCCTGGGGCTGTTGATTCGGGATGTCCTAGGCATCGTGGAAGTCTGTCCGTCTGTTCCTGTCCTGGGAGCCTGGGACATCAGCACTGAGCTGAGCTGCTGTCCTGCTCCTGCCCCTTGGAGCTGCTCAGTCCTGCATCCTCCAAAGGGCAAACAGGTCCAAACTGGGGCTGAGTGGCACCAAACTGGGGAAATGCACCCTGGTAGAGGTGGTAAAACAAACACTGGAAAACATCTCAAGGGACATCTGTGCCAAGGGATGTCCCCTACCACCCTGCAGGCACTGCCACCCAACACCTTTCCTGTGTCACCAGGCCCGTGGGTGTACGGAAATTGCAGCTGGGTGTTCACAGGAGTCCATGATACACAAGGACACCAAGGCTTTATTCCCTAAACTTCTCTACCTGATTACAGATTACTGTCAACCACCTCTAACAAGAACACCTATGGTTAACTGTGATGGATGCACTCAAGTCCTTGACCAAGCCCGCAGCAGCTTGGCTCGGGCTCCCAGGGAAGAAAGGCCTAGGCCCTGACCAGGCCACGAACTTCCTTGATTCCTGCCTGTTCTTTGGAACCCCCCTGAATCAGGTTGCGTGGTGTGCTTTGATGATCGGCAGCCTGGAAACCAGTTCACAGGATCATAGAATCGTTTAGGTTGGCACAGACCTCCAAGACCATCAGGTCCATCCGCTAACCTAGCACTGCGCAGTCTACCACCACACCACGTCCCTAAGCGCCACATCTACACGTCTTTTGAATACCTCCAGGGGTGGTGAGCCAACCACTTCCCGGGGCAGCCTCTTCCAATGCCTCGCAACCCTTTAGTGAACAAGTTTTTCCAAATATCCAACCTAAATGTCCCCTGGTGCAACTTGAGGCCATTTCATCACCATGTGATTAACAAGCGAATAGCAGGAGGTTCTTCCAAGACTAATTTATCAGGGAGTAAAAGACGTTGTGGGTACAGGGAGTGCTGTGCTTGCCTTTCCCATTTTTCATAGTCTGACTACAAGTCAACCGCTTTATTCCATAAATATGTCTGAGCGAGATTTTTGGGGCTTTCCCTGCACAGCAGCGGGCTGCATGGCGGCGGCCACCCCACGATCAGGGACATCTCCCCAGGACACTGCTGGAGGCTGAGAGGCCCCTTACCAGCTGCAGATCTTCAGTCAGAGACCAACATCACACATACATACCAAAGGGTGTTAAGACCTTGCAGGGGGAGGCACTGGGGGGGCTCTGAGAGCCCTGCCAGCCCAAACCGCTCCGGGATTCTGTGATTTTTATCAACAGTCGCAGCACCAAAAGTATGGCAGCAAATATACACACTCCCCGGTGATAGGATGAGAGGGAATGGGCTAAAGTTGTGCCAGGGGAGGTTTAGGTTGGATATTAGGAAAAACTTCTTTAACGAAAAGGTTGTTAGGCATTGGAATGGGCTGCCCAGGGAAGTGGTTGAGTCACCATCCCTGGAGGTCTTTAAAAGACGTTTAGATTTAGAGCTCAGTGATATGGTTTAGTGGAGGACTTGTTAGTGTTAGGTCAGAGGTTGGACTGGGTGATCCTGGAGGTCTCTTCCAACGTAGACGATTCTGTGATCCTGTGATATATTAATACTGTTGGTTATTAAAAACTTGTCACTAGTAAAGAAGCAAATATATTTATGATTGATTACTTCCGTTCAGAAGCCTGACATCAGGAGGGCTGATCCTGGCCCCGGCCCAGTGGGGCCCAGCACGACAAGGACAAAGCCCCGTGCCGATATCGATCAGCTTCCCGGGGCTCAGGGTCAGCCGGGCTTCCTCAGCCAGGCCGGGTTTCTGTAGGGAACCCTGCAGGAAAAGGCAAAGTTTGTGCAGCACAAGAAGGGCTCAGGAAGAGGCTTTTTGGGGCGGAGAACGAGTCCTCTGTGCTGCAGAGATACAAGAGGATGTGGGACCCCACACCCGAGCACCGGCGGGCGCTGCTCTGTTGGGTGCTCTGCCTGCACGGCCGGGCGGTGGGGCTGCGTCTTCTGCTTTCCCCACATCGCTCTCCGGTTCTTCCAGCTGAAACAGCCAACAGCAGCCGCCAATTCCTACTTTCTCAGGACGTTTTTCTCTCTTTGCAGACTATCTTTCACCTTCCCATATGAGCTGCTGTTACAGTCCCTCGTTTCTGCCCTGACTTACCTCCGGATGCCTGGTTCTCGAGCACGCAGCAGTGCTTCCAGGTGCCCGCTGTGCTTCCCAAGGATGCTCCTGGCTCCCAAGCCAGACTCAGAGAAGGTCAGAAAGCACCTTCTTGGTACAAAGAAGATCAGAAAGCACCGTGAGGATCACAGCATGGTGGTAAAAACTGTGCCTGTGCAAACCCTTGATAAGTGGGTGCAAACGGCAGGTTGGGGTTCTTCCAGCGTGGGCCGAGCTCAGTGACACCTGCGTCCCCGTTTGTGTGCTTCTGCCGGGCGTTGCTCTGGGGATCCCTCATTGGCAAGGTAAGGAAAATAAATTTACTCTTTGTGTTTCGGCCGTGGGTCTGTTGTTTTTTCTGCTGCCTGCCTGTGCTGGCCCACACCCCGACCTAATGGGATGCAAACGTAAAATCATACGGAACCCTGCCCAGGGACTGCTGCCTTTGCTCTGTCCTCCCCCAAAATGCTGCCCCTGGTGTGAGCAAGGAGGAGGCTCCGCAGGCAGCTCTCTGCAAGGGTGCTGCAGCTTTGCTCCCCAGCTTGTGCACCTCGAAGAAGTGGATTCTCTACCCTGTTGTTTTTCTCTTCCTCCAATTTTCTCTGTTCCATGCAGAGCCCTTCTTGGCAAACAAGAAGTCCTCCAGCCTTCATGGTCATTAGCTGCCTCCTGACACCTCCCCAGCGACCCAGCTGCTGTTCCATGATACTCCTGTGTGCATCAGCTCATCCTAACATCACCTCTTGCAAACCCCTCTCAGTCCTCACCAGGCTTTCTCCAGCTTGTTTCCATCACCGGGGAACGCAGCTCCTGTAGCTGGAGCCATGCCAGTGCTGAGCGGAGCAGGACAGCCCTCTGCTAAGGGCATCATCCCACCATGTCCACCTCAAAATTAGAGGTTTTACCCTTCTGGAGTATTCATGAAATTTCATATTCACGAAATTCATGAATTTCATATTCATGAAATACTAAATGAAGTGGAGGAAGGTATGAACTCTGTCCCTACCACTGCAAATTACAGTTTTAATAAAGATTACAGAATAGATTTATCACTGTACCTGTGCAGAATGGCAGCAGAAAGGTTTAAAGACATGCATGCAGCATTCAGGAAAGCAAACGATCCAGCCGTCTACCTGGAGAGCAAGAGAGAAGACTTCTTTAAATGTTTCCAGATTTCCTGCCAGGGAGCCTCTTGAATCACAGTGTTTTCAGTGAGATGTCAGGGCGTGTAGAAGGAGAGTGTCTGCTGCTTTCATGGGATCTGGTCAAAGGAATAACGTAGAAGAATGTACAGAAACAATACTGGACATGTGGTAAGGGAGGTCATGCTAAGAAAAATGCTGCTCTGTGGCAGTAATTGGTAAAGATATGTGGAGTGTGAGAAGTATTCTTTTTCTGTGTTGGGAAGTTATGGATACAGCAGGAGACAAACACACTGTTTAATTCCTGACCAATTTATGAAATATATATATACATACAGAATCTTTCATAAGTACAGTATTAATAAGTATAACCTATTATTGGCATAGTCTTGTATAAATATAACCTACCATAACTATATTTGCTGTTATATTATAGCTAAATTTGTAATCCATAAGTATTTTCACTGTCATAGTATTATTGATAAGTTAGTGTATCCTATAATGCTGGTATATATTTGCTGCTATATTAATGATTTTTACTACATCTAATGACCTTCCTTCTGCTTCTAATTGCTGTAGCTATTAATTAGTGCCATTTCCTCAATATTTATTACATAGATTTTTACTTCCTGGTAATATCTGTAATAGCCTATTTTATATGCATATATTAGCTTTATTGATTATAATATAATTGCTAGGGGTGATTTGCAGTAATCTATAATAAACACTTCTTTTTTTAGAAAATAGAGCCTTTGTGTTGTTCTGTGTGATGGAATCCCATGAACTCACAGCTGTGATCTCCATGCACCCACAGGCTGGGCAGGATGCACAACCTTTAGCTTGTGACACCTGGTCAAAACCAGCACAGTCCCCAAAAATAGCTGCTGGGGGAGAGGTGTGTGTGGAGCAAGTGCAGGGCTTAGCACCAGCATCTGGGTGGGGAGGCCACGTTCACAGCTTCAGGCCTTGGTGCTGACTCGTGGGCTCCAGTGGCTGGGCAGGACCATGCTGGGGAGTACTGGTCTGCACTGGGCTCCAGCAGCTGGGCAGGAGGGTCCTGGGTTGGAATATGTGTATGTGCCCACAGCATCCCTGAACAGCCTGGACAACACATAAACTGCTGTGAGGTGGACAGCAGTTTTTTTGCTGAAGAGTTTTCACTACACCAAGGGGAACTGGGCACCATATGGGGAGAGCTGGACCCTGATGTGGGTGAGTTGAGGGAGCTGGACCCCCTTTGGGGGGAGCAGAGGGGTCTTGGCCTGGCTTTGGGGGAGCTGCAGAGAACTGGGCTCCATTTTGAGGCGCTGGGGGAGTTGGGCTCCATTTTGGGGGAGCTGAGGGAGCTGGGCCACATCAGAAAGGCTAAGGCTCAGTATGAGCTCAATCTGGCACCTGTGGTGAAAGACAACAAAAAATGTTTTTACAACTATATTAACAGTAAGAGCAGGACCAAGGAGGATCTCCATCTTTTACTGGAACATGACTACTGAGGATAAGGAAAAGGCTGAGATTCTCAATGCCTTCTTTACATCTGTCCTCAACAGTCAGACCAGTTATCCTCAGGATCTCAGCCTCCTGACCTGGAAGTCTGGGACGGGGAGCAGAATAACCCCCCCCACAGTTCAGGTGGAAACAGTTACAGACTTGTTGCTCCACCTGGACTGTCACGAATTCATGGGTCCAGATGGGATCCACCCGAGGATACTGAGGAAGCTGGCAGATGAGATTGCTGAGCCACTTTCCGTCATCTACCAGCGGTCCTGGTCAACTGGAGAGGTTGCAGATGACTGGAGACTTGCAAATGTGACACCCATCGATAAGAAGGGAATGGGCTCAAGTTGTGCCAGGGGAGGTTCACGTTGGAAACGAGGAGACATTTCTTCTCAGAAAGAGCAGCCAGGCATTGGAACGGGTTGCCCAGGGAGGTGGTGGAGTCACCGTCCCTGGGGGTGTTCAAGGAGAGGTTGGACGTGGTGCTTGGGGACATGGTTTAGTGGGTGACAATGGTGGTAGGGGGGTGGTTGGACCGGACTGAAGGGATGCATGACACGGACTCCTGATGGCTCTAGAACAGGAGACGTTTATTGCCCTTTTTCACTACTACATATACTTTCCCCGTAGCCCCATGCACTGTCCACGCACCCGAATCCGTCATACAGTTGGTTAGAGACCCTCAGACGCGCGCCTCGAGCCAGCCAGCAATTGGCCACTGCCCAAAGCTCATCTTTAACTCTGTAGCCAATTTACTTTATCTTGACCTTGCTTAGTTTTTATTTCTACTGCTTGGTTCCTCATTATCTCTAATTCAGGGACATGTGAAACAGTGCAAAGCCACCTGTGAATTCCTTTCCCACACCAGATGATTTTGGAGTGCTTTTCCAACCTTAATGATTCTAGGATTCTACAGGAAAGCTGGGGAGGGACTCTTTATCAGGGAGCATAGAAATAGAACAAGGGGTAATGGCTTTAAACTGAAAGAGGGGAGATTTAGATTAGAAATTATGAAGAAAATCTTTAATATGACAGCAATGAGGCACTGGAACAGGTTTCCTAGAGATGCTGTGGATGCCCCATCCCTGGAGGTGTTCAAGGCCAGCTTGGATGGGGCTTTGAGCAACCTGATCTAGTGGGAGGTGGCCCTGACCATGGCAGGGGGGTTGGAACGAGATGACCTTCAAAGTCCCTTCTAACCCAAACCGTTCTGATTTTCTGATTCTATGAGAATTGTGGCTCACCTGGAAATAAAGCATGCAGAGACCAGGCCAGTCCAACTCAAACAGTTTATTAGCAAAGACTACAAAGAATTTTAATGAATCACCACTTTTGCCAGCTCTCCAGGAGACTCTGGTCATTGGCTTTCCAGCAGGATTGCAGGAGAACTGCACAGTAAAAACCCCCACCCACTGCACTGGTGCAGGCAGAGCCACTTACATGTTCTCCAGACCATTTTTGTTCAGTTGCCACCTGCCTGTCTTGACAGCACAAACACTGAGATCATGCACTGCTGACAGCTGCTGAGGAAGCTACAAAGCTGTCTAATTCTCTACATTGGCTATAAAAGACTTTTACCCAACACAGACGTGCTTGGCAAAAGCAGCTGGGGTGGCTAGGAGCTGGAGGGAAGTTTGCCAGGCCCAGGCCCATGAGTAAGAATGGCTCATGGAAGTGTGGGCACATCTTAATCTAGGACATATACCTAATAACCACAGAGTTAAAATCACTGTCTAAATCCACATAGGCTGCTGCGTTACCTGCTTTAACAGCATCAGAAAGAGAACAGCACCTGAGTACTGTGTTTATGAATGTATAAAACAATCCCTGCCCCCCAAAAAACAAAATAGCAGAGTTTCCCACAAGTATTCACCTGCACACAGACCCCGCTGTCCTTTCTGTAAGCATGACAAGTATTTGCTGCAGGGAAACTGCTCTTTTGCCAGTGTCATTTCTTTTCTCATAGCAGCTGGTAAAATCAGTACTTTCTAATTCTGCCTTTGCTCTTCATCTGGCACTTGGTCTTAATCTTGGTGGTATGACTGCTTGCTGCAGGAATATTTTTCTAGTTTGCTTTAAGACAAAGCTGATGTAAATATTTAAGACAAGAAAGGAAGAGGACTTTGACTTTATCACAAAGCAAGGGAATCGCTGAGCAGTGGCAGGAGAAGCACTCCTTAGTTCATCCAACTTTGCAAGCAATTACATTTAGTTTTATTGACATGGTTTAAGGTCATAATCATTACAACAATATTTTGTGGTTAGCCTCATATTATGTTCTTCTAAAATGCAAAGCAGTTGCAGCTTTTCCTTCATACCAACTTAGCCTAATATTTCTCCAGTTCAGCGAGTGCATTCTGCTTTGTAACTGTCTGCCACGAAGCAGGGATTTCTCCTCTGCCATGAAATTTCCCATTGTAGTATTGTTCTAGCTGTGTCCTGAAATAAGACACAAACCATTTCCAGTATGCTTGCATGGACGGATCAGGAGGAATGTTCCAAGTGGAATAGGGATGTCCTGCGTCCCGGTATTTCTTGTAGGGGATCCATGTGTCTTTACCAATCCTGAATGTGCAGTCACTTGAAACACTGCTAGAACAAATATCAATGACTAGGTTGTCTGTTTTATGCCATCTGTATCCTGTCAAAACTTGTGGACGATGGAAGACAACCCGGTGGTCTCCGTCATGGTTTGGCATAGTGTTAGTGCAAACAGCCCCACAAAATGGACACATACTCTGGCACCCTGCAAACTGCTCAGCCAGTATTGTGTGAGGCTGCCTTTCAAATGAGCTCATATCAGCATCAGGAAACTCTTTCCTGAGATCATCAATCAGGGGAGACAGTGCTTCTGTCATGGCGTTATTCAGGAACTCTATGTCTGTAATCTCCTGATGTTCAATGCCCTTCAGGTCACTTCTGGGCAAGCTTAGCACGTCTCCAAGTGCTCTGCAGAATTCATCCAGCCAAAGAGAGATTTTATCGTTTCTGTCTTTTCTGTCTTTGACAACTCTGGTTGATGCAAAAACAGCTGACTGAATGTTTTCATAGTAACGAGTGAGGGAGTTTCTTAAAAACATCTCTAGCCTTCTGTTCTCACCTAAACAGTATGTCTCAACTTTTGTCTTAATGTAATTATTTAAAAATTCTCCCGGGAAATTAAGGTAATGCTTGAAATTTTCAAAATTTTCTTCTTCTGCTAGGTATTTCAGTATGCAAGCTTCCAGAGTGGATCTATTGCCACGGAAATCTGGTATTTTATCCCTCATGTCTCCAGCTATGTCAAGAGCTGTCTTCTCATAGATGGCGTGTCGAAGAGCTGGGGCAATCTTGCTGCACAGGAAATCAGCAAATGTTGTGATACAAGAGGCTCCTTGGCAGGAAATCTGGAAACATTTAAAGAAGTCTTCTCTCTTGCTCTCCAGGTAGACGGCTGGATCGTTTGCTTTCCTGAATGCTGCATGCATGTCTTTAAACCTTTCTGCTGCCATTCTGCACAGGTACAGTGATAAATCTATTTGGTAGTCTTTATTAAAACTATATTTTGCAGTGGTAGGGACAGAGTTCATACCTTCCTCCACTTCATTTAGTATTTCATGAATAAAAGTTCGATTGTAATCCATTTTGTCCTTTTCCTTCTTCTCAATGTTTGCCTTCACACGCATTTTGATGCTATCTGTGATGTGGTGCATGTTGCTCACATCGGCATTGTCAAAACTCTTAGGAATGATGCCCATCCATTTTTTCTTAGACACGTGTTTCTCTATGTTAAGACAAAAGACAGTCTTTTGGTAAAGCTTCATGATTTGTTCAGCCACATTAGGATCCCTAAAGTGATCTAGAAGGACATTTTCTATGTCCACATCAATGTCCACCTGTTCTAGAGGGGGAGCAGCAGAGGAGACTTCAGAAATCCACTGCATCCAGAGAGAATTGAAGTGCTTTCTCAGTTCACTTTCACTTAATTCCTGGCCTTTTAGAGACAGGGCCAACTCTCTGCTCTTTTTCAGGAGCTCGTTTTCATATTTGGACTTCCTCTCATCCAGTTTACTCTGGCTCTTCTTTAGCTGTATAAGATTCTCACACTTCCTTCTTGTTTCAGCAAGGAGGGACTCTCTCAGCTCTTTCAGCTTCAGTTCCGTGCTGCTTTTCCACTGGATCAGTATTTCACAGTCTCTGTCTTCACTAAAGAACGTTTCCATGTTCTTGGTGATGGCATCATTTGTCTCTTGCACCAGTTTTTCAAGGTGTTCCAAGGTGACCTTCCCCAACTCCCCGTTCCGAACATTATTTTCTAGTTTCATTTGCAAGTCTAAAATGTGACTTCTCAGCTGCCAGGTCCACTGACTAAATGCGGCTTCCAGTTTCTTGTATGTGGCAATCTCCACTGAATTCTTGAAGCTGAAAATGAAGTTTTCGTTCAGCAAGGCATTCCACAGGTCACTAATACGAACTTTCAAGCTGGAGAGCCTCAAAAAGTTGCCCTGCGATTCCTTCTTGGCAGCTTGGAGAATTTTGCTCTTTAATTCCTGGACGTTCTGGCTGTAGGTGGGGTTGGGCGGTGCCATCGGTGGGTTTCCTTCCCACAGGTGAGCAAAGTAATGAATGTGGGTGTTCACGTCAAAGCGGATGACGTCGCTGAAGCAGGTGACGTCACAGAATTCCTGCTGGGCCGCTGTCACGGTCATTTCATCCAGCTTTTCCTGCAGACGTCTTTGTCCTTCCATGTTCTGTTCCTTTGCCGTTATTTCGCCCACGTTTTGGTGCACAAACAGGCAGCTTGGGGAAAGATTTACTTGCTTCATCCTCAGGAAAGCCTGCACAGCAATCTGAAGGACGTCTTGCATTTCCGAAGGATTTTCTCCAAAGATGTTGATCAGAGTCATGTTGCCGATGCCAATGACAAAGGTGGCCAGCTCGTTGTCATGATTAAGTGACTGCTTATTGGCCATCTCTACGGCACGAAGTCCTTCTGTGTCAACAATGAGCATGTAATCAAAGTTCAAATCCTGTTGGAGCTTCTCGTCCACTTTAAGGAGCTGCATAAACGCTCCCCGGGTGCACCTCCCTGCACTGACGTTAAACTGGAGACCAAACATGGCATTCAGCAGGGTTGACTTCCCTGTGCTCTGGATGCCAAGCACGGAAAGCACAAATACTCGCTTGTCCCCTAGCTTCTCAATTAACCTGTCAAAGATTGCTCCAATCCATTGCAGTGGTACGTAAGAAGCATCACCATCCATCAGCTCAATGGGGTACCCTGAAACCATCAGATCGGCAGCAATTTCAGGTAGTTTGCTAAAGCATTTTTCTTTGGAGTTTGTTGATTCCAGCGCCTCATAAATCTGCCCTACCTCTCTCAAAATGTGCTCAAGGCCAATGGATGAATCGTTGATTTCATCGGAAAGGGCATCTAACTTATTCATCAATTGAGTTTTCAGGTTGCTTTTTTCATTGCTTTTCTTTAATGCCAAGATTTGAGACCATAACTGATGATACTCTCTCTTCAGCTCGTCAAGGCGATCAGAGGACAGGTTGTCCATGAAGACCTTCATCCACTGCAGAAAGAATTTCTTGATATCGTCTGGCTGCGACTGGAGAAAGCCAAGGACTGATTTCATCAGCTGATTGAGGGGGAACGCTTTGCCTAGTTGCTTTCTTCTTATTGCAGACTTCTCCAATTCAATTTGGCTTCGATGATGCTCTATGCTCTTGTTCCTCTTTTCCTGCAAGCGAGTGAGTTCTTTGTCCTTTTTACACCACATGTACCACAGTTTTCCCTGAAGAGGCAGTAGCTGTGATTTGATCTCAGACAACTTCTCTTTCTTCAACAGATTCACCAGCGTGATTGCCGTTTCTTTGGCTGTCGCGCACACTTCTGCATCTTCATCGACTAAGAAGCCACACTGGCGAGCTGTGCCCACACATGCATTGAGGCTAACAAGTGTGCTCGACCCTCCCACTAGGTCTCGGATGGTCTTTGTCAGCTCACCCATTAATTCTGCTTCATTTCTGTTCTTGATCCCTATTCTTATGTTTTGGCTAGATCGGCCAGCTGCAATGCTCTCTTTCTCAGTGAAAAGGCAAACCAACGGCCTCTGAGACTGCCACAGATCATGTAAAATTTTCCTGCCTTTCTTGTTGCTCTGATCAGACTCAGAAACGAGAACCACGTTCACGGCAGAGATCTCCTGTAAAAACTGCAGCTGGGGTTCGTGATCCCTCGCATCTCCGTGCAGGTTACAGAAAGCAACAGGGCCATTAAAGCTGTCGTCGTCGCCACCACGAGGAAGGTACCAGGAGATCTCCACAACACCTTTCATCAGGAAGCAGTCTTTGGTGCTGCCTTTGCAATGTCGGTGGAAAAAAGTGTCATGTTTTTGCTTGCTCAGCAGGGCATTCAGGAGCTGAGACTTGGAAGAAGAAGGAGAGCTGCCGATGCGTAGGAAGGACACGATGGGTGTCTCTGCCTGACAAATGAGTTTGTTGTTGTGACTGCTAATCCTCGTCTGCTCTCCCGATCTCACTGACCCTTTCCAGCTCTTCTTGATTTGGCTGAAGGACCAGAGAGGGAACTCTATCTGTGAAGTGCACGGGTTTGGTACCAGAAGGGGTAGTGCAAACTGGCAGAAAGCAAGCTTTGATGAAAGGTATTGTCTCATGAAATCATCAGCACAATGAAAAATTGCCATCTGGAGGTCCATGGGGTGCACATGACTCTCCCTGCTTGCAGATTCACGGGCTTCTTTGTCCAAGTCACTGAAAAAGTCATCAAAGGAATCAGAGGGCTCGTGGTCCTCTGCTGAGGTGTTTGGTGCAGGCACGACTCCCGGTTTACTCGCCTCCTTGCAAGTCAGGTACCTCACCCGATAATCCACGGTCAGTAGCCTTTGCAGGAAGTAAAATGGTAGCTCACTGTCCTTGCTGGGCTGGCTGTTGTGTACAGATGTCTGGTATATTATGTGGAAATCTTCTGTGCCCATTTTTCTTGGATAGTACCTTTCCAGCCCAAGGCGCTTAAGTAAGTTGAGGAACTCTGGGTTTGCAGTGGCTTGACTTGCTTTGGATGTGCTGCTGTCTGATTTGGGTTTGCATTGACTGGGAGGCTGCATGCCTTGAAACGCATCTTCCATGTCTTTGATTATACTGTCTTTCTTCAGGTTGTCAGATGTGTCCTCCAGTTGCCCACTGATCGAGGATTGCAAATCTCTTTCCAGCACCTCCCAGTCTTTGAATGCATTGTGCTTTTCGAGGAGAGCTTTCATCTCTGTAGACCATGCATTTTCCATCTTTTCTTTCATGAAAACTAAGCGGTCATTCTTCTGCTCAGGGGTCACCTTCTTATATTCAGGTGTTATAGTGAGGCCCGTCAGCAGCAGGAAGGCCTGAGCTCTGTAAACATCCTGTTCCTTCAGGCTCTGATACTCGTTATGTGCCATTTGCATTTCCGTTATCATGAAATTAATTTCTGGACACCCAAGGAGGTACTGAAAGGTGCTGCTTTCTACTTGGTATCCCATGCTGGTTGTAACTAGGAGCACTAAGAGTTCTACGTCTTTCTGTGCCCTTTGCTGCAGAAACTGGAGCAAGGAATAAACAGCCAGGCTTACAGTGAGGGTGGCTTTGATCTTTGCTTCATGAATGGCGGATGCAGAAGTTGCCGGTGCGTAGGTCACTTCCTGGATGTACTCCTTCATTTGCAGCAGTGTCTTAGTGAGATCTTCAAGATTGGAAATACTGGGAGTTTTGGTAGGCGCGTGCTCTGTGTGGAAGACCCATTGCATAATGAAGGAAGCCCCAGGGAAGTCCTTGACAGAATAGATGTAAGGATCCAGCAGGCACCGCAGCAGAGATTTGATGTAGGTGGTGCTTTCTGGAGAAGATTTCTGGCAAAAAGAAACGGTATTCACCAGGAACTCCTGCAACGCTTTGTCTGACAGACATATGTTGATCCAGACACTGTGATTTTTTGTCCTGTTATTCAGACCCTGTTTAAAATCTATCAACATGAGCAGTTTCTTTTCATCCACCGTCACCTCCCAGGTCTTCACGTGCTCCAGGAAAGCTCTGGCCTCTTCCACGGCACTGGCCAGTTCCTCTCCAAAGATCACGCCGACGCTGTGATTCGTTAGCGCTTTGTACACAGCCCTGAGGCTGCTGCTCATTTGATAGGAGGATTTAAAATCGCTGCTGTGGTTGGACAGGATTATGTCCCACACTGGGATCAGCTGAAAGCCCCGGTCGATCACACACCAGGTTGTGTTATTGGCCACAAGCCCGCATTTCCACTCGGGAAGGGAATCCGTCTCTGATGGGCCCCCTGTTTTGGTCACATAGAGCTGAACTGCTGTGTGGGTGCTGCTTCTGTCTCTTCCCTGAAATGATGCCTGTGAGGTGGAGTTTGAAATACCCACCTTCACTCCCCACGTGGTACCGAAGCCACTGAAGCTAGCCCCGATGTAGCTGTTCAGTGCTTCAGATGTTTGTTGCTTCATCTCATCCCATTGCTCTGCTCTGAAACCTTCGGCAGATGCTTTCCACCAGAATATACCCCCAAAGTGGAGGGGTCCCTGGTTCACGTGGGACCCAAACCTGCTGAAGAAGCTGGCACACCTGCTCTTCAGTAGGTGGAACCTCTCTGCCTCCTGGGTGATGCTCAGAAGCCGTTCAATGTCTTGCAGCTCTCGCAGGGCTGCGTCTGAGAGGCGAAGCTGGTCCTTTTGGAAGTAGCAGGAGGCCAGAGGGATGTACTGGTACTTGGTGGTGCAAATGTACGTCTGCTCCGAGCGTGACCGATGGGAGTCCTCTGACTGTGAGGACTTGCTGTAATCTACATCTTTTTCAAGACTGAACCCCCAGAACCCATTTGTGGCAGAAGCGCTGATGCTGAACCCCAGCTGCTCCATGGACTTGGTGAAAGTGGCTTCTGCTGCAGAGGAGGAGAACTCCTTCCTCTCAAGCAGAGACCCTTGCTCTGGACCAGTGAGCGTGAAGCCATCAGGGATCCTGATGAGTTGCTCTCGCTTTGCCAGCACATCCTCCAGGCTGTTGGTTTGGTAAATACCCTGCAGAGCCAGGCCTCCCGATGCCCACCTCAGGACCTCCTCATCAGAGATGTTCTCTCTCTTCCCCATGGACTTCTCCTGCTGCTCCAGTTGCTTCTGGATGCTCACCAGCTCATCCACCAATGCCTTCTCTGGCGGTGCCCAGTACTCCTTGGGAATGTCCATGGCTTGCCATAGTGCCTCCTCTTTCTGTCTTATCATTTCCTTGCTGTGGCTACGCTCTTCTGCATTTTTTCCAGCTCCTGTAGGATTGACTTGGCTGCTTCTTGTCTCTGCTTCATCATCTCCAGGCACTGCTTCTGTAGCTCATCAACAGCTGTTTTGTTGTCCGTGATTCCCAGGAGCTTTCGGAGTGCCTTGGTCTCCCAGGGGTACCGTACTTTGCACTCCAGTTTAAGGTAGTCTTCATATTGCAGATGTTTCAAAGCACCTCTTGACTTAACACCCAGTATCTCTGACAGTTTGGGGAGCCAGTATTCTTCATCAAGTCCTTCCTTCTCAAATGCTTCTGCCAGCAATTTCTTAGCAAGTTGTGCCTTTTCCCCAGCATCTGCTCTCTCCTCCTGTGACCCCATGGCTGTGGAAGGGGAAAACAGACTTTGGTTACATCAGGTTAGGGGAGGCCACCACCCCTTAGAAGAGGCCTCTCCATAGTTTCCGGCCCACGGATGTCTTCTGCCCTGCCACTGGAGCCCAGCCTCGGGCACCCCTAGACAGACAGACACAGACACACACACACAACCACTGACATGGGTACACAAATAGCCATGGCCAAGGCACAACAACTTCAACAGCACCCATGTGTATAACCTACCAGGACTGGTCTCACCCGTCACTGGCTCCTCGACCTTAGAGCGCTCACCCAGACAAGGTAGAGAAAGGGATTGCCTGGGAGAAGGGTGTTCAGCTGCCTAGCAAGGTAAAACCACCACAGGAAGAGGACCTTAAAGATCATCTAGAAATCCATCCTCTGCTATGGGCAGAGACACTTCCCCCCAGACCAGGCTGCCCGAAGCCCCATCCAGCCTGGCCTTGAACACCTCCAGGGATGGGGGCATCCACAGCTTCTCTGGGCAGCACCTGTGCCAGTGCCTCACCCACCCTGTGAGTGAAGAATTTCTTCCTAATATCTAACGTAAATGAGTCATCAATGCGAATTCGTTCCAGGCGGCAGCGGGGAGGCCAACCCATCTTCACCAGTGACAGCTGTTCCAGACAGCAAGAGACTCACTGGGGCGTTTTCTGAGCTTGGTGAGCACACTAGTGCTTCACGTGGGACCTAGACCAACGTACCCGTTGTGCTCATTAGCCTAGGGGCCATTGCTTTCCAAAGCCTGGATCTCCTGCTTGCAGAGTCTCTGTAACACACAGCAAAAGGTACCCAGAAGACAGGACGCACGACAGGAGTGCCATGCCCATACCCACATGGCACCGTCAAGGACAGGA
Source organism: Anser cygnoides (assembly GCF_040182565.1). Lineage (NCBI taxonomy): Eukaryota > Metazoa > Chordata > Aves > Anseriformes > Anatidae > Anser > Anser cygnoides. The sequence continues at coordinate 122,258,387 of NC_089875.1, read as the reverse complement.
AGACCAGGCCCAGCCATGAAGGCAAAGCTCAATCTGACTGTGATTTCAAAGCTTCCCCCAGCAAGGGGGATGCTTCCCCCAGCACCCTGCTCCCCTTCTGACCTCTCAGCTACGGCCCTACTGCCACTGCCATGCCACCAGGCAGGGAGGGTGCAGGGCTCACGCCACAGCTTTTCCCAGGGGAGAAAATGCACAAGGACGGGGAGCAGGATGAAGGACAAAGAGCGGGCTGGTCTGCGAGAGCTAGAAGGGGCCCAGCTCCAGATATGAGGACAAATAGCCTCCTGTGCCCCAGGCTTCTCATGGTCGGGCAGATGACCTGGGAATGCACAGACTCTCTGTCTCAGGGGCTGTTTTCAGAGCATGATGCAGGGAGCAGCCGATGCCTGCCCAGGGCCGTGGTGGAGAGGGCCCTGGGGGAGCTGCTCAGAGGAGCACAAAGCACACTGGGGGTGGTGTTGGAGGATGTTGTGGTTTAACCCAGCAGGCAGCTAAGCACCACACGGCTGTTCGCTGGCTCCCCCCAGCCCCACAGCAGGATGGGGGAGAGAACTGAAGAAAAAAAGTTAAAAAAGGAAAAAGAAATCCAGATCCTCTTAAAAGCTCATCTAAGGCACATGGGAAATTGAGAGGTGGTTGGTGACAGCCAACATGGCTTCAGTAAGAGGCAGATCGTGGCTGACAAATTTGGTAGCCCTCAACAACAGGGATACAGCATTGGTGGATAGGGGAAGAGCAACTGACATCATCTACCTGGACGTGTGCAAAACATTTGACATGGTTCCCTGTAAGAAACTAAGTTGCGTTTTTTGCAGTAGAGAACTAATTTTTCTGTATAAGGTAGTTGTGTAGTCATAATAAGGAGGAGGAAATGCTAAGTAGATAAGTGGACAGTAGAAGGCCTCCCACTGCTCCAAAATAAGGTGGAAAGCTTGAGAAAAACAGGATGAGCAGCGTGGGAACAGTAAAACCAAAGATCACAGATTCTCAAAACATAAGAAAGGGGGAAAAAAAAAAAGGAAAAGGGAAGAAATTAAAGGGTTGAAAAAAAAAAGAAAAATTGTACATATATGTGGAGTATAGTAGCTTGTGAACCTGTAGTACTCAGCCAATGAGGAAACAGGGGAGGTGATCAAGTGTTGGGTAATAGGGAATAGAAGGTTATGGTTTGTTTACTAAAGCGCTCCTGATTGACAGAACGCTTGCCATTGCAATACGCAAATAAAATAGCTTCACAGAAAGATCCTGTCTGAAGAAAATTATTTGAGATTTTTCTCACAGTCAGGGGCTTGTCTCGCTGGGATCTTGCTCTAGCCTGCCGAAAGACTTCTTGCACACCACAGACAGGAAGGTGCACCCCGCTGATTTCAGCGGTCCCATCAGGGTTGGTGGGCCCGTCTCGGTACGGCCGGCGACAAGGACCGAGACTGTTAATCTGAAGACAAGGCTTTGTGACTTTGTGGCTCTGGGGAGAAGGGAGGCCAGCACAGACACACCACAGACACAGCACAGACACAGTTCAGCCTGGATCGAGAACAGGCATGGGGATTACTTCCATGATAACCCAGACCAGGAAGCCCGTGCACAGACCCAAGGTAAGGGAAGAGTTTAGCTGTATCTTGCCTTGGGTTGGAGTTCGGGGAGACTCTTGTGTGGAGTGTGAATGAGATGCACTTATAGTGCGAGCGAGTGTGGAGTCCCAATCCGTGAGGCTCTGTAGTCCTGCGGGGACAAACGAAGTCCCCTCGGCTGGAGAGGGGACAAACGAAGTCCCCCTCGGCTGGAGAGGGACAAAGCGAAAGAGAGACGGAGCAAAGAGAGGAGTCTCGGGGGGGTTTGGGGCCCCCTTAGGTGTACCAGTACCCCGAGCACGGCGAAAGTGAGGTGCTCGGCAGTACACCCCACCTCTGTCCTAATCCTAGGTGAAGGCGTGTGGTACCCCGTGGGTGGTAAAGTCCACAGCAGCACGTCAGGAAGAGATGGGGATTAAGGGTTCCAGGAGTCAGCAGGGTTGGGGTGGAGACCCGAGCACTGTGCCTAAAGATAGCCCTTTGGAGAGAATGATAAGGATTTGGAAAAACAACCCAAAAACTAGGGAAAAAGATTTAAAAAATATATAATTAAAAATGGTTAGATATTGTGTAATTGTCTGGCCTAAAAAAGCTAATAAAAGGAACTTCAGTATTTTGGCAAAGATACGGGTCTGATGAAAATTCAGGCTTGAAATTTATATG